>NC_134282.1:6459222-7135222 GCF_949628215.1 Phalacrocorax aristotelis
TTAGTCAATCTAAATAATAAGGCACAAAGATATGAGTAGAAAGTACATGGTTTGCTCCTCGTAGCTCTTCAGTACACAGTTGCTTTTACATGTGTGTAACTGTGCAGCAGACGAGGATGCGTGGAAGGAGCAGAAGTAAAGGTGCACCAGTTACCCCAACCCTGGCCTGTCTCACCGTCTCTGTGCTTGACGTTAAGCCTTAATAAAGCTCCTTTAACTCAGGACTTTGGCAGGAGTAGAGGTATTGATAAAACTATCCAATATTAGAGCAAGGTCTTGATGATTGGCCTTATGACAATTATGGGCTTTTATTCCTCCCATTAGAAATAGCAGATGCCTGCCTATCATTTGTTAATCTGTCTTTACTGGATACTATAGTGGAAAGAAAGAAATTGCAGATTTCACAGCTAAGCAGAAATAGGGGGAAACAAGTGTAGATGGAGCCTCCTGGGTCTACACCGTGCTCTCAGGGACCTGGGAAGGGGAATGTAGGGCACATTGTCTGCAAGAGCAACAGATCTTCACCCTCCATGTATCCTCTTGGGTCACTTTCTCCAAATTTCCCCTTATCTCTGTGACCCACAGCTTCTATGATCCAGCAGGAGGTTTTTCTGGTACAGACAAGTAAATTCTAACAACTCTGAAAAATCAGGGATTTGGCTTCTTAAAACAGAAATCGCTGAAGTTCTGGTGAAAATAAATTCCAGCTGGTTCTAATGAAGTGATGTTCTGTCCAAAAACGTCTGGGCAGAAGCCATGCCTATATGCCCGTTCAGGGAACATAAGGATACTACACTAAGGCTTAGGACTTGCTAGATTGTACAGATGTCAGACACAAACTAGTACAATACCCTCAGGGTAGGGGGGGGAGGATCATTTTATGACCTAAAAACCACATAAAGAAGCAAAACCAGAGATGATTTTAGATTAAGATGGAGGAGAAAATGTGCACCGCTAAACTCCCAGCTTAATGGTCTTTATGTATATTCTGAACTAGAGGACTAAATTTAGCATCCCTGCCAGAATTACAGCAAAGAGATTGGAAACGTGTCCCCCGGTGTTGGTATTGTTGTGCTTGGCACGGTCCCCCTCACACGACCCATTAGCTCTTGTGCTCAGGGCTCGCGCTGAGGACAGGGCCGTGGCGTACCACATCCAGCACCTCCCAGAACATGTCAGGCAGTGAAGGATGGGAGGAAAAACCCTAGCAGCAACACTAACACCGATGTGGGAATTTGTCATGGTGACAGTGATGGTACTGAGAGTCCTACATTGTAATGATTGGTTTACAATAAAAATTACTCCAAATGCTGGATCAGAAAAAGGATGGTTCAGTCCATCAAATCACTGTCAGCTGCAAATTAGGTTGCCCATCCCTAGGCAATGGGGAACATAATTGGCTTTGTCCACCGCCAGTTTTATTTTTATCTGTTCTGTAAAAGTCAGTCTCTTTCTCGCTCGCGCTGGTACAAAGAGAGAAAAAAGGGCTTGTTGCAGAAAGGTTCTTTCGCTCCTTATACCCGCAATAAATGGGGCAAGTTAGCCCTGAATTTCTAAAATTAGTCAAAGATTCTTTGAGGGACTGTTTTCTGTCACAGTGAGGCTGCCTTCATGGAAGAAAGTAAGAACAAGTGCCTATTTTGGCACACGGACTTCGGGGAGCCTTAGACTGAAACAACCCTGGAGCTACAGGTGACCAGTGCTTTAGGTCGGTCCTCCGGGTTACACAAGAGGGGCTGGGGGACTGAAAACCTTTCTTCTCTTTTCTAATCCCGTAAGTATCACAGTAACTTTAAAACCTGCTATAATTTGCTGAAGACAGGATGGAAATACACATATCTAACGCCTCCCTTCCCAGGGACTGTCATTCTGACACCGTCGGTTGCAAGGCAAAGTTGTTGCAATGTGATGTCTTGGCGTTTCTACAAAATGTGATAATGTAAGATGAGGTTATGAAGTTGTGTCGGACTGAAATAACCACCAATAGACTTCCCTGGGAGCATATGAGCAACTCAACACCGTTACTACCCCCAAAGTGTCAGGATATGTTGCTTTTGTTGCTGGGAACACCTGTGCTACAAACTTGAAGTGGAAGTAGTCTCTATGCCCGGCGCGACGTGCAACTGTCAGACAGTGGAGACTCTCTCTCCAGCTCTCCTTCAAATTCTTACATGTTAGTATTCAGCTGCCTATAAGCTCCAAATATTCCTATATGTTTTCCTCCCTGTGCATAAGTTTTAAGCCCATGCCCTTCCCTGGCTAGCAGAGCTTTCTTAACACATTTCCCTGACATTGCAGAGTACAGTGAGACTCAGAAGAGGAGAAAATCCACTGAAAAAATAAATATAGCTGACTAAGTAGGAGGGGGAACAATGTCTGTCATCTTAACCTATCTGTCATCTTAACCTGCAGAATTCCTGTTCTACTTACATGGCTTTCCCTTTCTGTCACTTCAACTTTAGGGCAATTTAGCAGTCACCTGTGTACCTGGGAGATCCACAGCTGTGCTCACAGCTTGTCTGAGCCCTGGCTGGGCGTGGGGGAATAAGGGTGTGCACCAAGCCAAGGAGAGAGGGAAGGTTTAACCAACCTTCATGTTGCACCCAGTACAAAAGAACTATGTCTGTGAATAACGACTCGTAGGATTATGTTCATCAGCAAAGGCAAATAATTCAGAGGGGGGGGACAAACTGGAGACCTCTATAAGGTACAAGTGGCTATAAAGAAGTAACAATTATTTATTGTCCACCTACTCCTGTAGGTTTGCGTCCCGTTTCTAGCTCCCTTGCCTTGCTGCATAGATGCCTGGATGGCAGAAATTATGCTGTGGCACTGCCTCAGCGCTGCGCAACCGGGAGCTGCTGCAACCTGAAGCGCAAAGCAAAGGCCAAAAAAAAAGTTTGGGAAGATGAAAATAATGATCAAGACTTACGAACAGCTAGTGAGAGGTGGTGGTTCTAGTTATTATTGTTGTTATTGGTGCTGCTGTTTATTGTTGTTGTTATGCTATGGTAGGTGAAAATCACAGAGAGAAAGAGGTTTGCTTTGAAGATACCTCCTTGCCCCCTGTCTCATCCCGGGCTGGGAGGCAGCTCTGCCGCTAACCTCACTGCCCAATTTCTTCTCCTGGCAATAACAGAAATAATAGAAATAATTCTGGCATACCAAAAACCTCGCATCTAACCTCAATAAACAACGCACCCTGCGCTGGGGTATCACACATCTGAGAGCTTTGCGGCTCGGGACCGTGCTGCTGCTGCAGATGGTCTTTGGGTGGGTTTGCCGTGATAAGGCTTTGACATGACATTGTGTTTAGGTTGTCAGCGAAAGTCCTGCGGATTAGTGTCCCCTGAAATCTCACTAAGCAGCTTGTCCTAAATTTTGCTTTATGTGGATCATTCAGAGAACTGCACGAGACATAACATTAATTACTACTATAAAAATAGATATATTTTTTAAATAATTCTGTTCTAAAAGCACTTCTACATTTCGGCTGCGTTGTTGAGAACTTTACTCATTTTTAAAAAGTCTATGAAGAAATTCAAAATATGACCCTGCTCTAAATTGTAAAATGAAAATCAGAAGCAAAAGCCTTTTACCTTTCTCTTTAATTGAATCCAGCTGGCCTCCTTCTACCCTGCCTTGCAGTCATTTACAGATATGCAAATGGTTTGAGAAAAATGTTGCCATTTTCATCTGCATTGCACACCAGAAAATCAGACAATGCATGTGTTTTTATAGGTTTTTCGGCAGTTTTGCCATTCTGCTGCTTTCATGTTTTAATCCACTTTAACAGTACAATATGTCAGTCTCATATTTAAAAAAAACAATAAATCAGTCTCTACCTGGACAATATTGATGATGCCCCTTTGACAATCTGAACACTTTAACATCTACAGGGTAATTTTTAGCGACACCTGTGAGAGGCCTGTGATTGCGGGGAGGAGCAGTGGAAAGGGATAGGAGGTCTGATGCCCAAAAGATGCGCGGCTCTGCTGCTCGCAGTGGCTCCCGCTGCTGTGGGCGGACAAGATGCACCCACGGCATCTCTCCCCTGTCCTTGTGCTCTCCACTTGCTTAGATATCTTGCATCCGCAGCAAAAATTGGATTTTTCAAGGTGCCACAGAGCAAGGAGTGCTGGGAATGGAGCCGTTCTGCTACCTGTGTGTGCTGGGCAATCGCCCCCTTCCCTGGGTCCAGTGTTGGCCCTGGTAGGACCCACGTACGCTGCAGGTCAGGAGTAACACAAATGTGGCCGTGATGCAGTTCGGCGGAAGAACCACTCTGTCAGAGAGTTACAAAAGGCCTTGTCTAGCTTGTGTATTTTAGTTGGAAAATCATTAACGTTTGAGGGACTCTTTAGTAGCATTTATGTAAGGCTGGCCCCAGATGGCTTCAGTAGGAATAGATTCTCCCCAAATGACAGCTACTTAAACGGCAAAATACAAGATTACATTTTAAACAGTGCAATTTAACAACTTAATAATACTATCTTTAAAAATTAAACAAGCAACAAAACAAAAAGATTTTGCGCTAAAAAGCGCATAAAGTCCCGAAGGCTGTGGGCTCCCCTGAGCAGCTGCTGAAAGAAGCGCCCGGTGTAGCAGGACGGGGTACACCCTTGAAACCAGTTAGGTGATTATTTGGGACCTTTTGTAGAGAGATATCAAACGTTGGATCTTCCTTTATGGCTTGTTTAGAAAAATAATGCAAATTGCCTGTTAACATCAGTAACCTTTGGGAGAAGTACCCTAAGAATTTAGCTGCATTTATTATGCACCGAGACAGAGTTGTGAGTAGGAAGAGGAATAATCACAAGTAGATTCGCACATATTGGTCACTGGTTGGAAGCTTTTCTGTGTATAGTTTTTTGTTCATACACTACTTTGCATGGAGGGAATACTTGGCACTCCCACGGTGTAAATTATTATTATTATTATTATTAATCCTTATGTTAGACTATTTCCCCATTCACCGTAACCTCTGTGGAAAAGTGCAGAAGCTTTCTGGCTGGTTAAAACAGTTGCTGTGAACCTATTTTCTTTTTTTTTTTTTTCTTCTAAAAGAGTTAACACAGTAAAACATGATTAGCCTCAAATTTTCATGGGTCCATTATATATTTAGCTTGATATACTAACATCACCTTGGCTGCAGCCTTAGCGGTGGCACCGTATCACTTAAGTCTTTCACTTTATTCCTTGATATTGCCCAGAGAGGAAGGAAGGACAAATCAGACAGCATTGGCTTGAAAATACGTTCAGAATATAACAGCTTGATTGCTGCTGACCACCCAGCGGACAGGTGTGACGCGTATTTATGGGCTTGATTTTAAACCAATATCCGTTCATTTCATTTATGAGTCCATTACATGTTTTATTTTGACAGTTCCACAGTGGTGTTCCTGCAGTCTTTTGGCCATAAAACGTTCGCAGTAGGATGTGTAGCTTATTATTTGGTGTGTAGACACTGTGCACCCCACAAGCTGATGAACTATGTACAATTTATTCATTGGATTTTAAGCCTAGTTAAATCAACAGCTAAATGCAAGCCTTCCTTTGCACACTTGGAACTTCTAACACTTAATACTATAAAAGTGGTTAGGAAATGCTGAGTGTTATTATGGATTTTACCTTACAATGTGGCACTGTCCTTCCTACACTGATACCTAAGATTTTGGGCTATATTCAGGAATCTGAATTCTCAGAGATTTTTGTAAATCTTCTTTTATTGAGATTTTTCCTAAATTTCCAGTTTCTGGAAGGTGACCACATGAGAAGTTGATATTTCTAGCTAGCCAGCCAACTGAAGGTAGATGGATGGTACAGAAATATAGAAGATGAATAAAAAAATAAAAACCCTTAAACACAAGAATCTTGAAAAATTGAAGATACATAAAACCACCCAAGGAGGTAGGTATGCATGCATGTGTGCCTTTGTGTACACATACATATATATACTTTCAAGATTAAGAACTTACCTAATTGCATGAGTTAAGAGCTTGGATATATGATGCTTGGTGTATGACTTAGCCATGCAGATACTGCTGACCTAGAAACCGTCAATTCTTTAATGTTCATTTTTTTATGTTCTTGTTTTTATTGGAATCTGGTTCCAAACCTGGTTTGTGTTAAATTTTCTTAGTGTAATTAATGATGATATATATATATATTAAGGGAAATAGTATGGGATCACAAACAATTTAATCCTCAACATGAACAATCACAGAAATATCGGGTTTGGAGGATGCTCAAGGGATCACCTAATTCATCTCTGAGCCACATGAATTGCTGTCTGACAATCCTGGCACAGAACCTCACCTGCTTTTTTACACGCCTCTTACGCCAGAGGCTTTGCAACCTCCTTAGCCAGTCTTTGCCATCTTCATCATCAGAAACACCTTCCTAATATTTGATATAAATCTTTCTATCTACAAATTAAGACCAATTTCTTGTTCCCTCTCTGATGCTATTCGTAGAGAACAAAGCTTTCCCTTTATTTTTCAGCATATTTCGTATCATTCAAAAGTATTATCTTGTTCCTCCTACTCTTCCATTTAGAACAGTCCTAATTTACTCTTTCCTTAAGGGTCTTACTGTCTAGACCTCTGATCCTTCTCACACATCTACATGTAATGACTATCTGGATGTAGTGATCAAAAACGGTGGTTCCCACTGTTCCTTGTAAAAGAAATTCAGTATTATATAAAATGGCAAAAAGACTCAACAAAGACCTATCCCGGTATCTGAAAAATGAAAAGCAGCTATTTTCCTCAGCTTTTTCCTCTTCTACAAAACTGTGCTAGACAAGGAAACGGGTTGACTGCATGTATGGCATAGCCACACTACTGAATTTTCGATGTCGATTTCCACCTCCCGAGTCAGAAGGACGGCGGCCTCTTTCCCTGGCTGGTGGCAAAGATGCTCCTCCAGAGGTCAGTTTGGAGCTGAAGGAGGAGGAAGATACACGCAGGTACTTCAGTTGATACTGTCTCTCGCTATTTAATAATATTCCCATAATAAAAATACCTTCAGTGCATGCTAATGTGTTAACGTGTCATGCACTAGAAACCCAAGTACTACAGTATTACATGCTAGAAAAGATCCAAGAGTTTAAGACCCAATACTCTGTCACCATTTTTACAGACTTATATGAGTCCACAACTTCCATTAAAGGTAGCTGAGATCAGTGAGTCAGCTCACCTCGAACTCCAGAGCTGAGTCCATTTGGGATGAAAGATCACCTCTTATTCATAACTAGGGCTACTAAAGACTTGTGTCATCAGTAGCAAAAAGAAAGGAGGGCAAGGCTTGCAAGAACAGAGAAGACATCAGTCTCACCATCTCTTCCATGACTGTCGAACTACTTTTTCTAAGAGATTAAAATGACTGCCCATCTTGCTGCCTCTGAGCTGAACGATAAAGTCTACCTGTATGTTTTAAGGGTCCTCACAGGGGAACTGCAAGGAGCAGTGCTGACAGGGAAAGGGAGGAGAGGGGGAAGAGGAGAAGTAGTTAACAGTAAATGGAAAATTCTGGCACCGCTGGACTGAACGGAAGTGTCACCATTGACATCACTAAAAGTAGGATCAAGACTGATCTAAAAAGCAATTTAGAATATGAGCTTTTCTTTCCAAATGAGCAGTAAGTGCCTTCCTTCACACAGAATTCAGCGCAGTAATAGTGCCTTCTATTACATTTTAAATTGATTTGCTTTATGGCCCAGTACTGGGGAATTGCCCTAGCATGATCTCGTCGGGCTCATGTTTCTAATTCTGGCAACTCTAAATCCAGATGCCCTGAAAATCCATGCTGTTGCTTACAGCGTGTGCTGTAGGGTAATCTCCATTTTTGTGTGCCTAGACAAAATAAAGGATCCAGGATGTACATAAGACTAGCCCGCAAGGTGAAAAGAAAACCAGGTGAAGCAACCTAGCTAAGAGAATTCAAACATTATTTTTGCATTGGCTAAGATTTTTCTTACGGGAGCAACGAAGCAGTTATCATCTGAAGGTCTGTGTCCTGCCACTGGGGTCTTTGGGCAATGGATGGAGGGATATAGAAAACAAAGTCCATGTTCTTCCTTTGCGTGGTCAATGTTCAGCATCCTTTAGGACATCAGAACCTGTGCTCATGCTACCAGGTAAAAATAACTCTCTCCACTGAGAAAAAAGAAGCTTAAAAAGGATGTGGTGTGTTGGCACGAAGGAGGATGTGGCTGTATGGCTGCGGAATTGCCGATGTGAAGTATGGGAAGAGCTGAAGAAGCCCCTCTCTGCACTGGAGCAGAGCTCATAACTCTGTAGTTCGGATGGGAAGAGAGCACCCTAAGGGAATTATTCTACCTTTGATCCACGCATGAAATTCTGGCTGCTGTCAAAGGAAGTTGTGCATGCCTAACCATGGCTGTACATCATTCTAATAAAAGCCAAAGAGAAGCTCGTATATAAATGGAGTGCGAAGTTTTTTGACACTGGCTATAATAAATATCAGCACATTTAGAAAAAAATGTGGGCTTACGTGCCTGAGGTAGGGAAAAAGCTATGGCTGTGCCTGATTTACTAGAAGGAAATATTTAAGGCCGTTGAATCATTAGATAAAAACCCGATCTTGAAATGTCAGGAATCAGTGAGGATAACAGAACTGTCAATTTTGTCCAATAAAAACTCCCTTTTATTTTGCCTACCTTTCTCTTTTATTTTTAGCAACAATCCATTAAAAATACTGTACCTATGCTTTGCTGCTATTTGCTGTTCTATTTTAATACTATCCATTAGTTCTGTCCTCCTTTCTTTTTAATATTTACACATATCATCAAATACAGGGCAAAATTTCTCTGCTGAAAAAAATCCCATGAGTAAAAACCAATTACATGTAGCTTGTTACTGAGGGCATGGCTGGGGTTTCTGTACAGCTTCAGTGTCCTATCGAGTTTAAAGTAGCCGAGGACTTTTCCATTAGAAATGGCCCATTATAATATAATTTGGTGCATTGTTATTTCTTAACTTCATCTAAAAATGATGTATCAGTTACAGTGGCTATAACCGCCCTGGGAAAGATCAACAGCTATTCCATAGGATAATATATAGCTGATAATGAGGTGAGTAGCAGTAAAAATTGTGTCCAGGAGCATCTGTTTGACATAAGAAGCTTTCGGGCTGGAACAGCCCAGTTTAAAATTCTTACATTTCCTCCATTTCATGTGCATTCACCAGTGCTTATGCAGTTCATATAATCTGTGCCTGTACTTATATATGGCACGGCAAAGACCAGGACTGTACGGAAAGAAGGATACCAGCCTTCAGCGGAGAAACCAGTACGAGGCTGAAGGTACCTTAGGGCCTCCTGCAGCTCCCCTTGAAGTTGAAGAAAGGACTGAGCCTCAGCCTGAGTTCTCACAGTCCAAATCTCATCCTCCAGCAGTCAATGAGACCTCTGCATTGGCTTGAGGGGGGCAGGACAGCCCTCCACATCAAATTCGGATCCCCTTGAAATGAGCCCGAACTGTTGATACAACAGCAAGAGAGGTCGTGGTCCCTAAAACAGTATTGGGACAATATGACAGAGGTTTTAATAGAAATATTGTCTTCCAAAGAAAGATGGTAGGTAAATTCCACCTGATAATTTTGTTTCTCTGTCTGTCTGTTTGATAAATGAACTAAGTAACGGAGAAGGAAAGAGAAAAGTTAAGCCTCATAAACTGCTTCACTAACTGCTATGCAGGGAAGATTTTCTGCTCTGATTTTCCTCTATTAACATTTTCAAAGACAATAACATTTCTCAGTTTGAACAATTTATAATATACAAAACCGGGAATATTTGAACAATTCTTTAACAAAAAAAAAAAAAGAGAGACAGAGGGAAATCTCAATTTTAAATATATTTATCTGAACACACCAGACAAATGGAAATCTCACGGGGACACAAGAGGGGTCACCAGACCAGTGAAGGGATTTTAAGCCCTTGCTCTGCAAGGCTCAGCTTTAAACCCAGCCCAAGCAGACCAATGGCTTTATCAGACATCTGCCTCTTGCAGCCTTCGCAGCTACGCGTGTTTCTGCCCAGGGCCGCTCTGTGCATGCTGGAGAGGTACAGCACTGTATTTTCCACAGCCCAGCGCTCTGGCCTTTCCTCCTAATTCAAGGATTTCCACATTACGTCCGTGAGGCCCCCAAAGGCAGGGTGCCCCGCGGGAAACCCTCTCCGTGCCGCGGGCCTGCCCTGCACCCCGGCGGGGGCATGCAAGCACCTCTCCCCAGAGCCCCTGGCTGGCAGCTCTCCCAAGCGAGTGCATGTGGGTTTTGCGTCACGGATTAATCAGCCTCGCAGCCCGCTCGTGCCTCTCTGCTCCCCCTCCTGCGCTTGGGTTCCCACATGTTCACCTGCCCTGATAACCGGCAGCTCGAGGCGATCCCCGCTCCTCGCCACGGCGTGCGGTGAGCAGGAGCGGGCTTGGCCAGGGCTTTTAGGCAGAAATGCAGCTGGAGCCCGGGCATTGTCTGTATCTAAAACCTTTCAACGCTCAGATCCAGAACCTCTAAACTACTCCCTAGCTTTAACAAAATAGAGAGAGCCAGGGAGCAGCTCCCATCTATAATAATTACAAGAGGGTTTCCCTTGCCCTTGCACTATTTATTGCTTTTGCCCTTACCATAGATTGCTCGAGACAGAAGAGACTATTAAAGACCAGAATATTTCTTTCTGGACAGGCAGGGTGAGCTTTGGTAGAAAACTCTCTCTTCCTCTCAACCATTGCCACTTCTGTTAGAAAGGGAAGGGGCTGGTTTAAGCTGCAGACTGAACGAAGCATTAAATGCCTGCGTTGCAATGACTGCAGTGGGGGGAATGGTCGCCTCCAGTGGAAATGTAATGCTGTGATGGTACTTTCGGAAAGACACAATAATTATTCAAGTATCCATTTCTAATTTGTCACAAAAGTTATCTGTGGCTTCTCTCTCCCTTATTTTCACAAGGCCGTCAGGGGGAAGAAGGTGCATTTTGGTATTATTAACTGAGGCTGGAAAAAGGCAGCCAGGAGGGCACCTGCCAGCCTCCCACCAGGGTGACATGGATCTCCACTGACTCCACAGCTCCAGGACAGGGCTTTGCAAGGAAATAGCTCACTTGCCAATAATAATAATTATTATTAATAACCGAGTGACGTCCTAATCTCGGTTACATCAGTCCGCCGTACCCTTAGCCGGAGCTCCTGCCAATCACACTCACGCTGATCCTGGTCTCAGCAGGTTGTGTCGACAAAACGAGCAGAGACGGAAAGGCTGTGAGCGGCCGCGGCTGGAGGGAGACGTGGGGGGATGGCCCGCCGCGATTCCTGGCTCCTGGCTGGGGGGACAAGGGGACACAGGTCGCTGAGCCCGGCCGAACCCAGGGGGAGCCGCCTCTCATCTCCTCGCCTCGCCGCGAAACTGTAGGATGCATAAAGGATGCCAGCGGAGGATGAGGGGGGATACCCTTCCTCCGCCCCGAGGGCATCCCGCGGGGGCTGCCCGGTGTGACAGCCGAGCAGGAGGCGACGGCAGGGGGGTGGGAGGGCACAGCCCCTCCCCGGGCCGGCCCGGGAGCCGGCGGGGTGTCCTTGGGACCTGCAGCCGGCCCTGCCTGCGAGCGGGGGACCCGGCGGGGACGCTGCCATCCCCGAGGAGCCCTGCAGCGCTCGCTGATTTGCATTCAAGGGCCATCCCCTCCCAGCCCCCCCCTCCCCCTCCTTCTTCCCCAGCCCATCTGCAAAACTTGAAGGCAGAAGCCCTGAAAAGGATGATGAGCGTTATTCGGTGGCATTTTGGAAAGTTGCCGGCCGGGGAAAGCGGCAGTGCAAGGTCAGGGCTGGGTGGCTGCACCCCCCCGCCACACTGCCCCTGCATCATCCCCCCCACCCCCCCGAAACAGAGCTGGGTGCAAGGGGGGACTGTGCATAGGGCGCTTCTCTGAGTTGTTGCTAAAGCCGCTGTGCGAGCTCGTTACAAGAACAAACTGTTGTGATTTCCCCTTTCGCCCTTTCTCTCCGCTCCCCCCTCTCTCTTTTAACGGGGGGGTGGGGGGGTGGGGTGCCAGGTGCATGTTGCCTGCTGGTACCCCGTGTAGCTCCCGCGTCAGAAAATGAATGATGCAGCAATTTAATTAGGAAGGAGCGGTGCGTCCATATTGCACCGGTGAAGGAGAGCTTCGGAGGCTGGGAAAGATGGTGCGTGTCCGCGGGCGCGGAGGCAGCGCCCCTGCCCGCGGAGAGCGCCGTCGGGGCGGCGGGAGGCCGCGGGGCCCCCGGGTTCTCCCCCCCGCACCTCCAGCTTTGCCCGTCAACTTTTTGGTACCGAACCGCGGTTCCAGTTAAGTCTCCTCCCGGCCGAGTTACCCCGGGAAGGTGGGGAGTTTGGGTTTAAGGCGAGAGCCGGGAGCGGGGGCGGGCGGTGGGTGCTGCGGGATGCCCCGGGAGGATGAGCGGGCTCCCGCGGAGCGCGCAGCCTCCCGGCCCCGCTGCGCTTGGAGATCCGCGCATATGTGTGCCCGGGGATGGATGTGCGCGGCTGTGCGCGGTGCGGCCGTGTGTGGACGGCGGGGATGCAAGAGGTATGGCGGGGGCCGCCTCCCACGACCCCCCCCACACCCCCACACCCCCCTCCCCGGCGCATCTCGCCGGCCAACTTTCAGCCAGGGGCGAACCCGCGCAAGCCTCCGGCTGCGCCCCCCCTCCGCGGAGCGGCCGCCCCCCCACCCCCTTCCCCGCGCAGCGCCGTTACCTGCCTGCGGCTCCCGGGGCGGGCAGGGGCCGGCCGGCGGCGCTGCCCTTCCGCGGGCGCGGCCCTCCGCCTCCGCGCACACTCCGCGGTGGCGGCTGGAAGGATGCGAAAGGTGCCGGGGTGTCTCCCACGAGGTTTTTTGGCTTTGCCTCCTTGGAGGGCGGGAGGCTGCTGGATCCTGGAGAGGCTGCGAGGCTGGAGCCGCGGCACGGCACCGGGACAGGAGGGAAGAAAGAGGGACAGAGGGAGAGGAGGACGGGAGGAGGAGGCGCCGGGGGCGCAGGGGAGCGCGGCGGGGGGAGCCGGGGCGGCCGGGCCGGGACACCGCCGCCCCTCTTCGGGCCCGCCGGGCTGCTCTCCGCCGCAGCCCCGGCAGCTCGGCTGGCGCTTTCAGTCAGAGCATCTTTGATTTCCTTCAGAGTTGGGCTTTTTTGCCTTTTTTTTTTCTGTCTTTCCTTTTTTTTTTTTTTTTTTTTTTAGAAAGGGGGTGTGTGTAAATTGTGACCCATCCCGGCGGCTTTTTCCTCTCTGATTCTTCTTGGTTTTTTTTTTTCCTCCCCCATCTGCTCGTTTCCCACTTCCCTTCCTCTCCGCCAACCAGCCCCCTCCTTCCCTCTTTAAAAAAAAAAAAAAAAAAAATTAAAAAAAGGCAGGGGAAAAAAAATGTATAGTCAGGGCTTCCCAAATGCGCGCCCCCGACCTGGTGCCAAGCGCGCCCCCTTCATTTGTTCCCCTTCTTGAAGCTCATTTTCATGACGTGGAAAAGCCTGATCCAGGGCAACAACACCACCGCACAGCCAGGCACACGCACACACCCAGGCACACGCACACACCCGCACACAGAAGGAGAGAAGCCCGCGATCCTCCGCCGCGCCCCAGCCCTCCCGCTCCGCGCTGCCGGTGCCCGGCGAAGGCGGCGGCGGCGGCGCTGGAGCCTGCAGCAGCCCCTCTCCTCTCCTCCCTCCTCCATTGAGTGTGCCAAACAGCAGCTCTGCATCCTAAAGAAGATCATTGAGGGGCTCATTGCATTCCCAGCACGTCTCAGGCTTGCTTCTTTTTTTTTTCTTTTTTTTTTTTCCTTTTGCCTCAGCTTCAGCAGGAGTAGAGAGAGAGGGAGAGAGAGAGACACAGAGAGGGAGAGACAGAGAGAAACCAGCAATCTTTAAACTCGAGCTTTTTTTTCCCCCCTTCCCCTCTTTTTTTTTTTTTTTTTTTGGTAACGATGTGCTAAAATCTCTCCTGCAAACCGGTAAGTACAACCTTTCTGGATCCTTTTGTTTCCGCCTAGGGTCAAAGACACCCCCTCTTCCAAAAAGAAGATATAATAATCCTCTTTATTTATTTTTTTTTTATTTTTTATTACAGCCCTTGCAGAAGAGAAAGAACTTAAGTGGCTAATATTTTGCAAAGGAGACAGAGAGACTGATACTGCAATATAGCTCTCATCTCTCTCCCTTCTTCCCAATTAGATGCTGATTTTAATTGCAGAGGGTATTTCTCTTTTCATGCTTTCAACCGTCTCCTCTTTCCCACAGGGGAGGGTTTCATTTGCAAGTTGATCCTAAGGATTTCTGTTCCTCTGGCATTTCTCTCCCCTAAATGCATCTTTCTGCTCTTAAGTTTGCGGATGGGGGGCAACATTTTCTAGTTCTTACACGAGGAAGGCAAAAAGGACCTTTTCTATTGAAAGATTAAGACTAAAGGCAACGATCGCTCCGAATAATTCTAATGGGCGTTTCAGTGATTCAAGGAAGGCTGCATCACCGCCGTTATTATTACCATCCTTAGCGTTTCTCTGTGCCCGTACGTTTAAAATATCTGGTGAAAGGAAGGGTGAAACCATATGTTGAAGGAGCTGCATCTCATTAGTACAGTATTATTTTCACCTGATTGGAGAAGAATGGTGTCTTCATTCAGAAGCGTATATAGTAGGATAGATAATTTATCGGCTGGTAAGTGTCAAGGTATTTTTTTTAATTCCACTTTCAGCTTTTTAACCGGGTCTCCTGCTTGGTCCTGGGGGCGCAAAATACCCTAATCCAAGGCAGGCTGAGCGTTTCAATCCTAGGTGCCTCTTTAGCTGTCACTTCCCTTTAGATCTGCTGATCGCATGGGCATGTGCTTTAGAAAGATTAATCATCTCTAAATGCTTTAATCAGCTAAAATGACTAATATGTGGTGTGTGTTTATCTGATAATATACCAGTTGCATTAATTCACCAGCGCGTTTGAAAGGGGAAGATTTTCTCTTAAATCAGGGTGGTTAACCATTTACTCTGTTAAAGATATTGTGGGGATTTCTGAAGGGAACCGTTTCGCCAGGGACATCAGCAAACCCTGCACATTCCTTTGAACTTAGTATGGAATATATCGAGCCGGGAGGGAGAGACATTCAAGGGCTGAGATTTGATAACTTTGAGAGTTTGCATGCATGAAAGATGTAGTGCGACACTGGAGAAATCTGCCCACTGGTATTTCCCCCCGTAGTCAGCACGGGCTAAGGTGGCTACAAAGCTGAAATTGCAACCAAGTATGAAAGACGTGTAGTCCTAAACACCGGTCCTACGGCGGAAAATATGTAAAGACGCAACTCATTCAGTGTGCGTGCTCGTGTTGCTGTGTGGTCTGCATGTGCTGTCCTCTTTATAGGTGGCATTCACCAACGGGGGGGGATAAGGGAGGCTGGTATCGCGTGATTAAACCTTCTATCATCTCTTAAGTGTACATCAGGGCAAGGCTCGCCCATCCAGCACCCCTAGAGTTGGTTCTGAACGCCTGCCCAACAATCGCTGAACTTTCCAGGAGCCTAACACACGAGTCTAGCAGGTAGGGGCTTAGTGAAAAGAGCGGGGCAGGACAGGAATACTGAAATATGCGTTTTTCTTCCCGTTGCAGTTTTGTAAACATCAACATATGATGAAAACTTCCACGGCAGAGACGCTTCATAAAGGAAGGATGTTGTGGATAATTCTTCTAAGCACAATTGCTCTAGCATGGACTACACCAATTCCCTTGATAGAGGACTCGGAGGAACTCGATGAGCCCTGCTTTGATCCATGTTACTGTGAAGTGAAGGAGAGCCTTTTCCATATACATTGTGACAACAAAGGATTTATAAATATTAGTCAGATAACAGAGTCGTGGTCGAGACCTTTTAAACTTTACCTGCAGAGGAATTCCATGAGGAAATTGTACACCAACAGTTTTCTTCACTTGAACAACGCTGTGTCTATTAACCTTGGGAACAATGCACTGCAGGACATTCAGACAGGGGCTTTTAACGGGCTCCGAGTTCTGAAGAGGTTGTATTTGCACGAAAACAAATTGGACATTTTCCGAAATGACACTTTCCTGGGTTTGGAAAGTCTGGAATATCTGCAGGCAGATTACAATGTCATTAAACGGATTGAAAGCGGGGCGTTTCGAAACCTAAGTAAATTGAGGGTCCTTATCCTAAATGACAATCTTATCCCCATGCTTCCCACCAACTTATTTAAGTCCGTGTCCTTAACCCACCTGGACTTGCGGGGGAACCGGCTAAAAGTCCTTTCGTACCGCGGGATGTTGGACCACATTGGAAGGAGCCTGATGGAGATCCAGCTGGAGGAGAACCCGTGGAACTGTACGTGCGAGATCGTGCAGCTGAAGAGCTGGCTGGAGCGCATCCCCTACACTGCCCTGGTGGGGGACATCACCTGCGAGACCCCCTTCCACTTCCACGGGAAGGACCTGCGGGAAATCAAAAGAAGTAAGCTCTGTCCCATGCTGTCCGACTCCGAGGTGGAAGCCAGCCTGGGCATCCCCCAGCTGTCGTCCAGCAAGGAGAACGCGTGGCCTACGAAGCCTTCCTCCATGCTGTCCTCCTTCCATTTCACCGCTTCCTCTGTTGAGTACAAAACATCCAATAAGCAGCCCAAACCCACCAAGCAGCCCAGGGCGCCCCGGCCTCCCCCGACGTCCCGCGGCCTGTACCCCGGGCCGAACCAACCGCCCGTGGCTGCCTACCAGACCCGGCCCCCCATCCCCATCATCTGCCCTACCGGGTGCTCTTGCAGTTTGCACATCAACGACCTGGGCCTGACGGTCAACTGCAAGGAGCGAGGGTTTCACAACATCTCCGAGCTCCTGCCCAGGCCCTTGAACGCCAAGAAGCTGTACTTGAGCGGGAATTTGATCCAGAAAATCTACCGCTCCGATTTCTGGAATTTTTCCTCCTTGGATCTCTTACACCTGGGGAACAACCGGATCTCCTACGTGCAGGATGGGGCTTTTATCAACCTGCCGAATCTCAAGAGCCTGTACCTGAACGGCAACGACATCGAGCGGCTCACCCCGGGCATGTTCCGGGGCCTGCAGAGTTTGCATTACCTGTACTTCGAGTACAACCTGATCAGGGAAATCCAGCCGGCGGCCTTCAGCCTCATGCCCAACCTGAAGCTGCTCTTCCTCAACGACAACTTGCTCCGCACCCTGCCCACCGACGCCTTCGCCGGCACCTCCCTGGCCCGCCTCAACCTGCGCAACAACCACTTCTTGGCGCTGCCGGTGGCCGGGGTGTTGGAACACCTCCACGCCATCGTCCAGATCGACCTGAAGCTCAACCCTTGGGACTGCACCTGCGAGCTGGTGCCGCTGAAGCAGTGGCTGGAGGCGCTCAGCTCCGTCAGCGTGGTGGGCGAGGTGCTGTGCGCCAGCCCCGAGCGCCTGGCCCGCCGCGACCTCCGCGCCCTGGAGCTGGCGGCCCTCTGCCCCGCCGCCCTGCGCCCCGCCGCCGCCGCCGCCGCCGCCGCCTCGCCCCCCGCCGCCGCCGCCCCTCCGCCGCCCTCCGCCACCGGCGCCGCCGCCTACGAGCTGCCCCCGGCCGCCGCCGCCGTGCCGCTCTCCGTCCTCATCCTCAGCCTCCTCGTTCTCTTCTTCTCCGCCGTCCTGGTGGCCGCCGGGCTTTTCGCCTTCGTGCTGCGGCGTCGCCGGCGGAAGCTGCCGTTCCGCGGCCCGCGGGCGGAGGCGGCCGACCTGGGCGGCGTGCCCCTGCGCTGCCCGCGGCTCTTCGAGGAGGGCGGCGGCGGCGGCGGCGGCGGCGGCGGCGGCGGGGGCGGCGGGGAGCGCTCCCCGGAGAAGGCGCCCCCGGCGGGCCACGTCTACGACTACATCCCGCACCCGGTGACCCAGATGTGCAACAACCCCATCTACAAGCCGCGGGAGGAGGAGGAGGAGGAGGCGGCGGCGGGAGGCGGCGGGGAGGCGGCCGAGCTGCTGCGGGGCGGCGGCGAACGTTTCGCCCACGCCGCCGCCGCCGCCGCCGCCGCGCAGGAGCCGGGCAGCAACTACCGCACGTTGCTGGAGAAGGAGCAGGAGTGGAGCCTGGCCGTCTCCAGCTCGCAGCTCAACACCATCGTGGCCGTGCACCCCCAGCACCCCGCGGGCGGCGGGCTGGCGGCGGGCGGCGGCGGGCTCGGGGGGGCGGTGGCGGCGGCGGCGGGAGGCGCCCCGCGGGACCGCGACCGCCCCCCGCCCTGCGCCGTGGGTTTCGTGGACTGCCTGTACGGCACCGTGCCCAAGCTGAAGGAACTGCACGTCCACCCCCCTGGCATGCAATACCCGGACCTCCAGCAGGACGCCAGGCTCAAAGAAACCCTCCTCTTCGCGGCCGGCAAGGGCTTCTCAGACCACCAAACCCCCACAAGCGAATACCTCGAGTTAAGGGCCAAACTCCAAACAAAGCCGGATTACCTCGAAGTCCTGGAGAAGACCACGTACCGGTTCTGACCGCCGCCCCGCCGCCCGCCCCGGCACCGCCGCATGCGAGTAGAGGATACAGCTGTGTGCTCTCCCCCGCCAGATGTGCGCGCTGCGGGGAAGGGCCGTTCTCAGATCATTAATCGATGAAGTGCCTTCGCAGACTTTTGCCAGCAGATGTTACTCAATCATTATTTTTTATACTGAAACTGAGACTTTGACTGTGCCATGTCTAAGGTATATTATTATTATTATTATTATTATCGGGGATCTTTGTATTGATCCTGATTAAGTAAATTCTATGTGTGTCTCTCTCTTTTTTCTTTTATTTTTCTTTTTTCTTTTATTTTCTTTCCTGTTGTTTCTTTTTTTTTTTTTCCGTTGCACTAAACTTCCTTTATATTTTCCCTTGGAGGGGAGGGAAGATGGCATTTTGTGGCTTGCTTTCTTCTTGCCCATCATGGCACAGATTCTGTACATTTATTTAAAAAAAAAAATGCAAAGAAGCAAACGAGCGCAGTTTGCTGCATGCCTGGAAACTGCAAGAGGGAAGGGAGGGGAGGGTCTTGCTCGAATGTCTCACTCTTGTCTCTCTCCCTCCCTCGCACGCACACGCTCACCCTCATCCTCACCGCCACCCTCGCCGCCAGCCCGGCCCCTCCGCGCAGCGCCCGCGGCCGCGCAGGGCGGGAGCGGGGTGCCGCTGCCCGCGGAGGGGAATCCCCGTGGGCTGGGGGGAGCCCCCCGGAGCCGAGCAGCCCGAAGGATGTACCAACGGGGCGCACACACTTAGGGGATGCTCAGTGACACTTCGTCATGACGCCATGGTTTTTTGGAGGACATCCGCACTTTCCTAATAAAAGCAACATGCAAATATATAGAAAAAGGAAAAAAAAAAAAAAGGCAAGCTACTGGGCACCTATCACTAACAGCTTTGTAGGAAGCACTTTTAATGTTTTCTCTCATACACACATATACGCACACGCACACACACACAAAGGTACAACAATGTGCATATATTTATTCTGTAATTTCAAGTGAATATAAATTGTAAAGGTAATGTTTAATCATTGTACAGTGATGCGTCTGGTATAGCTTTCCTAATAAAACGTTTTGAAAAAAATGCATATATATATATATATACACCCATATATATATATATAGGAATACAAAGCTTGAACGTGAAACTTCAGCTTCCCCCTACTGAGATTTCCTTCCCCCACCTTAACCTTGAAAGTTATTTTATTAATAACAGTTCAATGCACTGTGATGTTAGCAGAGGAAAAAAGAAAAAAAGAAAAAAAGAAACAAAAACCAAACCCTGTACGGCTTCTCTTGCCAAGATACCACCCGAGACTTTAAAAAAATCCGGTTTACAATCTCTGTTCCCACGTCGCACTGTACTTATGGCGGTTCCCGTGTATTTAAAAATAGGCAGCGAAATTAAGATCGCGTCCTCGAGTGGCGTTCCTCGCAGGTTCTCCTGCCTGCTGGGAGCAGGGCAGGCATTGCTGAGGAGGTTCCTCGTCTTCGCAGCGAGCAGTCGGGGGTGGGGGGGAGGAAATCAAAGCGCATCTCAATTTTGGAAAAGGGGTGAAGCCACCTGGAAAAGGATCCCAAGGGCTTCGAGCACCCGGCCCTCTCCCCCGCGCCGGGGCGGCGCCGCTCCTGCCGCCCCGGCGCGGCCGTTTGCTCCTCGCTGAAACCGGAGCGAGACCAAAGACGATGGGATTTCCCTGCCCGGGAAGGTCCCGGTTGGTATCTTGTGTCCCCGTTGGTGCCGCGGCCCCGGCGGCCCCGGGCCGGTGGCGGCGGCGAGTGGCTCGGCGCGGCCGCCAGGTGGCGCCGCAGCTCCAGCGCTGGCGGCCGCGGCGCGGCGGAAGCGCGGGGAGGCCCCGAGGCCTCCGGGCCCGCTCCCGCACCGCTCCCGGCCCGGCCCCGCTCAGGGCCCCGCTCCCGGCCCCCGCCTGCCCCGCTGAATGTACCCCCCGGGTGCCTTAAACCGGGGCAGGCGGGGCCGCGAAGCGGAGAGCCCTAAGCCAGGTGCCTGTGGCGCCAAGGTGTTACCCCAAAAAGAGCTCCAGATACAGAATTTTATACAGAAATATAAAATATATCTATAACTATCATTTGTCTTAACGGAACAGCGGTAACGGCATACAAAGGCAACCCCCAGGGCACTTCTGGCCGTTGGGGCGCTGGGGCTCTCACCTGTGGAGCGGGGCAGGGGCTGTGGCACCTCACAGGGCGCTGCCACCTCAGGCCCAGCGGTCCTGCCCTCCGCCTGGGGAGCAGCGCGATTTCACCCAGCACAATGCATTTTAATGGAGATAAGACCACGAATGCTTGTTTTCACCCCAAGTGTGGCTATTTATAGCTTCAGCGAGTACGCTTATTGCAGGCTTTTTTTGTCAGTGTGTCTTGGAGAGGCATCTGGGTGCGACAGCAGTAATTTCCTGAGCCTTGGTAGTAGCTGAATGTGCTTTGAGATGGAGGGATGGCTCCAAGTGTCTGTAAATCTATCATCGGCTCCATAATATTACTAAAAATATTATGCATTTGAATTTCCCAGATTCCTCTGTTGAGTTGTTAGTGTTTTATTTCTACTGCCTTCTGCTCTAATCCATCGGGGTTTGTTCATTTGGTTCTTGTTTTGTCTTGTTTTGTTTTTTAATGGATGGTAGAAGAGCATGCACGCGTTAAAAGTAATAAACATCAAAGTGCAAAGGCCAGGTCCTTCTTATGATAACCATAATAATGACATTGATAAGACTACATGCAAGTAATGCGTGGAGCTATATAAATCAGGTTAAAGTACAAGCCCTAGCAAGAGTGGTTCTGTATACGTTTGGCAATGTCATCAAACCCCCAGGTGTTCATACTTGTATCCAAATATAGTGAAGCCAGTTGCAAATAATGTTTATATTTTAATTAAACTGCAGAAAGGCAAGAGAATTTCAACATAACGATAGGTAGTAATCTCACCCGCGAATGGTGAGGAAATCCATTTATTCAGTGGAAATAAATTTGTTCTATGAGAATGATATTTTGTATTAAAAGGATAATTTTTTGGCTTACATTGAGTTATTTTTCTTTCCTTGTGTAGGAAACTTCCTTTTCCTTGTGTACGGGAATCATTTGGGGATGATTTGCTCTGGAAGTGTTGACAAATAATATTTAACTGTGATGTCTAATGTGTGTTATGATGACTTCTGTTTTGCTGTTTCATCGTGTTGAGCTGAGGCTGAGGGGGTGGGAGCATTACTTTCCACTGCAGGAAACAAAAATAGATCCATCATCTCTGATCTGTGATGGGTGACTCTTTACATGCTTCTACCTGCGTTATTCCTAATTAATAGGGAGTATTAATGATAGTTATATCATTATCAGCATTATTATTGGTAGCATTAATAATATGGGGAAGGAATCAAATAAAGTCAAATGATCTGCATTTACATTGGAGCTGTTTGATGGGATACTATTTTAAATAAATATTTTTTTAGCTTATTTCATTATTGTACAATGCGTAGCTGGTATCGGCTTCAACAGTTCAGCTTGTGGCGATTCTCAGAACCTGGCAGTAACTCTTTCATCATGTATTTGTTTTATTCATTCATGGGCTATATTGAAATTCTTCCTACAGGTGGGAAAAAAAAAAGGCCAGGTAAGTCCTGGTCGTAGCCAGGACTTACGTAGAAGAATAGAAAGGATGATAATGATGCTTAATTATCAGTGCTCTTTTGTATTTCCTGGATATTGTCATTGATGTCACCATCATATTCTACCTGGGTTAAGAGATTTGTCTGAGACTTGGAAATTGCTTCCTGGATCTTTTCACTGTATCAATAGTGAGAGGAAGGTGTTAATTTTTATGGTATGAATAATAATCTGACTTCTGGAAATCTCTGAATGTCTGGCGCAGCAAGCCAGGACCCATACTGCTCTAGTTAGGCGAATGTGACAGACAGGTCATTTATTGTGAGGTTCGGTGGCCTTGAGTTAAGCTGTGGTAGTTTAGGATTTTGTCAGAGACCTTTCCAGACAAAACCACTTTTTGTCATCACAAAAAATGATGCAATTATTTTTTAATCATTTGATCAAATGAGCGTGTCATCACAGCTGATCTGGTTTTAAGCTAGAAATGTGCTGTTACGGTCAACTTGTATTCTCTGCTGTAAACATTTACAGCAACAGGACAGAAAGGTCTCCACAAAATGTCAACATGCAATGCTCTGCGTTTCCGAAATCCTAATGTGTGCAAGCAGTAACTCATGGGCGCTGTGCTACTTCTACTTTGGTCAAGTATCTGCTTCACATGAACTGTTCGCAGGAATAAGACATGATGAATTGACTTTAGGTCTAACAGAAACGTTCACGTGAAGCAAGAGAGCAGAATTTGGCCGTAAGTTTGGAAGTTCATTGCTTATCTACATTACTCAACCGGAGTACGACTTTTGGCAATGCTCCAGCCACTTAAGTGCGAACTCGTTCCAGAACTGCACTTCTCCCAAAGGCATTTGCTTTTTACAGTGTGGATTTATGTGCACTTGGAAATCAGGCTGCTGCACACTGCATATTCTTATTTTCTGAGTTTTCCAAGACTTGATTCTAAATCTGAGTTCCTCACAGTGAATTTATGTATGGGTTATACAGTACAATGCAGTTGTTTCCATGGGAGAAACGTAAATTCACCCAATATGTAGTTTCTCAATTTCTTTATACTAAGAATGGCTCTTTGTAAAAAAATATGCCATTTTTAATACTTTGAAATGCTGATGTGTGTGGAAATATATCTTTTTTTCACACTTCCTGAAAAATTTCTCATTTATTCTGGCAAATGTAGTTAAGCTCCACTTCGAAGCCTGTTCGAGCTGGTGGAAGAAGTGGAATGTGCTTGGAACAAACCCTTGTGTGGGTATGGACTGGACGCCTAATCCTGCTCCCTTGAAGCCAGTGATGAAATACCACATTCCTGCTCAGTTTTAGTCAACAGACTCAAATGAAGAGCAAAGTCTGATCTCAGAAAATTCCAACACGCATTAAGTGGATTCAAGTATTTTGAGACAGGTACTTCACGTGACTGTTTCAGAATAAAATGAGTAACAGTATAGAGAAAATGGCTTTGCTATCAATTTAGTCATTTTCCTGATTGACCTAATTCACAAATTAACCAAACAATCCCTGGCACTTTTTATTTTAAAATAAGAGCATTCACGTAAAGACAAATATGGTGTGTCTCGGCAGATTCAAGAAATGTGGAAATTTGTACCATAGTTTAAATGTAATGACATAAGTAGCCGAGTAGCCAACAAGATTATTAATGTAACAATTGCAAATTGTTTGGAAATACTTTATTAGTATTTTTCTTTAAAGTAAGAATAGTAACAAGCACTGACAACTGTGTTTCATATTGTTATTTTTAAAATGTCTTTTACCTGATCCTTATAGCTTCCCACTTTTAAAGTGATGGACTTCTATTTTCATGTTTGTTCAGGTTTCCGGAGGAGTTAGGCGGGTTACTGATGAAAGCATTAGCTTTGCTTCATATGGTGTTCCCCAGAAAGGCTACTGGGGTGAAATGTTGTAGGTTACTTTTGATCGCTATGAAAGTAGTTGGAAACACTCCCTTTTGGTGGCATTTTCTCTGTTAAATTGGTCGATATTGTGGTGGTCTTCAGAGCAGTGTCAGATGGCTCGTTTTTGTGGAAAAATGACAGCAGAAGGTTCAAAGGAACAGAGCCACTGGCACCTCTATAGGAATTCCCTGTCCCACATTTGCACTGGGTGGTCTCTGTATAGTGGTTGTTGCATCAGTCCTTAGAGTTTTGAATGTTAAGGATGTTAATATTAAGTGTGGGTTATTTTCAGATATTATGAAGATGTGTGTATATGCAATATTAAGGTGTTGGGTGCCTTAAAAAGAATAGAAAACAGAGGGCATAGCACAATATAAAATATTAATAACTCAGTCATATGTCATATGCTGAATCTTTAATGTCCGTTTACTTTTTGTAACATCTTTATTTTTCTACTAGAATTTTCTAAATCTCTCAAGAATATCCTGTATATTCTATGAATTCCGAAGAAATGTTCTAGGTCAGGCAGGGGTTGAATCTCTCCGTATTTGGGAATTCAAACAGATGCTACTAACGGTGGAGGAACATTCCTGTCCATGGCACGTGGCATGGCGTTTTGGCATGTTGTTGTAGCACCGTGCCAGTAAGGGAGGTTCTCTGTAGCAATGAAATTTTGCGGTAGGGCTTGAATAATTTCAAGCAGGAGTCCCTGGATTGTGATAAATCACCGTTGGGCTGGCACAGGCCTGAGACATGGTGCTGCTTGTGATGGCACTGCCGTCCCTTCTGCTGGTGGGACCTGGCACCGTTGCCGGTGGGGGCTCCTGTGGCAGTAATTCTAAATAAACAAACAAACAAAACCCAGAAGGTTTAGGAGTCTTTGTCCTACGGGGACCACCTCATTTGAAGTTAATGACTTTCCCCGAATGTTAAAGTGGCATAAGTAAACTGATTATGCGAAAATGCTTTGGTTTTTTTCTTGCTTTCCTCAGCTTTACTTTGCTTTTCTGGAGCCAATAGCTGGGTTACATGTTAAAGAACTGTAGGAATGTATTAGTTAATATTTTTTTCAGACCATCCTTGTTTAAAATGAAGTCAGTCTATGACAACAGTAACTGTCCTAAACTGAGGTGGGTTTTCCAGAAAGCTACGTAAACCTTTGGTTTTGTACTTGGTCTCTAAGTTATTATATGTGTGTAGATATATATAATGTCATTATCTGAATAATCCTTGAACTGAAGTCTGACATTGGACTTTGGAGGCTTTGGCTTCATAAATCAAGGCTAATTAATGGGGTTGGGTTTGGTTTTTTTTTTGTTTTTGTTCCATGATTGTTTTGTTTGCTTTTATTCAGAGTATGACTAGAAAGAGGAAAACATTGCAAAGTGAAAATTCTCATCGAGGAATACTTTTTAATAGGACTTTCAAATTTAATTCTTTCTTTTCTTTTATTTGGAGAATGAAGGAGCTGTGCTCAAAAGGGCATAGCAATTGCCACTCGGGCTTGGAGTTGAAATGTGTTCACTCTGCTGTGTCCTCTCGTTCTTGAGAGTGCCCAGGACTCACAGGAAAACGTAAGAAATTCCCACTAGTGAGATTATGGAGTCAGAGGTGGACGGCTGATCTGCTCCACTATTCGCTCTTGCCCTGAGCAATCAGGCACCTGGTCCAGGTAATCAGGTACCGCTGGAGGTGCCGGCCCTGTGTCCACAGGGAGCAGGGGAGTGCTGAGCACTTAGAAATATCGCTTTGTAGTGTTTCTGTGAAAGATGAGCTTTAAAAAACCTGGACGTCAGTAATGGATGCTGGCCATTTAAAAGTTTGCCTCTGCGTTCTTTAGAAAACTCACCCAGAGTTCCTCTGGTGCTGTTAAACTGCCATGCAAGGGCACATCTCCTCAGTCTTCATAAAAGCACTGCTGAAAAGATGTATTGCTAATGCGTTCTTCTTAATTAGAGAACATCATTTCGTGTGGCATCACTTCTGTTATGTTTTCTTGCAGTGACCCAAAAACCTGGCTGCTTTGGAAAGTGGATAGTATTGGCAAGCAAAGAAATATGGCAAGTAAAGGTATTTTTTAGATCCAGTTTATGTTAGTGTTTTCTTCAAAGAAAGGGCAAGTCATAGCTATTGGCTCCTTGTTTTGCAGCCCTCACTGAGAATAACTAAAGGCACTGACTAAGGCAGAGTGTCAGTCATCGTTCAATCTGTGTTCAATTCTCCCCTTCAGTTTTAGACCAACAAACTAGGAAATGTGGATGTATCTAATTTATATATAAAACTATATATATATATTCCTCTTGTGAGCAAGGAGGGGCCATGATATGACAGCCAGCGATGCTGGTGGAAGGAAAGGCATTGGCATCGCTGGGGGACGGGTTAAGTTGTGACAAGTGGGAGCTGTGCCAAGACTAATAATGCGCACGGCACCTGAAAGTCAAGCGTCTCACTGGGTTAGAGACAGCCAATAACAACATGCAATTCTTGTTGAAACCTCTCTTTTTAGAGCAGGTAAAAAAATATCTCACAAAATCCCATTTTTCCTGCATTTGGCCCAAGTTCTGAACCAGCCTCCAGATTGTTGGCATTCGCAACTTTGCTTTTACCTATCTGCATGCACAGATATTCGTTTGGCTGACAGTAAGTTTTAACACCTCGGTTTGCACATTGAGCGTGTGCATGAAATGGAGACCAATTGAAAATATGGTTATCTTTGTTGGGTTTTTCTATAGAGTGGTGTTTTGCACCTCAAGACTTCATTCTGTAAGATGTATCGACTGGATTGCCTACCTGTAACTCAGCTTTGTAAGCAGCCTCCCGAGGTTAGCCGTGGTGGTATTACATGCCTTGTGCTTTGCCAGCCCCTACAAGCCAGCCAAAGTCTGTTAAAGCCTCCAGAGCACAAAACACTGATAAGATGGATCTCTAACAGGTATGCATCAGGGACAAAGCGGAGATGCTCCATTTGCAACGAGTTAAAATTAGTTGCTGTTCACTCAAAGCAGTAATAACTGCCTTCCGTGTCATTACTTCTACTGGATCAGGGCGGCTACTGTATGTAATGGAAACAGTGATACTGAGTCCATTACATACAGTAAATACACCTATACTGTGTGTGTACATGTGTGTGTATACATGTATATGCTAGCGTGTTGAAGTGTAGGAGTAAATTTTTGGAAAGTTCTGGGAGATTCAGGTATATGGCTTGCTTTGGACTGTTAAAAATATGGACATTTTGGTTACAAAGCTAAAAATAGATACATTAAGACCTACATTCTCAATGTAGGTCAGTGGAGGCACTTCTTAGATATATTAGCATTTTGGACACTTAATCTTAGCAGCATATTGCATCTCCTAGAATAGGTTAGTTGAGGCAGTGCAGGAGAAATTGCTGCAACTGAAGTCATTCAGAAAGGTTGCCAAGTTTCTCAGGAACCAGAATGGCAGAATAATGAGTATTATATTTAATTCGGGATGGAAAGGCAACTGTGGGGAGTTCAGTAGAGGCAACTCAGATCATCTTGGCTCCGTGGGGGAGGGAGAATTTATAACTATAGCTAGCTAAAAAGAAGCAAGCTGTGTGTGCATTTGTGTGTATATATATATTTATACATATGTATATACAAATCTGTGTATGTGTATATAACACTGCGTGTATATATGTATGTATGTATATGCCTATAATGTATAATATGTGTATCTACAGATATGTATACATTTATATAAATTTATATTTCTCTATATAAATAGTCATGCAACTATGGAAAATAACATTTCAACAGCGTGTCCTTTTCTTTAAAACCTAACAAAAAGCTGCTTCCATTAATATCATGTTGGTACAACTGGCTTAAGTTATCTTTTCTGTGTAGAAAGGAGTGTTGCTTAGTGGTTGAGCACAAGCCTGGAAGGTTTTTACTATTCCAGAGGACTCCAAGTCAGTCATTAGCTGCTCCACAGCTGTTCTACATTTGTGAAATAAAGTGATGGTCAAAATGACTCAGGGCTGGTTTTAAAGGCAAAGGAAGGTGGTTGTTGACTGTTTGTGCTTTGGAAATCTCTGTTATGCTCACACAGTTTTGATGGTGAGATAGCTGCACTACTAATTCTT
Source organism: Phalacrocorax aristotelis (assembly GCF_949628215.1). Lineage (NCBI taxonomy): Eukaryota > Metazoa > Chordata > Aves > Suliformes > Phalacrocoracidae > Phalacrocorax > Phalacrocorax aristotelis. Next base: position 6,487,394 of record NC_134282.1, read on the forward strand.
CTGGTTATATCCCAGCTGATGCTAACGGCTTCTGAATGGAGGGGGAAAAGATGAATTTCCTGCTCTAGCGTAAGTTATCTGAAGTCTGATTACTTTGACTCAGTGATGTATGGTTTTCCATTTAGGGTTAGGATGTTAGGCTATAAATCAAGAATCTTAGCTCAGTGAACATCTAGTTCAGGATGTGTCCTTTATGTTATAATTGATTTTGAATAATTTTGCTTCATCATCAGAACAAGCTATACCTTAATTCATGATAAGCTCAAAGAATTTCTCAGCTGGAAACCCATTCATATTGGGGTGAATTTTGCACTTGACTTCAGCGGGGTTGAATCAGATCAGAGTGTTTCATTAAGCGCTGACATTAAAATGATCTTGTAGTTGTGCAACTATTAACTAAAATTGTAATTTTGTAATAAAAGCGAGCCTAAAAATGATTTACTAGTTATGTATTCTATGATTATAGCATCTTTCTATTGACAAGACCTTCATGCAGTTGCTGGGTATGGGCAAGGGTTTTAATTTTGTGCTGCTGATCGTTACTCTGAGATTTGCCCCTGATTTGAGCTGCAGCCGGCCCAGCCCCCAGCATAATGCACCGTAATATGCTGCAGTTCAAAGGAAAAGCTGCAAAGTAATGATCTCCGTGAGCATCCCCTAAGCCTCCTGCCCTGGATGATTGCTGATTGCTGAATTGCCACGTGTTGTGCTGGAATAAATGTAGGTCACGGTAACGTGGATTTTTCATGATGGTTTTGGCTCCCGTGTGGCAGAGCCCTTGTGTCGCTCTGACCGCGTGCGGGGACAGGCACAACCTGCGCGGGGCTGGTGCTGCTACAGAGGAATGTCTTTGTGCCTTCAACACCAAACGGGCCTGTGCTTTCATGGTTACTAGAGCAGTGTGGATCTGTCATGCTGCCAATCTCTCATTGTTTGCAAAGTGTAATGTGATTAGAAAAGAAAAGGGTGAGAATGGATTATTTCCTTCTAAGTCTTTTTGGTTCCTTAAAGGCAGAAGATAAGCAAACACGGAACAATCACAGAAATCAAAACAAATACCCAGCGGTTTAAAACACATGATATTGAGTGAAATATTTCTTTTAATCTTCTTGATTATGCTTTGCCTCATTATTTCATCTGGAGGAAATAAGCACCTTATGGGAAAGTGCTTCCCCATCTCTTCTGCATAAACGTTAGAGTGAAACTTTGTATGATATAGAGCTGCCTGTTCAAGAAAATAAGTAAATTCCATACAAATGTCATATTTTTATGCAGAAAATATGCTGAATTTATATACTATCTTCTGGTTAAAGCAATCAATTTGCTGGTTTTGTGATTTCAGCATATTTGCCTGAATTAAGCAACCGGAAGAGAAGCAGAAAAAAATGATTTTTTTTAAAATTAGCTTATGCAGACCCAATGTCAGGCTAACCACTTGAATACAGTGTCTCTGGGGCACGCACAGGACTGTCATCTTCAAATGGCCAATTTTTTTCAGCGAGATGCCTCAGAGTTTCAGCACAGTGTATCACAAAGCTCAGAGGGCCGCTGCTTTGCTCAGCATCTGGAGACTTTGGGAAATAAGTTTTTCTGATGTAACTTGTTAAAGAAGATGCCTAGATAGCCGTATCCTCAGGGAAGCAGCCATTCACATAAGCAGCCCAGAAACTGAAGCCAGTAAAGGAGTGATGAAGTTTGCAAATCTCCTCATACTCTGTAGCAATCTCTTCCTCCCAGGATGAATTTCATCTATAATGAACCTGGGCTACTGGCACTATTGCTCTAAAGAAACAATAACCAACTCTGCCTTCTATAGAGTTGAATTTTGCCATGCCACTTTATATTTAGGAAAGGAGAAGTGTGGTTTGAGGGTCGAACATACAAAATCATGTTGTTGCTATAGATAGGCATCCAAATAAATTACATGACCTAAAGCACGTCGGTGCCCAAGGCTCCGCTGGCATAAATCATTGCAACTCCATTGCTCTCAGCACAGCAGTGCTCGTATCCCCGCCCTGGGGAGATGATTCAAAGATGTTTGGTACCTGCTGGTGTAGCAGTTTCTCTGGAGGGCTTTCCATGCAGCTATTAGTATTTTGTTAAATAAATTTAAAAATGAAGATGACTAAGCCCAGATTCTCAGCTAGAATGAGCTGGCATCAGCCCAGCAAAGTGCTTGGGCTGCACCACTGCTGGTGGGGAGCTTGACCCTGTATGTGGCAATCTTCTCCCTTTTCACCTAGCTGGTGATTTTCTTCCCATGGGAATACAAAGAGCTGAAGCCATTTCTGTGCAATCATCTTTGGCGGTGCCTGTATTGTCTGGCCTGTAGACAGGCTGTTAACTCACAAGGACAAGGGTTCCCTAGGCTTCTATCCAGCTTATGCACAAGCTTCTACACCCACCTAAAACCTGCTCCTGTCATTATGTGTTGGAAAAAAAAACCCCAAACCAGGCAAACACAAATTTCCTAAGAAAATGTCCCTTTACCAAATCCTGCTTAAACAAATACTTAAACTGTTAAGTGAAAAGGACAGTGGTATTCTACTAGAATACGCTATGAATCTACAGGAATTAGGCTCCTACAATTTGTGCGAAAGCAAGATGTCTCAAAGGCTGGTTCCAAAGAATAATTATCTGTTGTAAAGCACTTAATGACTGAGCAGCTTTGGAGCTGAGTACTGAAGTTAACAAAAAAGAATAAAAAAAAAAAAAAGACATAAGATGTGGCTCTTCAGACTCAGTGGCTGAGCTCAGGAAGCTGCAGTTGTGATGGTTATAGAGGAAGGCAATGAGCAGAGACGGCAGCCGTCAGGGAAGCCGTGGCAGTTTTATGGCCAGGACAGAGCACAAAGGTACTCCCGTAACAACTATTGCCGGCATTTAGATGGGAACGTCTGCTTATTCTTTCATGGTGTCTCTCCCGAGCGCTTCCTTGCTGTTCAGCCTCTCCCCTCATTTTGCATTCCCTATCCGAGGAGGTCATATTTATGGAAGATGTGTAATCCCGGAGAGCAGCAGCCTTTGGTCTGAAACGCCATCCTGAATCAGCAAAACTCAACTCTTTGTTGAGTGAGATTTACTCACAACTCACTGCTTTATTGCTAAAGCTGTGGCAAATTCCTATAAAAGAAAATTGTATAAAAATAAACAAAATAGAGGTATTTTCACAGTAATAATAATGGTAAAGCTCTATGTAATACATTATATTAACAAATAAGCAAGTACTGGCCTCCAAGGTCTTGTCTGGAATATAAGAGACACCTACCAATTTTTCCTCCTCTTCTCTCTGTCAACCATTTTGGTACAGACTCATCCTACATTAAAGAGGTGCCATTTGTTCCTCAAGTAACGTATGGGAAAGGAAAGCGATCTTAAGAGGTTCAAGTCTTAAGCAGAGCAAAAGATTTTCAGGGAGAGGTCTATTCCACCCATTAATCTTACCTGGAGCTTTGGGTTATTGTGTTATATCTAAACATTTAGATATTTAAAAATAATTAAAATTTAACTAAGCTTCTGTTTACAATTTCCTATATCCACCAGGAAGACTGAAAATTTCCTATCTCATAAAAATATTATGAGTACAATGTGAGTTATTAGATGTCTGGATACTCTATTTAATGGAACATTGCATATATATCTATATCTATATAAAAATGGAAAAAATATGTTACTAGTATTGCTTTCTGTAATTAAGGGGTTTTAAGAATTATGTAAAAATTAAACAAACAAGAAATTAAATTATTATTATCAAAATTATTAAATTATCAAAATACTGAACAATGGTAATAAATCACTGACAACTCTGACATTCAGGTGACAGTGTTAGGCTCTCATGGAAAAGGGTTAAGTTCTGAACAGTTAAGATAGTGATTTAGTTGCTGAATATTTTTCAACTTCAAAAGTTTTCCACTGAAAAATATCTGCTTTTAACTGGAAAACAAAATCCTCAAAACTGATTTTTTTAAATGATTACTTGGTAACTGAAAAAAATGGGGCTCCTTGAATGTTGCTGCAAACCGAAAATCTTTTCAATGGTTTTCATCTTAAGAAAACACATTTTTTCAACTTAAGAGAACTCCTTTTTGAAGCATAGAGAGGATTTCTGAAAATAATACTAATTTACAGAAAAATATTTTTTTAACAAGACTTTCTACTAATAGAAGTAGAGCAATTTTGTTTCCTCTCATATTACAAAAGATGCTCTTTTATGTGCTTTGGCCCATGTGAATGTTGTTTGTAGGGAAAAAAAATAGTATCTTTAATCTTGCTGGTATGACAGGGGGGGAAAAGCACTCATGTACATTCATGTTTTGTTATTTGTGCTCAAAAACTTCATATATTTTTTTCTGATGAAAGATATTACATGTTCTATAACTTCAGTAATTGACTACTTTAAGAAAGAAATAAAGGATGGATAATAAATAAAGGAATGAAGTATTGAAGGGAAGAATAACAGGCGTATTGCTGGCAAAGGGCTTAAAGTTCCAAACCCGGGCTTCCATTGCCAAGAAGCGTGGGCGTAATCAAGAGGGGCTTGTGAATGCAAAATCCTTCTGAATGAATATCAGACAATTTACTCACTTCTCGTGTTACATTATTCCAAATGCAAACTATGACTGAGTTCATAATCTTTGTTGCTGTCTACTTTGTCATTACTAAAAATAATAGTTCTGGGAAAATGAAAGAGTGGGAATAGTAAAACCTTGAGAAAATTGCAGTTACTTGGCTTTTCCAGTGACATGCAACACTAAAATCAAAAGTTATACTACGTGTATCCAAATTAATGAAGTAACAGTGAAATTGAATGACTAATCACAGAGAGAAGGAGGAGAAAAAAGTCACAAACACGTTTCTTCAGCCGGCATGCTAGCATTCATCTGTGTGGCGGCAGGTCCTTGACTGCTGGGACTGGTTAACACCAGAAATAGCATGATTTTTCTGAAGCTTCACTCTTTTGCAGATCCTTTTTTGGTGTTTTTCCACAGGAAGAATGTCACCGCAATATCAGGAGAATGGTCTCAATGACCTAATTTGTTCTAGGTTTTGTGCAGTGTCTGTAGTCCTGAATAATATAATGGGCCTCGAAGGAGTGCAGACAAACAGATTTTCATCTATTTATTTGTGCACGAAACATAGAATGGGCGTACAGGCTGAAAGTCTGTGTGTGCATAGGACAGGTATGGCAGCATAACATATGTACATAAATGAACACCTGCTGGCAAGGTCATGGTTTAATATGCTCAGACTAGCCACTGCAAAGACAAAGTGTGTGCTGTACACACTTGCAGGTGGGGGTCAGCGTTAAAAGAATGAACATTGTTAACTGTTAATGCACTGAATTTCTTTCTTGCCTTCATTACTGGCTGATTTTTAGCATCTATAATTAATGTGCTTGGAGTGGGTGGATCTCTTTACATTTGCCTGTTTCTTTTCACAGCTAAATCAGGGAACAAGAAAAACTTAAAATTACAATTCTCTGCAAAATGTTTTCCAAGTTTCCTGGTGCCGTGGTGGGCTGGGCGGAGGGAGCCAAAACAGGGAAATACTCCACGGGAGATAAATAGGTGTTTGAAACAAAGCTGCAATGCTGAAACCTTCCAGATAAAAAATTGCCTGCATTTTGGACTAGTTTCCAGTTCTTAATTTTGCAGCTCCTTGTGCTATGTAAAGAAAACTCAAACATTCAGGAAGTCCCAGACTCGAGAGCTATGCAGCTGACACCCAGTAAGTCTGGTACCTCTCAGACGGGATTTAACCTTCTAGCTCTGCAATGTTTAGGAGAACTAACACTTGAATTGGATATTGTCTGAGCATGATAATATTTATTCCGTGACGATTCACACATCAGCATCAGCCTTATTTGCAGATGACAGGGAGTTGGTCCTCAAGCATCAGTTTTCTGTATGTGTTTATTTACAGGTAAGTACTCGTAAAGGCAACCTTAACCTCAAATGTATCCTTCTTCAAAGCAATATTTGTTACCATGTCTGATAGAATAACTCCCCATTATCCCTCATGCAGGTTAGCAGTATTAATTTTTACAGTGACTGTCTTAAATAACAGTGCCTTTTTTAGTAGCCTAAGCTCAAAAAAGCTTAGAAAGCCAATTCATGGGCCCATGGGTTCATAGCAGACGTTCATGTCCAATGTCTGAATAAACGCATGTCCCCTCACCATGAAATCAATCCCTCATTATATTTCTCATGTAGGAAACATTCTCAGTGTTTGAAATTGTTGGCTGTTGTGATTGTGCTTGAAGAATGTTGCCTTTGATGGAATATAGGTGGTTTTGTTTAGTTTGGGTTGAATATTGTGACATTGTTCATTTAAACAATATCCCAAACCTCCCGCAGCGGGTTACTGTTCGCTGTGGACTTTGATTCAGGCCCTCACTGATTGGTATGTCACTCCTGGGCACAGATGCATTTGATAGAGGTGTAAATTCACTGGTTTTCTTGAAATGAAACTGCCAGGTTTAAGATGCAATCTACATTTGTAAAGTGAAATTTCCATCAGGTAAGAGGGGTGGGAAAAAATACCTCCACGCCTGTGTTCTGGCTTATGAGGAAGTCACTGGAAATTTTCCCAAGTTCTTAATGACTTCAGAGGATCGGGCCCCTGCTAAATCAACCACAACATTAATTTAAAAATTTATATTTTTATCGCCATATATTATTACAATGAAAACATCACAAAAATCCTTAAATCTAGTGAATAGAAGTGCCCAAAGCATAAATCAATAGAGAAGAATGTGGCACTGGGAACATAAACCTGGACAGAGGATGACGGGCACTGATTAAACAACACACTGCAGAGTGTGAGCGGGCGGGCATAAGGTGAGCAGTGAAGGCACAGCCCTGTTTGTATCGGATGATTTGTTGAATTCTGGAAGAGGGAGATACTGGCAAAATGTAGAGTCATTGCAGGCAGTAGCTGGAGCTGGTCCAAAGAATGGCAGAGCTCTGTGGGTCGGTCAGGATCACCTAAATGAGCACAGTGACTGGACTACAAAAAAAATTTAAACACTGTAATTCAGATTTTAAGGATAAACACATAAGTGTATATTTTCAGCAGGCAGCATCTACCTTCCTCAAGGAGAGTTAGTAATATTTTAAGCCTTTTGAGTTCTTTTCTGCCTGAGTGACTGGTGAGTAACTGAAAGCTGAAAGCCAAGTGGTGGCCCATGCGATGCTGGTGGCTGTTCCATTACTTCCTAGCTCATGAAAGACTCTAGCTCTGAAATCACCAGATGTCTTCATCACTTCTTAAGCTGAGTGGCCCAAATCAGATGTTTTTGAAAAATATGAACCAAAGTTTCTATTCCTTTTTTGAGTAAACCCCTTAGAAAACATTTTTTTAAATGGAACTGAAAAGAACAAATACTTCTACAACACTATGTGACTAGAAAAGTGGGAGCCCAGCACAGGCTCTCAAAGACTATTCCCTCTTGCATGTAATTAAAAAAAAAAATAGTGTTTTCTGTCTGCTCCGGAACCCTCACAGTAGCCTGGATGTGCACATAGCAAAGCAATAAGAGGAGATTGCAATTTATTGTGTTTGGGAGAGAGGGTACACCCAAAATCCTCAAGCAAGCAGGATTTTCAGAGGAGGCTATCAATTACTTTTTGCATCAATTACAAGTTGTTTTCTGAAAAAAAAAAAAATTGTTTAATTTGAGAAAAGTGCTAAAGTGGATTAAATACAGGCTCAGGAAGAGCAGGAAAAGAGAAACAGCTATTAGAGAAGTTCTGAAATAAAAAAGCATGAATCTATTTCTATTAATTTTGTGGGGTTTTTTTTTAGACTCAGAAGAGATATAATATATCTTCAGTAATGAACCTGGCTGATGGCCTCATTTTGGAGGATGGCAGAGAAAATAAATACATTCAAAGTGATGTGCATAGATTGGATTTGATGCCTCTAGGTGATTTCCACACGCTTGGCAAAGGCGGCTAAAGTAATAGGCCGACAATATAAAACTAAGATCAGAAGCCAAGATTCTTAAATGTAACTATCCTGGGAGATGACAAGGTTTTTTGATGGTTAGCTTGGTATACATTTCTGATTATCTGTCTTCTAAAGATCTTGTGAAGTGTGACATATCATCACAAGTCATTAAAGTCAGTTTTGGAAACCGTGATCAGAAGTTCTCTCTAATTTGGCCATGTATTACAGCTGAAATATGGATGACTGGGGCTGGGACTATTAAGGGGAGATGTTACTTGTGGAAGATCATATTCCTTTCCTGGTGGATACTGCTACCAGGATAGCAAGTATAGACAACATAATAAATTGCTGCAATGGTTTTCCATTACATAAAAAAGGGTAGACAAGTGCTTGCTGTTGAGCTGGTCAGGTAAGCGAGGAGCCGGCACCTGGGACCCCCAGCCTTCCTCCAGCCCTTGATACTGATTTGCTGTGTGGATTTAGATAAATCCTTTAATATTGTGTTTGTAGTTTACCTCTCTGTAGAATGCTTATCTTTGTACCGTGGAGGCATGGTGGAAATATACAGTGCTGCTGTCCATGATGAGAAATATTTTATAATATATTATAGACTGAGCTAAATGTTTGCAATGAAATCCCAAAATACATGAGCTCTAGTCTTGTTGTGCACTTGCTGAAAGGTTAGCGCTGAGGAAGATCTGGGCGATACCTTTATCAAGTACTGATAAGTATTGTAAGCAGCATTGGAGAAGTCACATACAGGTATTTTCACTTCCAGCTGACCTTTTAAACACATCTTCTGTGGCATGGGAAATATTACCATTGCTGGGCACTGGCACAGCTCTACAAAGAGGAGATTCCCAATGGGCCTCAGGAAGGATCAGAAACTGCAGGATCAGCCCTTGAGTTTCTATAGATTCACGTGAGTGTAATTTAAAGCAGAATTTACCTACAGTGTTTTTCAGAAATTAGAGTAGCATTTTAGTTCTGGTTTAAGAGTGAAAATTGATTCCTGTGGTTTCTACAGTTCAGAAACCTGGTGAGGCTTCTTGCTGTGCTAGATGCCTTACGGAGAGAGAGTATGTCATCCTGCAGTGGTTGGTATCCCACATACCTTGATAGGCAAGTACACCCTACAAGAAAATATCAGGCTCGTGTTTACTGCTCCTGTTTGGGTTTAAGAGCGCAGTTAGAGAGAATGTTGAGACCAGCCTCTGAAGCTGGTAAAAAATTTCCCTGGTCGGAGACATGGTGTTCATATTTACAAGTATATGAGACGTGTCCACACTTTCATTGGATTAGTTAGCTTGGATTACATGGAGCTGCTCCGAGTAGCTTTAACGGAGTCAAGACCAGATATTATTTCATCTAGACAGAGCTCCTACAATGTATTGCAACAGAAGTATCAAAACTATTTTACTGTAGGGTTTTACCTTAAATGTGGGTTTTTTAGCAACAGCAAGAAGTTGGGAGTCTGCAAAGAACCCATGAACATCGGTCCCCAGTCCCTGATGTAGCTCCTTATCACTGCACCTTGTTGCCAGTAGTCTCAGCACCCTCAGTATAAGTAACCTTACCCCACTGTTGTGTTTATTATGACACTACATATTTCACATTAAGTGTTATTTACAGTAACTCTTCTCATAAACAACTAACAACATTATTGGGAACTGTCCTTTGCATGCCTTATGTCAAACACAGATGCAGATCGCATTTACGACTCAAAACACATGGAATGTGGATTCATAAATTATAAAAGAAACAACACAAGGTAACGAGAGATGTGTCATTTTTAGTTTCTCATTTCAGAGGCAGCAGTACGGCATGGAAGATTTATTCCTATCCCAGCCACTGGCTTTCTTGTAGTCAGTAGCTCATCACTTTGCTTTAAGTCTGCAAATAGGAATAAAAATGTTTTGCAAGGAGGAAAACAGTAAGACAGCAGCTTGGCCCAAGCTGGGGTGGGGTACTTGAATTTTGGAGATCTAAGTCTCAGCTTATATCAGCCACTTGGAAAAATCCTGTAGCTTTTGTATGTCTTCCCCTCCTCATCTGTAGAACGCTGGCAACACCTTTTCTTAAAGCACAAATCAGTGTATGGAAAGCATAACATAGAAGCTAGGAATTAGTCACATCTGCTCTAAAGGGGACACGCTGGTCCCCAAGAGCCAGATACAGAAATGCTGCGGGCCTGAGTACTGCCAAAGAGCAGAGGTACAGAAACGGGGAGCAGGCAGGGAGAAGCTCCAGCGGTGACTGGTGACACCGCGGCCACAGAGCTGTGCAGAAATGCTGGGAAACGTCCACCAGCAAAGGCAGCGAGATGGGGGTTTCTACTGAAAACGGCATGCTGCCAGCTGGAGAAGAAATTAAAAAGGGAAGAATGTTTTGGATCTGACTAGTAACTTAGCCTGTCTTTAGAGGTTTGAAGTAATGTCTGCATCGTGTTCAAGTGCAATAGTAGGAGATGAAAAATCCCTTTTCTTTAGCCTAAAATGTGAATTGTTTAGTCGATGTGAAAATGATTCCCTCCCACCTTGGGTGAAATTCGTATCTAGGCCAAGGTTTCCGCATTAGCTTTCCCACCTCTGAGGTCCCCAATGGGTTGTATCTGTGAAGCAACAGTATGTTCTCTCGGTGCCAAAGGGAAGGGCTAGGGCTAGAGGGGCACCTGCAGTGCCAGGGGCTGGGGGAGCGTGGCTGGCAGGAGCAGCAGCATTGCACATACAGATCTGCACTGCAGCCTGGAGGAGCTGCCGCGGATGATCTGTCCGGGTATCGTGGAAACTGCGTGAACATCTTAGGCAGACTGAACAGATTACATCCCTCTAAGTCAAGGCAAATGCATGTCTGCAGGGAGTACTGATAAAACTGCATGCAACATGCATGTTTGGAGGCTAAACTTAGTCCTCAGTTACTGTGAATGTCAGCTTGCATCCTCAGTAAACACTGAATGAAAATAGGCTAGAAGGTTTTGTGGGTAACCGTGCTTTATTTTAAATATTTTATACAAGCAAATTTGAACTGAAGATTGCAGAATAGTCCTTAAAAGGAACAAACGTGATGCATTTCCTCTTTCTGTGGGTTTTTTTTTTTTTTTTGAGAAACAATAACCATTTAACAGCAGGGTTACAAGCAGAAAGACATTCTTCATATTATTTCTTTTCTAGGGCATGGTTCCTCGCATGATTTTGTGTGGGCACATCCCTGTGGACGCACAGAGCCCCAGCAAAGTGAAGTCTGACTACTGCATAGCAATTCGTAGAAACAGGATGTAAGAATCCTTTCAATGAAATAAGTTTCCTCACAGCCAGCAAAGCAGTTTGCAACATTCAGAAAATATCACTGAAATGATTTCCTGGTGGACTTGCTTACAATTTTATCATATCGTGCCAGATTGTGCCTGTTGCTGAAGGAAAAGTAAAAAGCCACAAAAGTTATATAGGCAAAAAATGTTCAAAATTAGTAGCTGTGTTTTAAAAGCTTGCAATCCTAAAGGTCAGGTTTCAGTTTTTTTGTCTCTTTTGTAATAGTATTTAGTATTATTCAATAAAATTTTCCATCTGCAGGGTTGGAAAACCTCGGTAGATGATGTGGATTTTTGTGTGATCAGAATTTCCGATGACGGTAACTAAACAGTCAGAGCGACTGAAAAAATGACGCTGTATTGATCATGAAGGTTATATTTCAGTGACTAGAAGAAAGAATATACTGTAATGCAAAGTATATATTCAACAAAAGAATGCATAGACATATACAAAATAGAGAAGAAAAAAACATTAGTTCATGCAAAGTTTACAGATTTGTTAATTTTTTGTCTGAGTTTATAGTAATAATTTGAGAGAATTTCATTGGCTGAAAATTCAGAAGAGTAGAACTTTCAAGAAAATAATATTTATGTAAAACTTGTAGAGCGCTTTGGGAGCATTTGGATGCTCTGCGTAACTGTGTACAGACAGTTACATCCAACTGTAGTGGATGTCACAATTTCTTGCATTATTAATAAAAGTAGTAGCTTTGCATCTTCCTAGTTCTAATTATGTCTCTAAATATCTCCAGGAAATAGAAGTATAAAATAGCAAACATTTAAAAATACCAGGTATCCATCTTTTGGAGAATATGCCTATCAAATCAGTCATGCTTATGTTTACAGTTTTATATTGATTTTCAAATCATAAAATAAGTATGAGAATACAAAATGGCCAAATCAAGGCTGTTACTGTGAGGTCGTGATTATGAGTCAGTAGTATCTTGCTACATGAGAATCTCTGCTAGTGTCAATGGATAACTCTTTTACTCATTTATTGATGGACTTTTGAAGCTAAACTGGAAAAATATGTAAAGTTCATGTGATATTTCAGGAGAAGAAAGCACACAAACTCCAGACCACTTCAGCAGCACCAAAGCAGTTTTCAATCAAATATATAGTCAGTCACCTCTCAAAATTCACTAGTTTTATATGTGAACTCTGTATCAAAAAACCTAACAATTTTACTTATATGTATGTAACTATAATTATGTATTAAAATATATATTTTGCAGTCATTTTGCAAATGTCCTCGGGACCTCCAAACACCTGTCGGTCTTGAACTCTTCTCCAGAAAGATCAAAATCTGTTAAAAATATAATCTGGCTCACAGTAACCACAGAGAACCGAATTCTGCTCATTGTCTTCTTATAAGGTTTCCCACTATTTCATGGAGTCCCTGACTGGGCATTTTGTCTAACGAAAGACAATACTATATAGCACCGACTAAGCCCTGTGTTATTGTCTTCAGGACCACACTGTGGACTCTCTAAGCACTTCCTTGAAGTGCTGGACTTACTGTAATTTCATTATTTGTTAAATATCATAGTAGGAAAGTAAAACCAACTTCTTGTCCTTTTAAGACAGACATCTGTTGCATCTCCTTAAACATTTCTTTACACTGGATCACGTGTTTTACAACATAATTGTAATACAGTCAATATAAAATTGATAAGTTATTCCATTTTAATTTACAGAGATGCAGGAGACTGCCTTCACTGCAACGCCACCGTAACGAGCTGAATTACTTTGATGTTAATTTTCAGAAGATGTGACTTTGATGCAAAGCACTGAACTGTCAGGAGAGAATTCCCACCGTACAGTCTTGGTTTATAAACAAGCATTTGTTACATCGAATGCTCACTACATTTACAACCTTGTATTGTTGTTTAACGTTTTTTCTTGGAAATAAACATATGTTCAACTGTGTTTAGCCATAAATAGATATGAGTTAGAAGGAAATCTAATCCCCCGCTTGAAAATTATACTGAGGAAACAGTATACTTAATCTTCTACTGGTGATGTCTCTCTTAAGACAGTATTAGTGCACAGAAAAACCCGAGCCTTTTCTCCACTGTGTGTTTTACCAGTTTTATCACTGGTGGAACTAATTGCAGGTGCCAGGTTTTCAGTGGAGCTCATCCTCATGTCTCCCAGTCATTCCTTTCTTTTTTTGATGGAGACCTCATATATTTTTCGGAGTATGTGGGGTAGAGGCTTACTTTATTATGAACCAAAGGTCAGGAACACGTGAAATTTTCCAACTCCATTTTTCCCAAAGGACATGAATGAATTGTTTGTTGTGGCTGGTGAATCAAAAGTGCACAGCAGTTACAATACCGGAGGTCTTTTTACTTCAATCTTCAGATTGGAATTTTTTGGGTTTTGTTTATTTCCAAATTATTTTTTTCCCTTTCCAGTCTTAAGCAAATGACACCCCAAAAGCACCAGTTTTCATGTAAGATAAATATGCCTAGCACATAATAGTCAGCAGATTTTTAATTAAAAAGTGGTTTTGACACAAACTTAAAATGTGACAGGGATATAGCCTTGAGTTTGGGCACATGGATTTCAAATTTCAAAACACTCCAGTCGTGGAGAATTTGTGCAAGTACAGATGGATTGGATTGAGACTGGGGTCTGTATGGGGCTTTTCCAGTTGCAGTGATAACTTTTTGGGTACCCCAAAAGCACACAAAATGCACTGAGCCTATAAGATTTCTATAGTTTCTGGGCCACAACCTCAAACTGAAGATCTGAATGTGGACAGGGAACTGTAAAATGTCAAGACAGGCAGCGAAGTTCTCCAACACTTGAATCTCCAGTGCCTCTCTCAGGGTCGCTGTCGTCTGAAGGGCTTCCTGGCTTTATAAATCTTTTGTTGAAATGGTCTGCTGCGTAGGAAGGACACACTGCAGAGCCCTTTCTGACTTTGGACAATAGCTGACTGATTCTTCCAAGACTCATGTTGCAAACATTTCAGTACATTTCTTCTTTTCCCTTTTTAATCAGATGTGATATATGTTTGTTTGAAGAGAGAGCAAGAACCTAATCCTTTCTGAACTGACAATATTTTTTTGCTAACACTAGATCCAACTATATGCATTTCGTATCAATTACTTTATTCCTTCTGGCAGGGGCAAACATCCCTAATAGATATTGAAGAGTTATAGTAATTAACAAAATAGATCTCCAGCAATATTCTGCATATTCTTTTCTGAACAGTGAAAGTATATACCTGGAAGATGGAACTACTCATCAGTTATAGCGATAGCTGACCAAGCAGCGACTTATTAAATCAACAGAAATAACTCTAAAACCTTAGGCAATAGTATGTGCTTATCTGTTTGCATCTGCTGCTTTTCCTTATTTTCAAATGCTTAAAATGCTAACTGAGAAGCAGTCTTGATGTTCCTCCAAGTCTCTAAGCAAAGCTCAGTTACTCATCTTACTACCAACAACAGCTCCTTCAGGGGAAGAAATGGGATCATGTTGCCAACCACATGCACAAGCAGTCAGGGTGAGGAAACTGTTCCTTCTCCAGCAATTGCTGCAATGCCATGAGACCTTCTGGTAGAGCCAGAAGATGTAGCCCCTGCACACCATGACAACAACCATCCTTGAGGAGGTTCTGCCAGCTCTCAGATAGGACAAACAATATTCCTCATCAGCCATTCCTCATCAAGGAACAGAGACCCAATTTAAAGACGTTAGAGTTAACAGCAGAAAGGCAGGTATGGACCTCAAGGATAACAGTCCCGTCCCATCCCACCATACATGTGTGACCATGACTGCTTAGGCCAGACCAAGCAGCAATAAAGCTTTGGGCCTGTAAACCCCAAGTTGTCCCCTTGCTGCTGCCAGGGAAGAATGATTGGAAAAAACACATGGAGTTCATTTCTCCAGAGCTTGAACTCATTGACAAAAACAACCTAAACAAAGCACCTGTGGCCACACAGTCCTGGATTAAGTGTGTATAAAAGACCAAACCCTGACCAAGAGATAACCACTGTACAAGCTGGAACTATGAGCCGGGCCAAGGGAAACACCCATGTAAAAGAAAAACAACTAAGATGGGAACTGCTGAGGAAAAGGTTTGTTACTGTCTCCTGGATGTCATTTCACATGAGAAAAAACAAGAGGCAGTTTTGTCCCGTGACCCCCTGTTGTGGTTCAGCCTCAGTCGGCAACTAAACACCACACAGCCTCTCGCTCACTGCCCCCACCTCTGTGGGACTGGGGAGAGAATCAGAAGAACAAAAGAACTTGTGGGTTGAGATAAGAACAGTTCAATAATTACAATAAAAATAATAATTATAATAATAATGATTATGATAATAACAATAATGATAATATAATAAAATGGAAAAAGGAAAAAAAAACAGAAACACAAACAATAGAACTGCTCACCACCCACCGACTGACGCTGCCCATCCCCGAGCCGCGATTGCTGCCCTCCTCCCCCCCGGCCAGTTCACATACTGGGCATGTCGTTACATGATATGGAATATCCCTTTGGCCAGCTTGAATCTGCTCTCTTAGCTGTGCCCCCTCCCCACCCCCATGATTCTCCACGTCAACTGCTGGTACGTGCAAGGTGAATTCAGGAAATGTATATGGATCAGGCACGCTCACTCTCCTCTCTGACAGTGCATTTAACCAGCTTTTACTTTCACTCTTGGGGTAGGATTTATTTTAGAAAATTAGAAAAAAGCATCTGTGTTAGTCTTCAGGCAGGAAAAATTACATGTTAAGAATCAACAGTTCATTGTCTAAAAATAATTTGCAATTACTTAATGCTTTCCTCTTTCAGAGCAATATTCATGTTAGTTAGGCCTTTTAACACCTTTTTGGAGTTTAAATTTAGTTTAAGATTGGTCAAAAAGTTGTTCTGGTTCTTTCTCTATGTGACTAGAGTAGTTGGCGTTGGTCAAATACCTCCTGTCCAAGTATCTACAATGTCATTGTCATTTGGAGCTGATACCTTTTGGCAGTGATCGCACAGGTTGAAGGTGGAAACAGCACCTGAACTGTCCCTGCATTTCCAAACCAGGCTTCCCAAGGCAGGGCTTAGGCATCTGGTCCCTCTGCTGTGCTTTTTGTCATGCGAGGTTCCAAATCTCAGCCTTCTGGGCTGCTGCAAAATAGCAATAATGGATTTGTTTTTATTTTGTTTGTTTCATTAAAGTAGTTTCAAGACAAAAGATTGAGTATTCAAGCGTTTTAAAACGTTATCGTTTCCCTTTGAATTTATTTGGTTGTGCAGTTCCCCCCAGCAGCCACAGCATTTTGGGAGGGGTGTCGGCAAGACAGGCTACAAACACTTTTTCGCCAAGTGCAATGCACATTGGGGGTTTCAGCTGCGCAAATCACCAGTAAATTTGACGTGCTGATTTCACCTCACCCCGAGCAAGCCAATTTTTCACTTGCTCCTTTTACTCTGGAAGGAAGAAAGGTGCAAGAAAGCAGCAACTAAAGAAAAAGAAAAGATCCATCAGTGTCAGCAGTTCAGGGCCAGGTCATCCAACTCCAGAGCAAGAGCCGTGCCTGCAGGTATGATACTACAAAGTGTGGCTGCTCCCTGGGTGTGTGAAAAGCAGCTTTCTGAAAGCTGTTAGACACCTGAAAGCTCCAATATGAACAGTGAGAGCTGAAGGTATGAGAAATGTCTAAATCCTTACCTGGAGCAAATAGCAAATCTGAAGACAAGGCTAAGCCCTTTTTGTGCAAGAGGTAAGGACAATGACAGGCAGAAGGTTAGTGACACGTCTCATTTAGTTTAGCATCACACCAGAACGTTTCTGACACAGGGTTGTTTCTGTAGAGACTAAGCTGCAACAGTAAGCCCTTGGCTGCAGAAAGGAGTGACACCAGCGCTGAGATTCGAGAAGCCTCGCGCAGTGTCAGGAGCACCATGCACGAGCAAGGGCACCATGGGCTGGTGGCAGCACAGGTGACAGGAACCACTCACCTTGCCATATTTCCAGGAAGAGGGGATATGTAAGCACAGGTCACCAGAGTGCCTAAGAAATAATCTTATTTGTGATTATGTTGCCAGCTGCTAGGGGCTGCAGCTTCTGGTTCCTAACTTGCAATCCTGGGCAAAACAAGTGACGAAACCAGTCAGTAGTTACAAGTGAATGGAATAATTTCTCCTCCCAATAGTCATTTCAAACATCAACTCAGTAAATAACTAGGTCAGATTAAATACTAAAGATTTCTTTGTGCTTTGTCCTGTTTCTTGTTTAAGCTACACACTTTTGAGGTGAAAGATATCTAGCATAATTGACTATATTTTTTCTTTTTTTTAAGCTTTCTTTCACCATCTGTACAACACAAGTCTTTTTTTTATCCTTATTGCTTACTTCACCTTATTTCATGGCTACCCATATCCCTTAGGGGTTTGGAAAGCACCTCTAAATCTTTCTCCCCATTGCCTCTGATAGCAAAACACATGGATATGCTTAAACCTCTGTAGGTGCTGGATACGTACCTGCCTCTTCTTGGGTGAGCAAAACTGGAGTGCCTGGCTGTGTGATTCCTTAAAACCACAAGCTTGGCTTGATAACAATCAATCCCCCCCAGACCTTGTGTCTGGGCTTCTGGTCTGTAGAAACTGCAGGTCACCAGCAAATTGAAACACACCTGGTTCCCAGCCAATCAGGTTGCACAGTTTGCCTGGCCAGCCAATCAGCATGCACATAAACACCCACCAGCAGGGCATGCTTGGTCTTGTCTCCTGACCAACAGGTGACCAGGGGTGAGGTCCTTGAGCTCCAGGTTTCTACTGAAATAAGAAGGTACTGAAGGGGAAGGCACTCAGGTGCTCAGCAGGTTCACGTTGGCCATTCAGCCCAACAGGATCCTTGCTGCTACCTAGATGTTGAAATACAGCTTTGAGTTCTCTACCTGCAGCATGCTGTAGCTTTTCAAGGCCTTAAAATCAGAAGACTTCTTTGGATGTTTAGAATACAGCTGCATGAATGCCTTTGAATTATTACATATGCCCTGTGGTTTCACCTATGTTGTTCCTTCCAGTGACCTGTTTCCACTACTGGGCGATAGAAATGCGTGATCATGCCCTCCCTGTGGTGACCCTCACTGGGTCAGTTAGCAAAGCCCACCCTTCAACATGGAGGCAGCTGCAGCAACTGAAGATTGTCACAGCCATGGAGTTATGAGCTGTTCCAGCATGACCTTCGCTGCGATGTGAAGGGTACTAATAGTGCTGGTGATTTCAGTGCTCTCTGATAGGTATGTGTTACCTGTATGAAGACTGCTGTTGTACGTGAAAGAATTCTGGCATCCTAGGAACTCATCTTAACAAAACAAACACCTCCAAAACCCAGGAAAGTACAGGGATAGGGCTGGTTTGGTAAGCAGTAAAACTGTCTTCAGACTCTTCTTAAATCACAGGTCACACCTATGACAATAACATCTGGTTGAGTAACTCCCTCTGGGTCTTTGCTGTCAAGGAAAATATTCTCCTATCCCAGTCTTTTAATTGATTTGAAAGGTTAAGGGAGATGTGGGTTAACTTAATAACCTTTTCCATATATTTGTGATCCAAATCAGAATTTGAATTCTCATTAGAGAATGGGGAGGCTGTGCTGTAATTCATTCCTATTTGGCTATATTATAGCTCTTTCTCATTTAAAGCTATCCTGTATTTGTAGTAAAGGTACCAAAACTCTACCATATATAGCAAGCCCCTCTTTAGAATGATAGTATACCTTGTCCTTGTTTTTTTTCCCATGTAATTAGGATTTCCCTTCAATCCTATTTGTTTCACTATAACATCTCTCCTCCTGTTTTTCTCATACAATCTGCCTTTCATATGCACCTGAATTTGACAGTTTGGGTATGGGGATTTTAGGTTTACAGCACAGGAGTTAACAGACTGCAATCTTTGTCCCACACTAGTCACCAGTTATGTTTTCCTCAAGATGCTGTTTGCAGTCAAGAAAAACAGGAAACTTTGAAGGCTTTTGTGTTTCGCTTCCTGGGGCACTGCTAATAGGTAAAGACATAAAATTGTTGATGTATTTCTGTGTTACCAACATGTATAGGCAGAAGAAGTGGCTGTAGTTTCTATACCAAGTGATATCTTAAAAATAACAAAGACTGAATAAAACAGCCTATGACTTGCTGTTACAGAAGTTTCATTTTAAAATATTGGAACATTTTTCTTCTATCTATCCATGGACTTAAAAGTGTGACTTGAAGAGGAGTATGTGTTATGTTTGGCTTTTCTTTTCATGCAAAAAGAGCGCAATTGCTGTCTTATTCTGAATAGCACATAAAACCCAATGAAAGAATTATTTTTTTTAAGCAAGGACTGGAATATGTTGTACTGAACAAATACAGGATCTTTTTTGGTTATGACTTTCCATTGAGGCCCAAAGCAGAAAATGGCCCCCCCAGAAAGCACCACGTAGCTACAAGTGTCAGCACGCCCTTCATCCTCCTTTTAGTAATAATAAGGGGACAAAATAACTGATATTATAGATCCAATCCATGAAAATAAAAGTAGCAGATCAGAAAGTACAGAAATAGCAGACAAATACAGAAAATGTGCTTGTACAGTGAAGTGTATTTGAAATAGCCAATACATTTGGGCAAATACACTGATGATATCTTTTCTTTCAGAACACAGTTGATTTTACACTGCTCATGTAAAATCTGCAGCTTAATCAAAGACTCAAACAATATAGAGGACTTCTTTGGTTTTTCTTTCTTTTCTTTCTTCCTAGCCACCATCCGTTTGGAACAAGTACAGTGCTGATGCTATGTAAAAACGTTCATTCCCATACATGTGTGCTATGAATCTCCTTTACGTTTTGTTTTTTTTTTTTTATTCAGATTGGGAAAAGGGATATCTAAGGATTTCTGTTTAAGGGTTATGTCTCACTGACTTAATATTAGTTTCAATGTGAATTGAATGAATGAAAATTTGGTCAATGTTTGGTTTTGATAAAGCTATAAATAGGATAATTTAAATGGTGATTTACTCATTTTTAGTTTTTATAATTTTATTTTAAATCATTGAAACCTTAAGGGCTTCTAGGATACTTAGGAAGTTCTGCTGAAAACAGATAGCAGTTCAAAGGCAAAAAATGAATATATAGTCATACATTTCCTGAACTATAGCCCTTAAGGAATTAGGCAACATTCTAGGACCATTTTACAGAAATATGTATCTCCAGATATTAGCATAATATTTCATTAGTATCTAGCATAAAAACAAGCTTTTTGACAAATGCCACAGTAGAAAAAAAGCAATCTGTAATATCCTCAGCTTTCTAAAGGGATCTTGGCTCATATGTTCAAGAGTTATTTATCTGACGGTAGCAAGAGACACTCCACAAGAAGATTTACACTAGTAGTAAAGTTACTGCTTCCTTGCAGCACAGTTTTCTGAAAGTGTCAGCGATGCATTGTTAAATCTGTAGAGTTAGTAAAAGATTGAATGACGCTTTTAAGAAAGTATTGATAAAGAAGCAGTATTAACTGTAACGATAACTAAGTTCCCACACAGCTTCTCCTAATGTTTTGGTAATTTAAGGGGTATTTCTTAGGGTGTCACTTATACGCTGGTCACTATGAAAGTAGTTGCCAACTTATCTTGGCTCTAGCATAACTCATAGCTTTTCTGTGCACCCAAGGATGTTGCCAACACTCCTCCTTCTGCTGGCAGTGTAGCAACCTTGGCTCCTTATGGGAGTCGCCTAAGCACCTACCATGAAGGTTATCCGGTTCCCAGGAAAACACATTATTGCTATGCTCCATGGACACTTTTGCATCCTGCAGGGGCACCAGTTTTAGAGTCCAAAAAGGATGGGGTGGAGTTTTTCCCTCGGTTTGGCCACTTCCCTGCTCCTATCCTTCCATTCTCCCTCCGTGTCGCCTCTGCCTCGTTCTCTCTCAAGAGCCGCTGCCTACTGCTGATCCTGTGGGACGTGTAAGTGTTTGATTCTCCGCAGATTGTGACTCTGTTCAGAGCGTCCCGTGTGCTGTGGGGTCACTCCAGTTGCAAATTCATGTAGCTGCAGGCTAGACTGGGAGCTTTGTTCTCCCAGCAGCCATCAAAGAGGAGAGGATTGCCCTCTCCTAGTAGCTTTCTACCCCAGACTGAATCACTACAGTGTTTTCCTCCCTATTTAGTTACATGAAGTAATGGCAAGAGCTTGAGTCAAGGAATTAGGCATTAAAACGATGCGTTATGCAAATAATGTAGTTTGGACTCATGGTTTTGTGGTGGTGTTTAAAGGACAGGAGATGGTATGAGAGAGTGTCTTAGCATGGCCGTAAAGTGGCCACAGGGGGATATACTGGTGCTGGGAGATTTGTCATGTGGAGAGCGTAAACACATCTTAAGAACGAAGTAAAAACCCCAACATATATTAATGGGGTAGAGCGCAGCAAAAATGTATGGCCCTGTGGTAACAGTGATATTAAAGAACCTTAAATGAGCTGCAAGGTGCATGAGTCTTCTGGCTAATGTATTATGGTGTTAACACCTCAAAGTGCAGAGGGAAGGAGTGTTTGTGTCTTCCCTGAACATGTCAAAACTGTACCTGCTGATTTTTTTCGAGATGCTTTTAACCATTTTCAGCTACTGTACCTTGACTGAGTTTTAGTGGTGTTTGCTGTACCCATGATGTGAGCAGAGTGTCAAGAAATAAACACTGTCAAGAGAGAACGGCAGCCCAGCGAATGCTCCACACCATGTACCTTTGTCCTGTTTGCTGCTTCTGTGTCTGAACACGCTTAGGACTCAAGGAAGGACAAGCGTACCTATGGAGCCTGCAGAGGAAGATCCAATGGGCCGAAGAAGAGGATCACATTTTCTAATCTGGACATCTGGAATAGGGAAAACAAGGTGCAACTGTCTACCAAACACAGCAGATCTTCAGTGAGTAGAAAGCAATTCTGTTAAACAAAATCAGTCAATGCATGGAGATTTGCACAGAGGTGCAAGAGGAATCAGAGGTTTCTCTGCATTAGGTGTAAATACAATTCCTCCTATTTGTGTCTTTAAAAATATCAGTGGTTTTGTTTTCTTTTTTAAAAAAAGAAAGCTTCCAGCTGTTCATAGAACCATAGAATCACTAAGGTTGGAAAAGACCTCTAAGATCATCAAGTCCAACCATCAGCCCAACACCACCATGCCTCCTAAACCATGTCCTAAAGTGCTACGTCTACATGTTTTTCGAACACAAGCTGTTATGTTTAGAGAGGGAACCTTGAAACAAGTATGTTCAGAATCCTTAAGGATCAGGGATGAATATGTGTGTTTTAAAAAAAAAAAAAAAAAGGCATCTAAGGGGTTTATCTAATATTTCAGGATTTTAATCCTTCACAGTAGTGATACAGTTATTACCACTAGGTGCAAGGCTAGAGTTTAGCAGCAGGTTGACATGGAGGGGACTATGCTAATGGAGATGGCATATGTAGTTGTTCCCCATCTATGCTTTGGAAATTAAATTAGGTTAGATCTGTTGTGAGGAAAAGACAAAGCCAAGTTACTTATTGGAATTTCACATTTCAATTAGTACTGAAACTTCTTCCCTGCAAACTCTTTTCCACAGTAATCTTTCATCTTTTTCTTACGCTTTTGGCATTTATATTTTGGAATACTATTAAATCTGTTTGTCTAAATATTTAAATTACTAAATTATCATTCATTCCTTTGTGATAAATTTGATTCCCTTATGACTATTTTAATAGGTCTTTTCCTCAGGGATCGTTTAGTGACTTCTTGCAGCTGCCGCCAACAGGAAGGGTCAGGCTCCCCTTAGCTGGGGCTCGGCAGAGGCCTACAGGAGCCATCGCACAGCGCAGCAGTGTGTGTCGAAGGGGGCCTCAGCTGGATGCGACCACCATTAACCCCCGGGTTTGGCGGTGATGTGCCACAAAGCAGTTTGCCAAGAGGATGGCTTTAAACCAAGTGACAGGGAGCAGGAGGTGGCCAGCAGCCCTGTGAGGGAGTGACAGACAGCGTGGTCAACAGGCCACGGCCTGGGGTGATGTGACAGGAAGGGAGCACAAAGGCAAGAAAATGGGGTCTCGCTTTGGGCATGTGCCTGAAGACTGGAGAAAAGCAAATGTCACTTCTGTCTTCTGAAAGGGCAAGAAGGAAGAAGCAGGGAGCTACGGGCTGGTAAGCCTCACCTCCATCTCTGGGAAGGCAACCGTCCTGCAATTACGTAGATGGGTTAGCAAACGGTACAATGAACTGATAACAGCAAAGCATAAAGCATCGGTTTTGATGTTGAGCTTTACAATCAAGACAGCTGATGAAGGAAGCAGAGGGGCTTTAAGATATGTCATTCCTTCTATTGCATCCAAGTTACTTTCTAAGGCTCATAGTCGACATGCATTGAAGGAATTGAGGAGAGGAACTGCTGGAGTATAATTTCCTCATCGCAAGAACAGGCCTTAAGTTGTATGCTTTTCAATATACAATGTAGTTGCAGACTTTAAATACAATATTCCCTGGGGGAGTAACAATAATAATAATATTAAAAATGGCAATGAAATTTTATATTAATGGAGAAAATATGAATAACACTATGTTATTTATGAAAGCTTTTTTATCAATCACCATACTGCAAAGTACTTAGTTATCTAACTACTAGCTTTACACTTCTGGGGACTATTGAAGGGCCAGTATTGCTTTTACTCTTCATTCATCCCTGGGGCTGCGAGATTTCCATGATTTGGGGTTCAGGTGGGGTAATAGGTTATACTTCACTGAAGTTGGTGTCTGCAGGGTTGTTCGTCCCACATTTTTTCCTCACACCTCTCTTACAGCTGCTGTACAGCGTTTCCTTTGTAATTTCTTAACTGTTATCGCAGAGACACCATCAGCATCACTGGTGGGCTCACCTTTGGCCAATGGTGCCAGCTGGAAGTGGCTCTGCCCAACATGGGGCATCCCCTGGTCTCCCCTCACCAAAGATGCTCCTGCAGCCTCCTGCTGCAAACGCCTTGATACATAAACCCAATAAAATGTGTGAATGTATTTTGATATGCATCTTAATGAACCAAAATGTTATTAATTAACCAGGCATTCTTTGGCTGCTGTAATCACAGTAACTGTGTTTAGTCCAAAGAGTTTCTGCAATCTGCCTGTAATTATGTATGTACCTGCCATTGGTAGGCTGCTCAACAAGCAATGCAATAACTGATAACAGCAAAGGATAAAGCATCGGTTTGGGTGATGAAAGTTACAATCAAGAGCAGCAGATGAAGGAAGAAGAGGGGCTTTAAGGTATGTCCTTCATTTTATTACATCCAAGCTTCTGGAGAACTTTACCCTTCTCCTGAGTACACATCACAAAAGCGCACTTTATATACATCACATTTATATACATATATAAATTATAAAGCCTTATTTCAAAAGTCTCAGGTTTTAGGGAGACAATGGGAAGGAGAAAACTGAAATGCAACATTATAATGTGGGAGAAGGGGGGTTGGCTGGATAACAAGAACTTACATAAAATTCACGTTTTCAGAAAATTGAACGTTACGTTTTAGGACTCCAAGTCAGCATGTATTCAGGGCATGTGAAAGGGAACTCAGGAGAGGAACTGCTGGAATATGATCTCCTCATTGTAAAGAAGAGGCTGTAAGATGAATGGTTTTCAATATACAAGTTAGTTGCAGACTTTACAATATTCCCTGGGGAGTAACGATAATCATAATAATATTTAAAATATTAATAGAGAAAGTACGAACAGCACTATGCTATTTATAAAAGCTTCTTTATTCATCACCGTACCACAAAGCACCTAGTTATCTAAGTACTAGCTTTATTCTTCTGGGGACTGTTGATGGGCCAGTATTGCTTTTCTGCTTCATTCATCCCTGGGGCTGTGGGATTTCCATGATTTGGGGTGAGGGTGGGGTGATAGGTTATACTTGGAAGAAATGGGAATCAAAAATACACAGTAAACTTAAACTGTTATTTCGCACAAACAAAAGCTTGTTCTAAAGTATTTTTCATTCTTTTGGGTCATCATTAAAACATGTGAATGTGTTTTGATATGCCAGTGCACAGCACATGTATTCCCGCACTTTCTTGCTTTGGTTAAAAAGAACCAATTTCTCTGCATTTTTAAGGCTGTTTTATAAGGTTAACTGTTCTTAACCAAATACACAAAGCAGTAGCTGCTGCCAGAGTCTATTGATCTGGATGCTGGAGCTCAGTTTCGATTCGTTTTATTGCTGGTGCGCCGTTCAACATCAGTGGCGCGGTGCCGTTCTTTGCGCAGGGCTGAGCAGCTGGCCCTGCAGCCAGCACAGCCCTCTTGGCCCAGCACGCCTTCCTCCGCTGTGCCTTACAAGCAAGCAACACTGGGAAGACCACAAGTGTTTAAAACACAGCATTTTAAGGCACTGACTCCACCCACATCCTCTCCCTCCTTTCAGCTGTGATTTCAGCAGCAACCAGTGTGCCTTGTGTGGCAGTCCCTTCTGCTCTCACTGAACTGCAGCCCCTGTGAAATCCCATGGGATGATATGCATGACATATTCTCCCACTTTGCAAATAAGTAACTTACCCCATTGCCTATGTTTTGCCTTTCCCATGTGTCGCAAGATGCAATCAGAGCTCATTAGAGGCTTTGTTGAGTATGTTTAAGCAGTTAAACTCCGGCTTTATAAACCAGGGTATAGTTTGTGTTTGTTCTAAAGAAGGAAAGAAAACTTGGAAAAAAAAAAAAAAAGAAGAAGGAAAAAAAGGAATGGGGTTTTGTTTGTTTTCTGTTTCAGTAATTTCAGTAACAAGTAAGAAACTCCATAGTTAATCTCAGGAGAAAATTGTTCTTTGTGCGTAAAGTGGTTTGCGGGGAACAAAATACTTTTCTCGGTGATTGCCCACTGGTGTAATAACGCAGTAATCTGCGCTGTGTGAATTAGCCTTAATAAGAGATTTTTTGCACTTAGTCCTCAAGGAGTGTGTTATTTAAACCCTGGGATTAGGGGATATGGTTCAAAACCTGAATAGCTTATAGATTTTTCTAATTTATTAAATTAATAATGTAATGTATGGAGTTTTCCGAGCTGTTCCCTCTGTTTTCCTTATACCGATGGTGTTTCTCTGGGTGTAGATGAGCAAGAGGAAGTTCAGTGAGCTGGAAATCACGCTGATTGTCCTCTTCTGCCTGGTGGCGATCATAGCCTGTGTCCTCATTGGGCTTTTAGCATCAGGACAATCCGGAGTCAAAACTAGAGGTGAGCGCTTCCCATTGCTGCTGTAGGACCAGAGCAAAAACGCTGAGTGACAACTGCTCTCCTCTGCTTGCTGAGACTGTAGTAGTGCCCCAGAGCTTCAGGTACTAACTGTTGGCCTCATTTCTGTCACTGTTTCATCCAGACTTCTCAGGAAAATGGACATTCAAGTGAAGAGAGAGGAAAACAAAACGTAAAACTCACAAATATTTCTCTGCTGTCCTTTGCAAAATCGATGTTTATGCTGTGTCTCTCAGTGTTACTTTTATTTTTTTTTTATAAACCAAAGGTGTAACACAGTCTTTCCTTCCTACAGATAACATGAATAATATTATGTGCTATAAATGTAAGAAACAAATAACATGTCTAGGATTTTATGGTTATAAGAAACCCTTTTATCCTTTCCTCCAAAGACCTGATTTTTAGTCTGTTTATTTCATATGATCTCAATACTTTTTGAGATGAAAAATACAGCACTTTAAAAAATCTCAAGAGATCAGGGAGACTATGTGGAGCAGACATACTGTGTGGAAGATACATTATAAACTTACAAAAACATAGTGTTTCCTGATAATGCGCTGGTACATTAGGAAGCACTTGTTTTACAGGGAGGTGATATAGAGAACCCTCCTTTACATACGGTTCCATTTTGTGTGAGTAATTCTATTTGCACATAGGAACTGAAGCAAAAAGCTTGGAGGGGAATATGGCAGTAAAAAAATAATTGCTAGTACAAAACAAACATTGTAGTGTTTTAGTAAAACTGCCCATACAGTCTAATATCTGCATATATTCTTCCTGTTTCAGTCTTAAGATGAGTATGAGTCTGCCTGGGAAAAAAGTGCAGGTGCGTATAATTGCAGATAATGCAAAGAGGTGAGTCCGTGTATTTGTGTGCATCTCAGCCTGAGACAAGATTTTACGCTTTGTAGTTCTTATACCAAATATGTCCAGTGTTCCAAAATATATGTAAAGTAACTTTCAGTGTTGGGAGAAACCGAAAACAACCTATCACAGACCCTTTTGTCAGCTAAAGCTGCCAAGAGCTCAGTTTAAATGTAGTCTGACAAGCCTGAAATCTAAGGGGTACCTTAATGGAGCTTAAAGCTGCTTTTACCTGATGCTCTAATTCAAGATCCTGTGGAAGAATAGTATTTCAGGGGAAGGAGCATCTGTGAGAACAGCAGCACAATACCATTTGAGAAAAAGAAAAATCCTTCCAATATTAATTTGTCATGTATTTTCACAAGAAGAAATGCATATTGAGCTACAGGGCTGGGAATATCCTAAGCCAGAACTCTATGTTAATGCTGGAATGTGTCTGAATTAGACATTTGTTTTTAAAAGTCCAACGCTTCTCTTGTTTAAATATGTGCAGATCACTGATCCTAAAACACAAAGATTTGAAGTCCCCCACGAGCACGTGCAATCTTTCACTGGATCCGCAGCCTCCGATTTAAACTACAAAGTGGACGTGAAGCAGAACCCCTTTGGCATCGTGGTGACCAGAGTGAGCAACGGCAGAGTGCTGTAAGTAACGGTGGTGCTTTTTCTGGATAACACAGATGTCCGTGGTTTTCTCTGACAGCCTGTGTTACCACACAGGCAATGTATGTCCAAGAGGCCGTGTGTGAGGTGCCCTCACATTCTGTGATACAGAGAGCTCTGTCTAAAAGCGTTTTGGTCTGGCTCTCTGTTCCCTTTCCTCCAATACTAGGGAAATCTTTGCAGCTGCTTTGTTCCATCAGTTTGGGGAATTTTTATTATCTGAAGGACTCCTTGCCAGTGCTTCAAATTGCATGGGAGCACTCTTCCTTGTGTTGTTTATCATCTTTGTTGCAATCATGCTGAAGGCCTGAATCACCAAAACCAGGTTGCCCTTTACACCTGTGATATCCAAGAATAGCCGGTACAAGCCACTGATCAGCTGGTCGTGGATTGCTGTAAGTGAAATATTTGACGGCGTTGTAGATGGAATGCTTTCATCCCATTTAGGTGCTATAAATAAAGGAATAAAGCAAGCCTACAACCCTAACGGCGTGGCTTTAAGACCCATTAGAAGGGGGAAGTGTCAGGATGAACATGCTTATTAAATCAGTCCAAGAATGATTACCTGTCAGAGTGCTAGGCCAGCTGGATTATCAATGCTTCCAGTTTAATTAATTAGCGATTACTTTTGTGCTCTTATTCGTATTGTTTTCTTGCTTAGAATCCTCTATAATGATTGATTTGCCATTATAGAGAGCACAAAAGATGGACTTGGTATTCAGCAGTGCATGACTGATTGAACAGGTCTGTGGAGGGGGAACAAGACATCTAGCCCAATAGAAGCATGTTGGAAGAGTGCTCTGGAAGATTGTCTGTATTTTCCTTGGGCTGTTGCTGAATTTGATAACAGTGGCTGCATTTTCTGTCTGTAAAGAAAAACATTACAGTGGTGCTTGACTCTGAGCGTGAGCATCTCAAAGAAAGCTGTTGTCAGCTGGGGTAAGGGCAGCCCCTCTGAGAGAAATCCTTGATATGTTTGTTTACACAGGATGAGTGCTTCCCCCCAGCTCTTCAACAACCAGACATAAGGGAGGCCACATCGGAAGTGCGGTTCATCTTGCAGTTCATAACAAAAGTCCTAATTATCCAGACAGTCATAAAGCGTACGGCCTTCCATCATCAGTCGTATACTGGAGCCCCCAAATGAGAGACAGTTCTGACTGGCCTATCGCCAGCATCGTTTGCAGGCAGCCTGAAAGATTGCCATAGTTTCATTGGAAATATGGACTTTCCCCTCCAAACCAAGCTAGTTGCAATGGAGTTTGTGAGCAGATGGGCAAGATAGTCCTTAGAATCCTTAAAACTGGACAGGAACATGTCAGTTGAGGATTTGACTTACAAAGGCGCTTTCAAGAGTTAGTATCTTTAATTAAAAAAAAAAAAAAGAAACGGGAATATGAGGACATTAAACTTGTAGCAAGCCCCAACTCCCCTGGTTTTGTCTCCTGTTTGTGCAGTCTTTGTAATCACCAATGCACTGTGCATTTATTTAATAGTTTAAGGACCCCTTTATGCGTAAAAACATTTACTGATAATGACATACTCATCGTGATAAATGTAGTTATAGTGCACTAATACATCTGTAAAGCCCCTTAAAATTAATGTGGCCGTGTTTGCATAAGTCAAGAGAAAGTTGTGTTGCTCTCCTCTGTATGAACATCGTGAGTGTTAAGTGTCACAAATATCACATGAAAATACAATTGTAAAAAGACTTTCTAATTAAAACTACATAAAGTGAGTAGATAAAAGCATATTCCTTTGGGATTGTGTATGATGTTAATACATGTTGAGGTAGTTTGTCGTCTCACAGTCAGTCATTTTCTCTGCTTTTTGGGAAAGACTGTGTTTCTGCAGATCCCTGTAAGCCCTTGATTTAATGAAGCTGAGGAAAACCTCCAAATCTGAGGACCAGCTTCATTCCAATTGCTCTCTATTTAAGCCTGGTTTAACTCTAAGATAAACATGACCAAAATCCTGGCATTGATGTTACATGACAGAAAATGGCCACATTTTGGCCGTGTTATGGGGCACCTGGCAGTAGAAAAAGATCCCTACAGGCGGTCCCTTCCTTATGTCAGGAGTGAGGATGCCTGCGACAGCACCATCGGAGACCACAGGTGGGGTCACGACCTGAAGCTTTGCTGGTCAGGGGAGTCTGGAGTGTGGTTCACCGATACAGCTGCAATGGCTCAGCAGAGATAAAGGAAGGAGGGTGAACCAATGAGTCCATTGCCTTGCAGTGAGCTGCTCCATGCACCTCATGGCTGGAATCAGGTACCTCCCTCTGTACTCTTCCTTGGCACCACTCAGATTTCCCTACCATTTCCCCATCCCTTACTGTAGAAACAAGGGGTAGGTTTTACTTTAGTATTTAAAGGTTTCATAATCCTTATTTGGAAGAAGGAATGTTTGTCTGTAATGAAAGGGAACCACAAAAGGTGCAAAATTAAATTAACAGAAGAAAGTTTATTCATGAAATTGAGTTTTCCTGTGTGTTTTGCTAATAGATGTAAAGGAGGAATATTGATCTCTGGCTTGTTCTCTTTGTCCAGCTGTATACAATAGTCTCTGTATCTATTTTCAACACCACCAACTTCACATTCCTTAGAAAGCTGAGCAGTTTCTTTATGCAGAATTTATTCCAGGAGATGTGATAGCCATCAAGTGGGATTTGAACCATGCCAAGGATCACATTATCACTTTAATCTGTGCTAAGCTATGCTCTGTTTATTCAATAGCTAGCACATAGCCATAGTCTGCCTTTTCCTGTAGTGACTGGCCTAGCAGGACTTAAGAGTGGGTCTTGTTCATTTTTCTTGGCAAGCAAAAGCTGCAACTGGTTTGCAAAATCTGATGGAGTGGATTATTTTTGTGTTTCTGTCCGCCCCCGGAAGTTTTCCATCTGCCCCATTGCTGTAAGTGGCCACAGAGAGTGGATTCAGAACAACAGATGCAGTGTGGGAAGCTTTGGTGGAAGGCAGGAGTGCAAATGTAGAAATATATCCATAAGCAGTACCGGCACGGTGTTAATTGGAAAATCTGGCCCATGTTCAGCAGGCATAGTGGCCCCTCTGGAGTAAGGACTGGTTTTATTATGTGTCATTATTTGCAGATGACATCTGGAATCCAAGCCTGTTATGCAGTAGACACATTAATAATATCCATTGAGTTTTTCCCTAAAGACTTTTCAGGCACTGCCTGTTATTACTAAAAGCTAGATGGTACTGATGAAAGTTCCTTTATTTCTGATTTTTGTGTTGACATGCAGTTGAAAACCAGTTGATAAACATTAACATATGAGAGTCTTCAGATTCTACTGGTAAACAAAATAAATAACAATATGTGCTAATGCATTGCTGTGTGCAGCATTCAGTACAGATGACACATGCTTCTTCAGTTAACATCCTTGTAGCTCGGCAAATGAAGGAAAAGGTCTCTTTAACAGCTGTCTCTTTACAAGATAAAATATGTCTGTCAGCAGTTGTTTGTTTCTATAGTCTGTATGGCTGTCTCTTTCCAAAATGATTTCCGGGGCACCCATGTTTCAGTAATTATAAGAGAAGAGTCTTACATCTGCACGGAGACGTCCTTAGGCTTTGATCCAAGTTCTCCTAACAGTTGCACACACAGGTACACGGTAGTGCTCTGTCAGTTCGTCACTGCAGTGATTTGCTAACAGAGATATGCTGAGTATATGTGGGTTAAAATCAGGTGAGGTGCTGATTCAAAGAATGATACTAATTTTTCTGCTTTTTGCTTTTTCTGACATTGTATTCCCAGAGACAGTCTTTTCTGTACTTTGGGGATGTAAACAATGAAATCTTATTGCTATGTTCACGAATATCTTTTGCTTTGACTAGGTAAATATTTGCTGAAGCTTGTAAGCATTCACTCATGCTAATGCTATGAAAAAAACATTGAAAACCCTACGTGTCTAGTACATAATCAACACATTATGGATATTTTGGAGAAAGAAATCAATGTAGAGCATGAATGAAGGAATATTTGTTAATATGAATACTTTTGGTTTGTTTTTTATTGGAGATCCTAAAGTAATTTACTTATAACTGGCTAATGAGCTTGAATAAATACCATTTGTCACTATTACCTCAGCTTCATAAAGCAACAATCAATTTGCTTTACTTTGAGAGAGCACGACAGTGTTTTGCTGAAATAGGAGCTATACAAGCAGAAACTAGGGCACGAGACCACTGCATGTAATTAATTAATAACTTGGAATTCATACGTCTTACCTTAAGAGACCTTGTCTAGGACTTTTTTCCTGACTGCAATTTTGGGTTTATGTGTGGCAAGTTGAGTACTGTCTGACTGAGCTCACTGGGGGCAACAATGTTAGTGTTGGACATCATTACGACCTAAGTTGTTAAAATTAATTAAGCTTCTAAAGATGCAGTTAGATACTTCTGCAAGTGAGCCATGGAGATTTGTATCTTCTTAAGCTGTCCCTCCTGTATTTGTTGCACCTCCCCTGACACCTAGCAAGGAGGGGTCGCAGAAAGGAAGGTCCCAGCTAAGAAAGAGGGAACGTTGGGGCACAACTGTAGGTTGAGTGTAAAAATTGCTGCTCCTCAGCCTCCTCCTCAAGCAGCATGGCTGTTCCCAGCTCTGCTGGTGGGACACTTCAGGGGCTCAACAGGACCTGAGCCTCCTGCTTCTTGTTTAGATCCAGCTGGAGTCATGACAACTGTAATTATATAGCAGCAGCCCTATGTGTCACTGAAATAAACACACACATACCCCTGCCCTGCTTTGATTTTTCATGTCTTCCAAGTCTTCTACCTTGTCTGTGTTTTGAGTATATTTTTTAATTTTCTTTGCCAACCTGATAGCTGTGGGGGAATTTGACAGGAGAAACCAATTATGCACAGTAATATCTTTATGAATGGTCTGGATGAGGGGATCGACTGCACCCTTAGTAAGTTTGCAGATGACACCAAATTGGGTAGAAGTGTTGATGTGCTCGAGGGCAGGAAGGCTCTGCAGAGGGACCTGGACAGGCTGGATCAATGGGCCAAGGCCAATTGTATGAGGTTTAAAAAGGCCAAGAGCTGGGTCCTGCACTAGAGTCACCAGTTCCAGCTCTTTCCTCTGGCAGGGGACTGCAGCATAAAATCCCCAAGGTTTCTATTCTAGGCTATTCCTGTCACTCTTTTATTGCTCTGATTAGAAGCCACCTGCCACTTCGGAGCCTTTGTTGTTCAGTCTTGAGACAATTCCGTTATTCAGCTTAAAGCTTATAGCTTCTCTACTATATATGCATTTCCTGCTGAAATCACGCTCTCCCTCCTGTTTTTATGCTGAACAAACTGAGTGGCAAAAACAGGCTCTGCCATTTCCCTGAGGATGTCAGGAAGTTTGCTGTGGTCCTAGTCGAGTCTGAACTCTTCTGTCTTGACCAGACCTGTGAACTCTGTTGGCAAAGAGGTTGCAGAGGGCCTTGTCTATTAGTATTAACACAACTCCATTTCCAGTACAAACACGTTTTTTGCTAGACCCTTAGCATATTTTTTTTTCCCTGGGTACATCACATTACTGACTAACGGCTGTTGATGCGTTCCTAGCAAGCCTTGGTTTTGCTGCTTTTTTCCTCGCCCTCCCACCTTCCTTTGTTGATTCCAGCGAGAGAGCCCACAGCATATTTTTATTACTGCCAAAATGGAAAGTCTTGCACTTTGTGCTATTAAATCCCACTCCTATTTCCCAGTCCTCTAGGGAGTCAAAGTCGTCTGGTCTGATATTCCGATTCACCTCAACTTTGTATCATCTCTGAATTTCCTTCAGAATCAGCTTCTCTTGCTGTATTTCAGCTTGTCTGTGGTGCAAGGAGAAAACAAAGAGATGGTGGCTTATTCTGTGGCAGAATCTTGTAAATAATGGTTGTTAATGCCAGTAGCACATATGCCATGGAGAAACACACGACGTTTGTTAAATACATAAACTGAAAGCAAGAATCTGAAAGACGCCAGCCCAGAAAAATGTGAAAGTAAAGAAGATGGAGAGACGCATGTGGATACAATCTGAGCCACTGGCTTTGGCGCATTGTGACTTTGGGTTGCATACAGTGAGCTGCTGCCTTGTAGAGCCGTGATTCTGTTGACTCCCAGTAGCTCTGCAGAAATTGTTCTTAGATTGCTGTCCTCCTTTCTGGACATGATCATAAAAACCACTAAAGAAAACAGCCAAGAGAAGAATCATAGCATCATAGAATCATTAAGGTTGGAAAAGAAGTATCAATGGTTTTCTCAAGGGGAACTTTAGTTTTAGTGGAAAATGTAGTTTCTTCGATTAAGTTGCCTTGAGGTATGAAAGTCGTCTCTTTGTTCACCTTTCAGGGAGTGGATGCAATTCAAGCATATATTCCGGATGCAGTGTGGTACGAGTATGACACAGTAGGTAAATGCAGAGGAAATTATGGGAGATTTTCTAAATGGCTATGTGATGAACTAAGATTGTCAGTCCTGCCTAGGTGACAGAGAGCTAAAGTAAAGGCCCCAGGAAAGAAAACGGTGAGACAAGGGATGAAGGGTGGTGGGTTAAGTGCATGAATCAGCACCTCAGGAAAAAGGCACAGAGGTGTGGAATGTAGCACAGGAGCTGGGAAGAGAGGCTGAGCAAAGACCGTGTGGGAAATAGAGTAAAGTAGAATAATCCTAGTCATAATACACGCGAGTCTGCAATTATTGGGTACTAACCTCACGTCTGCAAATGAGTTTCCCCTCCGCTGTGATGGTCCTTTGGATGGGTGTAAAAGGACTTTGTTCCCGTCAGATTCCCATATTCACATCAGACTCCCGACAGGGCTTGCTCTCTGCATTGACTGACCCAAAGCTAAACAGTGAGCGATGCTGATTTATGACATTAGATCATATTGATGTGCAGTTGTTTTACCTTTATGTGCCCATTGCACGTCGCTATTTGCATAACTTAAGCCTTTTCTAAAAGGAAACATTAAGTTGAAACGCAGGACTTAAGAAAACTTTCACAGCAGCGAGTAACACAAGTACCTGTTCTCTTTTACATCCCTGTCAATAAGGGGGCAAAAATGTCAGTGAGAAAACAATGGACCAGTATGCACCTGCCAGCGGACAAACTGGGACTTCACTTGAGAGGAGGCTTTATTTACCCTACTCAGCAGCCGGCTAACACAACCGTTGCAAGGTATGTTTCAAAACCAGATGCTTTTACCGTTAGTTAGGAATTTTTTCTTTTTTATGTTTTTTTCCCCAAGGCTGGGCTGAGGACTTTCAAATCAGCAGCAGCCCATTGCATTTAGAGATTTCACCTTGAAATATGGGAGCAACTGTGAGCCACACCAGACTTCCGCTACTCCTTATATTACAAGTTCAGTGATTAATTACAGGTTTATTTGCATGGCAATTTGTAAACTTGCCATGTATTTTAATCTGTTTACATGAAAAGGAAAGGCAACCAAGGACTGATATCGAAGGCAATTCTCAAAGCATTGCAACCGCACTGAGTGTCATGTTCTGAAGTTGAACATGAAGGATGTATTAAGACTGCTTAGATATTTGTTATACGTGTAAGACAGAGAGTCCGTCTTTCCGCAGCCGCAAGAATCCAATGGGACTTATAGTTGCGCTGGATGACAACAATGCAGCTTCTGGGGACTTGTTCTGGGATGACGGAGAATCTGCAGGTGAGCAACTCTCAATAGTGCAATAACTATGATGGGCAAAGCATTAATACTTACAGGTTTCAATCTTCCTGCTGATTTCATGGAGCAAGAGTAAGACATTGTAGTAACACGCTGTGAATACTTGCTCATGTGTCAATAGTTTTTCACCAGTTCTAAATGGAAAACTGTGGAACACTATTTTTAATTTATTTTTTTCTTCTTCATGTTTCAGTATAGCCTTCAGTACGTAAAGGTTTGGTACATTAGCATGCTGGCTGTTAAACCATGCTGTCAAGACTGATATATGTTCTGGTATATACCCAAATTAGTTTCAACGGGTGCAAGAACGCACATAATTAGTGTTTGACACTAAAAATTGGTAGAAGATGAAAAACTAGCACTGTTACTGACTCTCTGGAATTATTCAAATTGCTTGTGAAAACAGTAGAAAATTTGTTAACCCGAAAATACGGTATTGGAGACGATGTATTTTTGTTGCATGCATGTTACATGCATGTCTAAGGAACCCAGAGTTCATTCCAGAGCCATAGAAAGAGCCTTTCCATTATATGTAGATATATTCTTCATTTTAATCTTGAGATGAGGGAAATTTTGAAAAATGGAGTGGCTTGAACAGTGGGCTTTTCTGTGGGATTTCTGAGGATTTAGTTAGGCATCCTGTTTCCATTAAGCTAAAAGGATTTGGGGTACTTAAATCCTTTAGGCTGCTTTTGCAGCCTTTGTCCTTTACTACATACTCATTAGAAAAGTCAGCAAGCAGTTCAAAGGGTTACTCTGAAATTACTTTTTGAAGAACTTGTACAAAATACTCAAACTTGTATCAAAATCATTTAAGGACTAGTATTTGACAGATTTTTTTGTTTTGTTTGCCATGAACCATAACGTTCAGAGCTAAGGACTTTGGTTCTGGCACATGCCCGTTAATACTGTTGCATTCCAAGTAGACCCAACCTTCTCTAATTCATGTCCTGCTGTATCCATAGACTGCTGTCAATGGCAAAAGTGTCCGAGCTTTCTTTAGCTGGAATAAAGTGTAGGTTATAAAATAGGGAAATCTGCAACAGTAAGAATGTGCAGATAAGAATGAGGTTGGAATAACATTACCACAGAGGTAAAATAAGTAACGCTACAAGATTATGTACATGTTTAATGTGACCTGCTTAGTGGATGAGGGGAAGGCTGTGGACATTGTCTACCTGGAATTTAGTAAGGCCTTTGACACTGTCTCCCATAGTATTCTCCTGGAGCAGCTGGCTGCTCACGGCTTGGACAAGTGCACTCTGCGCTGGGTTAAAAACTGGCTGGACGGCCGAGCCCAGAGAGTGGTGGTGAATGGAGTCAAATCCAGCTGGTGGCCAGTCACGAGTGGTGTTCCCCAGGGCTCAGTGTTGGGGCCTGTCCTGTTCAATATCTTCACTGATGATCTGGATGAGGGGATTGAGTGCACCCTCAGTAAGTTTGCAGGTGACACCAAGCTGGGTGGAATTGTTGATGTGCTTGAGGGCACGAAGGCCCTACAGAGGGACCTGGACAGGCTGGATCATTGGGCTGGAGCCAACAGTGTGAGATTCAACAAGGCCAAGTGCTGGGTCCTGCACTTGGGTCACACCAACCCCATGCAATGCTATAGGCCTGTGGAGGAGTGGCTGGAGAGCTGCCTGGAGGAAAAGGACCTGGGGGTGCTGGCTGACAGCCAGCTGAACATGAGCCAGCAGTGTGGCCAGGCGGCCAACAAGGCCAATGGCATCATGGCTTGTGTCAGCAATGGTGTGGCCAGCAGGAACAGGGGGGTGATCATGCCCCTGTCCTCGGCACTGGTGAGGCCCCCCTCGAATACTGTGTTCAGTTGGGGGCCCCTCACTACAACAAGGACATCGAGGTGCTGGAGTATGTCCAGAGAAGGGCAACGAAGTTGGTGAAGGGTCTGGAGAACAAGTCTTATGGAGTGGCTGGGGAGTGTTTAGTCTTGAGAAGAGAAGCTGAGGGGAGACCTTTATCGCTCTCTACAACTACCTGAAAGGAGGTTGTAGCGAGGTGGGGGTTGAACTCTTCTCCCTAGTAACAAGCGAGAGGACGAGAGGAAACGGCCTCAAGCTGCACCAGGGGAAGTTTAGGTTGGACATTAGAAAAAAATTCTTCACCAAAAGGGTTGTCAAACATTGGAACAGGCTGCCCAGGGAGGTGGTTGATTCTCCATCTCTGGAAGTATTTAAAAGAAAGGTAGACGTCGTGCTTGAGGATATGGTTTAGTGGTGGACTTGGCAGTGATAGGTTAGCAGTTAGACTTGATGATCTTAAGGGTCTTTTCCAACCTTAACAGTTCTATGATTCTATGATTCTATTCTATGAATTTATAATCCTGAAATCAGGTAGAGATCCTGCAGACAGTGATTCACGGTGGTATTTTGTCTAACCATGTAGGTCCACACATGGTGTCTGAATTGGTGCATTCTTACCTATCTCTTCTGATACAACTAACCATCTTCTAGATACTTAAGGTGTCCAGTTTCTCTGGTTTATCCCCCATTTGCTAAAAGCTACCTTTATCCTTAGTCAAAATATACTTGTTTCACTTGTGCAGGGCCCAGGGCTCTGACTAAGTTTCTGTTCAAGCAGGCAACTCTTGGGATTCAGAACTTCATTCCGCCTTCCCTAGTTGCTCAGCTACCTTGTCCTCTACTGGAGGTCAGTGTCCTTCTAACAAGAGCTGCAGAAGGGAAAACGTGGTTGTGTTTCACTTCCCATGCCTCGGCTGACACTGCGAGGTTTCACTCTGGGAGAAGGTTGGGACAGGCCGATTGAGGGGCAAGGCTAGGAAACACTCGACTCTGTTGACTGGAGTACCTCTTTCAATGCCTTCAGCTTCACCCACTGGTCTCCTTCAAGTATGAAATTCCCCATTAGATATTTCCTAGTAGAACATAAACATCAGAAATTTCAGCTCAGAAATCTCTATTCAAGGCTTTCTGCACCTTGCAGAAGGAGATGTTGGTGGAGGTTATTGTGCAGTCTGTTAGTGGGGCAACTGCAGAAAATGTCAAAGTTAAGATACTTGTTCTCCAGAGGTTAAGTGGTGGCAATACTAGAAAATTGATTGGAAAGCAAAAAAAACTTAGAAAACATTATACATTCCACCTGTATAACTCCCTTTTGTTATTTCAAGTATATCAAATATACCTCTCAGAAAAACTTTCAAGTCTCTACTCTTTTAAATTTTGTGGAAGTTTGGGATGTTCCTAAGAAATAGAGCTGTGATTTGGCTGATTATTGCTGCCATAAATATTGAAGGCCTTGGGTGGTTGCTATACGTATGGGTGACAGCCCTGTGTACTCCTTTGTCAAGGCCTAAAATAACAAAGCTATTATTGGGCTCACTTCTGTTGAGAAACAAAACAATAAAACATCTTATGACTTTATTTCCTGCCCAAAAGTTACAGGTTGCAGTCTTTTCAGGGAAACCATTTACAATTTGCTTGTGATGACAGTATTTATCTTTTTGTACATGGAAAAAAATGCCAGATTGCTTGACTCAACTTTTGTATTTCTTTTTACCAGTGGTGTGTGATTTCCCCTTTTAAGGTTCCATGGCACAGATTGTTAATATTATTGTTGTCTTTGCATGAAAAGCATTTATTTAGTGTATTTTTAAGGATTAACCTTGAGCCATAGCTCTAAAATTAAGAGAAGCTAAGAAGGAATAACAGCAAACTAAAACCGTAGTATATTTTAGAAAAGCTTTTTTCAAATAATTTTTTGAAAACTTTGGAAAAATTGGGTCTCCTGGGAGACTGCCCTAAGGAAAAAAGAAGTGTAAGAGAACTGTCAGTTCCTCAGAGAAAAAATGGTAAGAGCAGAACTGAAAACTTCCAGATGGAAAATTTAGTGAATTATTAATATAGCTAAATCATGAGCTTGTCTTTGGCCTGAAGAAGAGAACATACAGAGAGAGCAAACCAAGTCAAGTTACTATGACATATACACATATATGTTAATACGCGTAAATTTATGTGTAATTTAAATTCCTTCATTCCTGAGGAAAGTGGTTATTTGGCCAGAAAATATCTTCTTAGGATCACAGTGCAAAAAACAATGAGTAATTGTTCCTTTTAACTTTGGTTGGCCTTGGCTAGGGAGACCAATCTGCTTACAGATTTCATTCCTCTGCACAGAATGAGCTAAACAGAAGTCTAGAAGAGAGCTGCAAGAACAGTTACAGGTCTAGAAAAAAATGCCTCATTTGAAAAAGTTATCTAAAATGCAAGAAAAGAGAGGAAATACTAAAGAGGTTTTGAAAAAGTAAAAGGCTGTTACTGGGAGGCAAATAACCTCCCGCATTCCCGATGAACAGGGAAAAAGAAAGGGCTTTAATTCCTTTCTGTGAGAAATGGGAAATCCTCTATCACAAGGGTAAAGTTAATGAATCTTAAATTCTGAGCTTTAAAATAATGCAAAATATGAATCAAGACTTGAGAACAAGGTGAAACCACCAATAAAACTGGAAAAATAACCTAAATATTTGAACTGGCAGCATGTTAAAAATACAAAGTCATTTTTGCCCTCATTGAAATATATAATTTTATATTATTTTGCAGGTTGTACAAAACATGCTCAGTGCAGCCTCTGAACACAGGAATGGTAAATATTAGCTATTCATTGGTCTCTAGCAGTGTCACAGACTGGTTTTTAATGCTGTTCCTTTCTGCACAGCAAGTGTAGCTTCTTTATCTTTTAGGTGCAACTGAGAGTAAAGCCTACATTTACTATGAGTTTACAGTTTCCAATGTAAGTATTTTATTTTAAATGATCTTATTTTCATTTTCAGTTTTTATCAAGAGTATCTTCAAAGGGCATTCTTTTCTCCCTCCTTATTCTCCTGTAATATTTACTGCGAAGCAAACTATTTGACAAAGTCAAAGAGGAGTCATGTTCAAATTACTGTAATCTGACTGGGATGAAAATCTGCTATTGTCTTTTCTTGTCCCAGTTGATATAAGTATCTAAAAAGCTCCTGTCCCCTTTCATGTAACAAGCTCAACAGCAGTATTTATTGAGCAAGAGAACTATAAAGCATCAGTGGTAGCTAAAACAGAGTGAGAAAGGAGGTGAATGTAGTATTTCAGATTTGATAATATATTTTTGGTATTAATATCAATAAAAGGTTTAAATGTTGTCCCAGTCCCTATCCAACACAAGAAAAATGTGAACAACTTGGCTGTGTCTGGGAAGTAAGTAGAAATGATTTCTCTAAACTAACGAGACAGAAATTTTCCCAGAATCATAGCTTTCTCTTTACATATATTACAGTGGGAAAAGCAGTCTGGCAGATTTGTCAGATTTAAATAGAACAGGGGCACAGACATCAGCTGGCCTGTACTAGCAGATTTATTTACCTCACGAAAACTAAATTAGCTGGCAACCA
Source organism: Phalacrocorax aristotelis (assembly GCF_949628215.1). Lineage (NCBI taxonomy): Eukaryota > Metazoa > Chordata > Aves > Suliformes > Phalacrocoracidae > Phalacrocorax > Phalacrocorax aristotelis. The sequence goes on from NC_134282.1 coordinate 6,528,533, forward strand.
TGTTATCTCTTCCAAAGTATATCAGAAATTGAGGAAAAAATGTGGTATTTTTTGAAAGATGGAAAGAAGCAGTATTAGTGTTTTGAAAAAATAGAATAGCTTTGAGGTCAGCATCTTCAGCTTCACTGGCACTGTGGCCTGCAAGGCTTATCCGCTTTTTCTCTCGCCTTCATAGTCACTGAAGCACATTTTAAGTCAAATCCTTGAATCCCCCAGAAATTTTTGATTCGTATGTGAACTTAATTGTTTCTATCTGTGTCGAGGAGGTATATCCATATCACAACCCTGACATGCAGTTCTTTACCAGAGCGTTTTATTTATTAATATCTCATGGCATACGAGAGCAGTGTGCCTTGGCAGGGTTGAACTTTAGAGGGTCTCTCCAAATAAATTCCTCCGTGCTCCTCTAAACCTAAATTTTACCGCTTAGACATTCTTTGCTAGCTACTCTTGAACCAGCCACAGCTGAAGTGCTTGATGGACGTCCTGATTTTGTTGAACTATTGGGAATACTTTTTGTAATTTTGGACAGTTGGAAATGGCTTTTGATGTGAAATGGAGCTCTGGTCCTGTTATGGGCTGGGTATGTTTTGAACACTTGCTCAGTTAAAAGGTGCTTTGAATTTGGTGGTGACAGATGAATAAATATTCATTAGCAATTAGGAAGTGCGGAGCAGGCATAGTTTCATTTGAACAACTAGGCACAATTGATAGTACGTATCCAGAGGTGGAAGGGTAATGCATTAACCTACACCAGCTCATCTAACCTCCGAATACCTAGTCTGAGTGTCTATGCTCAGCTGTAGCAGGAAACTGAGAGTAATTCTGATCTTGCTGTCAGGAGACCTTAGATAAATAGGATGTAATTCTCAGTGGATATTTTAAGGATAATTCATGTGAATAAAGCCATGGGAAAGGTCTCATCTGATGTTGCCTGAATATCTGATTAGTTTGGGGTACATCCATTTATTATCCTCTCATTAGCATTTATCTATACAGGCAAATACTTGAAATACTTAGCTTTCTTAGTTTGGCTTTATTTAAGTACTGGTGTAAAGTAGTACTAATTAGCAATTATTTAGTAATCATTTATTAAAATACTCCTTTCCCTACTTTTGTATTCAGCTATATGTAATAGTTTCTTAGGAATCATCAGGAAGTTAATATTCAGACATGGAACTTTCCCCTCCTCACCCAGTTCATTCTGTATATGGATGATGTGGCAACATGTACAAATATTGTAGCATGTGCTAAATTAGATATACTCTGTTTATATAGTCTTGGTATTTTCAAAATCTGCAGAAAATTAATATTCTGTGTGTATATTCATATGGCCAAAACTTTCATCAGTTTGTTTAACATGCCTGAGATACCTCTCTTCTCATCCTAATATCTTCCGTTCTTCAGTTCAGCCAGCAGTGGAGCTACCTAGAAGAAGAAAAAGCCCAAAGCAGCTCAGGCACGTCTACACCTGCAGGTGCATCCCTGACTGTGTCAGGACAAGCAGGCAAAGTCTTTATTTTGAGTTTAGCAGCTTTAAAACCACTGACCCTGAGCGGACACGATTTTCAAGGTATGTTTTAAAGAGAGTTTCCCCAGTCTGATACGAAAGATAGTTATTGCTCACCTCTCTGGGGAGCAATTCTTGCAATGCCAGTTCTGAGGATTCATCCATATACATGCTAGGTTGTGCAAGCCTAATTGCAGACCTGCATTATGAAATAGGATGGCCACGGTGCTATTTCTCATAGAGTTTAATCTGGATGTAATTACTCGCCATCGAGCGTTTCCTTGTCCCAACGCATTCAAACACAACATGTTGCCTTTTCAGCAGAGATTTCTATTACAAGGCAGCCACCAAGGCCTTCCTGGGGCGATGCTCTGCATTGTGAACGAGAGCAGTCAATCAAAAGGCAGCGCTCGGGTATTCATTCACAAGGCAGAATGGAGAACAGGTCTGATCATTTTGGTCAGCAGCTGGGAACAGTAATTACTCAACGATAATCTCAATAATTACTGTAATTAAAATATAAAATAGTTTTTGTTTCTAGGTTTTGCTGGGATGGCCTGGGTTGCTCCCGGCGTTGATATTATTTTTGCCTTCCTCTATACATCTAGTGAGGGAAAATGAATATAGTTTTTTAACACTGTTGGTTTAAGAAGGGCTCAATTATGCCCTCTATTTAAAAGAAATCTAGTAGTAGTGAGAAGGGGAAGCAGTGAGTTTTAAAATGCAACCCGTGTGCACATGCCTTTACTTTTAAGAATTTATTTTCTCAGTTCCGAGGCAAACGTCGTTATCTGTTCCTTCCTGAAGAGTACCCCGGCCTGCTCTAGATAAGGTCTGATCTAATGATAATCTACCCGTGTTGTTTCATTTCCAATTCAACGAGTAAGCAAGGAAAGAGTGTTTCTTTATAGGTCTTAACGACCTTAAAGCCCTTGGTAACTTTGATATTAGCATAAAGAAGGAAAATATCAAGGCTGCTTGAATTTCTGACTGAGCGGGTGTTCTACCTGGCAGCGTGCCATTGCAGCTGCCAGTCAGGGCAGGAGCGAAATTACTGACAGGACAGGAAGGAACGTCTGATACCTCTGCTCATAGAGGTCACGTGCGATTTGGGCATCCCAAGGAGAGAGTAATTTAATGCCAAGAGGAATATTACCATTGCTTCTGTGTATTAAGTATGAACTGAAAGGCAGTGAAATATTTTCTTGTTTTGAGAGGTACCATAACAGAACTGACTATGATAGCTTACACAGCTTATACAGATATTCTCGCACTTGACATTTATAGAAAAATGTGAGTTTTTAAAAAAATTTTTAAAAAAATATATCTCAGCTCCCGATTTATTCTTTGGTACTATCTGAAGGAGTAATCATGCAACTGAAGTCATGTTGCAGTAAGAATGTGTTCTAATAGTAAGCCACGCAAACAAGAAGATTGTGTGCACGCAGAACTTCACAAAAGCCAATAACTTAAAAGTGAACAGCAATTTTTTATGTAACTGTAATTTCCGTTCTCCATTGTTAGGCAGGAGGAGCTTCTGGATATTGGCTTAACACTGTTCTTTCATAATGAGGGTTTTGCATAGACTTGAAAGCCAGAAGCCTTACTAGGGACTACAGGAACTGTTTGGAGGTGAATTTGGGCTTTGTGACATGAGTAATTGCTTTTCTTGGACACAGGTTTGACTTAGTCCTGGAGCAGAGAGCTGGCACCTCGGGTCAGCAGGACACTCGGGCCGTGCTCATCCTTGAGCAGTTCTACGCACAACATGCACTTTCTCTACATTTGAAGTTTTAGCTGCAACTGCCAAAGCATTGCTGAAGTAGAGTAAACCAAGCAGAGGCTGAAAATGTTTGATAGTACGTTACAAAGAAATAAAAGATCCTAGATAACTTACTGTTTGTCTTGGAAGAAATAATTACAGCACATTAGTCTAGTTTAATTGCTACGGTAATTTAAGTGACTTGTGTATTTTTGCTGTAATTATAGTGTCACTAAAGCTGCAAATCCTGTAGAAAAATAAATAAATAGTGCCTTATTGAAGCAGCTGTTTAGGCAGTTATTGCGGAGCTAGCATTGGAGAGCCGTGTGCTTTAATCAGTGTTGCTTTCTAACTAGTACTGCGTTTTAGTATTTTGCTGTAATGAGTCACGGTATGTGCGCACGGCTGCAAAGGAATTGTCCTAAGAAAGTGGAGCAGTAATGCCTCCATGCCAGGCACACAGCATAGAGCAACGGCATATGCTGCACAGAAAGGTGCTTGTGTCCTTGGTGGAGCAACTAGGAAGCATAAATTCTCCTCGACTCAGCTAATATTTAAATTTTTTCTCTAAAGCTTACTTGGTTACATGTGCAGGTGCTCTGTGGCAATGGCCAAGGCTTTATGTAAGAAAATGATTTATATTTTTTTAATTTTTTGAGGAATGTGGTTAATTGTTGAATATGTATTATCTCTGTAACCACTAGCATACCAAAGGTTGGAAAATATAATTCATTATTTTTCCTTTCATGTATGATGGAGTCCAGTCTCTTTGGAATATCTTATGTAAGCTGATGACTTATTACCTTACATTTAATAATCTCGATGCTGTGCATGAATGTGTAGTATTCCAATTGGATTATTTTTAAACTTTCAGACAGGAGCTGATATCTCTGGCTTCTTCAAAGACTCGGAGTATGAGCTGTGTCTTCGCTGGATGCAGCTGGGCGCATTTTACCCATATTCAAGGAACCACAATGAGAAAGGAAAAAGGGTGAGTTGCCAGGTGTTCACAGTTGTTAACGGCTGGGCCTTTGCAGCACACGTGTAGAGACCAGCCAGGACATTGCACAAACTGGCCTGGCTCAAGCAGAAGTACATTCCAAGGTAGATGGACAAGAAAAGAGCACGTTTGGCTCTTTATCAAATAAATGTCTGTCTTTATATGCTAGCTCTGCTGTAAGCCTCCCCCTCACCTGGGAGGCCTTCTGCCCACAGAGGGGCTGCTCTGGGATTTAGACCACTTGAAGGAAGCATATTCTAAGTTTGCTTTGACTGAATCCAACTCCGACATCTTTTCCCCCGTATGCTATTTTTGTTTAAACGCACTACAGCAGCCAGACTAAAATAGAGCGCTTTTATGGCAAACGCACTTAAAGGAGCAAAACTGACCTTGGTGCTCTCAGCCCTAATTGCCCATAATTATACAACAACTGAGAAAATGGAACAGTGTAATAAGATTCCGGGGTAAGACCTGGCAATTTCCTTGCTTTGCACATTTGCCACCATCAGATATTATATGTCTTTTAAGAGTAAAGGAAAATAATCGCCTAAATGTAAGGCTGTGCTGGCTAAGGACTATATTGTAGAAAGCTGTAAAAGAAGATAACTGGAAAAATAAAAAAAAAAAAAGAAAGAAACAGCACTTCTCTTCCAGTTAAAGCTTGAGGTCTAGCAGCGTAGAGCTATTTACATGGCATATATCTAATGGATTAAAGTCTCCTTTTCAAAAACGGTGTGATTTATCTTGCAGCGGCACACCTTTTGATAGGAATTTAAAGCCTTTAAAAATGCAGATTGAGGGTTATCAGGTTGCTTCCAGTCTTACCCAATTTGCCAAGGTATTATTCAATACATTTAATAAAGATTGGAAGTGCTCCCTGACATCAGTCATTAGTGCTTCGGTCTCTTCTTGCAAGTCCTGAGTGCTGCCCTGCAGAAAAGAGGGATCATAAATTATGTACGCTGGGATGTGCCACACCCTCGGGACACTTTGCATTAAGCATTTTTTACACTACTCCCCCCAGGCTTTCCTCACGTTCCCCTCTTAGGGCTGGAGTGATAGCTACTGATTTCAGCGTCACTTCCTCCTTAATTGAAGAATAAATAAATGAAAGTGCTCCAGTTCTGAGGAGAAACTTCCTCACCTTTTTCTTGCTTTGTTGATTTTTGTCTTTTAAGTTTTGTGAACAGAACAATCCAGCTTGAATAACAACGGTCTCTTCTCTTTCAGAGGCAGGATCCTGTGTCCTGGAACTCAACGTTTGAGGAGATTTCCAGGAACGTGCTGAATATAAGATACACCCTGTTACCCTATTTCTACACATTAATGTATGACGCCCATGCCCATGGCAGCACTGTGATCCGCCCCATACTCCACGAGTAAGTGCAACTCCTTTGCTCTCCCTATCAGGAATTTCCACTAAAGCTTTTGTAGTTACGACCCTCCTGATAATAAAATTTTCTTTTAGCTACGGCAATTTTCCTTTCAAGAAGACGACACGAGATTGAGAATATGAGTTTTCAATATCAAGCCTCACTTAATCAACACTCTTGAAAATATTAGGTAGTTACTCCTGCAGAACAAGAGTATTTGCAGTAACATCTGATTAATCTGTGCAGCAAAGTATGATCATTTCATTGTAAAAAAATAAAAAGCAAACTGTAAAGTGAGACCACTTCCATAGAAAACTTTTTTGTTTTTTCTTAAATAGGATGAAGATATTGGCTTTAGGGGACAATTCAGGGGACAAAAACTTTTACCAGCTCCTTTGGAGCATATCAACCTCCATATTCGAGGCGGATACATCCTTGCTTGGCAACGACCTGCTAATACAACTTTTTACAGGTAAGATTCAGTGAAAATTTAAGATTCAGTTTTGCACAATTACATATAAATACTACCAGCCCTCAGAGAAGCTACACGCACGGCAGCACTGGCTCTTTATGGCTTCCTTTTCTTTTTGGTTTCCTCCTAATGTCTCCCTTAAATCCAATAGTATAGGCTTAGGAAGATGACTATGGGACATCAACTGAGTGGCAAACAATGTTTCTTAAAAAAAAGATATTCTGACATTTGATAGACATGAAATGTGATTGGCTGAGGAAACCGAGGAAACATTGTTCTGTTTTCCATAGCCGAAAGAACCTGATGGGACTCACCGTCGCTTTGAATGACACTCTGTTTGCCGAAGGACAGCTTTATTGGGATGACGGGGTTCGCATCGGTATGTATGATGCTTCATGCCCTCATAAGTGCCTTCTTGCTGCGAGGATGGTTGAACACAGCAACAGGTTGCCCAGGGAGGCTGTGGAACCCCCACTCTTGGAGATATTCAAAGCCCAAGTGAAAATGGACAAAGGAAAACCCAAGGGTATGAAGTGGGGAGAGATGAAACAAATTACAGCAGTCCTTGAAAGGCAAAGGATGCTCAGTGCTGACTTCCGAGCTTTTCCCTCTGCTGTTTTTAACAGTAACACAGTTGTCACAGTGGAAACTCCAGGCTGTAAGAAACTGCATGGCTTAGCCAGCGCTTTGGAAAGGAAGTGCTGGTGGTTGCTCCTGCCTTAGAAGTCCTCAGTGCAGCGTGGGGTGTTTGAGGAGGAGCAACAGGAGCCAGTGGAAACGATGGGCTCTGGCCAAAGCAATCGCTTTTCTGGAGGACGTATCTGAACACGCCTTCAGAGGCAAAACGGAAATGAAACCTTCCGATTGGCATTATCGTGAAATGATTTTTCCTGATTTAAACTGCATAATGCTGTGATTTATAGAATTAATACGTCGCACAAATGAAATTGCCCCCTGGACCTAAGGCAACAAAGATAACAAAGACGTGTCCTCAACCCTGTGGGAGCCATAACCATAGATTACGTGGGAAGCTTTAAGTAATTTCCTCAGCATTAATACTTCTAAATCATCTTCAGATAAGAGATACTTAAATGTCATTTATCCTTCCCATCCAGCCTGTGTTACCTTTGCAAGAACAATAAGCGGTCACCCAAGATCACTGCAAGTATTGCAGAAAACGGTGTTATTTTGCATCACGATGTGCAGGGAAGTTTGCAGGATGCAGTTAGTGATTTGTGAGGTGCTTCACACACACCCCACTGCCTGTCAGCACTGGGATTCAGAAATGGTGGCTATGTTTATGGAAGGCTGATGAGAAATGAGATCAGCATAAATTACAAGGTGCACCGCAGCAGGATGCCTGTGATCCGGTTTTGTCAGTGCAGAAAGGCAAGAACCTACAACGATTATCCGCACTACTCTGAGTGCATTTAGTGCCGAAAAATAGGATCAATAAAATATACAACAGCGATTTCGAAGAAGCTTCAACGTCCACCATTGGTCACGTGTAATTGGGCAGCGAACAGAGGCGGGTGTGGGAAACAACTCCCACACCTTCTTCAGTGCAAAACATTTTCCACTTGCTGGTCTCAACATCCTTGATCTTGCTTAATGTGGTTTGTTTGCCTTCTTTTGCACCTTACTTGTAAAATGTTGTTATTTTGTCCTCATTTAAATAGCATGCAGTCCGGTAAGTAACTATTTTATGTCTAAAAGCATATGCCTCCTGGAAATAAAGAAGTTTGTTTATGTACAGATAGACATGCCATATATTTGCGTACAGTGAATGGACACAATTCTTGAACTGAAATGTTGATAATCCTATTTCTAAGGTTTTCAGGATGGGTTTCCATCTGCATGGGTCATGCCTGTCCAGGGCATTTCCCCCTCCCGCCTCCCTGGACAAGCAAGTCAAGCACTCCTAAGGGCACCTGAAATTAATGTGTATGGTTGTGTTGCCATTCAAGGCGGCACTCCTATGGAGCGTCTCTCAGATATGAAACAAGTGCTGAGGCATTCAGTCCTGCCCGTTTCCTGGTAGAGGGAGGGTGCTGGACCTCCTCTGTTACTGGGATCTTACCACCGTTCCTTGGAAATGCAGTATTCTGTTACGTCTTAGTTCTTCCTCTCTTTCATGGAAAGCCAGAACTGTATAGGTTTTGGACATAACCAAAAAGATGAGTTAAAAATGTAAAAGAGAATGGAAGCTTTTAATTCTGCTGCTGACTTTTGGATGGAGGAAAAAAGGGAATTCGTATGCACCATTGAATTACAATGTGTTCCAAGTTCTGCTGCCTTTTTTCTTTTTGTTTTTCTTTTTTTTTTTTTTTTTAAATAAAAGGAACCTCAGTCAAGGGATCAGAGCCTCATGATGAGAAATCCAAAAATCTATGCTGGTTAAACTATGTTTATAGTGATACAAACACAAAAGCAAAGGAAGATGAATAAAGTCTTGTAACCTAAAATTAGAAGCCAGTATCTCTACTGTAGATAGGCAAATCTGTAGATCTTCAGGGCAGAGTTACTAATTGTTCATTTTGTTTAGGTTTTTTACAGGTCCTGACAATCACCATGGTTCAACCTGAATTAGGCAAAGACTACACTGTGCAGTGGAGCTAAACTGCCTGCAAAACAACATTGACAATACCACTGAACTTTCTCATTGTTTTAAAACTATCTTTCAACTTTCATACCGCCTCTTTGTCACCTTAGAATATTTTTTACTATAAAAACATACTAGTACAGTTGGTTAATACTTAGGTATTATGTGTATAAAGCAGTCATATTTCAGTATTGTTGAAGGTTACCAGGTCTCCATGGGGTGCAAAATCTGTTTTTTAAACAGCATGGCATTTCACTGTATCTTTGTTTTTCAAAACTGAGACAATATAAAACTCTGTGTTTTCTCAGAGTAGAATTTCTGGCTGACATCATGCATGCCAAATTGTGTAAAAAATTATGTTTGTTGTTACCTGCATGGATTTGGGCCATAATTCTGCCTATAATTTCTTTGTTTCAGGGCCAGTCTCACATTGATTATCAGGCATGTATGATAACTTGGATGATCCTAAGTGGTTCTAAGCTAGAAGGTAATTCTTGCCTTGGTATGTTTTTCTTAAGCATAGCCAAATGTTTTGTCTTTTTTGTGTGCGCCAAACCACAGAAATGTCGTATTATGTATTCAAAGCTCTGAAGACACACAAAATTTTGCTATTAAATACATGTGAATTGAATGAATACAAATTTTGGAAATGTTTGGTTTTGATAAAGCTATAAAGAGGCTAATTTACACAGCAACTTATTCATGTTTCATCTTCATGATTTTATTGTTTTTTAATCTTTGTAACCTGATGGGCTGCCAGTATACTTTGGAAGTTTTCCTGAAAACAGATAGCAGTCCAAAGAAAAATGAGTAGAGAGTCATGTTTCCTGAAATATAGCCCTCCAGGAATTCAGGCAACATTCTAGGACCATTTTAGAGAAATATGTCTCTTTAGATATGATCATAATATTTCATCAGGAGCAGTGTGATACGTGGCATGAAAGCAAGTTTTTTTTGAGTAATACCACCACTCAAACAAAGGATACTGTAATATCCTCCACTTTCTAAAGAGAACTTGGCTCAAATGTTCAAGACTAATTTATCTCATAGTAGCAAGATATGCCACTGTACGCAAACCTATATAACATTCCTGAGCTAGTTTTACCCTTTTCTTATTTGTTGCACAATTTTCTAGACATTACCCCATTCTAATTGCAATAATCACCCAGGCAGTCATACTGATTTGACGATACCTGAAGGTTTTGACTCAGACAATAAAACTTAAGTTATGCAATATTGTTTTAAAGTGGCAAACGCTTTATTGCTTCAACCTGTAAAAATGCATAAACCAGACAATCATTACATTTTAAATTAGGTGCTCTAAATAAAGTAGATATTTCCTAGCAAAAGGGAACTGAAAATTCCCTATATCCATGAGTCATCATTGTCTAACAGTATCCAATTGCCCTTTGCTTTATTATTTTTCCACTTTTTAATGTCATTACATAACCCTCTTCATCAAGTCTTTGAGACATTTATGTCTATATAAGACTTTTTTTTGCCACAATATTCTTTTCCTGTTTTTCTCTCTCATATTTATCACCTCTGTTTCTCCACCTGAACACTTGTGGCCACAAATGCTCAGCTCATTCTCAATGATCCTGAGATGTTTTCTTGTGGGTGAATAATAATTTTTCTGTTGATAGAATTACACTAGTTTTGACTTTTTACTTATTATTTTGCCATTGAGATTGCCTTCTATTCCCTTTGGACATGTGTCACCAGCTGCTAATTCACACAAAAATCTTTCATTTAACAAGGTCTTTATTTAATACTAATTTAGATCTAACAGTCTGTAATGCATATCCCTCCATCACTACTGGGCGTGCATTCCTGTTATAACTACACTGTGATCCAACTGTGGCTGTGTAGTTAAGAGGAGTTTTTATCCACCTTCAACCTCAGTTGTATATATCCTTTCCAGGTGAAATATCGGTAAGGCTACAGAGAGGAGGCATTCCTGACCTTCTAGTCTTTTATAATTGAGGCAGTCTAGACATGAGTTAGTGTTTACAGTGGTAAAACTGTAAGGTTTTCGGTAGTGATCATTGGACTGGAATATAAGGGAAGGAGCAGAGATGGAGGAGCACCCCGGTAGAAAATCTGGGGAGGAAAGAAAGTCAGACTGAGGTGCAGCAATATCTGCAGGTCCTGGCTGCAGGGTTCCTGGAGAAGGAAAGTCAGTAAGCAAAGAATTTTCTTCTTTTCTAATAAACTAAGTGGAAGATTTCCCTGGATCCCTCTGGAGGATTCAGTGGTCCTTACAACCACAAGTCTGAAATTAGTACCTTTGGAAAGATTTTGAGGAATTTCTGGATTTCATGGATTTTAAAAATAAGAAATTTATATATTTGGGGAGCTTGTATTTTTTTCTACCACTATTTGTTAATAAACTGTTAACTAACTAGGTACACTTTCATAGGCCCTTGTGCAAACTGATTTTTTTAAAGTTATGTAGATTTCTAATAATCTACAGATTATTTGACAGGTAGAAGCATTTTCAATGGATATGATCTGTCTTTTAAAAGTGTTGTCTTAGAGAATTTAGAATTAACACAATTACTCCAAATAGTACTTTCCTTTGGGAGTAGCCTTTCCTTTCTTAGAAGAGTTCCATTTGGAGATCCCTGTTCTCTTTTGGATTGTGTCTGACAGTGTCATGTCAGACAATGGCAAAGCTATTACAGAGCAATGAAATGTCCTGTGTTACAGTCAGGTGTTTGATTTGAGATAAGTATTATTGGAATAGAGCTTTGGGTAATAGTGCTGGCCAGTACTTGAACTAGAAGGAGAAGTACTAAAAAGTATATGGAAAGTGACCCCATGTATTCTGAAGACTATACTTTTTTCCTCCATATGTAAAAAGATGTTGAAAAAAAAATTTGCAGAAGACTTGATTTATCCTACACTACACATAGGTATGACCACATACATATTTTAAAAGACTATACTAATTTTTAAAGAACACCTTATATTTTTTTCCTTCTTATGACACAGCAATACCACTAAACTACTAGACATGACAAAATATAAACACATTAGCATTGGGAAATCTTCTTGGTGATACTCCAGGGAGAAAAATGTCATATTGCGTTCCTAATTTTGAAAATATTTCTGATAATATTTCTCAGCCGTAGGATCCTTCGTTACAGGAAATAGTATTTCAATAACAGTTACAAAAAATACCTTCTCTGGATAAAATTACATAAAGTTTCTCCTTTGTGAAAAGATGTCATGTACTGAATTCATTAGCTTTCATATTTTCTTCATTAAAAATTAGGACCACTACGCGAATTTTCATATTACTATAGTAACAACTTCATTTGCTTTAATTTCCCAATTTTGTTATTCATTATATTCATTATATATGTTCACAAAAGTGTATTATCAACTGTAAAGAAATTTTTATTCAAGTCTAGTAAACTTTATAGCGAGTACAAGGTCACGATGGAGGTCAAGCTATTCCTTCCTTGCAGTAAAGCTTTCTGTGGATGTGAGCGATGCACTGTTAAATCTGTAGAGTTAGTAAAAGATCATTTCTTTATCAATACTTCCTTAATAGTTCAGTATTAGCTGTAAGGTTAACTATTTGTCAAGGCCCTGCAGAGGTGCTGCTAATGTTTTGGTAATTTAAGGGGTATTTCTTAGGGTGCCACTTATACGCTGGTCACTATGAAAGTAGTTGCCAACTCATCTTGGCTCTAGCATAACTCATAGCTTTTCTGTGCACCCAAGGATGTTGCCAACACTCCTCCTTCTGCTGGCAGTGTAGCAACCTTGGCTCCTTATGGGAGTCGCCTAAGCACCTACCATGAAGGTTATCCGGTTCCCAGGAAAACACATTATTGCTATGCTCCATGGACACTTTTGCATCCTGCAGGGGCACCAGTTTTAGAGTCCAAAAAGGATGGGGTGGAGTTTTTCCCTCGGTTTGGCCACTTCCCTGCTCCTATCCTTCCATTCTCCCTCCGTGTCGCCTCTGCCTCGTTCTCTCTCAAGAGCCGCTGCCTACTGCTGATCCTGTGGGACGTGTAAGTGTTTGATTCTCCGCAGATTGTGACTCTGTTCAGAGCGTCCCGTGTGCTGTGGGGTCACTCCAGTTGCAAATTCATGTAGCTGCAGGCTAGACTGGGAGCTTTGTTCTCCCAGCAGCCATCAAAGAGGAGAGGATTGCCCTCTCCTAGTAGCTTTCTACCCCAGACTGAATCACTACAGTGTTTTCCTCCCTATTTAGTTACATGACGTAATGGCAAGAGCTTGAGTCAAGGAATTAGGCATTAAAACGATGCGTTATGCAAATAATGTAGTTTGGACTCATGGTTTTGTGGTGGTGTTTAAAGGACAGGAGATGGTATGAGAGAGTGTCTTAGCATGGCCGTAAAGTGGCCACAGGGGGATATACTGGTGCTGGGAGATTTGTCATGTGGAGAGCGTAAACACATCTTAAGAACGAAGTAAAAACCCCAACATATATTAATGGGGTAGAGCGCAGCAAAAATGTATGGCCCTGTGGTAACAGTGATATTAAAGAACCTTAAATGAGCTGCAAGGTGCATGAGTCTTCTGGCTAATGTATTATGGTGTTAACACCTCAAAGTGCAGAGGGAAGGAGTGTTTGTGTCTTCCCTGAACATGTCAAAACTGTACCTGCTGATTTTTTTCGAGATGCTTTTAACCATTTTCAGCTACTGTACCTTGACTGAGTTTTAGTGGTGTTTGCTGTACCCATGATGTGAGCAGAGTGTCAAGAAATAAACACTGTCAAGAGAGAACGGCAGCCCAGCGAATGCTCCACACCATGTACCTTTGTCCTGTTTGCTGCTTCTGTGTCTGAACACGCTTAGGACTCAAGGAAGGACAAGCGTACCTATGGAGCCTGCAGAGGAAGATCCAATGGGCCGAAGAAGAGGATCACATTTTCTAATCTGGACATCTGGAATAGGGAAAACAAGGTGCAACTGTCTACCAAACACAGCAGATCTTCAGTGAGTAGAAAGCAATTCTGTTAAACAAAATCAGTCAATGCATGGAGATTTGCACAAGAGGAAGACAGAGGTTTCTCTGCACTGGGTGTAAGTACAACTCCCTCTTTACATTGTTTGTGGAAGGTGTGACCTATGCAGTAATACTGGCAGCATTTCTGGCCCCCAAAGCTTTGTTCAAAGTCTTGCACTGTTTGATATTTTCATTCAGACTCCCACTTGAGATTACAAGTGATAGTGAAAATATCTGGTGGTGTTTCTTTTTTTTTTTTTTTTTAAATAGCTTCTAGCTGTTTTGTTTAGAGATAAAACGTTGAAACCAGTATGATCAGAATCTTTAAGGATTTTAAGGCGTGTGTGTGTAAATCAGGAGCATCTAAGGGGATTATTTAACATTTTGAGATTTTAATACTTCATCATAGTAATGCAAACATTACCATTAGGTGCAAAGCTACAGTTCAGTGGTCACTGTGTAGGTTAAATGACATGGAGGGGACTATGCTAATGGAGATCACATGTCTTTGAACTTTGAGATTTCCCACATCCTGAATGGTGTAAGTTTGTGTTGATCCACACTGCCTGCATGAGCCCTTGTGTCACTTATGCAGACCAGCCCGCCTGCTGAGTGGTTACTAAATTACCATATAGAAACGGAGGCGTAAGAAAATTAGATTCTTGGCACTGATGTTAAACACGTCTTTCAGTTATTATTACAAATATGTGAATATTAAATAGTCACCCTTTTTTAAAACAGCTCCCAAGCCTTTAATCCTTTTATTTTCTTACAATGAACATCTATGATTCTTACTGGACAAAAATGCAAAGCTGAATAATACACTGTAATAAAATGTCCAACAAAGTAAAAAGCTGGCGAGGAATCAGTATATAATAATGGTGGCTTTGCTTTGTTTCCTGCTCAGTAGCAGCAAGAAGCACAGGCGCTGGCTGGAGGACCATCTGCAGCAAGGACAAGGAAAGTCATAGAAACAGTCAGCAGACAAGCTTTGACAAAAAGAAGCAAAGGGTCAAAACAGTGATTTCATTAAGCAGCTACTTTCAGAATTATCTTTTCCTCACTCCAAAAGCTGGGAGACAATCTGTCATTTCAGCTTTTGTTCAATAATGACCTGAAAAAAATATAATAGCTTAGGAATTGTGGATAATGAAGTTAGGACTTAATAAGGTGTGTTTTGAGTGTTATTTACTAACTGGAGTTTTTTATTGCCCTTAGTTTAATATCAGTATTGCAGCTCCATAAGTTCACCTTAAAATACTAGGTATCTTTTTAAAAAATTTTCTAATGAAGTGAAGATATTAACTTTCACTTAAAAAGAATAACTAAGGTTTCTGACCTTCCTGGTTACAAAAAATAGTTAAAAATGTGAGTATGCAACTTCACAAGCCAAGAAAGTTAGAGAGAGTCCCCAGGGGTTTTTTGTGTTTGTTTTTGCTTTTTGTTTTTTAAATAACATTGGAAAATATATCAGTCACTCTTTTGGATCTGCCTGATGAATGACTCAAGAATCCTCAGAGTTGGCAGACTCTTGGGCTTCCTAGTGGTCTGTGCATATGTGTCTTCAAACTGGCACAAGTAGGTAGTCATCTAAGCATTTATTTTATGTTAGTGTGCATTTTGATGGCCTAAATACAGACTGGGGTGATTTGGGCTCTTAAATCTAAGGCTTTGTTTTGCCTATGGTTGAATTATTAGAATGTATGTGCTTTAGTTAAGCACATATGTGAATTTATCAATGTTTAAAAGGCAAAAAACTAATGACATGCTTTGGGAGGTTTAAGAGACAGTTTTTTCCTCTTTGGTAAGGACTCAAAAGACTGGTGGGAAGACTCTCTTTTTAAAGAGTTTTAATGCCCCGAGACATGCATTTTTGTTTCCTGAAGCCAGTTCTTCAATTCTTCCCCGATTAGGTTTCATATGAAGAAATACACTTTTTTTTTTTTTTTTAACTCAAAGCAATGATCTGTAACTTGAATGTTAACCTTGATGTGTCCGTGTTCAGGAAATGTCTCTGATGTCTCTAGATCTGCTAGCAGGAGTGAAGATTCCTTTCTGCTGTTTCATTTCAGACAGGAAGAAACACACACACAAAAAAAAAAAACCACATAAAGCTGAAGAACTTGAGAGAATGAAGACTTGAGAGTAAAACCTGACGGCTGTTCCCAGCAATAAGACTCCAAAATGGGCTTGGTCTGTCAGCTTATGACGTGTCTCATGAACAATTCAGATTTCACACACTGCCAAGTTCCACCCTTCAATAATGCCTTCGTTTTCTGAAAAGTCAACATTTCTTGAAAAACCATCTGAGCTCCGTTAAAGTAATTTTGCTAGCTGAGTCGAACTGTGAATTCCGATATCTGAGGAGGAATAAGTACCAGTGAATTAAACTTCTCTCTGTCTGGGGTTTTTCAGGTTTGCTATGATGGGTGTTTTCATCAAACTGCAAATCAAAAATGCCTCTCTGTGATCTGCACGTTGCCTGAAGCAGAGCCCTCAGTAGGCTTCAGCGTGAATGTGCTGCAGCAGCCCAAAACTTCCTTAAGGACATGGACAATGCTATCCCCTTTGGAGCATCCTTGAGATGGCAGAACAAAGCTGTGAGGATGCATCTGGGAGTTAGTGGTGGTATACTTTTGCATTTTACGTACTATCAAGAGCTAGCAATTAGCTGGAAGCAAATATTAATTCTCCTTTCTGCCCTTTCTTTGTAGGCAGTGAAGTCAATCCTAAAATTAACATTGTCAGCTACAAATGGCAGGTTCAAATCGCTTGCTTGTAGGACACTATATTTTTGAATACCCCTAATGCTACCTCATTACAGCTTAAAAAATAAAGAAGCAGACAATAGATTTTAATCAAGTAACGCTGTCAAACACATTTTGATATTTCCACATATTGAAGCATGAATGGCCAAAGAGAAACTATACTTTTTTCAAGCAATCTTGTAATTCCTTTTTCATCTGAAAGGATAGATAATAAATAGTGGCAATACATAAGATTTGGCTCTACTAAGACCTACCATTTGTTACCTTGAAGAACAACAGTTATTAATTTACAGACATAATCAAGTGATTTAGATTCATGATATTGGTTCAAACCATCATGACACTTGTTCCTTCTACATCAGATTCCTCAGTTCCTGCTTTTTATGTTGACTAACTATAAAAAAAGAATAAGAGGTTTGGGTTTTTTTTTTTAGAAGCGTTGTTATAACAGTTTTTTTTCTCTGATTTCAGGTCTTAACAACTGAACCATCACAAGCACCTGAGAAACATGTACTGCACTACTTTTAGTAAGACTTTCAGCAATGATGGCTGTATTTTAGATATTCACAAGTAATTTTCTCATTTATGCTAAGAGCTGCAAAATTTCTGTATGTTCAGGGGGAATTCTTTGCAATCACTATCATGGCTTGTACTGATCTTTAACTTGACCTAATGAAAAATCATATATAACATTGGGATTCAATCTTAGACTATGCTCAGCACCTCTGCTAAACTTTGTTGGCTCAAAAGTGTTTTTTTGAATGAGGATAAAGGTCCATGGTTTAGACACACAGAAACCTATTTGCCTACAGAAGATAGAGTTTATAGAATGTCTAATTGCATTTCTTTTAGAATTACACATACTTTGAAAATGAACTTCAGACATTCTACTTTTCCATGACAATGAAATTATTCAACTGACATTATTTCTGTATCTGGTTAAGAAGCAAAATAAAAATCTTTTGGCCTTCAGTTGCTATAAAATTAACATTACTTTTGTCTGAGACCAAGCTCACAGTATCTGATCTTGAATTGTGAGGTGCCGTAGGAAAACGAGACAACTTTGAATGAATTAAAATTAATTCTCTCCAGAGTTTCTTTGGGGCAAAAAAAATGTTTGCAGTGCATTTGTGTGGCTTTCCTGGTTCTTTGTCTTGCTTGGCCAGATTTGCATTAACCTCAGTTTGATGCCTGAAGGAGGCTCCAGGGCAGGTACGTATTTTTATTCTTTTTTTTCTTTTTTTTTTTTAATGATTTTTCCTGCTCAGTTTCTCCTTAAAATTCATTCACAGTTGTTGGGGATTTTTTCCTAAACATAGGCAAGATCTGTTTCCTCTGCAGCAGCCTATAACATGTTGCAAAACTGAACAACAGTGTGCCTTCATGCTCAGATTTGGAATTGCAATAAAAATTTCCCAGGGGGCTCAGGTAAGGCTTCTGTCTTTATCTAAGTTTCCATTTAGTCACGTGATTAAAGAAAATAAGGTACAATCTATAAAAAATTATGGGGAAGAGGTATCAACCTACATTTTCCTTTGCCTCTGTTTAGCAGTGCCATGTTAGCTTAATAATTCAATGCTGCTCAAGCCAGAGAGAACATGCAAAGACTTTAGCTGAAAGGCTAAGATACTCTTTTCCAAATTAAGGAGTCCTACTGTCCAACTTCTGCTTCAGCACTCTGTATTTTATTCACTGTTTATGTAAAATAGAGAAACAACCCTAAAAGCACCCAGCCTTCTCTCCAGATGAATATAAGAATGGCAAAAGTGTAGTTATAGCTTCTCTTAGCTCTCTCTGGGGGCTGGGACTGCTCTAACAGAGTTTCTAAAACCTGATCTTTTTCAGTAAGAAGAGGAGCTGTGCTTCTGTTTTTGAAAGTTGTTTTTCGTTTTGGTGGTCTTTTTAGTTAGACACTGGAACAAGTCTTCTCTGATTTCAGTGTCAAAGAGGAAGACTTTGGGGACAGGGGTAACATCCATGCGATCTGCTTGGTATTTGATGGTGGAATTTTATCACGGGTTTCCCAGGAGCCATCGAAGAGCTGTGCTGAATTTGGACCAGTTCTCTGCTTGCGTGCATCTGCCTCATTAGTTTGCCAACATGTCCTGAAATTCTTGGGAGCAAATTCATCACCAGTATAAACCAATTTACAGCAGCAGAGTTACAGCAGGAATAGACTGGGTCTCCTGCCAACAACCTATTAAATCATATCATGTAGAATCTGAGACTCTCACCAAAATGTTGATTTGACCCAATTATTTAACTTTTGCACAGCTAGGATATTTGTTTTGTGTCAGGAAAAGTAAGTTATTACTGAATGCGTGCAGGATCTGTAATGTTCAGTTATATGCAGATATATTTAGATATAAACTGTAGTACAACTGTGCCCATACAGCCAGGGAGGAACTTGCGCATGGTCCCCTGTCCCCACACATGGGGGAGGAGCCCAAGTGTGGGGAGCCATGGGGTGCTCCTACCACAGCAGGTGACTGGGGACCAGCACCTCAGGTCACAGATCACAAGGCATTTGTTCAGCAGGGCATAGCAGCCAGAAACTTCAGGGGCTGTAAGGCTCCCTGGGGTAACAATCCAGTGACTCCTTGGAGAGGCTGGACCCTCTTCTGTTCTCTAGGTAAAAAGCTTTAGACATCACTAACCAAACCATAATTCACTTAATGTGACCTCACGGTGACATATGTTTTGTTGAGGCCCTGCGATATTCTATTCACACCAGAGTAATGCAAATCTGTTCAGATCTGAACTATGTAAATTGTTAAAGTAGAATCTTCTCACAGCTCTCCCTGAAGCTTTCCCATCTTTGCCTAGTTTTGTCTCAGGTTGTGTCTTGGTGTGAACATTACCCTGCTTTCACACAGTGCCTTTCATCTAAAGACTGTAGAAGCATTCACTGAACTATTTCCATCTTCATTACCCATATGGAAGATCACGAAGCAAGCAGATGATGAGTGCATGATGATCAGCAGCTGACAGTCGGCAAATGAGTAGCTGACCTGGGAGTGGAGCACAGACCTATGGCTCTGTGCACTGAACAGTCACTTGCGCTTTGGTACACAGAAAGGTGATAAGGGCTGATATCTCCTCCTTCTGAAGGGACAAGGGCTGCATCTAGTGTTTCAGAGAAGGAGGAGACCTCAGTTGTCAGCTGCCTTGTCATGAGCTGAAGGTAAATCAAGATAGTTTCTTTTTCCCAGGCTTGAGAGATGAGTCTTTGAGCACAGAGTTCCCTGTTGCTGCCTCTAAAAACTGCTCAGCCTTCTTTCTTCCTTGAATAAGACCATAGCTGCACTGAAGAGCTCCCAATTTGCTGAACTGTGATTGCAGAATGGTTTCAGCCGTGCAAGCATTGCATATGGGGAGTACAGGAGTGGGCTCCCGTTGGATCTGTGATAGATGTCCTTCCATGATGGTTAATGATTATGTTCCTGACTGAACTGGTAATCTGTAAGCTGCTTCTTGCAGGACTTAAAGGTTCCAAAATGTAACTTCAAATAAATATTTGATACCAAAACAGGGGGAAAACAAATCTCGTGAAACTGTAGAAAAAGCGTAAGATATTTCTTTTTCCTAACGTGGTCCCTTAGCTGAAAATTCAGTTATTAGCACAACTATCAGAATGAATAAAACCAGGGAGCTATGACCAGCTAACAAGATTTCAAGTTGTATGTGATGTCATTAAAAATGGCCCTGTTAAACTAAGAGATAAATGTCTCTTTTTAAATTACTACGTTTTTAACAGTACCTAATTTCCTAGCCTGTTTTTCTACATGGTTCTCTACAGTCTAGCCTATACTCCTGGGCTTCCAGTAATGCTTCTTACCAGCCTTCAGAAATGAATCTGCTCTTAATTTCTGGAAACCAAAGCAGGACATAGCAGAGACCATGCTGTTCCAGCTCTTGATTTAATAGAGATCTTGGTTGTCTTTATGGTCTCTCAGTGTCCCCAACTGAAAAGCCTTCCCCATTCCTGCTTCTTGGAGTTCAATATCACATCTTGACCTGAAAGCCCTGTTGTTGATATCCTTTGTAGACTAATGAAAATATACTCAGTTAGGAAACCTGCTGGTTAACCCTCTTGTGAGACCTTTTTGTTCAGTGCTTTTACACTCTCAGGTTGCATAGAAAATGTTCACTAGGTGATTGATAATGTAAGTTTGTAGCACCGTGAATTCAAGAAAGCACTTAAGCAAATAGTTATATTGATGGCAAGGGGATTACAGACATGTTTAACTGAAACACATGGCCTAATGCTTTGCCGAACTGAGTACTTTCCTGGAACAGTTAAATGAAGATATAAACCTTGGAAAATAGATATACATCAGACAAAAAGCCCAGGCCTCCCCAACCATTGATATCTTCATAATCCACGTGAAACCATTATTTCTTTGTATGCACTCATAAAGCAGCATATTAGCAATATTGAGAGGGATGTTAGAATTCCATTTCCAGAGCTTACTTGCACACATGCGGACATGCATGACGTTACAATGAGACGGAGAGGGTGAGATAGCCAAATACCAGGCTGCGTTTCAAAAACAGAGTCATTGAAAGTGGTGGCACTGATTCGTGTAAAGATGGATGGTTACAGGAGAGCCCCCGTGCTCTTTATGTATGATTGATTTTGTTTCTTTTAAGTGCTGACAAAGGAAAAGAGGACCATTCCCTTTGTGCTCAGAGAGGATCTGTTTTATTCCTGCACTTCACAGTGGGAGGTGAAATATTCAGGAAATTGAATAAATTTGGGAACAGTTAAAAAAATACAAGTGGCACTTCTCAGCCATTTCTGTGTTACTGAAAAATAACTTTTAAATACTGTAATAGTATGAATTAAAAGCACTCCTTTGGAAAATAAAGATCTAATGTTAAGATTCTATCTGTTGTGAGAAATAGACAAAACCCAGTTACATATGAGGGTTTCATATTAAGATTGTGATTGAAGCCTCTTCCCTATAAATTCTTTTCTATGTTAGTCTTTCATCTTTCTCTTCTGCTTTTGACATTTATTGTTAGTATCCCATGAAATCTGTTTATATTAATACTAAAATTAATATTTATAGTTCATTCCTAAAAAAGTTTTAATGGTCATAAATTCAGTTCTCGCCTGCAACTATTTTAACGGCTCTTTTCCTCCTCTGGGTACATTTAATGACTTTTTGTGGTGCTTAAAGCAGAAATGGTGGACAAAGAATGTGAAGGTTCTATGGAGTTTCTAGTAACAAAGATATGGAAAAAGTAGAGAATAAAAACTATTTAGTCGTGCAACATGGATGAGCTTATTGGCATTTTATTGCCACTTTTCTCTTACTTGCAGGACCCCATGCATCTTAATGAACCAAAATGTTATTAATTAACCAGGCATTCTTTGGCTGCTGTAATCACAGTAACTGTGTTTAGTCCAAAGAGTTTCTGCAATCTGCCTGTAATTATGTATGTACCTGCCATTGGTAGGCTGCTCAACAAGCAATGCAATAACTGATAACAGCAAAGGATAAAGCATCGGTTTGGGTGATGAAAGTTACAATCAAGAGCAGCAGATGAAGGAAGAAGAGGGGCTTTAAGGTATGTCCTTCATTTTATTGCATCCAAGCTTCTGGAGAACTTTACCCTTCTCCTGAGTACACATCACAAAAGCGCACTTTATATACATCACATTTATATACATATATAAATTATAAAGCCTTATTTCAGAAGTCTCAGGTTTTAGGGAGACAATGGGAAGGAGAAAACTGAAATGCAACATTATAGTGTGGGAGAAGGGGGGTTGGCTGGATAACAAGAACTTACATAAAATTCACGTTTTCAGAAAATTGAACGTTACGTTTTAGGACTCCAAGTCAGCATGTATTCAGGGCATGTGAAAGGGAACTCAGGAGAGGAACTGCTGGAATATGATCTCCTCATTGTAAAGAAGAGGCCGTAAGATGAATGGTTTTCAATATACAAGTTAGTTGCAGACTTTAAATACAATATTCCCTGGGGAGTAACAATAATCATAATAATATTTAAAATATTAATAGAGAAAGTACGAACAGCACTATGCTATTTATAAAAGCTTCTTTATTCATCACCGTACCACAAAGCACCTAGTTATCTAAGTACTAGCTTTATTCTTCTGGGGACTGTTGATGGGCCAGTATTGCTTTTCTGCTTCATTCATCCCTGGGGCTGTGGGATTTCCATGATTTGGGGTGAGGGTGGGGTGATAGGTTATACTTGGAAGAAATGGGAATCAAAAATACACAGTAAACTTAAACTGTTATTTCGCACAAACAAAAGCTTGTTCTAAAGTATTTTTCATTCTTTTGGGTCATCATTAAAACATGTGAATGTGTTTTGATATGCCAGTGCACAGCACATGTATTCCCGCACTTTCTTGCTTTGGTTAAAAAGAACCAATTTCTCTGCATTTTTAAGGCTGTTTTATAAGGTTAACTGTTCTTAACCAAATACACAAAGCAGTAGCTGCTGCCAGAGTCTATTGATCTGGATGCTGGAGCTCAGTTTCGATTCGTTTTATTGCTGGTGCGCCGTTCAACATCAGTGGCGCGGTGCCGTTCTTTGCGCAGGGCTGAGCAGCTGGCCCTGCAGCCAGCACAGCCCTCTTGGCCCAGCACGCCTTCCTCCGCTGTGCCTTACAAGCAAGCAACACTGGGAAGACCACAAGTGTTTAAAACACAGCATTTTAAGGCACTGACTCCACCCACATCCTCTCCCTCCTTTCAGCTGTGATTTCAGCAGCAACCAGTGTGCCTTGTGTGGCAGTCCCTTCTGCTCTCACTGAACTGCAGCCCCTGTGAAATCCCATGGGATGATATGCATGACATATTCTCCCACTTTGCAAATAAGTAACTTACCCCATTGCCTATGTTTTGCCTTTCCCATGTGTCGCAAGATGCAATCAGAGCTCATTAGAGGCTTTGTTGAGTATGTTTAAGCAGTTAAACTCCGGCTTTATAAACCAGGGTATAGTTTGTGTTTGTTCTAAAGAAGGAAAGAAAACTTGGAAAAAAAAAAAAAAAGAAGAAGGAAAAAAAGGAATGGGGTTTTGTTTGTTTTCTGTTTCAGTAATTTCAGTAACAAGTAAGAAACTCCATAGTTAATCTCAGGAGAAAATTGTTCTTTGTGCGTAAAGTGGTTTGCGGGGAACAAAATACTTTTCTCGGTGATTGCCCACTGGTGTAATAACGCAGTAATCTGCGCTGTGTGAATTAGCCTTAATAAGAGATTTTTTGCACTTAGTCCTCAAGGAGTGTGTTATTTAAACCCTGGGATTAGGGGATATGGTTCAAAACCTGAATAGCTTATAGATTTTTCTAATTTATTAAATTAATAGTGTAATGTATGGAGTTTTCCGAGCTGTTCCCTCTGTTTTCCTTATACCGATGGTGTTTCTCTGGGTGTAGATGAGCAAGAGGAAGTTCAGTGAGCTGGAAATCACGCTGATTGTCCTCTTCTGCCTGGTGGCGATCATAGCCTGTGTCCTCATTGGGCTTTTAGCATCAGGACAATCCGGAGTCAAAACTAGAGGTGAGCGCTTCCCATTGCTGCTGTAGGACCAGAGCAAAAACGCTGAGTGACAACTGCTCTCCTCTGCTTGCTGAGACTGTAGTAGTGCCCCAGAGCTTCAGGTACTAACTGTTGGCCTCATTTCTGTCACTGTTTGATCCAGACTTCTCAGGAAAATGGACATTCAAGTGATTAAAAAAAACAAAAGGTACTGTAAATTACTGAGTCTTAGTGTCACTGTTATGTTCTTGTCATGACCAAAAGATGAACCATGGTCAATCCTTCCTAGAGATAACATCAGTAAAGTTACTAGTCATGAACATAATAAATAGCATGACTCAGAATTTATTGTACTGAAAAGAACTTCTATCCTTTCCACCCACCCAACACTGGACTTGTTTTATATACATAGAACTGGTATAATTTCAGAATTTTTGAATATAAAAAAGACAACACTGAAAAAACCCAAGGGGTCAGGGAGACTATGTGGGAGCAGCCAAATTGTGTGAAACATACATTATAGCCATAAAAACCTATAGTGTTTCCTACCAATGAAACCACGTGTTTTACAGGGAGGTGATATAGAGCACCCTCCGTCACATACAGTTCCATTTTGTGTGAGTAATTCTATTTGCACATAGGGATTGAAGCAAAAACCTTGGAGAGGAATATGGCAGTAAAAATAAAATAATTGCTAGTACAAAACAAACAATTTAATGTTTTAGTAAAACTGCCCATATACTCTAATATCTGCATATTTTCTGCCTGTTTCAGTCACAATATGAGTACAAATCTCCCTGGGCAAAAAAGTGCAAGTGCCTGTATTGCAGATAATGCAATGAGGCGAGTCCATGTATTTGTGTGCATCTCAGCCTGAGACAAGATTTTACGCTTCGTAGTTCTTATTCCAAATATATACATTGTTCAAAAATATGTCAAGTAAAAAAGAAAACAACAATTCTGTACCCTTTTGTCAGCTAAAACTGCCAAAAGGTCACCTTAAATTCAATCTGACAAACCTGAAACCTAATGGAGAAACTTTATGGAGCTTTAAGGTGCTTTTACTTGATGCTGTAATTCAAGCTCCTATCGAAGAACAGTATTTCAGAGGAAGGAGCACCTGTGAGAATGGCAGAGCACAGTACCATTTAAGAAAAAGAAATGTCCTTCCCATTTTAATTTAGCATATATTTTCACAAGAAGCAATGCACATTGAACTACAGGACTTTACTTGGATTAATATATACCTTAAGAAATAATTATCAATGTCCCCGATAGGTTCAAAAACTTAAAAATCCCTTTATGTAAAATAGTTTTGTGCAATTTTTCAAAGGTAAGATAAATCGCACTATCAATAATTTGCACTCATTTGAATCTATATTAACGGTTAGAGTATATATTTTGGATATCCTGGTAATAACCCATTATTTTAATTCCCTTACAGAATTTGTGCCACAATGTCCGAACATATTAATAGCAGAGAGAATTGACTGCATCCCGGATCAAGTAGCAACAAAGGTCTGAAACCATTCTAGAAAAAAAATCAGAAAATAAGCTTTATCCCATAAAGCCTCATGCTTCAGTACAAAAATTTAACTTCTCTCTGCTGTATCAGTTGTCTTCTCAACCTTTTTTAATCTGTGATTGTCTGAACGCTTTGCAGGGTAGTGTAACTCCTGTATAACCCATTTCAGCCCATTGACAGAAGGTTTTTCTAGCCACTGTAACAGTTTGCTGTCAAAGTCTGAAAACCAATGCCAAAGTACTCCCCAGTAGTTTGGTTTTGGGGTAGGCGGAAACAAAATTAGTCGGACATCAAGCAGCCAAAGAGGGTCACTCTTTACTTTTAACAGCTTTGCCTGTACAGTTTGTTTTTGTCTGATGGTCAAGTACTACCATTTATAACAGTTCAGGAAGATCAGGTGAGGATGCAATTTACCCAGATGGACAATAATTTTATAATATAAAAGACGTGGTCACAGTTTCCTTTCAGAACCAATTTTAATCTCAGTGTCTTCCTTTCTTGGTTGTGGTGTTTCTTATCTGGGAGAGCGCAGAGTTTAGAAATTACATTTTGGCCTAAGAACCTATGAGTTAAGATTCCTAGTGAAAAGTATCATCTTAATTTTTCAGTGCTGTCACATTCAGAACATTTTTGTAGTAGTTGGTCTTGAAAGGCTGTTATTGTTATTTTTATTATCATTATTATTTTTCATCTTTATGGTGGATGTTCTCATTTTCTGATGGAAGCTGGTGGATGCCTGGCATCTTTCTTTGGTTTCGGGGGGAAGCTTATGAGGAAAAAATAGTGAATATATTATGTGTGATGTTTATGTCATTCACAGAGTATAAAAAATGATTAACCAGCTCCCTCAATCTCTGAGGAAATTCCCAGTCCAATTCCAGAAATGACAGTTGTTAAAGCTTCTGTCATGCCACGGGTTTTGTTATGATATATTGTTCAATAAAGTCCTGCAGGTGAACGGGTTAGTAAAGGCTCAAATCACAGCCTGTTCCTCTGCTCTTTTGGTTCCTGCATCTCCCAGGAGCAAGCACACCACAGTAGGAGCAGTCATGCAGATCACTTTAATCTTTAATTACTACCTTTGAACCAGTCACCCCACATTAAGTGCTGCACTCATCATACAGTGAGGAAAATAATTTTGCCCTGGCTGCAACTGTAAACCTTCTTGTAAGTCTGCCTTTCCTTTTTACCATCACTAATTAGAAAAAATTAAAAATAATCAAATTATAGATACCAGCAGAAAAGTAGGGCCAGATGAAGATTTGAACATTGGGGTACCTGCTCTGGAAATAGAGGTAAAATAAATTATTCCTGAATCTGTTCTTTTCTTAGTGAAGACCAGGGAGCAGATTTCACTGGATTAAAGATAAATATCACCTTTAACCTGTGCCCTGATAAAAGCTGTTAGGTGCATGCCTGACAGAAGCCATAGTCCCACCCCAGTGTTTCCATTCATTCCTGTATGAATTTTCTCCTGGAAGCATTTTGATTGTCCTTCTTTAGGCTATTCTAACACAGCAACCAGCAGAGCTGTAAAGCTACAGGTACCTGCTTAGAATAACATAACTCTTCTGCAGTGGTTTCCATTAGTGGTTTTCAGAATGAACAGCAGCTGGGAAAATAATGATTTGCCTAAGCTCATATAGCAGGTTAGTGTCTGTCTTGGTTTCTATATTCACTGAAGATGTCCCAGATGAAGCCAGAAAATGAGTAGGATTGCATAGGATAGTATGGAAAGCAAATAGGTATTTATTAACCAGTCACGGGGTTGAAGAAGACAGACATGCTGAAAGAAAGTAGATATTTATTAACTATTCACTGCTGTGGAAAATTGCCAGGAAGTTTGACTAGACAAGAAGAGCGACCAGCCAAAAATGAACCACCACGAGCAGAGCTAATGTAGTCCGTATTGGACTGATACCTCTGAAAGCTTGGGGGAAGGGTGTATTGTTTTTGGTTTGGCTTGTGTATTTTTTTCCCCAAATATCCTGCTGGCAGAGGTTTGTTTGGGTGCACATAATGGAAACATTTTAGTTCAGCTCATAGGCAAGCTATTCTTTTGATCTTTGCTGCTCAGTTCAATGTTCAGAAGTCATTTCATACTGTACGTTGGTGTAAACTGTTTCCTTGTATCCAGGATTATTTCTAATTAAGCTTTGACTTTCCTTTTGGCTTTATTGTGTATTGGTGTCTATTATGCTGGTTTTATAGCTCAGAGGCTGTGATCAGCTCACATCTTTATTTACACTAAATGATAGCTTTTATAACATCCTCTCCAGTGTCTTTGGATGAACTCTGCTCCTTTCCCTGTGTCAGGCATAACTGATCTTGCACTTAGGTATTTACTTCCTTATGCAGCAAGCTCAGTGTGCCACAAAAACAGAGCTATAGCTTACAAATCCACTAGAATAACATCTAGCTAGAAGAACATCACTGGACTGTAAAGAAACTGCTGCAAATAGTCAACAAGTATTCATGAGAAGTAACTGGGGAAAAAGAAGAGCATGTTTATGAAGTTGGGAATGCAGATGCTTGAACTACCAGGCTTTAGGAAAATCTGTTGTTCAAGCTATTGTGCATTGCATGAGAGAGTCGCTGGTCTAGGAAGGGATAAAAGGATGAAGGGAGAAACTCTGTTCTTGTGTATTTAGGATATTACCCTACGTATGAAGTAAATGAAGTAAGGGAGCAAAGCTGTGATCTCTGGAGTCTTGGAAGGGATTAGTGCTTCTTCTCATTTACTCTGAAATAGTTTATAAAATGGGAAATAAGGAAATCTTGTGGTGGGAGCTGGGAAGGTGGAACATGAGCATGGGTTTTTCACAGCCTTAAAAAGTGCATTAATCTGTGGGTCGATGTGGGGGAAAATGAGTCACTATATCTCTCCCCCAGTTGTGGTTTTTTTGCTTGGAACCTAATGAAAATGACAGCAGACATGTTTTCTGATAAGATGAGCCTGTGACAGAGGGATAAACATTTCTCTGTTTGGTGAATCTGGGTTTTATCTGGGGTGGTTTTGCAGAGATTTCTGTGCTATGTGCAATCACTACTGAATAAACCCACTAAGACTTCCCAAGCCAGTGACTCTGTGAGCCCCCTCTGTGCTTTCCTTCAGCACTTGTGTGATTTCTGGGCTGGAGCTGTCTTATCTTTGCTCTGTTCAGAGGCTGAGAGAAGAATTTGACCTTCACGGACCAGGTTGGGCTCTATAACCCAAAACCAAGTGCCACCAAGGACAACAGCAGTAGAGATTTTGGACCATCTCCACCTGTTTCAAGCTGCAGAATATTTTAAATAAACATGGCACAAACACCAAAAACACTTGAGCACAATCAGATGAAGGCAGAAACAGCTTTTGTTAGCGGGCAGGTGGAGGGAAAGGTCTTGAAGATCTGCATACTGGATTTGGATACCTGAGATCACTTATGCACACTGCCCTTTGTCCTCAGTGAAGCTTGTGTTAATACTGGCCTTTGCCCTAAGTAATGAGTTGGGGTTTTAATGTGAGAAAACGTGTGGAAGCTTAGTGATGTATTACCCAAATCTTATCTTCAAACATAACTCATGCAAACAGCATGTGAATAAGTTAATTCCTAACAGCAAAGCTTGTAAGACTACTGAAATATAGTGTAAAGGTTGGTGCCACTACACTGAAATACATACTTTAAACAATGGCTTATTTGCTTGGGGATTTAAAAATAAAAAAAAAAGAAAGAACGAACAGCTTGATTTATGGCTGATTTATGGTTGATTGATGGTTCTGCAGAAGCAATCTGAACATTTCTGGTCCTGGAAAATTATATTAAAATGTAGATACTACATATGATGATCAATTATGAGTATGTAGATGTTTAACCAGATGTTTACCAGATGTTAAGCTAACTATAACTTTTACCCCCTTTCCAGTGTGCGACTTTTGCTCAGACTATACTGCAGCTGTCACAGCTCAAATGTTTCAGTAATTCTTTTCAAACTTTCTTTTTGCCTGTGGATCTTGTAGTTTTAAGAAAGAATGAATGTCTAATAAGCAAGTTTCCAATCTGAATCCAGAAAAAAATCATTTCTATTTAGTGTATTCTGTGCCACTGGATTCACTCAATAGAGATTCAGAGGAGGAATTGATCTGGTTGCGTATATTATTAAGGTTTCTGGTGTTTGGGGTAAAATATGTTCCATGTGCATTTTAACTGTTTTAGTACAGAGGATTTGTTTACGTAAAATCAACTCATTTGTGCCCCTCATGTCCTTGAATCAGATAACCTGCACCTTGCGTGGCTGCTGCTGGAGTCCTGAGAGCAGTACCAGTGTGCCCTGGTGTTTTTTCCCTTCAAATCATGGGTATAAAGTGGATGGTTCAACAAGATCAACTCAGGCAGGTAAGCTGCAGGCTGACCTCTCCAATTTATGCATGTGCTGATGTCCAGTTCAACACAATCACATTGCAACATCTTTTTCCCAAGGATTCGAGACTACATTAACAAGGCTGCCATCACCTTCCCTCTTTGGAAATGATATCAACACTGTCCTCCTCACAGGAGAGTATCAGACACCAAATCGCTTCCGGTTCAAGGTTAATCTTTTTTTCTATGCTGTTTTAAGGTTCATGTCCTGTGCAAGATTTTAGGCTGGCTATTACTGTGCAGTGAGGTCAGGAGGGCTGGATTAATCCCTCTAATACAATCTCATGACTCCCACTGAAGTGCTCGGCTCCTCCTTTCTTTGTCCTCTCTGCTGTTGCAATGCATCAGGTTAATGAGGGTTTAGCACAGTGGGATTTCTGCATGAAAAATTACTGAGACCTTTGAAAAGCTCAGCTTTTATATTATCTACCTTTTTCCTCATCATAGGAAAATTTTGGGAATAAATGTATTTACTTATTTCTTATTTATGGCCTGGATATGTCTCTCAATCATTTTGACAGACAACATTAGCTCTTCCAGTGATTTCTGTTTTCTGTGGAAAATTCAACGGTCCGTGCCATGAATGTTGGGTGTTCATGGGTTGAGCAGGGCTTCTTCTGTGGGAGACTTTCCTCTTGCGATGGGTTCCTGCTGAGCCAGGGAAATACAGGGTCAAGTATTATGAGGCAAGTGACTCACACAATCATAGAATAGGTTGGGTTGGAAGGGACCTTTAGAGGCCACCTAGTCCAACACCTCTACAAAGAGCAGGGACATGTCCGATTAGATCAGGTTGCTCAGAGCCCCATCCAACCTGACCTTGAAAGTGTTCAGGGATGGGGCATCAACTACCTCTCTGGGCAACCTGTTGCAATGTTTCACCACCCTCATTGTGAAAATTTTCTTCCTTACACCTAGTCTAAATCTACCCTCTTCTAGTTTAAAACCATTACCCCTTGTCCTATTGCAACAGGCCTTGCTAAAAAAGTTTGTCCCCTTCTTTCTTATAAGCCCCCTTTAAGCACTGAAGGCTGTAATAAGGTGTCCCCGGTGCCTTCTCTTCTGCAGGCTGAACAACCCCAACTCTCTCAGCCTTTACTCACAGGGGATGTGTTCCATCCCTAGGATCATTTTTGTGGCCTCCTCTGGACCTGCTCCAACAGGTCCCTGTCTTTCCTGTGCTGAGGGCTCCAGAGCTGGACACAGCACTGCAAGGGGGTTCTCACAGGAGCAGAGCAGAGGGGCAGAATCCTCTCCTTCGACCTGCTGGCCACGCTTCTTCTGACGCAGCCCAGGAAATGGCTGGCCGTCTGGGCTGTGAGAGCACATCACCAGTTCATGTCCAGCATTTCATCCACCAGTACCCCCATGTCCTTCTCTGCAGGATGCTTTCAATCCCTTCATCCCACAGCCTGTGCTGATACCGGGGGTTGTCGTGACCCATGTGCAGGACCCTGGACTTGGCCCTGTTGAGCCTCATGAGGCCCACATGGGCCCACTTCTCAAGCTTGTGCAGGTCCCTCTGGATGGCATCCAACCCTCAGATGTGTCAACTGTACCACTCAGCTTGGTGTCATCAGGAAACTTGCTGAGGGTGCACTTGATCCCACTAAGTTATTGATGAAGATATTAAACAGTGCTGGCCCCAGTACAAATGCCTTGGAGACACCACTTTTCACCAATCTCAATCTGGACATTCAGACGTGGACCGCTACCCTCTGGATGTGACCATCCAACCAATTCCTCATCCACTCAACAGTCTATCCATCAAATCCATATCTCTCAAATTTTCAGTAGCTGAAAATGAATGTTGAAAGTTAGAAATTAATAACAATGAAGGCAGAAAGGGAGACTGAGATAGGGCTGGGAATATCCTAAGCCAGAACTCTATGTTAATGCTGGAATGTGTTTGAATTAGACATTTGTTTTTAAAAGTCCAACGCTTCTCTTGTTTAAATATGTGCAGATCACTGATCCTAAAACACAAAGATTTGAAGTCCCCCACGAGCACGTGCAATCTTTCACTGGATCCGCAGCCTCCGATTTAAACTACAAAGTGGACGTGAAGCAGAACCCCTTTGGCATCGTGGTGACCAGAGTGAGCAACGGCAGAGTGCTGTAAGTAACGGTGGTGCTTTTTCTGGATAACACGGATGTCCGTGGTTTTCTCTGACAGCCTGTGTTACCACACAGGCAATGTATGTCCAAGAGGCCGTGTGTGAGGTGCCCTCACATTCTGTGATACAGAGAGCTCTGTCTAAAAGCGTTTTGGTCTGGCTCTCTGTTCCCTTTCCTCCAATACTAGGGAAATCTTTGCAGCTGCTTTGTTCCATCAGTTTGGGGAATTTTTATTATCTGAAGGACTCCTTGCCAGTGCTTCAAATTGCATGGGAGCACTCTTCCTTGTGTTGTTTATCATCTTTGTTGCAATCATGCTGAAGGCCTGAATCACCAAAACCAGGTTGCCCTTTACACCTGTGATATCCAAGAATAGCCGGTACAAGCCACTGATCAGCTGGTCGTGGATTGCTGTAAGTGAAATATTTGACGGCGTTGTAGATGGAATGCTTTCATCCCATTTAGGTGCTATAAATAAAGGAATAAAGCAAGCCTACAACCCTAACGGCGTGGCTTTAAGACCCATTAGAAGGGGGAAGTGTCAGGATGAACATGCTTATTAAATCAGTCCAAGAATGATTACCTGTCAGAGTGCTAGGCCAGCTGGATTATCAATGCTTCCAGTTTAATTAATTAGCGATTACTTTTGTGCTCTTATTCGTATTGTTTTCTTGCTTAGAATCCTCTATAATGATTGATTTGCCATTATAGAGAGCACAAAAGATGGACTTGGTATTCAGCAGTGCATGACTGATTGAACAGGTCTGTGGAGGGGGAACAAGGCATCTAGCCCAATAGAAGCATGTTGGAAGAGTGCTCTGGAAGATTGTCTGTATTTTCCTTGGGCTGTTGCTGAATTTGATAACAGTGGCTGCATTTTCTGTCTGTAAAGAAAAACATTACAGTGGTGCTTGACTCTGAGCGTGAGCATCTCAAAGAAAGCTGTTGTCAGCTGGGGTAAGGGCAGCCCCTCTGAGAGAAATCCTTGATATGTTTGTTTACACAGGATGAGTGCTTCCCCCCAGCTCTTCAACAACCAGACATAAGGGAGGCCACATCGGAAGTGCGGTTCATCTTGCAGTTCATAACAAAAGTCCTAATTATCCAGACAGTCATAAAGCGTACGGCCTTCCATCATCAGTCGTATACTGGAGCCCCCAAATGAGAGACAGTTCTGACTGGCCTATCGCCAGCATCGTTTGCAGGCAGCCTGAAAGATTGCCATAGTTTCATTGGAAATATGGACTTTCCCCTCCAAACCAAGCTAGTTGCAATGGAGTTTGTGAGCAGATGGGCAAGATAGTCCTTAGAATCCTTAAAACTGGACAGGAACATGTCAGTTGAGGATTTGACTTACAAAGGCGCTTTCAAGAGTTAGTATCTTTAATTAAAAAAAAAAAAAAGAAACGGGAATATGAGGACATTAAACTTGTAGCAAGCCCCAACTCCCCTGGTTTTGTCTCCTGTTTGTGCAGTCTTTGTAATCACCAATGCACTGTGCATTTATTTAATAGTTTAAGGACCCCTTTATGCGTAAAAACATTTACTGATAATGACATACTCATCGTGATAAATGTAGTTATAGTGCACTAATACATCTGTAAAGCCCCTTAAAATTAATGTGGCCGTGTTTGCATAAGTCAAGAGAAAGTTGTGTTGCTCTCCTCTGTATGAACATCGTGAGTGTTAAGTGTCACAAATATCACATGAAAATACAATTGTAAAAAGACTTTCTAATTAAAACTACATAAAGTGAGTAGATAAAAGCATATTCCTTTGGGATTGTGTATGATGTTAATACATGTTGAGGTAGTTTGTCGTCTCACAGTCAGTCATTTTCTCTGCTTTTTGGGAAAGACTGTGTTTCTGCAGATCCCTGTAAGCCCTTGATTTAATGAAGCTGAGGAAAACCTCCAAATCTGAGGACCAGCTTCATTCCAATTGCTCTCTATTTAAGCCTGGTTTAACTCTAAGATAAACATGACCAAAATCCTGGCATTGATGTTACATGACAGAAAATGGCCACATTTTGGCCGTGTTATGGGGCACCTGGCAGTAGAAAAAGATCCCTACAGGCGGTCCCTTCCTTATGTCAGGAGTGAGGATGCCTGCGACAGCACCATCGGAGACCACAGGTGGGGTCACGACCTGAAGCTTTGCTGGTCAGGGGAGTCTGGAGTGTGGTTCACCGATACAGCTGCAATGGCTCAGCAGAGATAAAGGAAGGAGGGTGAACCAATGAGTCCATTGCCTTGCAGTACCCCTGAAAATAGATGGGCCACTTGTATGAGAGGTTTCAATAGGATCAATAGGCACTCTCATCTCCTCATCTGTGCAAGTGCCGCTCTGCTCCGGCCCTGCACTGTCCCACCTCCCTCTCCTTCAGGTCACTGGATGGAGACCTGAACCTGCCATCTAGCTCTAACGAACAGGAGTAGAAACAGTTACTGCAACGATTCTGCAACGATTCTGCAACGATACTGCAGATACTGCAACGATAAAAAAGTAAAGTACTTTTTTATTTTTTAACTTTTTTATCAGGTTTGATACCACCATAGGACCTCTGCAGTATGCTGACCAGTTTTTACAGCTATCAATCAAACTACCTAGCAGCAACATATATGGTGTGGGAGAGCACGTGCATAAGCAGTACCGGCACGATGTTAACTGGAAAACCTGGCCCATGTTCAGCAGAGATATTGGCCCCTCTGGAGTAAGGACTGGTTTTACTATGTTTCATTATTTGCAGATGACATCTGGAATCCAAGCCTGTTATGCAGTAGACACATTAATAATATCCATTGAGTTTTTCATCAAAGATTTTTCAGGCACTGCCTGTTATTACTAAAAGCTAGATGGTACTGATGAAAGTTTCCTGAGGAATAGGTTTTTATAAATATTTTGATTTTTGTGTTGACATGCAGTTGAAAACCAGTTGATAAAAAATAATATATGAGAGTATTCAGATTCTACTGGTAAATAAATAATAATATGTGCTAATGCATTGCTGTGTGCAGCATTCAGTACAGATGACACATGCTTCTTCAGTTAACATCCTTGTAGCTCGGCAAATGAAGGAAAAGGTCTCTTTAACAGCTGTCTCTTTACAAGATAAAATACGTCTGTCAGCAGTTGTTTGTTTCTATAGTCTGTACGGCTGTCTCTTTGCAAAATGATTTCTGGGGCACCCATTTTTGGTAATTATGGGACTTTTTCTTGTTATTACCTCATTTTTATAAAACAACAACCCACATGCTTTACTTTGAGAGAGCACGGCAGTGTTTTGCTGAAATAGGAGCTATACTAACAGAAACCAGGTGGAGAGACCACTGCATGTAATTAATTAATATTTTGGAATTCATACCGCTAACCTTGAAAGACCTTCTCACTGTCTTTTCTGGCTGAAGATAGTTCTTACCTGAACGGCTGTAATGAGTGTTGACTCATTAAGTCAACAGTCAATAAGTTAGGCTTATTTCAAATTGCTCAAGTTCTACTTCTCATTAATTTGTTCTGAGTTTTCTTTTGCAGCGGAATAAGCATAACTATTACAATGATTGTTATCACTTCCAAGGTGTTTGTTGCTAATAATAGTGGGAAAAAAACATTAGAAAAGAAAAAAAAAAAGCAAGGCACTCTCCTATTTCCATAGATCAGATTAGACACAAAAATGGTTGCCTTGCAGGATGAATATAAATATAGATTACATGTAAAAACTAATCTCTGGTGAAAGGTGATGAAAACACCCTTCCAGTTCTACTGTTCACTTGATGTGACCTGTGCTGCAATAGTACTGCAATATATACAGGCTGGCCTGAAGTTCCATCACATCTGCTTGCTTATGTTACCTATATATTTGGGGAAACTTTTGTTTTAATGGAAAATGTTCTCATAAAGGAGAAGAATGCCAGGAAAGATAAAACAGAACAGTAGAATGGTGTCAGGATTTTTATTGTTGTTGTTTGCAATATTTTGAGAAGTTTCAGATTCTACCCGGGGTACATGTTGAAATATCCCAGAACAGGTCATGTTATTCGATTTTAATCAGTTTTTCTCTTTTATCCTTTAAGGCAATGCATAACTTATATGGAGTTCAAACTTTCTTCCTGTGTTTGGAAGACAGCACTGGAGCCTCCTTTGGTGTTTTCCTAATGAATAGCAATGCCATGGGTAAGAAAGCTTTCTCTGTATCTCTGCGTATTGCAATTAAATATCTTTTTAAATGATTTGTGGGATTGGGATCAAAACTGTACTGTTTGGCGTATACGATGTAAGCAGTAAGTAGCGCACAGTTAACATAAAGATTGCTCTGGAAACCGAGGGTAAGAAACCTATCCAAAGCCTGTGCAGCTCTGTGCGGATCTGCAGGATGCTAGAATAGCAGCCTAAATTTGGAGTGAGTAAAATACTTGAAAGTAATTGCCCTTTAGTCTCTTCAGATAAGCATGCATATATGTATGCTTTACAGAGCTCTTCAAATCTCTTGAGGCTGGAAAGTTGTACTAAAAATTTAAAGATAAAAGGTTGAGCCGTTGGATTTCTTCTGATTCTCTCCTCTGTAAGATGTAAAGTAATGGAAATATAGACATTTAAGAGAGTCATCTGAATACATTTCCTCTTCACTGCCAGTTTAGTTAATGGCTTTGGGTTTCCTATGTATTTTTGTTTTGGTTTTTGTTTGTTTTTTTTTTCTTAAATTTTCTAATCATTTATTATAAAATTACAAAGCTGTTTTAGAATTAGCTAGTGTTCAGAATTGGTTTTGTGCGCTTTTGTCTGGCAGAGTTTGTGGTGCAGCCTGCCCCAGCAGTGACCTACAGAACCATTGGTGGGATCCTTGACTTCTATGTGTTCTTGGGGAACACTCCAGAGCAAGTAGTCCAGGAGTACCTGAAGGTACCTTTAGCCAGAGAGACTATGTATTGAACAGATTTTTAAAAGTGCTTGGGGCTTTTTGAGGGTTTTTGTTTGTCTGGGCTTTTTTTTGTGTGTGTGTGTTGGGTTTCTTTTCCACAGCTTTATATGACAGTATATCTTCACTCTGTTATCTATTAACTCAAAGTATACTCAGTATATATTTAACTAAGAATAGCTGTTAGTATGTCCCTAATGTGACTGCTGTCATTAGTAGTCACTAGCTGGAGTGTAGATGTTTTTAGCCAGCCCATATAGGCATCTGAAACTTAAGCACTACTTTTGCTGGAGATGCAGGAGCACAGACCATGCATCAGCTCAAGGTCCAAGAATTTTGTAGCTGCTAAATTCATCAGTCTGTCTGGCCTGACTGATTTACACAGCAGTCATTGGAGCTAGAGATGGTCTATATGGAGTAACTTATGCTTCCTTGCTGAGGCTCACTCTTGTTATAAGGACAAATTCCTGTTCATGTGGCAATACTTTAGGGTAGATAATGTGCTTATGGGTATGTCATGCTTTTATAGTCATAAGATATCACTGATGTCTTTTGTACTTCTTGAGATCTGCTTACGTTTCAGTGACACCTTAAAGAATGGTCATTATCCCAAAATATTTGTATTTCTTAAAACAAAATAAAACAAAACAAAAAGAACATATAAAAATATTGCATTTGGGAATGGACTACTCATTTCACACATGCAAACTTAGTGTGTATTATTCAAAGAGATTTGAGGAATATGGATCTAGGGAAACAGGTGCTGAGGTGACACAGGCAGGTTC
Source organism: Phalacrocorax aristotelis (assembly GCF_949628215.1). NCBI lineage: Eukaryota > Metazoa > Chordata > Aves > Suliformes > Phalacrocoracidae > Phalacrocorax > Phalacrocorax aristotelis. The sequence continues at coordinate 6,566,279 of NC_134282.1, forward strand.
CACTGATGGTGCATGGGATTTTTGCTCTCAACTTGCAGCTCGTGGGACTGCCGGCACTGCCCTCCTACTGGAGCCTAGGTTTCCAGCTCAGCCGCTGGAATTATGGGTCTCTGGATGAAGTGAAGAGAGTTGTGGAGAGGAACAGGGCAATTGGACTCCCTTATGTAAGTATGGGGCTTGAGGAAGACAGCACCCCTGTAAAGGTAGAGCTCTGCAGCAGAAATGACCCATAGGTCCTGACTATGGTGTTCTGCAACTGGTCCATTTCACATCAGTTTAAATTAGTAAATTTCTAATATAAATATTTTCTAATATTTTCTGGTGTCAAAGGTATTTATGCATTTTAATGGCAGACCCATTATCCGAATGTGGGACATGGCAGGGCTTAATTACAGTAAGTTATACTTCAGCACTTCATGATAATACTTCTTCAGTTATATTTTCCAATTATATCCACTTATCTTCCCATGTTACCTAATCCAGGAAATTTTTTTTAAATTGTCCTGTGGACAGTTATGGAACCATATATTATTCTTAATTGACAGCCAAAGGTAAAGTGTATCTGACTTTTAAAATTAGATTTCAGATTACATTAGCCTGATAGCTTAAATACAATAAAAATACCCTAATGTTAAGCTAAGAGTTGAGCAAGGAATGTTTGGATTTAAGGGGATAGCTCTTCAAGTCAGGCAGCTGCAATGAAATAGCCGCATCCAGGGGCTGTTAGAAAGGATGCCAATACATACAGTAATTTAAATTCTATTAATGTTAAATGAAGGTCTTTTTAGGCACAAAAGGTGTATCAGTATCATTAATTGGGGCTGTAAATATGAGATGAGATGCACACTGTTTGCAAGTGGTCCTGACAGCATACTTTCTGCCAGGCTGCAGTAAAGTCCCAGCAGTAAATTCACTAAAGGAGAAAGGGGAATTGTCAGAAGGAATTTTGTTGGACTAATACGCAAAACCTTTACATATCACTTCTCATGTTAAAGCTGAACTCCCTTCTCTTTCAGGATGCTCAGATCACTGATATTGACTACATGGAGGAAAAGAAAGATTTTACCTATGACAAAGTGAAGTTTCGAGATCTCCCTAAATTTGCAGCTTATATGCATGACTATGGACAGAAATATATTATCATATTGGTAAGCATTTAACTATTTCTTTTTCCCTTTAACTATTTCTTTTTCCTTGTAATGTACTATCATTATAACTATTTATATTATTCTTTACTTATTCTATATAATTATTACAATTATTGCCTAACATTTTAGTATTCTATAATAATTTATGACTGTATCCTGGTTTCTTCTTATTTTTTGTTTTCTAATTTTTTTAGGATCCTGCTATTAGCACACAAAATCTAGTTGATGGTAGTCCATATGGAAGCTATGTCAGGGGAGAGAGAAAAAAAGTCTGGGTTAATGAATCAGATGGAGTAACACCATTACTTGGGGAGGTAATTGCATTTTTATGAATTTCAACTTGGTCTGTTGTCACTCTTATGGTTTAATTTAGGTTAGGGGGCTCCTTTTATACTCTCATTTTCTAAATTGCTTCTTTTAGTAAAATTACCTGTCAGTGAGGACTAAGTTTGTAAGGTCTCATTTAGGATATGATACTTCTTAACCTTTCCTCATTTTTTTTTTTCAATTTTTTATGTTAAACAAAAAGGAAAAATAAGGTAGCTTAAAGGCTCAAGGGACAACTCATCAGCCAGCTCTTATTTATTTTCTGTTGTGACTGAAGAGCCAGCTCTCACATTATCTTTTTAATTTATCGTTTTAACTTCTATTGAGAAATTGTTCTGGTTTGTATTGTTCTTTGTATGACTTAAAAGAAAAGCAACTGAAAAATCCAGAGTTAAGAAACTCATACTCTTTCTGCCTTCTATTCTGCAAGCAAGGTATTGTCACTCTAGCAGCTTGTCGTTCAACAGTCTTCATCAGAGCACTAGATTAGTGTTGCCCTCAACAGCTAACGATGGGGAACCTGGTGGACAGCAGGCTGAACACGAGTCAGCAGTTTGCTACTGTAGCAATGATGGCAAATAGGATCCAGGGCTTCATCAACAGGGGCACTGCTAGCAGGGATAAAGATGTGATCATCCCACTCTACTCTGATTGTCAGGCTGCACCTGGAGTACTCTGTCCTGTTCTAGTCCCCACAGTTCAAAAAAGATGCAGACAGACAGACAGACTGGAGAGGATCCAAAGGAGGGCCACAAAGATCATCAGAGAGCAGGAGATCCTGCTCTGTTAGGAAAGACTGAAGGAGTTAGGTCTTTTCTCCCTAGAGAAGAGTCAGGGGGGGCTTCATCACAGGATTCCAGTACTTAAAGGGCAGCTACAAAGAGGACAGAGGTGCTCTCTCCATAAGGAAGCACATGGAGAACACGAGGGGCAATGGGTACAAATTGCACTAGAAATTTTTTACAGTGAGAACAATGAATCAATGGAACGCCCTCCCCAGGGACATGGTAGAGTCCCCATCACTGGAGGTTTTCAAGATGCGTTTGGACAGGGTACTGGATGATCTCATCTGGGTTCTTTTTCCCATGAAAGGCGGGACCAGGTGATATTTAAAGGTCCTTTCCAACCTGGACTGTTCTATGATTCTATGAACTCTTTTTAATATCATTAAAAGTTTAATTAATTATCTCCCTTTTAATATTGCAGGTGTGGCCAGGGGAAACTGTATTCCCAGACTTCACCAACCCAGACTGCACTAGCTGGTGGGTGGAAGAATGTAAACAGTTTTATAAGGTAGTGCCGTATGATGGGATCTGGATTGTAAGTAATTCAGAATTTTCATTTTATTTTTATTTTTTAAAATAACCAAGGATAGATGTTTATAAAAACCAATTGGCTTTGAATTTGAAAGGGATGTTTACTGTAACTAGCCTGAAATCAGTGCAGGATGTGTATGTCTTCTGGTGTTGAATTTTAAATTTTAATTTGAATCATTGATCATGGCATTTAAACGATCAGTGTGCTGTTTTCTGGATGTTTAGTGGCACTTTAAAATGCTTCAATTGATAAAGGGAAATGCTATCACACTCCTGTACTCACAGCGGCAATATTTGGAGGTCTGCATACCTGCTCAGTGAATGTGTCCTAAACAGCTCCTGCATACATATAACCTATGTACCTGTGCTTCAGGTAGCTCATGGAATTTCTGGATAGTGATTCTGCAATTGCCATTCCAAATACGGATTTGGAAAAATCAGGGTCCCTAGACAGGCTTTTTGACAAATGGACTGAAATAGATTCTAGCACAGTGGATTTTAGCTACAGTTCATGGAAATCAGAAGGGATTAAGAAACATTTTGACTACCAGATTAGTTTTTTAAAGGAACACCCTGTTCCTTTAAAGGAACATCTAAGAATGGGTGCCTGAAGGAAATCTGTACTTAAACTTCTCAATCCCTGTCTCAGGGCCTTCTTCCCTTTATTCTTTCTGTGGTTTTCCTACTTCCTCTTTCTTAAATATTTTGAAAGAAAACAAAAATCTACTGAATATTTTGCCATCCATTTTAAAAAAGCTGTAACAATTTTAAATTAACCTGTATGGCAAAATACAGTCCTTAGGCTGCTATGCGATAGAATGAGTTTTTCCTCACTTATTTTTGCTGACTCGGTGGTCCCATCAAGTCAACCTATGAAGTGTAAGACTGCACAGCTCTCTTACAGTGAGCAAATAATTTGAATGAAGCAAATTCATTACAAGACTACAGTGCTCCATGATGGATTTGCTCTCTTCTTCCATGCATGCTTTTCCTGCAGCACATTCAGGGATGCACATAGAAGTGCACTTACAGCACTGCCAAATAAAATATTAATGGAAGGAAACAGCAAAGTTTTAAAGTATAATGGCTTGGAAAGTATTATAAAAGAGATGTTTAAACATATCTAGTCACTTGGTGTATTTTGACAGAAAGTCACAGTGTACATTTGCTGGCTTTGCATTTCTCTCCAAATATATGCTCGAACCCAAACACATTTCCTTGAGACGTGTGTGGAGCTGGTCATAGGTAGGGACAATGTATACATGAGCACTTCTTGCAGATTCTTTCTGTGGAGGGATAAGGTGCAGCTCTTGTAACATGATGCTTACCTGCATATAGAAGTCTGTCCAACACCGAGCCCTCTATTAATGCAGGAATGGACCAGGTCAGTACCTGAGTTATATGGTTCGTGCCTAACTGTATGGTACTAGTTCTAAGTAATTATTCCTTAAAGGATAAGAGAATAGAACATAAGACTTTGTCAGGAAAATGTACTTGAGGAAACTTTATTACATTCTGCTTCTTATCTTTTCAGGATATGAATGAAGTATCCAACTTCATCAAAGGCTCAAAAAAGGGTTGTGCACAGAATGACTTAAACTATCCTCCGTTCACTCCCAGTAAGTCCATCTACTTTAATGAGAAAGCAAAATATCAAAAACTTTATGAATTACTGTGCAATTGGCTACAAGGATGCAAAGTGATGTTAGCATAGTTCTTATGGGTGAGGTTTGAACATTACTATTGACAGAAAATACCGGTATACTTTGAGCCTTATTGAAAGCGTGGTTTATGTAAGTGGCTTTTTTTGGTCTTCAAACTATTACTGAATATTGTCATTGCTTTAATTATGTCTGATAATATAACGATCTTCTTTCACTATCAGTAGTTTTCAAGATGTAAGCAGTACTAAAATGGAGTCCATAGTTTATATTAAGTATTAGGTTCAAGTAACCATTGCCAACGTGTTGTCAGACAATGGTTTAGGAATTTAGAGCATAGTTCTCAGTTATTCCTTGCATAGGTGCAAAGATCAAAAGTAGAAAAAGTCACAGAGCAAAGGGGAACCAAACAGGCAGCCAAGAGTAGCATTTTGGTTTTGTAGTAATAATCCTGGCTTTAGTGAAAACATTAAAGATAAAAAAGGGCTTGAATGTCATGAATGTGCATTAAACATTGGAAATATCCATAATAAAAATGTACTTTAAAAGTTATATTTGTATTCCTTTATTGAAGGTATTCTTGATAAGCTCATGTTTTCCAAGACACTTTGTATGGATGCAGTGCAGAACTGGGGGAAACATTATGATGTCCACAGTCTTTATGGATATTCCATGGCCATATCAACACAGAAGTAAGGAATGCATCCTAAAATCTTTACAAAAAGGTTTCAGAGCAGTATGTGGCCTGCATTTTCCAAAATGGCAAAAGATTTCACTTCACAATTTCTAAATTCCTGGAAAATACTGTATTGTATTTAACCCAGTGCAGCTAAGGCAAAATCTACTCACTAAAGTTGGCAGTAAGTGCCACACATTTGGTTGTCATAGCTGTACAGAAAGATTATTTAAAACTCATGTCTTGAACTTTGCTAAAAGACCCCTGGTTAACTGTAAGGGAGTTTACATCCCTGGGATGAATAATTATTGTAAATCAGTCAGTGTAAATCTCCTTATATAAAACTATTGATGTCCAAGCTGTATTTTTTCCTTTGCATAATTCCAGTCTCATTTCCTTTTAAGAGTCATCAAAGCACTGTTTCCTGGAAAACGAAGCTTCCTTATTTCGAGGTCTACTTTTGCTGGATCAGGAAAGCACACAGGACACTGGCTGGGAGATAATGCAGCAACATGGGATCACTTAAAATGGGCAATACCTGGGATGCTGGACTTTAACCTCTTTGGAATTCCTTATGTATGACATTAGTTTGTGGCATTCTTTCAAAACATATGGATAAACAGTAAATCTACCTCAGTGATAACAGATTATCTCATCAAACACTATCCAGATAACCATCTCACATTTTCAGCTCCAAATTAATCCCCTTTAGGAATCTCGTTTAAACACTTTTTTTTTTTTCCCCCGGTTATTGATTTTGGGTTTAGGCCACTTATTTTGATTACTGTGGCTCTGTGTGTATGGTGAGGTTAACATGGGTAACAAACATCTTATATATTCCAAGCTACCTGTTACTTCTCCTAGTTTTTAAACACTAGTGGTCAACGTGAAACACCTTTTCTTATAATTTCAAATTAGAGACATCCATTTATAAAGGAATAACCAAATTCCTTTCCATGGTTTCAATTTGTATGACTCCAGCTTTTTTCCTAATGTTTGTATATTAGCACCAAAAAGGAAGGTAGAGGTTTGGAAGAAATGGAATGATGGGTGGTGTTAGCTAGTGATCAGTTTAACACATAGCTGAATTTGGAAGAAGAAAGATACAAATGTGTTGAATGGCTCAGTTCACTCTGGCTAGCAAGTAAGGTTGAATTAATCCATCTCTGAACACTAGAAGTTTTGTATAGAGATCAGAGGTGCAGCGTACTGCACACCCAATACATTCTGTTTTTATTTAAAGATTGGAGCAGATATTTGTGGTTTCTTTGACAACACCACAGAAGAACTTTGCAGACGATGGATGCAAGTAGGAGCATTTTACCCATTTTCCAGGAATCACAATTGTGAAGGATTCATGGTAAGTTGTGCTTTCTCTTAAAAAATTGCTATGTGTCACACTACCACATTCCCTTTAATAGTATCACTAGTAATTACTATCACTGATGATTGTGTAGTTGACCAGTTTGAAAACGTCAGAACCATAAACTCTATGAAATCCTAGATCTGACAGGTTCAGCTTCATAAGGGTTAATGCATATAGGTGAGACTACACTTACTTGGCAACAGTTTCATCATCATTGGTTGTGCCTACAACCAAGGGCAAGCATTCACTGCAGTGTGGCTCTTCAGAATGGCACTTAGGATTCCTTTAGCATATACCTGACTACGCACCAGGATGAAGCCCCGGCTAACCCTGATGCACCCTCACTCCAGATGGGCAAGGAGGGAACGCAGTGCAAAACATGGGGAGCCTGCACGAGTAGGACCTCAGGTCACACCACCCAGAAGGCAAACACCGTGCAGATGTGCACCTTTGAATTGCTACCGCTCTCAAACAGCAGCCACTGTTCACATGTCTGGCAGAGGGTTTTCTGCATGATGAAAATAATAATCATCCGGCATTTGTTTTCAGGCTCAGGATCCGGCTGTGTTTGGACCCAATTCAGTTTTGGTCAAAACCTCCAAGTATTACTTGAACATTCGCTACACTCTGCTGCCCTACCTATACACACTTTTTTATAAAGCTCACACTCAAGGAGACACGGTTGTACGGCCAGTTTTGCATGAGTAAGTTTCCTGATCAGCCTTTGTGAGAGTTTTATGAGGAATAAAAAAACCAGACACATTAAATGTTGTTAGGGACTTTCTAAACACTGATGTAGCTGTGAAAATGCACATTGGAATATATGCAGGCAACTTCTCAATTCATGAAATACCGTTTTGGAGTAATCAGAAATCATCTGTAACTTCTGCATATTCCCCCATATTATTGTAAGTCAACCCTATGAGTTGTTATGAGATGTTATTGTCAGATAGTCAAAGTATTTTCCACCTATATATATATATAGCTATATGCATATTAGAATACATGTTTCCTTGCCTGGAAACTCCTGGATAAGCTCTGTCAAGAACACACGTGCACCTACATTTTCACACACACGTAGGAAATACTAACTAAACTAGTGAGACCTTAACATCTCATCTTCAGGTTGACTCAGATTTAAAAAAAAAAAACCAAAACACAGCACTTTTGTCCTGACACTCTTCAACATGATTTTAGATAATCAGTAACATGAAATATTGGGATTGCTGATGATGGTGTAGTTCATAGAAACCAGTTACTGCTACATCCTTCCCACTTGCTCAGGTTCTACTCTGATGAAGTGACGTGGAGTGTCGATAGGCAGTTCCTGTGGGGGCCTGGGCTGCTTATTTCCCCTGTACTTGACCCGGTAGGTTTGGCTGGTTTGCTGTCTATCTGATAACCGCTTCAGGGGGCACAGGGACATGCTGAGTCACCAGTTCCAGCTCTTTCCTCTGGCAGGGGACTGCAGCATAAAATCCCCAAGGTACGCTATTCCTGTCACTCTTTTATTGCTCTGATTAGAAGCCACCTGCCACTTCGGAGCCTTTGTTGTTCAGTCTTGAGACAATTCCGTTATTCAGCTTAAAGCTTATAGCTTCTCTACTATATATGCATTTCCTGCTGAGATCACGCTCTCCCTCGTGTTTTTATGCTGAACAAACTGAGCGGCAAAAACAGGCTCTGCCATTTCCCTGAGGATGTCAGGAAGTTTGCTGTGGTTCTAGTCGAGTCTGAACTCTTCTGTCTTGACCAGACCTGTGAACTCTGTTGGCAAAGAGGTTGCAGAGGGCCTTGTCTATTAGTATTAACACAACTCCATTTCCAGTGCAAACACGTTTTTTGCTAGACCCTTAGCATATTTTTTTTTCCCTGGGTACATCACATTACTGACTAACGGCTGTTGATGCGTTCCTAGCAAGCCTTGGTTTTGCTGCTTTTTTCCTCGCCCTCCCACCTTCCTTTGTTGATTCCAGCGAGAGAGCCCACAGCATATTTTTATTACTGCCAAAATGGAAAGTCTTGCACTTTGTGCTATTAAATCCCACTCCTATTTCCCAGTCCTCTAGGGAGTCAAAGTCGTCTGGTCTGATATTCCGATTCACCTCAACTTTGTATCATCCCTGAATTTCCTTCAGAATCAGCTTCTCTTGCTGTATTTCAGCTTGTCTGTGGTGCAAGGAGAAAACAAAGAGATGGTGGCTTATTCTGTGGCAGAATCTTGTAAATAATGGTTGTTAATGCCAGTAGCACATATGCCATGGAGAAACACACGACGTTTGTTAAATACATAACCTGAAAGCAAGAATCTGAAAGACGCCAGCCCAGAAAAATGTGAAAGTAAAGAAGATGGAGAGACGCATGTGGATACGATCTGAGCCACTGGCTTTGGCGCATTGTGACTTTGGGTTGCATACAGTGAGCTGCTGCCTTGTAGAGCCGTGATTCTGTTGACTCGCAGTAGCTCTGCAGAAATTGTTCTTAGATTGCTGTCCTCCTTTCTGGACATGATCATAAAAACCACTAAAGAAAACAGCCAAGAGAAGAATCATAGCATCATAGAATCATTAAGGTTGGAAAAGAAGTATCAATGGTTTTCTCAAGGGGAACTTTAGTTTTAGTGGAAAATGTAGTTTCTTCGATTAAGTTGCCTTGAGGTATGAAAGTCGTCTCTTTGTTCACCTTTCAGGGAGTGGATGCAATTCAAGCATATATTCCGGATGCAGTGTGGTACGAGTATGACACAGTAGGTAAATGCAGAGGAAATTATGGGAGATTTTCTAAATGGCTATGTGATGAACTAAGATTGTCAGTCCTGCCTAGGTGACAGAGAGCTAAAGTAAAGGCCCCAGGAAAGAAAACGGTGAGACAAGGGATGAAGGGTGGTGGGTTAAGTGCATGAATCAGCACCTCAGGAAAAAGGCACAGAGGTGTGGAATGTAGCACAGGAGCTGGGAAGAGAGGCTGAGCAAAGACCGTGTGGGAAATAGAGTAAAGTAGAATAATCCTAGTCATAATACACGCGAGTCTGCAATTTTTGGGTACTAACCTCACGTCTGCAAATGAGTTTCCCCTCCGCTGTGATGGTCCTTTGGATGGGTGTAAAAGGACTTTGTTCCCGTCAGATTCCCATATTCACATCAGACTCCCGACAGGGCTTGCTCTCTGCATTGACTGACCCAAAGCTAAACAGTGAGCGATGCTGATTTATGACATTAGATCATATTGATGTGCAGTTGTTTTACCTTTATGTGCCCATTGCACGTCGCTATTTGCATAACTTAAGCCTTTTCTAAAAGGAAACATTAAGTTGAAACGCAGGACTTAAGAAAACTTTCACAGCAGCGAGTAACACAAGTACCTGTTCTCTTTTACATCCCTGTCAATAAGGGGGCAAAAATGTCAGTGAGAAAACAATGGACCAGTATGCACCTGCCAGCGGACAAACTGGGACTTCACTTGAGAGGAGGCTTTATTTACCCTACTCAGCAGCCGGCTAACACAACCGTTGCAAGGTATGTTTCAAAACCAGATGCTTTTACCGTTAGTTAGGAATTTTTTCTTTTTTATGTTTTTTTCCCCAAGGCTGGGCTGAGGACTTTCAAATCAGCAGCAGCCCATTGCATTTAGAGATTTCACCTTGAAATATGGGAGTAACTGTGAGCCACACCAGACTTCCGCTACTCCTTATATTACAAGTTCAGTGATTAATTACAGGTTTATTTGCATGGCTATTTGTAAACTTGCCATGTATTTTAATCTGTTTACATGAAAAGGAAAGGCAACCAAGGACTGATATCGAAGGCAATTCTCAAAGCATTGCAACCGCACTGAGTGTCATGTTCTGAAGTTGAACATGAAGGATGTATTAAGACTGCTTAGATATTTGTTATACGTGTAAGACAGAGAGTCCGTCTTTCCGCAGCCGCAAGAATCCAATGGGACTTATAGTTGCGCTGGATGACAACAATGCAGCTTCTGGGGACTTGTTCTGGGATGACGGAGAATCTGCAGGTGAGCAACTCTCAATAGTGCAATAACTATGATGGGCAAAGCATTAATACTTACAGGTTTCAATCTTCCTGCTGATTTCATGGAGCAAGAGTAAGACATTGTAGTAACACGCTGTGAATACTTGCTCATGTGTCAATAGTTTTTCACCAGTTCTAAATGGAAAACTGTGGAACACTATTATTAATTTATTTTTTTCTTCTTCATGTTTCAGTATAGCCTTCAGTACGTAAAGGTTTGGTACATTAGCATGCTGGCTGTTAAACCATGCTGTCAAGACTGATATATGTTCTGGTATATACCCAAATTAGTTTCAACGGGTGCAAGAACGCACATAATTAGTGTTTGACACTAAAAATTGGTAGAAGATGAAAAACTAGCACTGTTACTGACTCTCTGGAATTATTCAAATTGCTTGTGAAAACAGTAGAAAATTTGTTAACCCGAAAATACGGTATTGGAGACGATGTATTTTTGTTGCATGCATGTTACATGCATGTCTAAGGAACCCAGAGTTCATTCCAGAGCCATAGAAAGAGCCTTTCCATTATATGTAGATATATTCTTCATTTTAATCTTGAGATGAGGGAAATTTTGAAAAATGGAGTGGCTTGAACAGTGGGCTTTTCTGTGGGATTTCTGAGGATTTAGTTAGGCATCCTGTTTCCATTAAGCTAAAAGGATTTGGGGTACTTAAATCCTTTAGGCTGCTTTTGCAGCCTTTGTCCTTTACTACATACTCATTAGAAAAGTCAGCAAGCAGTTCAAAGGGTTACTCTGAAATTACTTTTTGAAGAACTTGTACAAAATACTCAAACTTGTATCAAAATCATTTAAGGACTAGTATTTGACAGATTTTTTTGTTTTGTTTGCCATGAACCATAACGTTCAGAGCTAAGGACTTTGGTTCTGGCACATGCCCGTTAATACTGTTGCATTCCAAGTAGACCCAACCTTCTCTAATTCATGTCCTGCTGTATCCATAGACTGCTGTCAATGGCAAAAGTGTCCGAGCTTTCTTTAGCTGGAATAAAGTGTAGGTTATAAAATAGGGAAATCTGCAACAGTAAGAATGTGCAGATAAGAATGAGGTTGGAATAACATTACCACAGAGGTAAAATAAGTAACGCTACAAGGTTATGTGCATGTTTAATTTATAGTCCTGAAATCAGGTAGATATCCTGCAGACAGTGATTCCTGGTGGTATTTTATAGGCAAGGTGTCTAACTAGGCATTTATGTTTTCAGGAGAGGTCTTTAGATGTTCAGGAGATGACAGAGATTTACTCATGTCAATTAACCTCACCACTGATAAACCTTAAGTGGTCCAGTTTTTCTGGTCATCCTCTAGTTGCTTCATCCTTAGCCACAATCTGTTTGTTTCACTTGTGCAGAGCCCAGGGCTCTGACTGGAATTCCATGAAACCAAGTTCGTCTTGGGGTTCAAAATTGCAACCCCCCCTTTCCTAATTGCGTAGCTACCTTGTCCTTTGCACTTGTCCTTTGTAACTCCCTTTTGTTATTTCAAGTATATCAAATATATATCTCAGAAAAACTTTCAAGTCTCTACTCTTTTAAATTTTGTGGAAGTTTGGGATGTTCCTAAGAAATAGAGCTGTGATTTGGCTGATTATTGCTGCCATAAATATTGAAGGCCTTGGGTGGTTGCTATACGTATGGGTGACAGCCCTGTGTACTCCTTTGTCAAGGCCTAAAATAACAAAGCTATTATTGGGCTCACTTCTGTTGAGAAACAAAACAATAAAACATCTTATGATTTTATTTCCTGCCCAAAACTTACAGGTTGCAGTCTTTTCAGGGAAACCATTTACAATTTGCTTGTGATGACAGTATTTATCTTTTTGTACATGGAAAAAAATGCCAGATTGCTTGACTCAACTTTTGTATTTCTTTTTACCAGTGGTGTGTGATTTCCCCTTTTAAGGTTCCATGGCACAGATTGTTAATATTATTGTTGTCTTTGCATGAAAAGCATTTATTTAGTGTATTTTTAAGGATTAACCTTGAGCCATAGCTCTAAAATTAAGAGAAGCTAAGAAGGAATAACAGCAAACTAAAACCGTAGTATATTTTAGAAAAGCTTTTTTCAAATAATTTTTTGAAAACTTTGGAAAAATTGGGTCTCCTGGGAGACTGCCCTAAGGAAAAAAGAAGTATAAGAGAACTGTCAGTTCCTCAAAAACAAAGTTAAATATTTGAGTGGCTCAGTGCAGCCTCTGAACACAGGAATGGTAATAATTAGCTATTCATTGGTCTCTAGCAGTGTCACAGACTGGTTTTTAATGCTGTTCCTTTCTGCACAGCAAGTGTAGCTTCTTTCTTTATCTTTTAGGTACAACTGAGAGTAAAGCCTACATTTACTATGAGTTTACAGTTTCCAATGTAAGTATTTTATTTTAAATGATCTTATTTTCATTTTCAGTTTTTATCAAGAGTATCTTCAAAGGGCATTCTTTTCTCTCTCCTTATTCTCCTGTAATATTTACTGAGAAGCAAGCTATTTGACAAAGTCAAAGAGGAGTCATGTTCAAATTACTGTAATCTGACTGGGATGAAAATCTGCTATTGTCTTTTCTTGTCCCAGTTAATATAAGTATCTAAAGAACTCCTGTCCCCTTTCATGTAACAAGCTCAACAGCAGTATTTATTGAGCAAGAGAACTATAAAGCATCAGTGGTAGCTAAAACAGAGTGAGAAAGGAGGTGAATGTAGTATTTGGGACTCAATAACATATTGGAAATTTGAAAAAAGTTCCTGTACACTGCAAAAACATAGCTGAACATTTCCTAAGAGTGACAGGACGACCTATGCCTTGTCTGAACCCACAGAATCTACTTCATGCCATCGTTTTAAGTGGCTTTGTTTTTTGCTGGTTTTTTTTTTTTTTTAAACTGCAACTGCCTTGGCAGAGTAAAATTATGACAGTGTAAAGTCCAGATAATGTTCCTATTCGATATTGACCAGAGATATGATGACAAGGATTCCAAGTAATACGATAATATTTTATGTATAATAATATTGGCTAAAGGTATTCTTCCTCTTGCCATGGTGAAACAACAGGGCAACAGCTGAGAGAGAATGCATAGAAACATGGGAGTGGACACAAAGGATTAGAAGGTGGAAGCACTTGTGTTAATTATTTTCATTAATCGTATCTAATCATATAATCATTTGTAGAGGAAGAAACCTCAGTTCCTATTGGAGTTTGAAACTCTTTTAGGCAAAACATCAGGTGACTGTAATGAAGTTGAATTAAATATTACCATAAACTTTCACATGGAGAGTAATAAGGAAGTTATACACTGCCACGTGTGACAGCCGTGGTACAGTTCCACTCTTTGAATAGGAACTGGTATATTTTTATATCAGGAAAAGTGGATATGAACTTTCACCTGTTAGATCCAGGTGAGATCACAGCTGAGTACAGGTTATCTGCCCCGTCACAGACACATGTCAGCCTTTTCTTATTTTTGAAACAAGCAAAAAAGGAAGCTGAACCACAACTATGAAGCATAATATATATTATATATGTCTTAGAAAACCATTATTGTAAGAACATCAAGCAGTGCAATAATTAACGTGGTAGGAAAAAGGCTTATTTTATGCTACAGTATGAAGATCATGAAGATCTAATTAGAAAAAATTGTTAATTCGGGAGGGGTTTTGGCAGGGGTTTTTGTAAGAATGTGATCACTATATTGTTTTTCAGAATGTTCTACAAATGAATGCTATAAACAGCAATTATGCTGATCCAAACAACTTGAAATTTGAAGAAATCAAGATATTGGGAGTGCTCCAGGAAATAACGGCAGTTACTGTATCTCAGAACAATGTTGTGGAAAATTCTCCACTTAATATCACCTATTATCCTCTAGAAAAGGTAAAACAATACAGAAAAATAGGACGTAAACATCTTTGAAATTGCATCACCTTTATTTTATATGTTGCTAAGAATAATACTCAGTGTTAATGTCATTTCAACAGAACTCATCGTGTATTTTACTACAGAACAAAAGTACTATTGCATTCAACTCAGCTGCATAAAAAGTGCATCTAAGTTTTGCTCTCAGACCCTCAGTGCAACAGAAAGTTTAGCTATGCAGAGTTATTCATGTAGAAAATTTAATTTCCAAGAGGAGGAATGGCTTTGTGATTTTGTTTGATATTGGAGGAGGATACAAAATGTTTATGGTTTAGATGAGCATTGGTGGATTTTTTTATTTATTTCTTTTTATTAAACAAAATCAAGAGCCCTGTTTAAACTTTTATAACTTTTTACAGAATTTTTCACAGGATGAATACAGGAAAGCAGCAACACAGTGCATTTATGAGCAAAGCAAGTGAATGTGTTGCTGCTAGTGAGAAGTTTTCATGAAAGTGCTTTCCCACACTAAGGATAGTGCTGGCACTGCTTCAAACTTACATTGTACATCCTCTTTAATTATGACAAGCACCTGTTTGTTATCTCAGTTATGTGTTACCTGTTATGTTATCTCAGTTGCTGAATAAAAATAGAAATATTTCTAACATTTTCTTACCTCTTGCATTCGTATTTCAAAAGGTGAAGGAGCTGTGCCTTTACCTTTACTCCTGTTTGCTTCCAAGGAAGCTGCGGGATTGACTCCTTTTTTAGATTCTTAATTTTTCAGCCTTTATCTGCAAGAATATCGGTTGCATGTAATTTGTTATCTGTAAAAGTGTGACTATATCAAATACTACAGGACAGGGGTTTTCTGAGAGTTGTCACATGGCAAAATGTATTGTTCCTGAGGACCAGCATCTCTGCTGGCTGAAGGAAAGATGAATGTGATGTGAGATTTAATAACTATTTATTGTTTAATATTTATAGGTTGCTCATATAACAGGACTTCAGCTTGAACTGGGAAAATCTTACACAGTAACATGGACTCAACAACTGAGTGTCAATGAAAGGTTTAATTGTTGTCCCAGTCCCTACCCAACACAAGAAAAATGTGAACAACTTGGCTGTGTCTGGGAAGTAAGTAGAAATGATTTCTCTAAACTAACGAGACAGAAATTTTCCCAGAATCATAGCTTTCTCTTTACAGATATTACAGTGGGAAAAGCAGTCTGGCAGATTTGTCAGATTTAAATAAAACAGGGGCACAGACATCAGCTGGCCTGTACTAGCAGATTTATTTACCTCACAAAAACTGAAGTAGCTGGCAACCACGTAATCTCTTCCAAAGTATATCAGAAATTAAGGAAAAAATGTGGTATTTTTTGAAAGATGGAAAGAAGCAATATCAGTGTTTTGAAAAAATAGAATAGACTTGAGGTCAGCGTCTTCAGCTTCACTGGCACTGTGGCCTGCAAGGCTTATCCGCTTTTTCTCTCGCCTTCATAGTCACTGAAGCACATTTTAAGTCAAATCCTTGAATCCCCCAGAAATTTTTGATTCGTATGTGAACTTAATTGTTTCTATCTGTGTCGAGGAGGTATATCCATATCACAACCCTGACATGCAGTTCTTTACCAGAGCGTTTTATTTATTAATATCTCATGGCATACGAGAGCAGTGTGCCTTGGCAGGGTTGAACTTTAGAGGGTCTCTCCAAATAAATTCCTCCGTGCTCCTCTAAACCTAAATTTTACCGCTTAGACATTCTCTGCTAGCTACTCTTGAACCAGCCACAGCTGAAGTGCTTGATGGACGTCCTGATTTTGTTGAACTATTGGGAATACTTTTTGTAATTTTGGACAGTTGGAAATGGCTTTTGATGTGAAATGGAGCTCTGGTCCTGTTATGGGCTGGGTATGTTTTGAACACTTGCTCTAGTTAAAAGGTGCTTTGAATTTGGTGGTGACAGATGAATAAATATTCATTAGCAATTAGGAAGTGCGGAGCAGGCATAGTTTCATTTGAACAACTAGGCACAATTGATAGTACGTATCCAGAGGTGGAAGGGTAATGCATTAACCTACACCAGCTCATCTAACCTCCGAATACCTAGTCTGAGTGTCTATGCTCAGCTGTAGCAGGAAACTGAGAGTAATTCTGATCTTGCTGTCAGGAGACCTTAGATAAATAGGATGTAATTCTCAGTGGATATTTTAAGGATAATTCATGTGAATAAAGCCATGGGAAAGGTCTCATCTGATGTTGCCTGAATATCCGATAAATTTTGTACACTTCCCCTTTTGTGTGCCAGAAACCAGAAAGCAATGGGAATTTAGGAATTTCAACAGGCCAAGACTATGCCATGCTGTAGGATTGAGCTGAAGATCACAGACACAGGGAAATTAAATCCGCCTTCATTGTGCAAGGATTCAGTTTCCTGACTGAACTCTTTATACAGTCTTCGCTGGATTGTTTGATTCTATCTGATTTAGTGCAGAGATCAATGGATTCTGTATTACTTCTTTATTGTTCACTAGCAGCATTAAGTTTTTCCCAAAATTCTACACCTGACAGACAATAAACATGGGAGTTTTGCATTCCATGCTAATAACTAACAAAAATACAGCAGGCCAGTTTAGCTCACTAACATGTTACTTATTTCTGTTTGCATCAGGTAACATCAAACTTGGATATTCCACACTGCTATTATAGCTCCAACAATGCCTACTCTGTAGACAAAGTAGAATACACCTCATCAGGGTTGGCAGCCAACCTCACCCTAAACAGTGCCAAGACCAAGGCAGATGAGAATTTCACTGCACCAATTAGTACACTACGCTTGGAGGTGAAATATCATCTGAACAACATGCTGCAATTTAAGGTAATGCCATTCCAGAACTTCTACGAGTATGTAATGTCCCATGGTTAAAAAAGGTCTTTCTTATGGAAATTATAAGGGCTGTTTACAGTCAATTTGATATTACACAGACAGTAGCACCCTTGCCTAAATATGTTCATCCTTCTAACCAGCTACTTGCTATTGCTCTTAGCTTGCATCTATTTTTGTCCAGTAACTCTGTACTCAGTTTTACAATGAAATTATATTAATCAAAGGCATAATGTCAGTGTATGTGTGTAATGTCAAGCAGAAACTCTGGAACTAAAGAAGTTTTATTTTTGGGGGGTAAATTTATCTATAAGCATTATCATGATTGTACAGTTTATTTTTGCATTAATCATTCTACTTCCAAAATTTTTAATACATTATTTTTTAAACTGTAATTTAATACTCTTCATTTAATAACACTGAAAGAAGTGTAATGGCTTAAAATGTCCAAGCATCAAAAACTAACTTCTGTCAGCTTTCAGAATGCAAACAACTTTAAAAAGAATCTCTTATAGGTGGCTAAAAGTTTAATCAGAAAGGTATTTACCATACTTTATAGCTATATTTTAGATATAGGTGTGTGCTTTAAATTCATATATATAAATGATTAGAGCAAACATTCCTGATCCAAAATAAATCCTTAAGTACTTTTTCCCCAAAAAAAACAAATACTGTAAAAGAATTGGTTAAAGAATACAACTTGAAAGAAAACTCTTATATCAGTGTTCTCGATAATTTTCTGTATTCATTTCAACTAATTCAGATTTCTGTCACTGTAGGTAAGTTTTCAAACAACTCATTCATTGAAATGAATCGATTTTTACTTCATAGATATATGATTATCAAAATGCACGATATGAGGTTCCAGTACCACTAAATCTCCCAGGCTCCCCAACGAGCACGGAGAAGGAAAGACTCTATGAAGTATCAGTTCAGAAAAAACCATTTGCGATACAGGTTCGGCGCAAAAGCACAGGAACAGTCATGTAAGCCATAATAATTTTATTTTATTTCACTTGTTTTCGTTAGCTCTTTTCAAGCCAAACCATTTTCTTGTGTACTACATTTTAAATACCTCAAGACTGGCTTTTCTATCCTTCCCACAAAATGGCTCTGCCTGCCAAATGCCAGATGCTGCTCCAGAGGACGTGGCTTCACGATTGCATTGTATGAGAGCCCTGACCAGGGCGAAGACAGAGAAGGTGCCCTGAGCAATATCCTATTTTTTCTCATAATTATCTAAGGTTTTTCCCCAGTCACTTCATAGTCTGACACTTGCTAAGTATCCTCTACAGCATGTTGAAGTGCAAAGGCCATTTCTTGTGTAGTTCCCAAATCTCTGGGAGGCACAACAATTTTCTACACTTCCTAAAATTTTCCTTAGGTGACCACAGCACTGATCATTAAGGACTGATCATTTGGTTCAGTTTGGAGGAATGGTTATATTTAAAAAAAAAAAAAAAAGAAGAAAATTATGTCTCAGCTAACATGCAGATGGATTTGGTAACGTGACAGCTAACAAGTCTGACAAGAGCTTCATTTTTTTCCTTGATTAAGCTTAAGTCAGAGATAGAAAACAGAGAACAAAGATGTTAGCTGTTCCATGTGTTATGTTTCTTATTAAAAAAAAAACATTCTTATATCATTTTTTGAAGTACTTAAAACTTAATTGCAAGGTGAATTCCTTTTTGCCAACCAGAGTAATCATTCAAACTGCAATTCAGCCTCCTGGAACAATGTAATTCTTTGGCAGAGCACCATCAGGTTGCAGTTTTGTTTCCAACTGTAAAGATGCCTATTTACAGCAAATAAGACCTATGAATACAGTTTCAGTGTAATCTGCACAAAAAGTCCAGGGAACTGTAAAAAGCACCTTATTTACTGTATTCCATGTGGCACCAAGGATCAGTCTGGGAGGAAAATATCATCGTACTCTCCTGAAACACATTTTCTCACTAAATTGCCAAAATATGATGCAACTTGCCATGCATGATGCCTGTGCATAATATATATCTCTCTGAGAGACACAGCGGACTTTGTGTCTCTGAACTGTGTATCAAATTCTTAGACATCCCCATTTCATGTCCTTTATATTTTCTCAATAACCATAACAGTTTTATTCCACCTTTACTGAAGAGTGAGATTTTCAGAGAAAAAGAGTAGCCTAAAAAAAAGTGCCTGCCAGCTAAACACTGCACTGAAGACACTATATGATTGTTTTTGTGTTCCTCTTTCCATTTTAGCTGGGATTCACAGCTGCCCACCTTCACATTCAGCGACACGTTCGTTCAGATTTCTACCCGCTTAGCATCCCAGTATATATATGGATTTGGAGAAACTGAGCACACCACGTTTCGACACAACATGAGTTGGCACACCTGGGGAACGCTCACAAGAGATCAGCCTCCTACTGTAAGTAGAAGCAAATGGAGCTTTTGGACCAATGAGCCTAAAGTGCCAAGATGTTCAGCAGGACTTTAAAGTCCAGTGGATGTCCACTGGTCCTGGCCACCCTTAATGACTTTGATCCTATTTATCATGCCTTATAATTTGGATGGTGTCTTAATGGAAAGGTCTTCTCTAAACCTATTCTTTGTTTGTGACCGGTGAGACCAATGTGTCAGATGTTGGAAGACAACAAATGTGGCTAACAAATAGCGGCATGGTCCTCCTTTTTTTATTCTTCTCAGCTAACTATTCTGAAAGCTAGACATAAGTCAGGACAACTCCCGCTACTTTGGGATTAAATTAGTACTTACAGAGGTAAATCAGAAATTTTATTGCTATGTGTATATTTGTGTTATTTCCTACGAGATAGCACAACGTTTGTAATTTGCAGGGAATGACCAATGAAATAGTGGTGGTTAATTATAGGTCTAATTTCCAGTTCAGGTTTCAATATATTTTTGAGTAAATGAAAGATAACAGAATGTCACCAGTATCTCCTGGTCATATAGACACCTGCTACTGTTTGAAAAGAAGGGAAAGTTTTGTCCCGGGGAAGCACTTTCTCATTAGCAAGTTTTAAAGGCAGTAACACCTTTGCTTTCATTCCTGCCTGGTCGTTCTGAACAGGACTGACTCAAATTGTGAAGTTGAAAGTGATCTTCTGTAGGTATGTTTTGTTGGTATGTAGTAGGTGTAAGTATATAATTTAGGAGTTTAATTGTTTTACGTTTGGCAGATGTGTGTCTTGAGTTTTATTACATTTTTATTAATAAATGTAAAAAAGTTAATGCTTGCAATGTTTCCCTAGTAGAATGTATTTTATTTTGTTTGCAGTACAAGTTGAATTCCTATGGTTATCATCCATTTTACATGGCTCTTGAAGAAGATGGCAATGCTCATGGAGTTCTCTTGCTTAACAGCAATCCAATGGGTAAGAAAACTTTATTTTCTCAATGTATTTTTTTTTGGTCAGTGTTTTGCAGTAGTGCTGAATCCAGGCATCCTTTTCTCGTTTTACTTCTTCCATTTCCAGAAGTGACATTCCAGCCAACGCCTGCCCTGACGTACCGCACCACTGGAGGAATTCTCGACTTCTACATGGTTTTGGGCCCAACACCAGAACTTGTTGTTCAGGAGTACACTGCAGTAGGATTCTTACTCTATTACAAACTAATGCTGGTTTTTGGTTGGTTGGTTGGTTTGGTTTGTTTTCACCTACTCATCTCAAATATTCTTTCTTATTTTCAGCTGATTGGACGACCAGTCATGCCACCCTACTGGTCATTGGGATTCCAGTTATGCCGCTATGGCTACAGGAATGACTCTGAAATCGCCCAGCTGGTGGAGGGCATGAAGGCAGCTGGAATTCCCTATGTACGCTGGCAGCAGTTAATGTTTGACCTCACACCTGAACTTTTGGCTTCAGAGTAGTAATTATGACCATTTAAACACAAAACCAAAAACAAACAAAAAAAAACACCGAACACCATCATGGTAGAGTAGAGCAGACTATGTTTTATGCCAGAGCTGAACATCTCTGCGCACTCTGGGCCATATTAAATGTAGGCATCAGGCTGCTTTATTTTCCTTATCATTCATACCAAAGAAGCACTCAGATGCCTTAGTCAGCCATGGACTCAGGCCATGCTGGCTATGAAGGAGCAGTGATCGACAAGACAAACAAGCAGGAAAGAAAATGAAGCAGCATCATTTGAATGGAATATTGCTCTGTGTCAAGTCAGCTATGATTTGGCACAGGTTATTGCTGGGAAAGTTGGAATAGCACATAGATCTAATGAAAATGTACTGTAAATTGAATGTGTCTCTTAATTTTAAATGTCATTAACATCACTATTTCAATACAGAGCAACTGTTTCCACTGTTTCCTTATAGATATAGTAACATATGTGCAGCTTCTGTGTACATACACATAGGTACAAATCCAGGACTTTTTTCTCTATCAAGTATTAATTTCTATCCTCAGACTAGATGCAGTAGTAAGAGGTTTATTTTGTTTTGGACTTGCTGATAGGTTGTGTAATATCCATTTAATTGCTTTAGCTTAAAGTTACAGCTGCTTCCAATTTTACAGTTCAAAAGTTCAGTAGTTTACTTTTGGCAGATTTTCAATAAATATGTATTTGGCAAAAAAAGAAAAATAATCATTTTATATTACTTGTTTTTGTGAACTGCAGGATGTCCAATATGTAGATATTGACCATATGGAAAGGCGACTGGACTTCACCATTGGCACACACTTTGCTGGATTACCAGCTCTCATTAACAGAATAAAAGAAGAAGGAATGAGATTTATCATTATCCTGGTCAGTTTTGAATATTGCTTTTAAATGTCAATAGATCTTTGCAGAATGCAGAACATATTCAACAGAATTTCTAAACTTATTTTTTGAGCATGAAAGTGTTTTTAATTGTAGGATCCAACCATCTCTGGAAATGAAACCGATTATCCTACCTTCTCAAGAGGTGTGCAGGACGATATCTTCATAAAATGGCCCAATACCAATGACATTATATATTCCAAGGTACTGTTCTTAAAATGTTCATGATGGAAGAGGCATGCTGTACCCAAGCGAGCAACGTGTCAGCCTAGACTTCAGTGCTAGCCATAGGGGGAAAATCTGCTGATGGTATATTCATGCCTGGCTGTAAATGACACATTGAATAAATGCTACAAACTGAATTGTCTTCAGTTTGTGTTGTCATTCACATAGCTATCAGGGAGGAATGGTTATATCTATCTGTCTGCTGATGCTCAGTTTATAGTTAGTGTGGTTTGATTATTTTAAAATGTCCAACAAAGGTCTGGCCATTTCTTCCTAATGTACAAGTCAATGAGTCACTGCCTGAGCAAACACGAATACAAGTAAATGTTGACATGGTTTGGTTAGGGACTCCAATACAGACAAAGCAGCACATTAATTAAGGAAAATAGCAGCAAACTTGTTGATAAATCTCATGGGAGGGATAAGGGGCAGAAACTGGCTAGCCTTCCTGACAGCGAAAAAAGTTAGTGAACAGGTGATTTTTTTTTTTCCCAATTTTTAATTTTTTAAACAAATTCCAACATTTTAACAGCGGGATGCTTTCAATCCTGTATCTGTTTTGTTTTCCTACTATTTTTACAGATCGATGGAACACACGTTGCTTTCCCAGACTTCTTCCGCAATTCCACAGTGGGATGGTGGAAGAGAGAAATCCTGGAGTTCTACAATAATCCCACCAACCCCTTGAGAAGCGTCAAGTTTGATGGCCTGTGGATAGTAAGTGTAGAAATGGAATTGATTACTGGATTTTTTTTTTTTCTGTGCCAGACACTAGCAGAGAGGGCCACTTTTCACCGTATATGTACTGCAGTTGAAGCTCAGAGGGTATCAGTTTTAAATTGCCATTAAGTGAAATAAAAAAATAGGCTGGAAGGAAAGCAAGCAGAGCACCAGGCAGAACATGAGCCCCCAGCCAAAGGCACCACGTTGGCTCTAGGTTGTACACTTGCACTGCCTTGGTATGTCGTGACTTTCTTCCTCCGCTATGACACTGTTTGCACAGGGGAAACAGAGCCCAGACTCACTCTTCTTCCCTTGAAACACTTTGTGGCTTCCTGTCCCTGCACCATGTGAACGTGTCAAGAAAACATGGAACAGCAGTCTGAGACTGCAGCTGCTAGGGCTCCTGAGGACTTCTACTATGCTGCTTGTTTGTAATTTAGAATTTTGTCTGTTTTTCAAGTTTGAAGCAAATACAATCAGGTTTTGCTCTATGCTTTTAGGACATGAATGAATCAGCAGCTTTCCTGAATGGCACCATTGATGGTTGTAGAAATGACCTCCTAAATATGCCACCAAATATACCTCGTAAGTCTGATCACTCCTTAAAACAGTTTTAGGTCATCCTAGTTACTGTGTAATTTCTTATATGGTATATGTGGCCTAAATGCCTAAAGTTAGGTATGTAAAACCACAGCCTGTAACTGAAAGTGGCCCTTTTTTCCTGAGATTATGGACACACTTCAACCCCATCTGTTTCAGTGGGAGCAGTAATTCAAAGGCACTTTTTAAAAATAAAGTTGTTTCCAGCTACATGCCTGCATATGGATTTTGATATCCATTTTATATCTACATACTTTGCTTTAGGCATGGTAGAGAATGTAGTTTTCTGTTTTGCAGTTTTCTCAGATGAATAATGCAATTAATTAAAAATTTAGAAAATATACTTGTGTCTCCTCTCATTACCATTTACCTATACAGTCAAATACTGGAAATACTTAGCTTTCTTAGCTTGGCTTTACTGAAGTACTGGTGTAAACAAGTACTAATTAGTAATTATTTATTAATAGTTTATTAGCATAATCCTGTTGCTTTCAATTGTCTTAGGTTATTAGGAATAGTTTCTCAGGAATTGTCAGGAAGTTAATATTCAGACACAGACCATACCCCCTGCCCCACCATTTTTCTGTTTATATGGAAGATGTGACAATGTTTACAAAGATTTGCAATATCTTCTGTATCTGGATATACTCTGTTTACTCTTTGAGCCTTTTCAGTAAAAGCATCTGTAACTGCGCCATTAACACACTTACAGACCCAGATCCCTACATAGGAATATTAGAAATATTCCATTTCAGAAAACTGGAAAAGATATTTTTAGAATTATAAATAAATAAATGAGAGTATTGTCGTGGTTCAGCCTCAGCTGGCAACTGAACACCACGCAGCCGCTCGCTCACACACACCCCCCACCCCTGTGGGATGGGGAAGAGAATCGGACGAGCAAAAGAACTTGTGGGTTGAGATAAGCACAGTTTAATGATTACAATAAAATGATGATGATAAATGATTATGATAATAATGACAATAATGTTAATATAATAAAAGGGAAAAGGAAGGAAAGGGAAAACAGGGGAAAAAAAACGCAGAAACACGAACAATACAGCTGCTCACCACCCGCCGACCGACGCTGCCCCTCCCCGAGCCGCGATTGCTCCCTCCCGCCCCCGGCCAGCCCCTCCCAGGTAACACACTGGGCATGTCGTTACATGATATGGAATATCCCTTTGGTCAGTTTGAATCCGCTCTCTTAGCTGTGCCCCCTCCCCTCCCAGCTTCTTGTGCACCCGGCAGAGCATGGGAGGCTGGACATGTCCTTGACTAGTATAAGCGCTACCCAGCAACAGCCTAAACATCTGTGTGTTATCTCAACAGGTTTTTTTCCATGCTAATTTCAAAGCACAGCACTATACCAGCTAGAGTGAAGAAAATTAACTCTATCCCAGCTGAAACCATGACAGTATACATGCCTAAAAGAGAGTGAATGCGAAAGAGAGTATGAAAACTAAGAAAAAGTAACACGAATCATTATTGAATGTTCATCACTAAAGTATAAATATTTTTGCTCCCTTTCCATTAGATTTGGGATACCGGTCAGACGGATTAACTGTCAAAACTCCATGCATGGAAGTACAACAATATCTTCCAGACGGAACCCCTGTGAGACACTACGATGTCCACAGTCTTTATGGATGGTCACAAACAAAACCTACCCTAGAGTAAGTGAAGTTCGCATACTTTTGTCTGTCTGCAAAATCTGTAGAAAATGAATAGTCTGTGTGTATATTCCTATGGCCAAAACTTTCATCAGTTTATTTAACATGCCTGAGATACCTCTCTTCACATCTTCAGTTCTTCAATTCAGCCAGCAGTGCAGTTCTGACGCTCAGAAGTCTGAGCAGCAGTGCTGTAGCTCTTGCAGTTGGTATAATTTCAGTGATGTTGCTGCTCAGCACAGTGATCTCGCATGTGGTGCAAGAGAGGGTGGTACGAGCCTGACCTGCTGGAAGGACATGCAAGGGAAGGTGAGGTGGGTCTGCACAGGTCTGAGCTGAAGCTGTGCTTCCACGGTTTCACTGCCATAAATACCTTGTGCAACTGGAGCTACCTAGAAGAAGAAAAAGCCCAAAGCAGCTCAGGCACGTCTACACCTGCAGGTGCATCCCTAACTGTGTCAGGACAAGCAGGCAAAGTCTTTATTTTGAGTTTAGCAGCTTTAAAACCACTGACCCTGAGCGGACACGATTTTCAAGGTATGTTTTAAAGAGAGTTTCCCCAGTCTGATACGAAAGATAGTTATTGCTCACCTCTCTGGGGAGCAATTCTTGCAATGCCAGTTCTGAGGATTCATCCATATACATGCTAGGTTGTGCAAGCCTAATTGCAGACCTGCATTATGAAATAGGATGGCCACAGTGCTATTTCTCATAGAGTTTAATCTGGATGTAATTACTCGCCATCGAGCGTTTCCTTGTCCCAACGCATTCAAACACAACATGTTGCCTTTTCAGCAGAGATTTCTATTACAAGGCAGCCACCACCAAGGCCTTCCTGGGGTGATGCTCTGCATTGTGAACGAGAGCAGTCAATCAAAAGGCAGCGCTCGGGTATTCATTCACAAGGCAGAATGGAGAACAGGTCTGATCATTTTGGTCAGCAGCTGGGAACAGTAATTACTCAACGATAATCTCAATAATTACTGTAATTAAAATATAAAATAGTTTTTGTTTCTAGGTTTTGCTGGGATGGCCTGGGTTGCTCCCGGCATTGATATTATTTTTGCCTTCCTCTATACATCTAGTGAGGGAAAATGAATATAGTTTTTTAACACTGTTGGTTTAAGAAGGGCTCAATTATGCCCTCTATTTAAAAGAAATCTAGTAGTAGTGAAAAGGGGAAGCAGTGAGTTTTAAAATGCAACCCGTGTGCACATGCCTTTACTTTTAAGAATTTATTTTCTCGGTTCCGAGGCAAACGCCGTTATCTGTTCCTTCCTGAAGAGTACCCCGGCCTGCTCTAGATAAGGTCTGATCTAATGATAATCTACCCGTGTTGTTTCATTTCCAATTCAACAAGTAAGCAAGGAAAGAGTGTTTCTTTATAGGTCTTAACGACCTTAAAGCCCTTGGTAACTTTGATATTAGCATAAAGAAGGAAAATATCAAGGCTGCTTGAATTTCTGACTGAGCGGGTGTTCTACCTGGCAGCGTGCCATTGCAGCTGCCAGTCAGGGCAGGAGCGAAATTACTGACAGGACAGGAAGGAACGTCTGATACCTCTGCTCATAGAGGTCACGTGCGATTTGGGCATCCCAAGGAGAGAGTAATTTAATGCCAAGAGGAATATTACCATTGCTTCTGTGTATTAAGTATGAACTGAAAGGTAGTGAAATATTTTCTTGTTTTGACAGAATCGGCTATAACTTACACAGCTTATACATATATTCTTGCACTTGACATTTATAGAAAAATGTGAGGTTTGTTTTTTTTAAAATATCTCAGCTCCCGATTTATTCTTTGGTACTATCTGAAGGAGTAATCATGCAACTGAAGTCATGTTGCAGTAAGAATGTGTTCTAATAGTAAGCCACGCAAACAAGAAGATTGTGTGCACGCAGAACTTCACAAAAGCCAATAACTTAAAAGTGAACAGCAATTTTTTATGTAACTGTAATTTCCGTTCTCCATTGTTAGGCAGGAGGAGCTTCTGGATATTGGCTTAACACTGTTCTTTCATAATGAGGGTTTTGCATAGACTTGAAAGCCAGAAGCCTTACTAGGGACTACAGGAACTGTTTGGAGGTGAATTTGGGCTTTGTGACATGAGTAATTGCTTTTCTTGGACACAGGTTTGACTTAGTCCTGGAGCAGAGAGCTGGCACCTCGGGTCAGCAGGACACTCGGGCCGTGCTCATCCTTGAGCAGTTCTACGCACAACATGCACTTTCTCTACATTTGAAGTTTTAGCTGCAACTGCCAAAGCATTGCTGAAGTAGAGTAAACCAAGCAGAGGCTGAAAATGTTTGATAGTACGTTACAAAGAAATAAAAGATCCTAGATAACTTACTGTTTGTCTTGGAAGAAATAATTACAGCACATTAGTCTAGTTTAATTGCTACGGTAATTTAAGTGACTTGTGTATTTTTGCTGTAATTATAGTGTCACTAAAGCTGCAAATCCTGTAGAAAAATAAATAAATAGTGCCTTATTGAAGCAGCTGTTTAGGCAGTTATTGCGGAGCTAGCATTGGAGAGCCGTGTGCTTTAATCAGTGTTGCTTTCTAACTAGTACTGCGTTTTAGTATTTTGCTGTAATGAGTCACGGTATGTGCGCACGGCTGCAAAGGAATTGTCCTAAGAAAGTGGAGCAGTAATGCCTCCATGCCAGGCACACAGCATAGAGCAACGGCATATGCTGCACAGAAAGGTGCTTGTGTCCTTGGTGGAGCAACTAGGAAGCATAAATTCTCCTCGACTCAGCTAATATTTAAATTTTTTCTCTAAAGCTTACTTGGTTACATGTGCAGGTGCTCTGTGGCAGTGGCCAAGGCCTTATTTAAGATTTTTTTTTTAATATTTGACGTAATGTGATTAATTGGTGAATTGTTTCTCCATCCAGCTCATTCACACCCACATTTCCAGGGCCTCGGGAGCTCTTCTGAGTCTTTGGCAAGCTGCAGTCTCCCCTGACAGTAGCAATGATCCTAAGCAAGGCCATAGGGTTTTAGTGCCAGAGCATGTTGAAAAGTCCACGACAGTCCTTGTGTGGTGCTAGTTGTTTCCTCTATCCCCCAAATCCAAGCATCTGTATGTTTTCTGCCCTGTATGTTTTTGCCTCTACTTTGGGAAAGGGAAAGAAGTCCTACCATCCTCAAAAGGTTACTAACCTCTGCTTGAAATCTATTTTGCTTATGAAGAAGCCAAATGTGGTCAGACCAAGAGGTCACCCAAGTTAGTCACACTCACTGGTAGTCACTCCTTAGCTGTAAGGCCTCTTACCTGCCCCAAGCAGAAATAGCTTGTTTAATACTTTTGCTTCTAGACAAAGCCATGGTGGTCATTTCATATTGAGATCATGTCATCTTGGCATTTCTACACCAAAGATGTTTGACTACAGATCCATGACTTTTTTTTTTTTTGTTCCAATACCCTTTTGGCAACTGGTGTTATACTGACAGTTCCAATATTCCTGGCACCTCTATTTTCCCCCTTTTTTGTGTCAGTTTTGTTAAATTATTTTCAGTTGTTGCAGTAAGTTTCCAGGTACTTTAAGAAGAGAATAATGTGCCCTGGAACACATTGTGGAGCCCTTAGAAAATGTGCAATTTGAGATACATTCATATTTTCCCACAGATTAATTAGCCTGAGCTGAAAATCTGTATTTTAACACATCCTTGTTTTGCCAGTTCTCTTTCCAGCTACAGGTTGGCTGACACTGCTGTTTCTGTGTATGTGTGAATCACAGTGAATTGCCATAAAAAGCACATCTGGGTTGGATGTATGCATATTCATGCATGCAACGATGCTGCTTTTGCTATGCAAATATAAGCCCTTCTGTTTATTTTCAAAGAGGATCTTATGTAATAAATTGTCATGTAATATTTCTCATATAATTTAGGTTTTTTTCCTGTTTTCAATGTCAGTGGTTTGCAGAGTGCGACCAAGGAGCGTGGGATTGTTATAACCCGTTCCACATATCCCAGTAGCGGAAGATGGGCAGGACACTGGCTCAGTGATAACACTGCAGCTTGGGACCAGCTAGCTAAATCTGTTATTGGTATGTAGAAAGAAAAGGATCTGTGTTCAATTAACTGTGTGCAGCAATTTCTTTGCTGTCATCTACTTGCTTTTAGTATTCATGTGGCTGTAGCTGAAATAAGCCCTTGAGTTCAGCAAGTAGAATTCATGGGCAAGTCCTTTTTTACTTTGCTCCTGCTCTGGGTGCTGGGAGCTCTTTTATTCCCTTGGGACTGGCCACAATCCTGTCCTGGCCCTGCCACTCATTTCTTTACTCCTGACCAACCAGCCTCCATCTATTTCTGTACCAGAAAACCATGGCACGTTAAAGAAATCTTGGAGTTTGTGTTTTGATTTATTCTTCTCATTCAGCATTAGTATTACAGTATGTATTATCTACATGACCAATAGCATACAAACAGGGGGGAAAACCCAGCTAGTAATGTTGAATTATTTTTCCTTGCAGGTATGATGGAGTTCAGTCTCTTTGGAATATCTTATGTAAGCTGATGACTTATTACCTTACATTTAATAATCTCGATGCTGTGCATGAATTTATAGTATTCCAATTGGATTATTTTTAAACTTTCAGACAGGAGCTGATATCTGTGGCTTCTTCAAAGACTCGGAGTATGAGCTGTGTCTTCGCTGGATGCAGCTGGGCGCATTTTACCCATATTCGAGGAACCACAATGAGAAAGGAACAAGGGTGAGTTGCCAGGTGTTCACAGTTGTTAACGGCTGGGCCTTTGCAGCACGCATGTAGAGACCAGCCAGGACATTGCACAAACTGGCCTGGCTCAAGCAGAAGTACATTCCAAGGTAGATGGACAAGAAAAGAGCACGTTTGACTCTTTATCAAATAAATGTCTGTCTTTATATGCTAGCTCTGCTGTAAGCCTCCCCCTCACCTGGGAGGCCTTCTGCCCACAGAGGGGCTGCTCTGGGATTTAGACCACTTGAAGGAAGCATATTCTAAGTTTACTTTGACTGAATCCAACTCCGACATCTTTTCCCCCGTATGCTATTTTTGTTTAAACGCACTACAGCAGCCAGACTGAAATAGAGCGCTTTTATGGCAAACGCACTTAAAGGAGCAAAACTGACCTTGGTGCTCTCAGCCCTAATTGCCCATAATTATACAACAACTGAGAAAATGGAACAGTGTAATAAGATTCTGGGGTAAGACCTGGCAATTTCCTTGCTTTGCACATTTGCCACCATCAGATATTATATGTCTTTTAAGAGTAAAGGAAAATAATCGCCTAAATGTAAGGCTGTGCTGGCTAAGGACTATATTGTAGAAAGCTGTAAAAGAAGATAACTGGAAAAATAAAAAAAAAAAAAGAAAGAAACAGCACTTCTCTTCCAGTTAAAGCTTGAGGTCTAGCAGCGTAGAGCTATTTACATGGCATATATCTAATGGATTAAAGTCTCCTTTTCAAAAACGGTGTGATTTATCTTGCAGCGGCACACCTTTTGATAGGAATTTAAAGCCTTTAAAAATGCAGATTGAGGGTTATCAGGTTGCTTCCAGTCTTACCCAATTTGCCAAGGTATTATTCAATACATTTAATAAAGATTGGAAGTGCTCCCTGACATCAGTCATTAGTGCTTCGGTCTCTTCTTGCAAGTCCTGAGTGCTGCCCTGCAGAAAAGAGGGATCATAAATTATGTACGCTGGGATGTGCCACACCCTCGGGACACTTTGCATTAAGCATTTTTTACACTACTCCCCCCAGGCTTTCCTCACGTTCCCCTCTTAGGGCTGGAGTGATAGCTACTGATTTCAGCGTCACTTCCTCCTTAATTGAAGAATAAATAAATGAAGGTGCTCCAGTTCTGAGGAGAAACTTCCTCACCTTTTTCTTGCTTTGTTGATTTTTGTCTTTTAAGTTTTGTGAACAGAACAATCCAGCTTGAATAACAACGGTCTCTTCTCTTTCAGAGGCAGGATCCTGTGTCCTGGAACTCAACGTTTGAGGAGATTTCCAGGAACGTGCTGAATATAAGATACACCCTGTTACCCTATTTCTACACATTAATGTATGACGCCCATGCCCATGGCAGCACTGTGATCCGCCCCATACTCCACGAGTAAGTGCAACTCCTTTGCTCTCCCTATCAGGAGTTTCCACTAAAGCTTTTGTAGTTACGACCCTCCTGATAATAAAATTTTCTTTTAGCTACGGCAATTTTCCTTTCAAGAAGACGACACGAGGTTGAGAATATGAGTTTTCAATATCAAGCCCTACTTGAACAGCACTAGATCTCCATTATTCACTATGCAGAATTGAACATTTACTTATCTAGGAGTAATATTTAAAATTTAAATCTCACCTTTAACCTTATTAGAGGAAGCAATGTAGAATCAAAAAAACCAGATGTTGCATAAAGAGCCGGACAAAAAATTTAAGCAAAAAAGAGGGAATTCTGCCACAAATCATGAAGACTTTGTAGGGAAAAATGGCTTTTTTTGTGCATGTCCAAACTGATGTAGATAATTTTTTTAAAATATATTGTTAGACACACAAAGCATTCTCTGCTTTTGTTGGGCCGGCCAGTGCCTGCAAAAGCTTTAACTCCTGTTGTCCAGTTAGATGTGGTCTAGAGTGTACGTGTGTGTGTTGGCTGAGGAACACTGAATTGTTTGCATGTACTGACTTGTTTTTTTCTAAGCACCTGTCTAAGAAAAAAGTGGTGCAAATTAGAAAGTAGTTCCCAGTCTGCCCACTACCTAATCTTATTGTTATTGCTAAAACTGACCAAGCACAACAGATCTTCTGAGTATTGTGATCTAAATATACTGAAAAGCTAATGCAAAGAAATGGCAAAAAAAGATAGCTAAGTTAATAGCTTGCATTTGTGTAATGTTTCACATTAGGATCTTTATGCATTCATGGCAAGTATTAATTGATCTATGAATAAGTAATACTAGAATAAAGATGAAGAAATAGTACATACTAGGAATAGTAGATTCAATTACTGACAAAAATGTCTTAAAGATGGAACACTTTGGAAAAGCTCAGCACCCAATGTCTAATCATTATTCTCTTAACTTGCAGGTTTGTGGAAGACAGAACAACCTGGGAAATATATGAGCAGTTCCTTTGGGGACCCGCACTGCTCATCAGCCCTGTGATGCAACAGGTGTGTTTTTAAGCACTTATGAAAAAAATTAAAGTCACTTTAGCTAAACTTCACTTTTTGATTTAAGGTACCTAAAACACATATGTTTAATTACAGAATGCTGTAGCAGTGAATGCTTACTTACCCAATGCCCGCTGGTATGATTACTACACAGTAAGTCCCTTTAAAAGCTATATTTTATATGTCTTCTTCAAAGTGCTGTTCAGACTGCAGCAGGGTGTGCTGAGAGTGGTTGTGAGATGTGAACCCTCTCTCTCCCTTTTACAAACTTGCATTCAGTATCAGTTCTTAGCAATGTAACATCTACTTAGCTGACAAAAAATTCCTTGATTCCTGTACAACGATGTATAATAATATGTCCAGAATTAGGGTAAATTAAACGGTGTAATAATACCTTTAATCTGAAGTCCTTCTATTGACTTCTTTTAACCCTCAAATGATATACATAGGTCTTTGTAAGGAATGCTGGAATAGAGAAAGGCAAAACAGGTTTAGCCACATCATCTTTCACAGAAAATAAGGTTTGGTAAAAGGAAGTGCAGGCATCAAAAATCACTTTGTTAATCACAAGTTCATATTTCATCTGACTGGCTCCTTTGGTACAGCTGAAGTCACTTAACGTCAAGCCAGTCTTTTATAGATATAGAATTTCAGAATTTCTCTTAAAAGCATTTTGAAGTTACTCCTGCAGTAACAACTCTTAACTATTCTGTCCAGTGAAAAATGACCATTTCATTCTAAAAAGAAAAAAAAACAAAAAAAACCCACAAAAAAACCCCCACCAAAACTGTAAAATGAGACCAATTCAGTAGAAAACTTTTTTGGTTTTTTCTTAAATAGGATGAAGATATTGGCTTTAGGGGACAATTCAAACTTTTACCAGCTCCTTTGGAGCATATCAACCTCCATATTCGAGGCGGATACATCCTTGCTTGGCAACGACCTGCTAATACAACTTTTTACAGGTAAGATTCAGTGAAAATTTAAGATTCAGTTTTGCACAATTACATATAAATACTACCAGCCCTCAGAGAAGCTACACGCACGGCAGCACTGGCTCTTTATGGCTTCCTTTTCTTTTTGGTTTCCTCCTAATGTCTCCCTTAAATCCAATAGTATAGGCTTAGGAAGATGACTATGGGACATCAACTGAGTGGCAAACAATGTTTCTTAAAAAAAAGATATTCTGACATTTGATAGACATGAAATGTGATTGGCTGAGGAAACCGAGGAAACATTGTTCTGTTTTCCATAGCCGAAAGAACCCGATGGGACTCACCGTCGCTTTGAATGACACTCTGTTTGCCGAAGGACAGCTTTATTGGGATGACGGGGTTCGCATCGGTATGTATGATGCTTCATGCCCTCATAAGTGCCTTCTTGCTGCGAGGATGGTTGAACACAGCAACAGGTTGCCCAGGGAGGCTGTGGAACCCCCACTCTTGGAGATATTCAAAGCCCAAGTGAAAATGGACAAAGGAAAACCCAAGGGTATGAAGCGGGGAGAGATGAAACAAATTACAGCAGTCCTTGAAAGGCAAAGGATGCTCAGTGCTGACTTCCGAGCTTTTCCCTCTGCAGTTTTTAACAGTAACACAGTTGTCACAGTGGAAACTCCAGGCTGTAAGAAACTGCATGGCTTAGCCAGCGCTTTGGAAAGGAAGTGCTGGTGGTTGCTCCTGCCTTAGAAGTCCTCAGTGCAGCGTGGGGTGTTTGAGGAGGAGCAACAGGAGCCAGTGGAAACGATGGGCTCTGGCCAAAGCAATCGCTTTTCTGGAGGACGTATCTGAACACGCCTTCAGAGGCAAAACGGAAATGAAACCTTCCGATTGGCATTATCGTGAAATGATTTTTCCTGATTTAAACTGCATAATGCTGTGATTTATAGAATTAATACGTTGCACAAATGAAATTGCCCCCTGGACCTAAGGCAACAAAGATAACAAAGACGTGTCCTCAACCCTGTGGGAGCCATAACCATAGATTACGTGGGAAGCTTTAAGTAATTTCCTCAGCATTAATACTTCTAAATCATCTTCAGATAAGAGATACTTAAATGTCATTTATCCTTCCCATCCAGCCTGTGTTACCTTTGCAAGAACAATAAGCGGTCACCCAAGATCACTGCAAGTATTGCAGAAAACGGTGTTATTTTGCATCACGATGTGCAGGGAAGTTTGCAGGATGCAGTTAGTGATTTGTGAGGTGCTTCACACACACCCCACTGCCTGTCAGCACTGGGATTCAGAAATGGTGGCTATGTTTATGGAAGGCTGATGAGAAATGAGATCAGCATAAATTACAAGGTGCACCGCAGCAGGATGCCTGTGATCCGGTTTTGTCAGTGCAGAAAGGCAAGAACCTACAACGATTATCCGCACTACTCTGAGTGCATTTAGTGCCGAAAAATAGGATCGATAAGATATACAACAGCGATTTCGAAGAAGCTTCAACGTCCACCATTGGTCACATGTAATTGGACAGCGAACAGAGGCGGGTGTGGGAAACGACTCCCACACCTTCTTCAGTGCAAAACATTTTCCACTTGCAGGTCTCAACATCCTTGATCTTGCTTAATGTGGTTTGTTTGCCTTCTTTTGCACCTTACTTGTAAAATGTTGTTATTTTGTCCTCATTTAAATAGCATGCAGTCCGGTAAGTAACTATTTTATGTCTAAAAGCATATGCCTCCTGGAAATAAAGAAGTTTGTTTATGTACAGATAGACATGCCATATATTTGCGTACAGTGAATGGACACAATTCTTGAACTGAAATGTTGATAATGTGTTAACTAAGGTGGATAGCGAATACATTTCGTTCTTTCTTTTTAACAGATGCGTATGAAGATGGTGTGTATCTGCTAACATTGTTTACTGCCAATCAGGTATGTAATGTTATCTCACAGTTTATGAATGTTCACTTTAAGTGTTTATTATTATATTTTTAACTAAAGGTATTTTAGTTTGGTGCTTCATAATGTCTAGATATCCCACTCTAACATTAATTTGTGCTCATGGTCAAATGGACTGCAAGTAATGTGATTAAACTGTGTTAAGAACAAATTTAAGAATAATTCTAAAGTTACCAATTTCAGCGTATTGTTAAATAGGGTGTATGTTTATGGCATTGTAGTTGCTGCTATAATTGTGAAAGTATAAGTTTATTTCATGAATTATTTCTATAAAGTGAAAGCATATATCGATGCAGGATGTCTGGAGCATGTGGATGGGTCAGAACAGCTGTGCCAGGAAAACCAGCCCTTGCTGGTGAGAAGAAAGCTGAAAGCTACGCACAGGAAACTTTATGGACAAAAGGCTTTGAACCTGGCTTACAGCCACAAAGAAATACCTCTGCCCATCAAAGAATTTGGGTTTCTTCTTAAGGATGAGCACCTAAAGTTGTTCCTGATCCATTTAGCATGTTCAGGGTCCTCCTTGTTGTTCTCTCCCTTGTTGTTCAAGCTAAGTCTCTGTTCCAAGAAAAAAGAAAGAAAAGTTCACAGGGCCAGAAGGAAGGCATCTGTGTTTGTAGTGTATTTGCCCATAGCCACTGTAGAATGTATTTATTTATTGTGTGCAATCTTAGTTCTGGGAGGAAGCAGCAAGATACACAGTCACTGGCAACCACAAAAGAAATCACTTTTTAAAACGACAAAGAGGGGGGAACATGACCTGCCCCATTCGTGAGTCCTGCTCGTGCCCTCCTATTGATGGCAAACCAGAGTCGTATTTGTGGTTTGGAGTCATAAACTTGCGTCCCGGTCCTAGGATGTGCGCACTGACCCCAGTCAATGTATTCCATTGAGACATCTCGCATCCCGTTGGAGATGGTGGGTTTTGCTGCTGTGGCCATGCCACTTTGCAGAGCCTGCAAGAAGAGGCCTGATGGGAATGCAGAGGAAGCAGCTTAGTCCCAGCACAGCTTTGCACAGCGGCTGGTGCGGAGACGCTGCCTCGGTTCAGGATTGCTTTTTCTCTTTATTCAACACAGAAAATCTGGCATGTATTCCTGGGTAACGAAGTCAATGAACAGGAGTGTTTATTTTAAGTACTATCATTTCTAGTATGTTGGGTTTCAATTTTTATCATAACAAGTTGAATATCTAGAATTAACTTAGACTGATTATATGGACTTTTGGTTTAAAAGAAATGCTTTTTCTTTTGTAATAGAAAATACACTTCGTTACTTCATTAGTTTTCCAGGGTGCCAGAATGTCTTCTAATCTTATCCACACTGTTCTTTCTTCTCATTTAATTCTGTCTTTTTCAAAAAATTGATTGTTATTTGCTAAGGAACAGAAGTTAGTTTTGCTAATATTCCATATTTGCAGTTGCAAAGGGATTATAAAATTAATGCATGTTTTCCTGCTCTTACAAAAAAGTTCGTAAGGAAAAAACCTGATTAAAGTGGTCTTGAATCAACCAACAATGAAAAATGCTCACACTAAAATAATACCCCCCAAGCATTAAATATGTAGAATTATATCATAGCACATTTGTATGGGATCACACCTGGGCTGTGAGCTAGCAGGCACCACCTCTGGGCTGCTTGACGCGGCCTTTGCTCTTTGGAGACCTGCTGGACCTGGTTAAACCCTAGAGAGACCATGTGCCCATAATCTACTTAAAATGACAGCAACTGGAAATGAGGGGGGGCCTGTGGGTGCTGAGGGAGGAGCAGTTCTGAGAGGGCATAAAGCAGGGAAAGCAGAGCCTGCATCAGGCCTCATAGAAACCAGGAGACGAGGCACAGCTGCTGTCCCTGAGACAGTGAGGAGGGGTTTGCGGCCCACGTCAGGGGTTAAGAGCATCTGGTTGTTTCGCTCCTCACAACTATCAGCCGAGTGGCAATTAAAGGCACAGCAGAGCCCAGGATCTAGCCATATTAACAATGTGAAGAAAACCAAAGCCTTCAACATTTGGAAAATAAATAACAACATATAGGTATTTTAAAATAATTTTAAAAATAAGAAGAGAGGAAAGTAAGTGAAAAGCTCAAGTGGACTTGTACCAGTCTAAGGACAATCTCTGTCATTTATTTTTGTCTTTTCAGAATGTTTTAGATGTCACAGTTTTGCATCACGGTTACACTGATCCAAACAACTTAATGTTTACTGAAATTAAAGTCCTGGGGGTGCCCACCAGCGTTAAGCAGGTGACCGTATTGCAGAACGGCAGGACAATCGCATCGCCTCACACCATGGACTACAATGCCGCCAAGAAGGTGAGATGCTATTTGCAGGGTAATGCCACCTTCACAACTGAATATGTGCTCTTAAACCTTTGGAGATTCAGCTTTCTGCTGAAATGCCATATTTAAAATATAGTTCAAAAAGATACATAAGCTACCATCAGGTAATGAGTATATAAGGTACTCCTTAATAGATAGTGAATATTCTGCAGTGTGGAGCTTTTAAGCACAGAAATTACACCTGAGGAGCCCAAACTGCTTCTGACAGTCGAAAAGTGGTGGATTTTGATTTGTGCTTTCTTTCCACTCTTCCTAATAGCTTACTTGCACCCTATGAGATTTGAAGGAAGGAAAAGCAACTACAAGTATTTCCATAGTCTCTGCATGGCCCTGTTGTTGTCAGTCTTGTCTGACAACATTTTCATTTCCCAGCCCTGTTTGCCTACCACCATTTCATAGCCTGTCGTGTCATATATCACCTGTAGGCATTGCAGCGCTGGGTTCCTACATGTACACGTCAAATCCCACTTCTTCTAAAGTTAGTGGCATACCTTCCACCAACTTCAGAGCACCAGGGTTTCCATCTGCATGGGTCATGCCTGTCCAGGGCATTTCCCCCTCCCGCCTCCCTGGACAAGCAAGTCAAGCACTCCTAAGGGCACCTGAAATTAATGTGTATGGTTGTGTTGCCATTCCAGGCGGCACTCCTATGGAGCGTCTCTCAGATATGAAACAAGTGCTGAGGCATTCAGTCCTGCCCGTTTCCTGGTAGAGGGAGGGTGCTGGACCTCCTCTGTTACTGGGATCTTACCACCGTTCCTTGGAAATGCAGTATTCTGTTACGTCTTAGTTCTTCCTCTCTTTCATGGAAAGCCAGAACTGTATAGGTTTTGGACATAACCAAAAAGATGAGTTAAAAATGTAAAAGAGAATGGAAGCTTTTCATTCTGCTGCTGACTTTTGGGTGGGGGGAAAAAAGCAGAATTCGTATGCACCATTGAATTACAATGTGTTCCAAGTTCTGCTGCCTTTTAAAATTTCCTTTCTTTCTTTTTTTAATAAAAGGAACCTCAGTCCTAAAAGAGCCTTTGAATGAAGGGAAGGGATCAGAGCCTCATGATGAGAAATCCAAAAATCTATGCTGGTTAAGCTATGTTTATAGTGATACAAACACAAAAGCAAAGGAAGCGTAATAAAGTCTTATAAAATGAGAAGCCACTATATTCTCTACCGAACACAGACAAA
The DNA here is from genome assembly GCF_949628215.1 of Phalacrocorax aristotelis. Classification (NCBI taxonomy): domain Eukaryota; kingdom Metazoa; phylum Chordata; class Aves; order Suliformes; family Phalacrocoracidae; genus Phalacrocorax; species Phalacrocorax aristotelis. The sequence goes on from NC_134282.1 coordinate 6,605,166, forward strand.
GCAGTAGATCTTCAGTTACTAATTGTTTGTTTTGTCTGGTTTTTTACAGCTCCTGACAATCACCAAGCTTCAACTTGAATTAGGCAAAGACTACACTGTGCAGTGGAGCTAAACTGCCTGCAGAATAACACCAGCCATACCGCTGAACTTTCTCACTATTTTAAAATTATTTTTCAGTGTGCCTCTTTGTCACCTTAGAATACTTTTTACTATAAAAACATACTAGTGCAGTCGATTCATATTAAGGCATCATGTGTATAAAGCTGTCATGTTTCAGTATTGTTGAAAGTTAGAAGATGTCTATGGGGTACGAAATCTATTTTGAACAGTATGGCACTTCAGTGTAACTTCGTCTGTCAAAATTGAGACTGAATGTAAAACTCCATGTTTTCTCAGAGTAGAATTTCTGGCTGACTTCATGCATGCCAAATTGCATTAAAAAAGGTACCGTTGGTTTTACCTGCATGGATTTTGGGCCATAATTTTGCCTCTATTTATTTAACTTTCATCTTGATTTAAATTATGCCTATATAAGTCACTATTGCGGAGAAGCTTTTAAGGCCAAACGAAGTAAAAGTAAATATTTTCATATTACTGATTTAGCATGAAATGATGTCCAAATTGTTGATCTATAAATCACTAAGCTACTTGAAAAACTCACTTAAAGTTGAGGGGTTTGGGAGGTTTGTTATTTTTTATTACGAGTTTAGCCAGACAGTTGTGTTCCCCAGTGTTTTGATCTGAAGTTGTAAAATTAAACCTTAGGTTTCAAGGTTAACTAATGAGTGTTGGTCTCCGAGTGTTTATTTCACTGAAGGAAGTGTTGTTGTATGTTTACTATAGTAGTAATTTGTGTAAAAGACACTTTCTCTCCCAGGAATGCAGCATGTGATCTAAACAGATTGGTAAAGCTCATTTACAATTAAGTTTGATGTGAATAAACTGCTGTCAGAGGTAGTAGTAATCTCTAGTGGCCGTGGTTAAGATTCATTTAAAGGATTCCTCTCTGCTTTAAAATTTTGTGGTAAAAGAGCTAAGTAGCCAATACCTCATAGGTGGATCAGTGTAACTATAGAGCTGAATTTATTGAAAGTTCCCCATAAAGTAATAATGAAATTGGCAATCCAGAGAAAATGATCGTTTAGGGCTAAAGTTACCATTTTGAGAAATATTTTTGTCTGAAGGAACAAACTGCACTGTTTCTCCAGAGCTAGCGATGACCAGCTGCGTAAGTAAGCAGATGAAGGACATGTCCCGTCGCTGCAGAGAGAGGAGGTGCTGGCTGCTGAGCCTTCGACCCATTCCCTGTCACATTATGTCCTACCACTTTGCGCCCTCCCGACTGATGTGTGAAACACTAGGTACAGCCAAAGGCTTCCAAGAGCTTCTTCTCATCATTTTTCTTCTTATTATTTTTATTTGGGGAATCTCATTGTTGTTTTCTCAGCTATGAGAAGCTCAGCACATCAGCTGAGCTACCTGCATTTCAGGAAGGCTTTTACTGAGTCCCCAAGATAATAATTCATGAGGAACTCGCACAGACTGAGACATCACAGCTTCAAACACGCGCCGGGCACCTGAGGGAGGTGTTCCCTGCCGTGTCTCTTCCAACGGGCCTGGGAAATGAGCATCCCCTCCCGCAGTTTGTACCACACGTGCAGCCCAGCAGAGCCTGGCCCGCAGCTCACTTCTGAAATATCTGTGCAGCATCGCGGTCCTTCGGCGGGGACCAGAGAAGCTGTACGCTGAACCGGGTGGCATTTTCTTCAGGTCAATAGTATTTCTTCATGCGATGCTTCTCTTTGGGTCAGATACGCACAGGTGCTGTGAAACAGCTCCTGCTGCAGGAAGTCCCACTGAAGCCCTTGAGCCGTGCTGAGTCACAGGGCAGTTTTCAACAGAATTAAGTGAGCAGCAACAAACATACTACTCGTGTTGAGGACAGCATTTTTTGGCTATCGCTCTCTGTGTAATCTGGCTTTCTGGTGCTTAAAAAATTAGTCATAAGATAACATAACGGCACCCAGCGGTCTGACGCAATCCTGCTGCCCATTGCACCGGAAAATTCTCACTGAAGGCACAGTATCTTTCCTGAAAGCCATGAAGTTCTGCTTTCAATATCCTATTTCTGAACTTTATGGGCTGCTGTCCTGGGCTTTCTTAAAAAAATAAATCCAAAGAAAAGAGTACTTGTGAAAAGTTGTAAATTTGTTTTGCATATTAAAATTTTTTGCTAACTTTTCCCTAGTATTAACATACCAGAGTTACATTAGGAGTGGCACGTTGTGGGTTAGCCCTGGTGTAGGCAGCTGAGAAGTGTCAAAGACCCAACAGACTGCTGGAGGTGAGGAGGGTGCACGCAAACCACCACCCCGCACGCGTCCCGTGTGGAACTGGTACGGCCGCAGCAGGATACTGGGTGATGAAGCTCCCTGCACTGAGCCGGTACCGTTTTGCACCTGCGTCAGGGTTTGGATGGATGAACAAAAGGCAAGCTCGCTTCCTAACGAGGCGGTGGCATTTTTAATTCCTTAGCAAACTGGAAGTTTAACCTTGACCATTTTCAGCAGGGTTCTTCATGTCATACGTACAGCTGAAATCTGCCTGAGGGAGAGAGTATCTTTATACATAGGTATGTAAACACATAACCATTTTATACACACATATATACAGAAATATATATACACACATATCTATTTATCCATGCTATATACATAAACATAATACACGCATATATATACACACACGTGCATATATCTGCATACGTAAATACATATTTCATCATTAATAAGTGGGGTTCCTCTTTACCAAGAAATTTTTTTAAATTTTAATTTTTAACACTTTTTAATTTTTATTTTATTAATTAATTTAATTTTTATTTTAATAACATTCAGGTTTCAGGGGAACCACACCTGAGAACAGCCAGGTGCAAACAGGACCTTATGGGTATAGGATTTTTTGTCTTGAAACAGTGTTTAAGGTTTAAGTAGCTCATCCCAGAGCTGATCCAAACCTCACGGGAGTCCGTGAATTTCTTTCTATGGGCTTTGGCTCAACTCCTGAAACATTAGGTCTGGTTTTTAAAACCTGTGTCTCCTGCACCTGGCACAGGTCCCAGCACAGGTCCAGCTTCATTTCCCAGAGCAAAAATGGCCTTTGAACCCAGCTGAAGACCACGACCATGGCTTGGAGATTAAATCAAGGTCAAGTAACAGGTTAATGAACTTTACGAAACTGCCTCCTAGCTGTGTGATTAGGCGCTGAGATTAAACGAAAGCGTTGACATTCCAGTTGCTCTACCCTCGGCATGCAAAGGACTTGGGAAACGTCGTAACGTACAGCAATTGCACGTAAAAGCTAAAGGTGGTTGGGTAGATCCCTCCAGCTTTGGCTAACGTGCTTCTGCGAGATGACCAAATGTGAGTGTTGTCGCTGTGGGAGCGCAGCAGATACAGAGAAACACCTCCAGGTCGCAGCTTTTCAGGTACTAGCAGACAATCCCGACTGGTTTACAGAAACTCAACTATTTCTTTATCCACATAAGGAATGGCTAATGTTGCAGTTCTTCACTGCCGCACCAGTGAAGGTGCCGTACAAACCTGAGCGGTGCTCCATCGCCCCGAATTAGCCTGAGCGCAAGGCCACCAGCCAGCCAGCGATGGGACGGATGGGGGCCAGGTCCCTAACTCCACCACGAATCAAGAGGAAATTACATTTCCAATGACAGCTAGCACGACCTCCAATACCTCGCAGTACAGAAGCATTTTGTATCCAATTATTACCAATTCATCAACCAGCCAGGCAACCACTGTGTTTGCCCCTGTGCACCGAGCCCACGCAGCCGACACGAGGGAGAACATGCTCTGAAGAAATGTGGCATGTTTGGGTTGCAAAGGCCAAGGTGGTTCTTTTGGGGCAGGTTCCCACCTGGCTTCTGTTTCCCCTGCTAAGAAAGCTCTGCTTTTGGTCTTAAAGAGCGAGAAAGCAGAGAAACCGTAAAATTGGGGTTTCATTTCACTCCTTTTCCTTCCTAGTTCTCAGACAGCAAGTATAGCAAACCTCTCTGCAGTCTCCTGCACCATTTAGTAGTTTATCTTTGTATTTTAAATATGGTTACGTGGCTGTTGCAATGTGTAGTATTCAGATCTCATTACCTTTCTCATGCTTGGAAAGCGGAATAATCCAAAAATTCTTCAATAATACAACAGACGAAGCACAAGCCTGGAAATAGCTGGCAGCTTTCTTTCTAGCAACCATGACGTGATGAGCACTATCGCGGTGACAGCTCTGTAAATTACATCCTTGCCAGCTGAGGAGCTGGAGGACATTTTCAGAGGAGTGCCCTGTAATAGCCAGAGGGTGACTTACCTTAAACAGATTCTGACTCAAAAACCTATGGAAACAATAATGAAATACCAGTGTTTTCAGAATGTTTTTGGGTCAGAACCCAGGTCTGTAAGCTGCAGGGTTAATTCCTGCAGTACCACACCTGCTATTACTGCTACCTGGGAAGATGACAGAAGCTACAGGTTTCACCGTTAGCTTTATTATAGCATATGCTATATAAAAAGTGGATTTTATAAATGTTTCTGGTTCTCGTTGACCAAAAGGTAGTCGGGATGCTTGCATTTTTTGCCTTTTGAGAGCTGCTGCTATGTGATTGTCCTTCCTCCCACCTCATGTTGTGGCTGAGGGATATCAGCAGTGAGCTGTTCAATACAAGAACTCCTCCCTTCGCTTAGCTCTTCCTCCATGAAACTATTGCGTTTTGAAAGCAGCTCTTTCACTGCTAAACCGATGTGCCCACTTACAGCAACTTACCGGAGAACCGCCACTAATTGGTGTGGGAAGGAAATGATGAAGAATCAGCTCACATTTGCCTTGAGTGTGACTCCAAAGGGTTTCCAAATGATGCTCTTACTCCAAAGGACCTCTCTTGGGTACAACGTGTACGAGTGAGTGGATGGGCTGTCTGGGGGTGGCGTATCTCTGTTGAACAGGAGCAGACATCACTGTGCTAAAGAGACATTGATGGCCCTGAAATTACTATTCCACTAATGTAAAAGACAAAACCATGTCACGCTTGGCTGTGCTTGTTCTAATGAAGCTGCCACACACGCGCAGTTAATTGGATTTTTCCTTGGAGCCTGGAAGGAACAGCTGGATGGCAACATCTGGCAACACGGCGGGAGCGCGGTCTGGCTTGTGACAAGGGCGCGGAGTTTCACCGCTCCGGACGGCGTGGGGCGGGGGGAACGTTTCCAGAGGTCTTCACTGCTCGGCTGCAAGGAGCTCACCTCTACCTCCCCGTTGGGACGAGGTGTTCTCGCTGCCTTCCTTCCATTTTACTTACCTCGAGGCGGCGAGCAAACAAGCATGGCCATATGTTTTAAAGTTTCGCCCAACCCCAGTGATAGGCACGAAGAGAAATATTTTCATTCTCTTTTATAAAAATGCAAGGTTTGGGGTGGTTTGTTTTTTTTCTCTCTAACATCAGTTTATGAAATTTTAGTGTTTTCTTTAGCTAAACTGGGAAATTTTAGTAAGAAGTTACACCAGTAGTGAAGAGTTTGTACGTTTCTCCTTACATTTGCTGAAAATACTAATCTCGTATTGTTCTGCGGATTAAGTCAAGCTTGGGGGGTGTTCTCACTGCTAATAGTAATACAAAGATATTGCTATATGAACTGTTGTGAATTTTTGAATTAAGATGAATTGAAATTGAAACTTTAAAAATTAATTCAGTGGGACGTAACACTTCAAATTATCCTTTGTGGAAAGGTTAAGTGTGTAAATACACATTTGGTATACGCTACACGTTTATAATTAATAACTGTGTGTATAAGTGTATACACACACACTATATATATTTTCTTTAAATTGTTAATAAATTCTATTATGTAAAATAAGGGGGTTTTAACTTATATGGTTATTCTCAAATTCAGAGTCATTTCAGCTGAATTGTTAATGCATATGAGGCATTACGCACATTATAATAATTATGTAATAAGCAATTTAGGAATGCTCTCTGACCAGCGGTTCCCTTTTAACAATCTCATGAGACCTTTCAGGCGGATATAGTGCACCATTTACTCCCACTGATATAAACCCCATATTCAGGGTCAGGCCATAAAGCAGCTGATACTAATATATTCCAGCTATTTTTAAAAATTGAAGCAATTTGCATTGAGCATTCGGTGCAGGAAAGGCAAATAAAAGTGACATTCCTGTGGGATGCCCTAAAAACATTATTTGCCATAAATTGCCTCTTAAAAATACTATGGGGATGGAGGAGAGCAAAGAATCTAGTCTAGATGAGTCCCTCTGGGTCCATGGATTTCTGCACTGGCATGGGAAGAGCTGAGCTGGAGGATCTGCTGTGTAACATAGAAAATATTCAGCTTCTGTGTAGATCTGAGTATCCAAGCGTAGGGCTCGTCAGGACACAGCCATGGGAGCTGGAATTAAATCAGACGTGTACAGGCGCTGATGCAACAGCCCTCCAGTTCCCTGGTTTTGGGGATTGTAACTGTACAAGGTGTCAGGAGGACAGTTCAATTCACTTTGAAACAGCCCGTTAAAAAAAATAACCTCGTATCGGGTTTTGATACTTGGATAAAAATTTAGGACTGAGGAACGCAATCTGATGTTCTAAGCTGCTGCCTAAAAATTACAGAAAATCCGACGGCCTGTGTTATTTTCTCATGAATATGAATGTAATGGACAGTAAAACACTGTGACTTGCGATTGTAATGTTTGCCATGAACCCAGCAAATGGAAATTTGAGAAAGAGTTGGGCTTTTTCTCAAGCCCAACCATTTCACGTCTTTTGTTTTGTTATTGCTTTCGTTAATATATTTAATTCTGCTGGGTTTTATTTTTAAAAGATTCATAAGAAAATAAATGGCATTTCTTAACAATATTTACACTGGCAGATATATGTTTAATAAATGCTATCTGACACTTTCTGCCTCCTCTGAAAAGACTGCACAACTCGGTACATTCATTTAAAATAGCAGCTGCAACATCTCTTTTCTCCTCTCTGTTGTCTGTTATTTGATCTACACAATTCCCCGCAACACCCCGACACCTCTATCTTATCATTTGTGTGGGACGTTTGGATTAGAACAGACAGGAAGAAAAAAAAAAAAAAAAGCTCTGGGAGGATCTGTCCTGTTAGGAAACGCCGTTGGGTTTGCTGTCTGATCCTGCCACCACTACCCACTGCGCTGGGATTAACGCCCTCCCTCCCTCCCCTTTGCCACCTGCGGGGGGGTGAGCGACGCCGATCAGGGGCTTGGGCAGCAGCAGCCGACCCAGGCATTACCAGAGGGTAAAGCTAATTAATCAGAGCCAGGTGAGGGGAAAGGTTTGCCTCCTGTATTAACACCAGTAAATAATATCTCCTTGGGTAATAACATGATAACAATGTTTGCAAATCCTAGGAGAAATAGAAACCCTCGTTAAAATGATTCTCTAGCAACTCACAGAAACTGCTTTTGATCTGCATAATTTTTTGCTATGTCTTGTGCCGTCTCTCTGTGGTATAGGAAACGGTGCATGCCTGCGGCACGCCTGGTTCTTTCCTGCCTCTTGGCTTAAGACAGTTTCTGGTTGTTGGCTTTGGATGGCAGCGGACTCTGAATTTCTCAAAACCACACCCTAGGGCTGCAGCATTGGATGCTTTTCTCTGTCACCTACTGACAATTCATTATTTTAAACAAGGAAAGTGAGCTGTGGGCCACTCTAACTGGAGACCCTTTGCTGGCAAGCAACAGGAGAGCTTTCCCCTCCCCTCCTCCCGTGCCACCTCAGCTTCACCCCGATACCTCTTCTTTCCAATTCCAGTGGCCTCCCGCAGCCCCGCTGCCCTCCCCTCGTCCCGTGGCTGCGTGGTCCCCCGTCGCCCCCACCTCTGAGGCGACCGAGTGAAACGCTGGTTTGGCAGCTGCCTCATGTTTGGACACACCGGTCAGCCCCGGCCTCGGGTTGGCAGAAGGACTGATGTCCAAAGGCTAAACCACAGCTAAGAGCTTTCTTACAGCAAGGCATCAGTCAAAGGTTTTTCTGCTGTTTCAATATTATACATTTCCCTTATATTAAATAATGAATGAAAAGAAAATAGAATTTCCTGCGCTGCATATACAAGCTCTCAGATTAATTTGTTGCTATCCAATATTCCTGGGTTCATTTTCCGTTGCAGCAGGCACTGATGCTCGGGAAGCATGTTTTGTTATTTTTCATACCAGGCAGCTCTTGCTTCCTCTACAAGTTTCCATCTGATTCCTTTAATGAAATACCTCTCACAATTGAGCTAATCTCCCCCTCAGTTCCTCCTTTTCTCATTTTCAGTGCCAGCCTTTGCTTTCTGTTCAGCACGCCGTGCTGCTATCAGGCTTGAGAAAATGCTTTTACGGGGTCTACCTATTCCATCTCTAACTTTAGAAAAACGAAATATTTTCATGCCACCTCTACACACTGCAATTTTAAATGGATCTAATCAGTTCTGCCCTCTACTTTTTATAACTAGAAACATTTTCAAATGAAAATTGAGATATCCCATCCTTCAGTGATAGCATAATCTCTCACTCTCTTCCCATATAACGTTTCAAGCAATAAAAAAAGTTTGCCTGGCTGAGAACTTACCCGCAGCGCAAAAGCATTTTCCAAGAGTTTTAGTTGAAGCCAAACATCTATTTAGGTTACAATGTCTTATCTTTGACTAGAATAATTCCTTTTCTTGTATTTAACCTTTGATCAGCTGCCTACCTTTGAACTCTTGGATAACTACCTCCTTCTTGTTATCCTTGTCCCATTTCTCCTGCAGCTCTTGTGTAACTCCACCCTATACATCAAAATAGAATTCTCTTCTGTGAAAAAACTTCTTTTTTGCCCCCCACAGGGACGGTTGCAGTCACTTTGTTTGGCCCTTTGTTTTTGAATATAGTCCACTATAGAGATCTGGGATATAATACTGTAGGACGTTTGTACAGTTTTACATTAAAGTCAGTATTGAAAAACCCCAAACCAACAACGCAGAATCTAACACTGATATTCCAGACTACATCTAGAAAGTCAACTTGTCTATGACGGACTTTGCCCAGCCTACTCCATCCTCACTTACTGGATTCACCTCCCTCCTCCACTCCCCCATCGCCCTCGGAGACCGACCGCAACGGGAATGTCAGCCCCCTCGGGCGGGACACGGGCAGGGGCAGGAGGGATCGCTCCCTCTGGGGAGAGCGGAGCGAGCGAGCGTCCCGCTACCACCTCTGCTTTGGGTTATGCCCTCCAGGTGACAGACACCCTGAAGGATGCTCCACTTTCCTGCTAGGATTCAGAAACCTCAGGGTAAAATAAAACAGCAATAACAACTAAAAAGACATACTGTATAATTTGATTGGCACTTTTTTTCAGAATTACACCTGCTTATGTCTCCTTTTTCCGCCTCCTTCTGATCATGCAAATGGCTTCTGGTGATGTAGGAGGGAAAGCGGTGACAAGTGGGTTGTTTGGGGTTGCGGCAACCTTCATGTACAAAGCTGAAGCAAGCTTCTCCTACACAAATGACTGGATGACTGCTGTTGCAGAGAGGGCCTGGCTGGAGAAAACAGCTCTTAAATTGCTCAAACGGCTGCTGGAGTAAGGCAAAACGCAACCCGGTTTGCCACTTAGTCATCTAACTTTTGATGTAGGCTCCAACCCTAAGCTACCCGCGTCTAGTACTTCTAGAGAGCTTGAGCTAACAAACTTGAAATGTTCTATTTCAGAATATACATACTTGCAAATAGATCATCAAATCCTCCCAAGTTAAGGGTACCACTCAAAAGAATGTGTGGTTATGCAAATCATAATAATTTTTTTAAATTAGCATAAATCAAAAATTAACATGTTAAAAATTGTGGCATGGACTGAATTTTCTTCCTATCAGCAGTGCATGACTTAGAAGGTTCTAAACTATTAATTACTTGTTTTAAGTGCTTGCAGTAAATGATTTCTTGCTTCAGGATAGACGCAGGTAACAATCTTCCTTATTAATACATGTCTCCAAAAGAATTCAGAACAGAGAATTGAATTTCTGTATTCATAATGCACGGACTAGTAAAGAGTTATCAATCCCTTTTTCCCCAAATAGTTTCAAACTATACAGATCTAAGTGATTTATAATTCATGTGGCACTTGCAGACTTGGCACACAGACAAAGGTTTTCTTTTTTACCTTTTTCTTTTGAAAAATTCTTTTCCATCACACATCCCACCCCACTTCTTTGTCATATCCCAAATGAAGAGTAAATATTTTCTCTACCTAGTGTGCATACAGAAATAAATAAAAAGCTGATTATAAAATTACTCATGAATCCTTCCATACCGGGCGTGGCCTCTCAGAAAATCAGAGAGCAGAGTTGCACAAAAGGGGAAGATGCCCTGGAAGGGTGAAATGACGTGACATGAAACTACTGACTAGAGTCTTGGTTCACGCTGTATTTTGACACGGAGTTTCATACAGGCAAGGCTACATACTTAATTTCAAAGCATCCACCGAATGTATCTGGAGGTACCACCATTCTCTTTGCATGTATCTTCCTTTCCCCCCACTTACGTGAACGCGTATCAGCCTATGAAACACTCCCAAGGACAGTTTATCCCGTGCAGTTCATCGTTCATGAGGCGTACTGCAAAGTTTCCAAACTTTGAAATAGGAACAGGGAGAAAAAATTCTGCTACTGAAATCACCCAACACTTTTCGTTCATTTTGAGAACTATTTCTCCATAGATAACCCAATTTTCCCGCTTTTGAGTGGCAAGCTCCTAAGGAAGTGGTAACATTAATGAATGATGGTGATAGAGCCGGCATTAGGTTGAGGTTATTTGCCACCAAGGAAAGCTGAGCTGGTTCCTCAAGATCCCTGAGGATGTTTGGTTTCTTGCAGGCTCTTTTCATCTCAGCGTGTTCTGCATGGCAGCGCCTAGCGAATAAAGCAAAAAGGAATGCTTTTAAGAGAATAACCTGAAATTAAATTATTTCTGAAACTGAGGGACATTACCAAGCTGGTCACAAAGAAGGATCATCTCACTGAAACTAAAAATACATGATAAATAATACTGCTGAGAGGGTAAGTGAGGCGAGACTCGGGAGAGTCTGGGACCGCAAAGTTCTGTTAAATCCTTTTTTTGAGCATCTTTGTGCTGGTTCTGTTGTGCATGAAAAACTCGAGAGACTGCTAGTTCACAGGCCTTATTTCACTGGGGCAATACCTCTGTGCTAAGGGATTATTTTACAGCATGCTTTAAATATCAATCAAATATACTAACACTGCTCCAGCGCGGTAGTGCTGGGTGACACTTCAGTCAGAAAAATCTGCCTTGATAACTGAAGGCTGTAAAAAGTGCATGAAAGTGTGAGGAATGTTGATTTGCAGTTATAAAAATACCCGTAGTTAAAATATTTTACCTGACCCAGTGATTTTTACACTTGCAGATACGCTTTGAAACATGACTTAGCCAGGCTCATTTTAACTCATTTTAAACAAAATTATGTGTTAAGGTGAACGGGGCTGCGAGCCCCGGTATATTGTTTTGTAACAGGGAGCTCGAAGAACACCTCAGATTTTTTCTGTTATTATCTAAGATGAAAAATAGGCTATTTAACACTTTTTCTCCCAGCGACGTGCAGGTCCCGGGAACGGGACAGGAGAAGCGCGCTGACCAGGGGGACCTCCCGTGTCTTTACACCAGAGCCACGTGGTGTGTGGTGCAGGGCCGCGGGCTGGTACCGACAGCCCGGCCGGCACATGGAGGGTCACTTATTGCAGGTGCAGCTGAGAGGCGCCCACGGGAGCTGGCGGTGCCGGCGCGTCCCCTTGCCGTGGTGTGCACCGGGAGCATCGCGTGCGGCTCTTTCTTGTATGAGCCGGCCAGACCAGTAAAGATGGTTCTGGTGAGGATCCTCTGACTGTGGATAACTAACTCACCCCAAAATAAACAGCCGCACACAGACATCCAACATATGAGAATAATTTATGGCACTGGATGTTACGTCCGTGAGAGAAAACAAACATTTGCGTAGTTCAAACTAATGAGACAATCTAAGTCTCAGTGTATTTTATTTTGCTTTGATGGTTCTATTAAAAAAACTAATTTGCAAATAATTTTAAAATATTATGCATCTATATACATACACACACACACATATCCCACACTGATATACAGCTATATCAGCACTATGACTCCTCACGAGCGTTACACAACCACGTCGGCACGACACGATATACCCTTTGCCATGGTAAATGACTGACTATTGCGGAAATAGTTCTGCTTTGCGCCCCTGCGCTGGCAGAGGCGGGGGCACGGCCCTGGGGCGCGGCGCTGCTCGGGACCGGCGCTGCCAAGAGGAGCTGGGGAAGGCTAGCGGGAGAAGCCAGCGAACACTGAGCAGAAGCGACTCCCCCAGAGCCTCGGCAAGTTACGGTTCCCCGGTGTCAATGCAAGACCGGCTAAATGCACGTCTTTCATGGGATCACTCAAAACATCTCTGCATTTTCTCAGCCTTTTTTGCACTTAGATTGTCTCACAGGGCGTGACTCGGCTAGGACTTCACTGAAATCTCTGTAATTATGCTGAAAAAAAAACCTACCAGAAGAAGATGCCCATGTTTTTTCCAGCAATGGACTATTCTGACTGCTGCTTAAGTTTGCTATTTCTCGTCTGCATACTGACAACATTTTCAGATCAGCATTTTCCTTACTGGATGCATCTTAGGCCCTGTTACGCTGTCTTCCAACAAGCTTAAGTTTGTGGTAGTTCTTCATACATTTTTCGGCTTTTATGACTTTCAGAAAATGAATGTTGCCATCAGCCAGTGCAGGCTTCCGCTGGCAGCACCACATGCATGACCAGAGGTTTATTTAAATACTCTCTCAGTACCTAGAAAATAGAACCATTCATTAATATCTTATGAGAAGGATTTTGGGTCAGGCTTTTTGCCTCTCATAATGCATTTTAATGATTTTCTTATTGAGTCTTCCATTACAGTTCTGGAGAGGTAATTCATACTTTCCTTCTACTCGGTATTTCCTTGCAAGAGAAGAACAAAAGCTGGAATTCTCTTCCTACCGCTAGATAATTCCCATGAGATCTTTTTATTTATTACTAATAGATGTTAGATAGGGGACATGCATTCCACCATACCAAAGAGCATATTTATCAGAATACAAATACATATATGGGTCAAAAGGGAAATTATTTTTTCTTTAAATAAAGGGGGAGCAAAACCAAAAGAAGCTTTCTTTTAATCACTACACATAGAAAAAGTCAAATTTTGAGGCTATATATTTCCAACATAGACTGATTCAAAGTTCCTTTACATATTGGGTAATGAATCATAATATCCCTTTTGCTGTTGTCGTGCAGAAACAACACCCCAGAGAGGAAATATTTTCAGCTGCTAGAAATGTGGCTTTCACATTCATGTACGTATATAAAATGTGTCTATTATGATAAATATTTACACACGCAGACGTGCATCTACGTATTCTGCGGAACTGATAATGTCAACAAGAAAATATTCAATTACTTGACAAAAGCTACCACTTTTAGCTTTTTTAATATATAATGCATATAATAAAAATGTAACATGCTGTAATGTGCCTTCCATCATCTCTGAAGGATTCTATTCTCGTACTATGGTGGCTCTGTAAGAAGTAACCATTGTGAGATTGCGCATATTTGGTTTTGCGGATATTTATGCTTAGAAAACCCACAGCTATCTGTATGTCCTGTCTTCACATAGATATCTTTGCAGCCATCAGTTCAGTTGTGTAGCTGTATGGGTATAAGCACTGTGCTTCCTTGGGTTTTTTGAGATAATTTTAAATAATAATGAAATTTAGTAAATCAGTACCTCTGTAGTAGCAATGCTTAAACTACTATATTCTTAATATTTTTGCAATTATCTTCAAGAATGAGGACAAAATAAAACTTTATTTCCTATAGCCTGGTATTTTATGATTTTCTTGTAAACATTTTTTTTTTTTTTGAATAAAATATGTAAAGAAATCCCCTTCAGTTTCTTTCACTTACTGCAAAATGTGCATGAGAACACCATCATCATGCTTAGATGCTCCCTGGAGACCGTGTTGGGTATCTGCTGTAAATGAAAATAAGGTTGTGCTGCAGCAAATCTGCAGCAGTTTTCAAACACGCTGCAGCCAAACCGTGGAGAGAACTGTGGTACACGGTGAGAAAACGCTGCTGGGAAACTCTAGTCCCTCAGTCCTTTTACTTCAAGTACCATGCTTTTATCCTTATTTACTTTATAGGTAACTTATAAATATTTAATTTTAACAGGACCCATGGAATAAAATGCTTTTAGTACAAGGTGGACCGAGTAGTTACTCGGTTTAACTTTCAGGTACAATTAAAGCTTTTATTGCCACCCTGCTGGAAGAGCACAGACACGGTAAAACGTACGAGATGAGGAGGTTCCGCCCACGTGGAGCCTCCCAAAATCCCGAGGGGACCCTGGATCCTTACACGCCCATGGCATCCCGGCGGGATGTGGCTGGCAAACCGCATCCCTGAGGCCATGAGACCTGCACCCCGACAGCTGCAAATGGGGAAAAAGAAAGAAACGTTTGCATCTACTACTGTGGAAAATAGGAGAACCAGGATTTTATTTTTTTTTTTAATTCCAAGTCACATATTTTAACAATAGGGAAAAAAACCCATTATTGCTGAAACCAAAGAATTTCAACTTCCCAGTCGCCTGTTTTGTTGTCAACTTCAGAAGTTTCCAAAGCTTAACAACATTACTTCAAAGCATTTGCTTTAAATGTACACTAGATAATGAAAGAACATCTTTTAAGAATATTTTCAGACACATAAAAACCCCCAGCAAGCTTACATGGCTGACATTTTGACAAATGATGTACCAAAAAAGATCTGGTCACAGAAATAAAGACGGTGGGGAGAGTGACACTTTCTCTCCAGCTAATTGACAACTTGGGAAACAAACACATCAAAAGAAATACATTATGATATTACTCTAGTGAATACAGTCTGTCAGAAAATGCAGGCTGTTTATTAGTTTGAAATAAGCATTCATTTTGATCTCAGGCAGGGTACAGAGACGAGTTCTGGAAGCAGAAGGAATCTATCTGCAAGGGCTCGCAGCACAATGTGCTCGGAGAAACAATGAAGGCGCATTTGAAGGCCCATTAGA
Source organism: Phalacrocorax aristotelis (assembly GCF_949628215.1). Lineage (NCBI taxonomy): Eukaryota > Metazoa > Chordata > Aves > Suliformes > Phalacrocoracidae > Phalacrocorax > Phalacrocorax aristotelis. Next base: position 6,620,385 of record NC_134282.1, read on the forward strand.
CAGCTGCAAGAGAATCTGAAAAGGCAGCAATTTAAATATTTTTAGTGCTATGCAGCTTCTTTCTTATTTAACAGCTTAGCGGGGCTGCATATATTATAGCCAAGTTGGAAATAACTTCAAGATAGGAAGTTGGGAGAATAACGTTAAAGGCGTCACTCAGCCACCTGAATGAGTCTGGATTCAGGGCAGTGTAATTCACAACAGAAACCACCTCCAAGAGCTCTGTTTGGAGAAAAAGCCAGAAATCTGGCATTTGCTGTCGAGTATTTCAGATCCATGAAACTGTTCCCTCATCTCACCTAGTGGCGGTGTCATCCCTCGCACCGCGGAGGGGGATGTGCTGGACACGTTAAGAATGAACACGCAGAGAAGATTCTGCTAACTGGAAAACACGACATCCTCTCGGCAGTCCTGTTGAAATGAGGAGCTGGGAAGCTCCCAAATCATCCCCCAAAACTGCCATCCATCAGCAGGAGGAAAGGGAGTACTGTTCACTTGAATAGCCCGGCTTAGATGCAAGCCTACCCCAAACCACTAAAACCTGTGCATTTTGAACGTTACTAGCCCCTGCCGACACATTTATTGTTAGCAGTTTTACTGTAAGAATATCTACCAGCTCTGAAAGTCCTCCCACTGCAGCCATTTTTAAAGATAAAATTAAGGAGTTAGGTAAAATGGAAAAGAATATAATAAATGTGACATCCCAGAACTTATTAATGAAACAGATGAAGTATTATTGCAAGACAGAAATGGGAAAGAAGGAAAAGAATATAATAAGATCCCTCTAAATAGTTCAGAGGAGAAAATAAGACAATTTAACTGCAAGCATGGCCTAACAACTTTATGACTAACCTCCCGCCCCAAAGTCAAATATGCAGATTTTAGGGCATTCAGCATCAGATCACATTCGCTCCTAAATTCAATTTCATTAACCACCTGGCTTTGAGACCTCTGCTGCAGCGGTCTGTGGTGCAAATATAGGGAAATGGGCAGGGAGGGGATAAGGGTTTCTGTGAAAATGGTTTCCTGCTCCGCAGTTCTCTCCTACAGTTCTAGAAACCTCAATAAATGTGAAATAAAAAGTTAAAATGCCTAAAAAGTTGCACGCGTTATTATCTCATTTGTTACATAGTTGATTGCATATTCATAAAAATGTGCAGGAAGAACAAGGAAAATTTCGATGCAATTGTCCTCCTCCACTTTCGCAAGTGCCACCACAAGTGGGGACGGTGACACCTCGGCATTGCTGATGTCAGATAACCTTTCTAGTCACTGGTTCCAGGATCTTTACTCAACTTAAGTGCTTCTGTTTCCATAACACATTTTTATTTTCAGGAAGAGAAAAATACTGTGAGACAATAATAATTCTTTTAAAGGAATGTGTCTGAAGTGAAGAAACTATATATGAATGTTAAGCCTCATTTAGAAAGGAACCATACCACTGACATCAATTTGAGAGTTGAGCGATACTTTCAAGGAATTTACCACTAATACTTAAAGAAGTAAATAGCAAAATGCCTTGCTATTTTTATTTGTTTATAACTGTGTTCAAACAAACAACAAAGAAAAAATGGATTTCAAGCATTAATTGTGCTGCCTATGATGTCCTCAGAGGATAGTCTTCTGCTGTTCAGTTGTAGATGTACAGGATCTGTTATTTCTACCTGGACATTTGTCTGATTTTGAGAAACAATGGGCAAAACCTGAACTGTCCATTGTTCATTTCTACAGCATGATATTACAATTATAATGTTAACAAATATATCTTAACGATTTTTTTCTTGCTTAGATAGCATTAAAATAGCACTGAAAGTCAAGAGCACCTGGTATACTTACGGACCGGTGAACACCTCCCGTTTCCTTCAGCAATAACCTTCACCATGATACTGCAGCATCTGATACATCTTAAAAAGAAAAATCTTCTCTTGACTTTCATGCGTGTTCACACAAGTTAATGGTGATATGCTCAGCAAACAAAGCATTAACGTACAAATTGCTGCTGGAAACTGGAGATGCCTGTGATCAGAGAGAAGTCCATGCAAGAGAAGAATTTCCTATCTACTTTGCAGCAGCCACTGCTTTACCGCCATGGTTATATCCCTGTGCAGGTAATGGGCTGACTTCCCACATGAGGCTACTCAAAGAGCTGTGGTGAATAGGTTAATTGATGAGCAGAGACTAAAGTGGAGCCTGGCTGAGCTTGGCTTAGCAGAAATCAGTGTCATGAGCATCCAGGGGATAGAGGGGTCATTGAGAACATGCGCCACAGTCAGAGATGGTACACAGCTGTATCAGAGCCTTCCTTCGCAGAAGGGAGCACAGACCAAATAACTGATTTCAATGTGAACGTATCTAAAAATATGTCTGAATCAAGTCAGAGCTCGCCTTCTCTTCAAAATTTATACTTATTGGAAAATGACTGAAAAGAATTAACCACAGCAAGCAATCAGAACAGATAACAGCAAATGCCATTTCACTTGGCTCATTTGACAGCCTAATGGCAAAACCATCCACAACAAAATTATTGTCTAATTTAAGAGCAGAGACAAAGCTTTCTATAGGAATGAATGAAACCCATGCGCATTCGATGGTGACAAGTTGGTTTAGCTTCTCTGGATGGATATAACGCATCAGCCTTTTCCAAACAACTTTGTTTTCTCTCTTCTGAGAATTGTCCACTTTTAGTTTAATGATATTTTCCACTGGCAAAAGAGGAAATAAAAATCATTCCACCCCTGTCCCTTAATAACTCCCGAGCCCTGGCTAAGCAGTAGCCTGCCTTGAGATACTCTAGCCCTTTCTCACTTTTCTTTTCCAAATAACTTCTACAGAGTTAATAAATAACTGCAAACATCAGTGACCACTAAAAATAGGGGAAAAAAAAGTGCCATACATAAGCCCACCAAACAACAAACTCCAACAGTTTTCACATATTATTGAAGACCAGCTTCAAATCCCGTAGGTACACAAGTGAGGACCTGTGCTTAGCCCCCACAGCAAAATCCATCACCCAGCCCGGCTGTCCTCAGGCTTTTCTAATATGTGCAGGTAAATATTGATAAAACATCACTCGGAGTGCTGAAGATCCTCCGTCAATTCCCCATAACTTGTGCAGGAAGGCTTCCCGGGCGGTTGCTGGTATGAAGAGTTGAGCAGTTCTCCTGGCCTGTTGGTGAGGGGCAAGTTAGCAGCCAAGCAATTTGAGCGGACGAGGAAATCGGTGAACAAATTAGCAATATAAACCTAAATTCAATCTCACAAAAAGGTTGAACTTGCAGTTTGAAGCAGCACCATGAAAAGAAATGCAGAACTCAGAGTACACATCTACTTACAGGAACAGTGGGTTATGTGATCAAGAGATCTGTGCAGGGTTATTATGCTGACTCGATGGTTTTGGTAGTAATAAATCCTACTGTTTTTCTCCTAAATATGTTGATTTTTCTCCCTCTGTATTGTGAAATAGGCAATTATTTGATATGCTTGTTACAGAACTCTTTAATCACTCCACTGTTATAGCAGCCAAAAGTTTTGTCTTCTGTAAATGATATAACGTCTGAAAAATATCAGGTATTTTATTAACCCTCTTTGAATGCATTCTCTATGCAATCATGAAACATCCTTAGGCTTTATATAGAAATGCTACACCAGAAATTGTGTCTAAAATGATTACAAATCAGATTAAAGAAATTTCAGATTAAAGGCAGTCTCCTACTAGATATTCTTAAATAATAAAGACATGGAAGAGGTGACCCTCCAAGGAAACTAAATCTGGGAGAAAATAATAGGGTTTTTTACAGGTAAATCTCAATTTTTATCCAAGCCATAGACCACATATGTACAAAACATGTCACCAGCCTGCTTCGCGAGGACACTTTTGTGTTCCTGCTGTGCTGCCTGACTTGCTTCTGCCAGGACATCGTCAGCCCACTTGGCAAATTGAGAGTCTTTGCTGATGGCTGAAATAACTCCTCCTGGAGAACGTTGCAATGTTTTTTAATCCAAGTGGAGAAAATCTACAAGCAAAAAGCCCTTTTCTGAGCAGGAAAGCAGCACAAGGTGTGATGTGACGCCGACAGTGGCAAGAGGGACTATTCCTCCCAGCAGGCATGTGGCATGTTTGCACAGACACCCACATATGGACCTTTCTGAATCAGGTCATATTTTCTCCCCTGACTTCTTGTATTTTCTCTCTTAGAACTTTTTAATGAGGTAGATTTGTACAACTTTATCTTACAAGTGAGTGTCCTTGTGCTCTCCTACTTGTGTCCTTGAACTTAACAGTAATACTTTGTCTGTTTGAGAGAGCTCTTAAAAATTGTACCTTTCACATGAAATCACTGGTCCAGTGGCTTTTTTTCCCCCACGCTTTTATTGCCCTCTGCCATAAAACCGATCCTCCGTGAACTTATCACCATTGAAGACAATAATAGACAACAAAACGCAGTGATAGAAACTTTAGTGCCAAATTTCAAGCTACAACCAACCCTTATGGCTATGTTAGAAAAGCTGTAAAATACACCTTGTTTACAGGAAAGTCGACACATTCTTTTTGTGCCTGTAGCCTCTGTAGACCACAACCGCCCTGAGTAGTTTTTATGATTTTGCCATGAGAGTTACGAGAAACTTTAAGGCAAAGGCCACCAGATCATATATTTTGCATCCAAAAATGACGTATGGAGCATTCAAGTTTGCCGTGTACATTATTTGCTGTAGCAATCACACAGTTTAACAAACTATTAAAAATAAGGCAATTGCATACTGAGTTCGGGGCTTTTCCTTTGCAGGCTCAGCTATTAGGCATTTTATTTCACTTTGCAGATAATTTTGTTTGGTCTACTGCAGAAATATTATCATCAAGTATTAATAGTTTTTCCCTATTCATAGTCATAATATGCTAAGTGTTTTTGACTGTTTTCCATCACTCTAATAAACTATTCTGAAAGGAAAGAATTATGAATTGTCTTAGATGATGAAGCAATATTACACTCGCAGTTGAAAACTAAGTTCCATTTCTGAAAAGCACAATAGAGAGCAAGCCTACATGATTGATAAAGAAATGTTAGGGCTCTCGATGTACAAATGCAATTTGTCAATCTTTTTTTTTTTTAAATACCAGAACACTTCAGATATTCTTGTACCTTCTTCACACAATTCAAAACCCACTTGAACTTCTGTGGGAGGCAATTAACAATAATGAAAGCCAACTTCAGTTTTGAGTACATTGTTTTTAAATGCCACCTACAGACATTCAGTCAGATCTTGAACACTTTAGGTGAAAAAAAGCTTCGCTTTCAAAAAAGAGATGGACAGAGTCTATCATACACCAAGAACTTTTGTCTGCCTTCATTGGAGATTCAAAAATTTGCTCTCACGGCAGAAATCACGGTTGACTTTGAGAAGGTGAACGCATCAGGTACAGACTCATCTCACTCACAAAGATTAACCATAACATGGATGGGAAGGAACTCAACCTCCAGATTCACCTCAGATTCTGGGGTTATCTGTCTAGATCACATCCAGACTTCATGGCCTCTTTTCTTTTTGAAGTGGATGCATCTAAAGACAACCAGCAGAAGACAGCTTTCATTTGCAGAGTGAAGTTTGAACAGACCTAATTTCTCATAAATATGTATTTCCTTTCTGAATTACTTTTAAACAAAAGCTGCCTACAGAAAATAAGACAAAGCCTTTGTTAAAATGAAGACATTCTGTCTCTAATATTTTACGTTAAATTCATGACTTAGTGCGACTATTGCTGCTATTACGCTTCCACAGCATTTCAAAAAGAGTAGATGGCTAGAAAAAAACATGAAGAATTATTGCTAACAAAGACGTAGCGTAACATACTTAAAGCTATTGCCAACTACAAAAGTAATAAAGTTTGAAGAAGATAATACAACAAACATAATGGCTTGCTTCGCATCGTAAACAGATAATGAAGCAACCAGATGCAATATATCTAGCAGTTAATGCACTCAGTACTACATAAATAACAGGTTACTGCAGTATTACTTAGTACACTAATAAAACTAACAGATGACCAAATTACGTCTCTTTTATGCACACCGTGGGTCCCACTGGATGATATTCTCCCACTGAGGTTGGTGGGACTACTCCCATTAGTAAGAGAAGAGCAAACTTTGGACCATGAGAGCCAAATATAACACAAAACACTATTACTCCCTTTCAAGCAGAATAACTGATTTTGTGGACGGAGAGACACGGTTGGGCCCTTAGGGACGGTGCAGCAAATGTGCCCAAAGCAGGACAGCGTTCGCCGGTCCCGCGGGAGCCTCCCTCCCCAGCCGGGGCGGCTCCATCCCTGCAAGAAAAGGCTCCAGCTGCTCCCTGCTCCGACCCCCCACCCCGGCTATCGGCACCTTGAGTTCGAGAGGAAAGAGCTATCGTAACACATTGAACAACGAGGCGAAGATAAACAGCCATCTAAAGCTAGCAAAGCTTAGGCTGAAATTAAACAACCTTTTAGCTGAATGCTCTGTTTCTATTCACACTAAGAAAATCCTTGACATAATTTAATTACAACTAAGAGGACATTATACCACAGCGTAAGCAAGAAATTTTGAGAACACTGTGTCATAGGTGATGACATTATCTGAGTCACTTTTGATGGGACTAATATTGTTTAAGCAAGCTGAAGCGAATTTCACTGCACGAGATAGAATAGCCACAGAACAACAGGTCCAGAGGGTGAACAAGGCTGTTATAGGCAAAGGCGGATAATTACAAAATGTAATTATACTTTGAATTTCTCAGGGAAAAGAGCAAGACTTGATAAACATTTTAGCACATTCTTGCTGTTAGGAAAAAAAGGACGTTTCAAGGAAATTAAAAACAGAAACCAGCAGATTTTGCAGCAAGGGTTCGAAATGTTGAATTCCTGGGATTAGACAGGTCATTCAAATATGAATATGAACGTGAATATGAACAGATTATTTATTTATTTCATGTAATCTATACCTGTACAAATAAAAACAAATAAATATGTATGAATATCACACATGTAGGCATATACATGTATGACAGGAATTTTAAAATCTGGAGTCAATTATCCGCCTAAATCTAACTCGGAGCTCCCCCTCTTTACTGGTGGCTTGTCTTCTCCACAATGTTCAGAGGCAATCCCATTGCTTCTCCAGCAGCAGTAGGTATGGACTAGATCTAGCCTAAATGCAATTTGCTAAACTTTGCAGCATTTTCCGAACAAAATTATTTGAAAAAACTCATAAGAGATAGGAATAAACGTAGGGAATCTATTTATTTTATTTCCCTATACCTTTGTACTAAAATGTGTGACACTGAGTAGTTCACACTGACATTGCCCAACACGGGTGAAATGGATTTAACATGCCTTTTTTATTATAAATTGTCAAAAAGAAGAGGATAATAGGATGACAGTGGCTATGATTGCCAAAATAACCAACCACACATTACTGGATAAAGCAGCAAAATTTTTGTTCACTCCTGAAAGTTCACTGTGAATTAAACTTTTCACATATTGCAAATCATATATAACATCAACAATCTGCTCCATTTCTATATGCACAAAAAGTGGGATGTGCTTTGCTGAGGACCCTGAAAGTACAAAAAAATGTTGTGAATGGAAATATTTAAATAGAAATATTTTTAAATATCTCTATTTGGGTAATGTAGTTGGATTCTAAAAAATTTGACTCCTCAAGGCTGTTGTAAGATATGGCCTCAGCTGAATGAAAATTTCGCTGCTTGGAGTCAGTTGTGCAAAACTCATCCTACCTTATGTTTGTCCAATTTACAACAGGCATTATGGGGCCAGAAATGTGCGACGGCTGCAGAAACGGATGGGAACCTACCAAATGGGAACATCTGTAGCTGCTTTAACTGGGATCCCTTGCCTTTTGGAAGTTTAAATAAAGATTTTCATGTGCCGTTTTGCATGGTTTTGGTTATTTTGATCAATCTATTTTTTTAGATCATTTTGCATATATTGAAAAGAAATCCAGCAGATTGAACTCTTCAAATACAATCAGTGACAGATGAGAAATATGCTTTGTGAACTTAATAGGGAGTGACCAGAAGATACGTATAAGTATGTATTTTCTTGTCATTTGGTGTCCCCCTTAACAATGAAACCCCATAAGCTGTCAAAATGTCAAGGTGTGTTGACTTCAATACAAGCAAGGAAAGGAAAAACCTTATGAAATAGCACAAGAATAGAAATGCTGCAAAAGAAAAGAAAACTTTGGCTTACTGTACATTTTTCAACATTTACTCAGATCTAAATATAAAAATGTCTGCCGTTCCCACTAAATTAGTTTCAGCCAGAGTATGTTGTCGGATACATACATTATATAAAGCCAGAAGAAAAGGGTATTAAAAATAGAAGAAAATAAATAAATCAAAAAATAGAAAGCAAGCAAATATCTTGCTTTGAAATAAGAGATTCACTTTCATATACATAAATATAAATGATTCCTTTATCATGGCATACGTATCCTTAATTAGAAGTGTCGGTACAGGATTTTTTCAAGAACTACAGAGGGTCTGTCAATATAGTTTACAATGTACCCCTGAATAGTCACGCTGCATGAAACTACTGTGCGCAGCAATTTCTTTTGCAGAACAAGGTGGAGGTTTCTTTACAGCAATATATTTATAAATGTTGTTTTTAAAAACAAACTAAAACATCAAAAAGCAATCAATTCTGCACTAAGTATTGCCTGAAGAGATGATCTAAAATGAGTACATTCACTATCTAATTTTTTTTTTTCCATAAACTTCTTTCAACATCTACCTAAAATCATTTTGAAACCTACTTGACTTAGTGCAGCATCTAAGTGGAAGACATTTTTACCATCCTGGTAGACTCATATCCTCTGGTACACTCATATCCTCATTATCCGTGGAGCTGGTCGGTTCTTTTGACCCAGGAAAGCTCATGCACATATTGCACAGTCTGGCACCGATCTCCAGTGGGACTGGCGGAAGGGAAAGGGAGAAAAGGCAAGGCAGAAAATGAAGGACAGACAGACGGAAGCATTGCTGCACGTCTTGGTTTGAGAACTCAGTCCTTTCAGGAAAGGGGTCACAACCAGGAGACTCACAGAGTGCTGCAGAACACACAGAGGTGCAATGCCCTAATTTCAGCTACAGTGCTATTTTAGAGGATCCAGAAAGAAAAACAACAAAACAACCCAAAACCAAAAACCAACAAGGAAAAAGGAAAACGCAGGAACCCAAGTACCTTGGATTACTTAGAGCTCCTGTGGTTTCAGATTCCTAAGGTTGAAAGCACCAGGCGCCCAAGTCAGTGGGGAAACCAGAGGGGGAGAAACCCCGTAGGTTTGACTCAATCATTTTCCTGCCTTCCTGGCACATTTTTTTCAAGTAAAACTAGATATCTCAAACTGCACATCCACTGACTGCTTTAAAGTTAGTGGGTGGCTTTGCAAGAAATCAAACAGAACCAGGCAAGAAAGGAAAACACTAGCAGTGAGAAGGAAATATTTGGGCACAAAATATGATGGAAAACTATTCTCTTGGAAGTACTGCATTGGAAATCTGACAGTTTGTTGGAATTAATTAAAAAGTAATGGAAAAATGGAGTTTATTTCCACACTGATGATGGGAATGGAGAGGGTTTTTTGGACATTCAGAAGTTTTCAGGATTCTATTTGCCTATCGAGATGTCTTCAGGATAACTTCTAATGCAAAGCAGACAGAAACGGTAGCAAACCATTTCGCTAGCAGGGAACGTGAAGATTCAGCAGTCCAGCTATATTTAGAATAACAAATATTAAAAGATTTGATGCTTCAACAATAATATGAGTGGTCTTATAAACCTACGTGCCATTCCCTCTGCACTAAATCGTATTCTTAACGTTGCTAACGATGGACAAAGTGTTGGTCTAAGAATGTATTTGCGGAAAAATGCAGATTCAGGTCAACAGAACTATTTATATCTAATTCACAAGATTGTCTCATCTGAGGGAAATTGTCTTATCTGAGGAAAAAAGTTTTAGTAGACATCAAAGTGGGTTTTTTTGTTTCAACATTTCAAAGCAAAATTGTTTCTATTTTTTACTTTCAATGTTTCATTTCAAAGTACTTCTTTTTTAAAGAGTAAAACATAAAGACATTTTTAAGATTTTTGTTTTGTTAGAGAAGGTAATGAAAATAGTTTAGATTAACATAAAACAAGCCACTAGCTGTCTGAGGTGTTTTTGGCTCATCTAGCAGAACAGGTATCAGCTAACCATGTCATTTCATAACGTCCCAATGCAAATGAATAAGAAACTATGATAAACTCTTTCCCATCGCTTGATAAATAAAACACAGTCAAATGGTCATATTGTATTACAATGTGCATGTGACTCCATTCCTAAAAGTATTCTTTTAATGAAGCTTCATTTTACTTTTCTTATTTTTTACAGATTTGCTGTCAAATAACTCAAGTCAACATGACTTCATGCAAACAACAGCCTGATGGCTTATTCTGAAAGTTCAGAGCTCCCGGGGTGCTTGTGTGTGTGGGCAATTATCTGTGGTACTTGTCCATTGTATATCCTTATTATATATGTGTATTATAATTACATATGTTTCATACGAACATTTTTATATAAAGACACTAAAGTACTGAGAATGATTATGCATTTTTGAAACTTCTCTGGCTTGGTCCCAGAAATGTAGACAGCATAGTTTAAGAGCTGAAATGGTGTTTGTTTCTTTTTTATTTCCTTTCCATTCTTTTATATATTTTTTTTCTCCTTTTAAGATTCTGTGACCTATTTGCTAAGGAAAGAGCTTACCTGTGTGTTGGGAAGGAGTCTGCCTGCCTGACTCGAACAAAGCCATCAGCTTGATCATAAGGGATGCAGCTGTTTTCCTCAGCTAGACAGCACACAAGAAACTCTATGTCGCATTGTTTCTAAACACATACTTTGGAGGTACAAATCCCATTATTCTTTACTGCTAAGGTGCACACCACAAACCAAGAATATTTGGGAAACCTCAGATTTTAGCATTATTCTTTTTCACATAAGAGAAACAAACCATTCAATCAGTCATCTTCATTAAGAGAATTTCTCAAGCAATGTTATAAGAATTTATAGAGTGCTACTAACAACTTTTTTTTTCCATCCTGATCACAATTTCAACATGTGGAGTTTGTTTTGAAGAGGTCACAAACCCTGTAAAACACTGGGACAAAGCCTGGAAGAAGACGGCGCTTTGCCTGCGCTCTGGCTAGCAGGAGAAAAGCTACTTGGATAAAAACCTCTGCTTTCAACAGCTAAGTGTTTCAAAATTACAGCAAACGTATCATCAGACAGATTCATCTTCGTGAATTCTAATGATAGACATAATCCCAAACCATCTTTTCAGACCTCAAAAAGTTAGTCCATTAGTATATTTATTATTAAAATAAAAAGTCTGAGAACAAAACCTCACCCAAAGGATGCTCTTGTGTTTGCATTGCTGGACTGGGAACTAACAGCACCTTTTTATAACAAACTCTTCTTTTAATGGGCCACTAGTCAAACAGGGATAAAAAGGCATTCCTGCTTCCCAGTGGTAGAAGGACAAATGCATTAAGGAGTGAGAACTCCATCCTAGAAAAAAAACAAAACCAAAACAAAACAAAAACAAAACACCGCACCTTATAAAAAATAAGATAAATAGACAAATATCTTTCACCAAATCTGGGAAACAGAAAACAAATTCCAGAGTGGTATAATTCCTTTGAAAACATAAAATGAAATAAAACCAAAATTCACACTAGAGTGCATTAAAGACGAAAAATTAAGTAACAGACTTTTCTTCAAGTCCACAAGATTAAGCCTAATATGTGAATTAGACCTTAGAAAAGTAACTGGGTCTTTACAACAGGTCAAAGCCTCAAGCTGTACTTCAGGCATTTGTATGGAGAATTCCTTAAAGCTTACTGGGAAATGCAGTGCTTCAACACAAAAAAAAAAAAAAAAAGGAAAAAAAACAGAAAAGAAAGAAAGCTGAAGCTCTCAATCTTATTTACATCGAGAACAGGAAGCCAGGCCAACAAGACAGTTCTCTGGGAAGGACGTGTTTCCACAGGGCTACTAACTTCTTGAGGCAATACAATAAATCCCGTAAGAGATCATAATTGGATTTCCATAGCAGAATCTCCACATTCTGATATTATTCTGATTCAATTTCTCAAGTCGCTGGGACATATTTCTCTGAGGGTCTCACAAAGGCCATTTTTCTTAGCTGCGGTGGGACTCCAGCAGACAGAAGAGTGCTGGGTAACAGATGGCATGCTTACTGCTTTGTAATATCACAAGAAGCTTGCCCTGGTTTTGTTTTCCAATTTGTTTAATTTTACAGATCTGTGGATATGCAAAATTAAATAAAACCTTCTCTTCCCTCTGTCTAATGCATAGTTATGATCTATGTTCTGAACAGCCCCCCAAAATGTCCAAGGACTCCATTATAGGAGCAACCGTTCAAACACATAACAAATGACAGTCTTTGTTCCAAATAGTTCGTATTTTGAACAGAAAGAAAAAAATTATGAAAACCTGGAATTGCTATTTTCTCATTCCGAAAGCAGCAAAAGATGCTTTCGGTTGAGCAAAAGATGAAACTGAAAGTGTTGAGTATGGGTCTGACAGCTCAACGAAGCGATTCTTTTCCCTTTCTTACAGCCACTTTATATAGATGTAGCTGCAGAAAATAGTGAAATAACAGAGACCTAATTGTACACATCTGATTGTGTATTTCAGCCTAAGAGGGTAAACAAAAAAAAATCCAGAAAATCTGGAAGCCGCACACAGCCCCATTGCCACCAACCTACGGAGCTGCGGGGCTTTCCGGGATGCCCACGAGCTGCACGGGCAGAGCAGGGGTTTGCTGAAACCCCAGCGCTGCCCCCTCCGAAATCTGGCTCCACTGTGGGAGAAACGGGAGACTTGAGCAAGGCCTGACACTAAGTCAGTTGTAAGAAATAGCCATCAATCCCCTGACTGCTGACATGCTCAACGACAGGCACCGGCCTCAAGGTTTGCAGTATGCCCTCGCTGCCCAACGCCGTGCACAGAGTAAGCCGGTGGGGGAGGTTAGTGAGAAGTTTAAAATCTCTCCGTTGAGATGCAATTCCCCATTTAACCCATTTAACCCTCTGTTTTGGGTTATGCAAAGCAACATTTCCTTTCTGAATCAGGACTGCCATCAGGCTTTCGCGCCTCCCAGCCCAACAAGCAACGCGCCAGGGATGGCAGCGCTCTGCTGCTGCACCACAGTTCATGAAGGATGCGGCACCTCACGAAGAGGCAGAGGTGCTGCAGACACACAGTACACCAGCCAATGCCTCTGAGTCTTACTGGATGTTTATTGATCCTGCCTTCACCTATTACCCTCAGTTTGTCGGTATCCGTAATTGACCCGAGGGAGCCGCAGCAAGGCAGACTTGCTGGCCGCTTTGCTCCCTACAAAGCAGGCTGATGGGAGAGGGTCAGGGCCATCGGCCGCATCCAGGTAGTTGGGGAGCCACAGATCCCGGTGCAAGTATGAGAGATGCCAGGTAACAGCCACTACACGCTAAGCACAGATTATTTTTGTGGGAGAGCAGGACAGTTCATCAGTTGATCTTACCTAGACCTAATGAGACTCAGACATCTTCCCAGATAGCGAAGGCAGAGCTTGGAGCGGTGTTTTTTGCTCTGCAGTGTCCAAGTAACAGAGATATCCGCTTTGCTTAACCAGGTACCTCATCCGCCAATATTTCAAACAAGGAGACCACTGGAAATATCAGCCCCCTCAGGTGCATTCCTGGAACACACTGGCCTCAGCGACACAGCGAGCGCAATGACAGCAGGCTGTGGGGGTGGGAATTCAGGGCCCCGCCACCGCTGCGGTGTCAACCTTCTATTTCTCTGCAAGCGCGCAACAGCGAACCCGGGCTGCGTCAGAGGTGTTCCGCCAGCTTTCTGAACAAACCGGCATCAGCTCAAATGAGGGTTTATTTTTACTGCTTTATACTATATGATGCAGATGAATAATCATAACAAAAATTGAAGGGGCTAGATTTTATATATATGTGTATGTATATATGCATGTAAACGTGTGCGTGTATATGTCTATTTTTATATATATGTAAAAAATCACATTTCAGCTCTCACCCAAATGTTGTGAGAACTGAAATAATTACGCTGTTCACAACTTTAATTAAAGACTCCGGTTTTGTTCCTTTTAAGGAGCCTTTTCTTTTTTAGATGTTGGGGGAAAGTATAGCATCTGATGTAATGAACTCCCGGGACTTACGCTGTTCTGGAAAATTCAAAAATATATTGGAATTCGCTATTTCTGTTTTCTGTAAGTTTCTTCACATCATGGGTGAACTCATAATGAAAATCTAGACTGTATTGCACAGTAGCCATTTACTGAAACCTCCTGCTCCACTGCCTTGGCAGTAAATCACACTTCTTGTGCTGAACTCCGAGGAATTTTTCCCTTTTCAATACCTACCCAGGAAAGTCAATTGATTTTTTCTGCAAAACTCAGCCCCTCAACTTTTAAACTTCTCTCAAAGATACACTGTGATACCACAAGTCATCCAGAAGTCTATTTGGATTTAGGAAATGAATTTTTCCTGGACTGTCCTCAAATCCAGGCAATCCACATTAGGCTTACGGGGTATCTGCTGTGTGGAAGGCACAGCATTATATTTACCATGCAGGTTATTCCTCTTGCAAAGCAAGCTGAAGGAAACAGAAACAAATAGAACTTGTTCAAAAGGAATGTCTTTATAGTACAGTCCCTCCGCAACTTATTCCTACAATAAAAAACAAAGAATACCCATGTTCATGTTTTCCTGATTACCAGATTCTTTATGTATCAGTGACATCAGGAGTCATTTCATGCTAGCATACAGATGTACATATTTGCAAAGGAAATGGCAAATTTCTAATCAGGATTCACCTGCTGCCAGACGCAGTGTGAGAATGTACCAGTGACTGTCAACAAAGTGTCAAATGAAATTATGCAATGTGCAAAGTAAATGTAGGAAAAGATCATTTGGGAGACATTACTAATCATGTTAAATACACATAGCAACACTAAAAGTCTAAATTTCAAAGGCCTGGAGGTACCTAATGAGATTTTTGAAACTGCCTTTTTAGCAGTACTGAAACGTGGTGGGAAGTGCCTCGCTGCACTGGAACTACCTTGGAAATGATCGTTTTAGGTTTTGACCTTCAAATTGAAGAATACCCTTCTGAAGTTGTGGAATGATCCTAGGCAACTCCATGGAGCAATGCCATCTATGCGTATTTGAGATTAAAGCATCATTTAAAGGAGATCTCCTCTGGCTTCAGCTGCCTTCAGACCAGGCCTAAAAAGAGGCAGAACTGGAATTTCTACAAATCTACCTGCACCCCAACTTTGTGCTTGCTCCTGGTGCACACATTTTCTGGGCTAAGATATGACATGCACCTTTAGGATTCATGCCACATCATTCGTTTATTACCTTCTTTCCCATTTAAAATAAGAATGGTGAAATAACTTCAGCGACATATATATGGCCATCTGTATTACATATATACAGAGGTTTCTGCTCCAGCCAGCCCTCAGTGGCCAGCAAGCAGTAGGGCTCAGAGGTGTCTCTTCTGAAGCCATCTACTGTATCACAGCCCCCGACCCAGGCCATTTCTAGGGCTCAGGTATTCCCCTGTGTTTCTAAGGAAAGGGTTCTGTGATTTTCAGCTTGATCTGAAACAAGGGGACTGGGCTGCAGCTGGGCAGAGTGGCTCAAAACATGGGTCAAACAGCACAGAGTATCGTCAAGGAGTCTCGGGGCGCCTTTGGAGCACTACACAGAGTCAGTCAGTACAAAAAAAAACACATAAGGGAAAAAAGCCTGAATTTTATTTTACTTTGAAACAAGCCAAGCTTTACTGAGGAAAATCACAAATATTAACAGATAAGCGTGGAGAACTGGGGCTTGGGACCGAACCAGGGAGCTAAGCTTTTAACGGCACAAATATACTTGCAATTTCAAACAACTCTATTTTTTTAAATTTGCTGTTCCTCTCTTGGTTCATAACAGAAATATATCCTCTTAAAGATGAAGGGCAAACATTGCATTTGAAAAATGCAATAAAAATCCATTTGCTGTTTTTTCCCCCCACAAAAAGCAAACTATTTGCATAGCAATGCCCAGGCCGTCGTTTTCCTCCCCACGGGCAGGCTCTGATGCTTCAGAGACACAAAGAGCAGAATACAAATCAGTTCCTACTTCCATGACATCCTGTGATTTCAGCTGAGAGCAATTTACTTAAGATGTATTTCTTTGGCTGGGAATACGTAGCACTAGTTCTCCTTATTGTCCTGGACATTTCACCCACTAAACCATTAGTTTCCTCTGAGGACAGAAGTAAATAGCACAATTTGTTCTCACGGAAGACTAGCTGTTTCTGAAATGTGAAGAAGCTCATGGCAAATGGGCAGAATTTTGGGAATAAATAAGAAAAATGGGGCACCAGAACTAGATCTTCTACAATGACTTCTCTCATTCATTTAAATGGGAAACAGTCTTTCTTGTTGCTTGCAGGAATCAAGACATAGCAAAGTTTGCAAGTTCCAGAGAAAATCTCTTTAGTTCGTCGCTAATTTTCTATGCAGATTTGAAATATGAAAAAATATAAACTTTAAAGAAAAATGTGAAGACACAGACTTCCAAAACCAGCTAGTGATTTAAGAAAATTACATCAGCAAGGCAAGAAAAGATGTACGTTATAACCGTTTAATCAATAAATTGCTTTAAACATGTAAGAAAACCAGTGAAAACACTGCATCTTATCCTCTTTTTTCATAAAGCTACTGCTACACCAAGGCAAGAATTAAATAGTACATATTGTTCCTGATCTTACAAAAAAAATTTAATCTCAGTCCCACTTCATAAGTCTCTGAAACTCCATCTGCCAAAAGATTCACCTTTTCCAGGTACTATTTCATGCTTTTCCCTTGCCTATAGCAGAGTTTTCCCCCTGCAGATTAAGCTAAATCTCTTCAAATGCTCAAGAGATTCAGATGAAAATGTTAAGTCAACTGTCTTGATGATTCTCAAATTATCTAGGAAGATTCAGTACAAGTGCAGGTGACAAACTTGCCCTAGCCAGATTTCATTGGGAATTCCCTGAGAAAACGCAGAAACAAGATATCTCACTTGTCTGAATTCTTCCTGAATTTTCAGAGGACACAGTGATCTGGACAGTTTTTCCCAGAAGATTTTCGAATGATCATGCTTACTAGGGCAAAACAAAGAGGGGTTATCATCAAAGCTGCACAATCAGAGGGAAAAGAGGGTTATCAGAGTAGTCAACATGGATTCACCAAGGGGATATCATGCCTGACCAACCTGATATGATGGCGCGACTGGCTGGGTAGATGAAGGGAGAGCAGTGACCATTTACCTCAACTTCAACAAGGCTTTCAACACTGTCTCCCATAACACCCTCATAGGCAAGCTTAGGAAGTGTGGGTTAGATGAGAGGACAGTTTGGTGGATTAAGAATAGGCTGAATGGCAGAGCTCAGAGGGTCGTGATCAATGGAGCAGAGTCTGGTTGGAGGCCTGTGACTTACAGTGTTCCCCAGGGGTCTGTGCTGGGTCCCGTCCTGTTCAATATATACATCAATGACCTGGATGATGCGATAGACTGTAACTTCAGCAAGTTTGCTGATGACACCAAGCTGGGAGGAGCGGCTGATACACCAGAAGGCCGTGCTGTCACCCAGCAAGACCTGGACGGGCTGGAGAGCTGGGCCGAGGGGAACCTCATGGGATTCAGCAAGAGCCAGTGCAAGGTCCTGCCCCTGGGGAGGAACAACCCCCCGCACCAGCACAGGCTGGGGGGGACCTGCTGGGGACCGGCTCTGCTGAGAGGCCCTGGGGGTGCTGGGGGGCAGCGAGGTGACCCTGAGCCAGCACCAGGCCCTTGGGGCCAAGGGGGCCAGCGGTGTCCTGGGGGGCATGGAAAGGAGTGTGGGCAGCAGGGCGAGGGAGGTTCTCCTCCCCCTCTACTCTGCCCTAGTGAGACCACATCTGGAGTGCTGTGTCCAGTTCTGGGCTCCCCAGTTTGAGAAAGACAGAGAACTGCTGGAGAGAGCCCAGTGGAGAGCTACAAAGACGATCAGGGGAGTGGAGCATCTCCTTTATGAGGAAAGGCTGAGAGAGTTGGGTTTGTTCAGCCCGGACAAGAGAAGACTGAGGGGGATCTTATCAATACCTAAAAATATCTAAAGGGCGGGTGTCAGGATGATGGCACTAGACTCTCTTCAGTGGTGCCCAATGACAGGCCAAGGGGCACCGGGCACAAGCTGGAACACGGGAAGTTCCACCTGGATATGAGGACAAACCCCTTCCCTGTGCAGGTGCCAGAGCAGGGGCACAGGCTGCCCAGGGAGGCTGTGGGGTCCCTTCCCTGGAGACATTCACACCCCGCCTGGACGCGGTCCTGTGCCCCCTGCTCTGGGTGTGCCTGCTCCAGCAGGGGGTGGGATGGGGTGAGCTCCAGAGGGCCCTTCCAACCCCTGCCATTCTGTTATCCTGTGAAAAGGAAGTATTAGGCAAACAGAACTTCACTTGGAAACACTGATTTTTTTTTTAGTATTTCTGGATTTTAGCTGATGTAAGGTAGAGGATGTCTCAGGTCAATTAGGTTCATAAGTGTATCAAAGAAGTTAAAGCCCAATCTCCTGCCCCAGGTAAAAAGCTCTGGTGCCCTTCCCTGTGCTGCTCCTTCCAATTACCCCCAGCAGATGCCTCACCCCTACCATCCTTCAACCCTCAACCTGTGAGGAGCAAAACCAATAGGATCTGCAATGTACATCTCTGGTGTCCAAAGCAAATGGTTTATCCAAAAGGGTCTTTTAATTCAGTATTTTCCTCTCCTTTTGGGCCAGAGAGAAATTAAAAGAAACTTTCATAACCAAACATGTTCAAAGAAGGTGGTCTGTCAGCAACATTTTATTTCAGTAACAAAAGTCCATCAGTTTGTTGAATAATTTCTAATTTGTTCTCCTCAAAATACACTGTGATTTCACTTCCCAAAGAGCATTTTCATTCCCAACCTGACAAACTGATTGATCATTCTTGTTATCTGTCTCAGGGCTTCTTCACTGCATTTTGAAGAGAAGTTATAACGTGAAATAAATTCAGAAGATAAAGTGGTTGAAATTAGAAACCTTCAGATTTAAGACCAAATTACAACACTTCACCTTTTTCTCTAACTTTAAACCAGCAGAGATGCGAGCATTACACAGGTGCTGAAGTGCCATGACTTGTATGTTGCAGAGCAGAGCAATGCACAGGTTATGCTAAAAATAACCAATTTAAACTTTCAAAACATTTCCCACTCATATTAAATGCCTTAGCAACTATGCTCCTTCCTTTTTTATTTAAGCCGAGTTAAATTTAGATTCTTTTAGCATAAAAGGGCAAAGCAGGTGACTGTAAATATGGTTATGTGTTGGTGAGAGTGAGCCCACACCTATCTATGAAAATGGAAGCTAACATCTCGTATGCACGAAGGGATTAGTGGAAGGCATGAGCTACAAGTTACTTCTGTTTAGATTCCCTCTGAACACGGACACATTTAGGAATTTGGTCCATAAACTTTAACGATTATTCAGTTAATTTTTCTATTCAAGTGTGTGCCCAGCACGAGCTCCATTAAACCTTTTGTCTGCAATAATGTCACCAGCCAGCCACCAGAAAACGCACCCCGTGAGTCTCTGCAGATAGCACATAGCTATTTCTGTGACAGCGATTGTCAAGGGAAAAGAAATGTCACGTCACAACTGCAGCTTTCTGAAATGCATTGAAATGCAGCCTCGTCATTAACAGATTTTACAAACCTTCAGGATCCTACAGAAGGAAGACTGAAGATTTTTCTACCTCTGCGTATGAAGAAGTTGCCTTTCCAGAGTTTTATGGCCAATAAAATATCACTGAGCCCAGGATACCCAGTGCCAGCACTGGTACAAATATGCAGGAGACTTTTGTACCAGGAGTGAAGGCAGGGTGTAACACACAGCTTAGCAACAGGTTGTCCACCTACGCTCACAGACCAGGACAACGGCACCACAAGGAAGCTCTCGGACAAGGGAAAAGACAGAGCAAGAATGAGTGAGAGAATTTGATATTTAAATGTGAAGAAATGCAGTTTTCAAGAAGCTGCGGGCAGAGCAATACAGTATTAAATTGCCCTACAAAACAACGTTTCACTTACCTCTTCACCAAATCTTAAAACTGGTAAGAAGAAAGCAAAAGTAGCTCTGCGATGTGATCCTGGCAGAAGATGTAAGATATGTAAGGCCGGTCTAGGCTGAAGCTCAGATGAGCCATTTCAACCAAAACTCCTGGTGCAGCAGTAAGTCTCTGTGGCGGAGCCCATGGGTCCAGGTTCAGTAAGAACCTGAGAAGCTATCCACAGAAATGGTGTTAGACTTGTTTACCCACCCACACATCAAAATTTCCCGTCTAATTACCAGCAAAGATTGGTCTCACACTCAGCCTTGGGGCTGAACAGTAAACGGGGCTTTCTCCCTCCTCTGATACCAGAGGTGCCGCCTTCTGCTTACATTTAATTCTGCTATTCTCATACAGATGTGCTTGTTAGTACCAAAATGTTAACAGACTCATAATTAAAAAAAGAAGCAGTTAAAATACCTTTGGCCAGTGAAATTGTATATCGAGTTGTTCAAATACACGGGAGAACCCCTTTTAAACGAGAGTGTTTCTCTCCCAAACAAGAAGCACTGAAGAGAGGACGTAACAGACAAACACAAGATGAGTTAAGCTTCACAATGAATTTTTCTCCATATTAATAAAAATTCTGTACACACAGAAGGTTGATAGTGTTTTACATTACCTTACAGCACTTGTATCAAACTGGCAAGCTCAAAAATAGGTGCATGTAAACTATAATCTCCTTCCTAGATATATGTTCTTATTAAGACACTGTAGTTTCCAAAGCAGACGCTGTGTAGCCAAACAGGAGTAGATTTCACTCAGGACCTTTATTCAGGAATGCATGCTACAAACAGTTTAATAGAAATGTCAGCTAGGGAGGGGATTTCACCTCAGCAATATTCAAAGGTTAGGACGATATGTCAACAGAGATACTTTGTTAATGCCGATACAATGGCTATATAAATACCCGCAAGAGAGAATAATGAAAAGCAACTTTAATAAATTTAAAACTCCGTTAGAAGGTGTTTATAACACGCATTACATTTCTCTGTGAGTTATTCAGCAAAGAGAGGGAATCTGTTGTTGGAGTGGAAAGACCGTTAAGTTGTTGAAAACAGCTATTTTGAAATCACAGCCAACACCCAGGCTCCATGCAAAGTCTCCACTATAGTGAATTTCTGTCTTGATCATTAATTTTCATGCCTGAAAGTAGTCTTGCATATTTTATTCTCATTTAGAATACCTGAGAACAATAAACTCCAAAAAAAGGAACGGATGCTTTATAAGTTCACCCAAAGTGATTAATACCTCTTAACATCAGTGCAACAATAGGATGTGTCTGACCTACAGCACTGAAAGAAATGATGAACAGACATGTAAATCTTCCTTAACTACCTCTTTTTGTAACATGGAAAAAAATGGGTGGTAGCTTGAAGACGTAGTAATCACTCAGTCAAATCACAGAGTAGCGGAAAGGTCAGATCCTTACAGCCTAAACATCGTGAATTACAAGAAATATAAAGCATTAAAATTCCGAACAGCTTCTTTTTGACAGAGGTTTTAATGAGAACGGAAAAAGAGACAGAAATCTGTCCTCACGACGAAAATTGTAATATGAATATTCTCCTCCTCTTTAAAACCTCTTCAATGAGGGAAAATATGCTTCTGTACCAGGACCGTGAAGGAGTCGATTCATGTTTGCACATTATACATTTCAATAAATTCATGTGATCGGTTGATTTGCCTGTCATTTCTCCATTATGAAAACAACTGTGCTGAATCATCTGGCATGGTTTCCAGCTGCCCTCTGCCATGACTCGTGTTTCCCACTTGGTTTGTAAAACGCACGTCCACATTCCCTAGTGGGCAAGGAGTAATTAGGAAAGAAGCGTGAACAACTACAAATAAAAGCAAAGCAACCCTATCTAAATTACAAGCTCAAATCCACAATTAAAAGTGTGCCCATTAACAAAACTGTCAGAACAAGATTTTATTTTTTCTCTGTAACACTCCAAAACCCGGATCGTCCTTGGACAAAGATCCCTAGAATTGACAGTCCCATCCCTTCGCACGCAGGTGCCGCGGAACGTGGACGGGATGTTCTGGGAGAGCGGCTCGTCCTGCTCCGGTGGTCGCCAAATGGGTGCTCAGCTGCCACTTACCAACCCCGCAAGCACCAAAGTGACTTCTGCAGCCTCCTCGCTCGGCTTTCAACGAGCTCCACTAAGGACTTCCCGAGACCCAGATGGCATTTCTGTACTTAACGACCCTTGTTAGAAACGTGCCTAATGATTTTAATTCCATGTGGAAAGCAACGTTTTTAAAGCTTCCCAGTGCTTTCTTATTAATATATCTCAAATATGCCCAGGAGAAAAGTGGCTCCTGAGTGGGAAAATGTCTTATTCTGTTCTTGGCTTCTCTACTGTGCCTTTTACATCAAGGATGTACAAGTAAGTTTTGTTTTCCATAAGAACCAGAAAATAGACTTTTTTTGTGATTTTTTTTTAAATGTATCACTAACCATTATCAGTTTTTGGTAAGTAGCAGACAAATAACATGCATTACTTCAAGGTGACTACATCTGAGGCTATCTTTAAAGGAGCCTCATCCTGATACCATCATTACCACTACCAGTGGGTATAACAAGTCCTCCTTTCTATGTTTAAAAAATAATCATGGTATCATGGTGTTTTACCATTGCAGTTCCTCTTTCTCTTGCTCTCTTTCTACATCAAGCCCCACAGGAAGCAATAATTTCTATGCAAATGCTGCATAATAGAAATGTAACTTCTCTATAACCTGCCTTTCCTTGGGAAAAGCAGTCTGCTGTCTGTGTTTGGATACGAACAAACTAAAACCACAGTAGTTTCCAAGCAAAGCACT
The DNA here is from genome assembly GCF_949628215.1 of Phalacrocorax aristotelis. Classification (NCBI taxonomy): domain Eukaryota; kingdom Metazoa; phylum Chordata; class Aves; order Suliformes; family Phalacrocoracidae; genus Phalacrocorax; species Phalacrocorax aristotelis. Next base: position 6,643,494 of record NC_134282.1, read on the forward strand.
AAACTGCAAAATTTTGTGTTATTGATGGCCTTCTGCATCATTTACATATTCATGTATTGCTTCTGACTTGTGCACATTTTATATATTTTTAGAGGATAATCCCATTTATGCAGTACCTGACGTTGGCCAGGTAATCTGAGATAAGCGGTACAAACACCACACGGACCTTAGCAGCCATGCCACCCCGTGTAGTAGTATTTCATAAACCACTCACAAAAAACCTTTAAAAGACAACGATAGCTAGGAGGGAGAGCATTGCTAGGAACAGTTAATTGCAAAGTGCTTCATATTCCCTGATCTCAATGGGGAATGTCAAGGTTGTAGCACTCAGTGATGATTTGGGGCTAAAACATAAGAAAATGGCCTGTTCACAGTGAGGCATGAAAGCGGCCACTTTGCGTATGGACTGCTTGTCCCCTCCTGGGGACAATGGCAGACATGGATGATAATGGACAGGGATGATTAGCAGACAGCACTTCTGTCATCTCCACCAATCTGCAGAGCAGCCGGTAATCTCTTGAGCAGACACATTCTTCCCGATGAAGCGAATAACCCACTTCCGCTGTTTGCAGGACACGCTGCAGCAAGGTTTGGGCTAAAAGGGCCAGATTTGTCCTTTTTGCCTGGGGTCCAAAATATCACACTCGCGGTCTCATTGTGGGAAGGAAGAAGAGGCTCTGCTCAGCGTTACACAAAGCCTTCAACACTCCTCCTGAATGTACAAGCTGTGCTACATTAATTTCAGTCCAGCCACCAAAAATCTCTTTCTAAAACTTTAAACTTCCAGGGAAAATTATAGATATGTGGGAAATTTATTTGTGAGAATCTTTTAATTAATACATGGGGTCCTTGGTGCTGATCTCAGCAGCACCAAGAATGCCCTCCAGAGTGTAAGACTTTAAAAGTGAGCGTGCCCAATTACCTAAAGCAAATAAACAAACAACATGAACCCTTTGTATGCATAACACTAAGAACAAATGCATCAATAGCTATTTCCAGTGAGCCTGCACTGTTTGCTTTTGCACATCTTATTTGATCTCTCCTGACCTTAAAAGGTCACCATATCAAGAAAGCAGGCCCCTAAGAGCTTCTTCTCTCTAACCGCTACTAACACGTGTAGCACCACCACCGTGTCTCTGCGTTGCCTTTCATCCTTGTCCAAGGAGGTGGGAGTTAGTCCTCACAGCAACTGCCGCAAGCAGGCGTAGAGCAGGTCCTCAAGTGTATTTGTGAAGCAGGTATTTGGGTAAATCTGCAGGCACTTGGAGGCACCACAAGTTGTCACACTGTTTTACTGCATATCTTTTTTGTACTTTGGAGAAAATAATGCCTGGAGAAAGGATTTCTTCATGTAAGAAGCCATGGGTCCAAAGTAGGCTTTAATGGGGAGAGGTGCTGAAGGGCACAGCCATGAAAGAGCTTCTGCCTGGCAAAGGCTAATCCAGAGAGGAATTTGTGCTGTGAAACCCTAGTTACACAATTGCCAGCTCTCTTCCTAACATGGGAAATGTTTTTGAACATGGACAGAATATCAGCACAGGGGAAGGTCAGAAACCCTGCAGACCAGTAGGTGAAGGGGCTATATGAGATTAAATACAGCTACCAGACAAGCACTAGCCACAGAGAGTATGGCAGATCCTGAGCATCAAGGTGTTCTAAATGTAAAAGGAAGACACTGCGAATTGTTGACTCAGAATTAAAGAATTAAATCCTCCACCTTTTAAGAACGTGCGTACAATTGAAAATAAAAATCTCTGAAGTATAAAATTTCTTTCAAACAAAGGTAGTTGCACAGGAATTCCTATTTTCTATAGTTTCAATGTGAAAATTGATAACTGTGCAAAAATTAATAAGTTAAAAATAGCTAATAAAATAACTCATACAGATCTAAGAAGATATTAATATTTAATTTAGCATTTTTTTTTCTTTCTTTTCACCAGAGTCCTTGGTTGTACTTCACTTGAACTTGTTCATCTCGCTGATCTCATCCGTGGGGAGATAAATGAAACCAAATGCATTGTTTCTGGTTGATGAAGCATTTTAGCCTCCCTCAACAGGCTCATCTTTCCATTAATAACACAGTCCTACCTCTAACAAAAGATTGTATTTTCAAAAAAGAAAACATAGAAGGAAAAAAAATCAATGGATAGGTGACATTATTTTAGGAAGTAAATAGGAAAAAACTTTTTGCTGATGAAATATAAAGCAAAGCAAGGTGAGAGCCAGCAGCCTGGGGCCAAACCTCCACCCCTCAGTGGTGTCTGGCGTCTGCAGGTGTCTCTAGCTTTTTTCCTCTTTCTGTCTTCGCTGCTTTGTTTTGGGTTCATTTTTTCATTTTGATATATTTCCGTGGCTAAATAGACTTATGGCAGGCTTATGCGCTAAATCAGCATCTTCTTCAGTCAACCTGGAAATGCTGTTCTTCCTGCTGCTGGTTAACCAGAGGCCCATTTTAGGGTGAGCTGTGATTGCTGCTGGGTGCTGCGGGTGCTGCAGTTGGATGCAGTTCCTTATTTAAACTGGGAAGACTTGAGCCCTCATCCATTTGTGCTTGAAATGCATGGAAGTGTACTTTTATAACCTTGTGGGAATTTAAAAACGTTAGCCTAATTAAAATTGTTGTTGTATTTGTTTTGTCAGTCTCTCCCTTTTATCTGCATGATAATGATTTTGCCTCATCAGTTCAAGAAGTGTCTGTGGGTGGAAACAGTGAGTGATAGATTCACATAATGAGGCTCTAAATGACTACAAAAGACTACATCGCTGTGAATCATCCATCTACAGTGCTGCATTATTCAGAAATTAATGCAACCCTATAAATGAATAATGATTTAAATGTACTTTTAAAAATTGTTAATGCTCCAGCATTTTTTCCTTCTCTACATAATCAGAAAATTGATTATGACTATGACTAGACCTATGTTCTTAATTTAACTTATGTAATGGTAATGTAGAAAAAGTCTTGTGACAACAATGAAAACAGAAAGATTTCCAGGACACTTGACATGGGTTATAACGTTCAGAGCTCCCTAGCCAAATTCAGTTGACTTCAGAGGGAATTAACACCAAAAGAGCGTCCTGAAAGGCTGCAGGGTCTAGAGACAATTGAATTATTGCCAAAGTTGGTGAAAAAGACCCAAAATAGATGAGAATATATGTCAAACAACTAAGAGTAATATGACCACAGAAAACATTTTGCTTGTTTTTTGTTTTCTCATATTACTTTTTTTTTTTAATAAAAAATGAGTGATTAAGAGAATCATAAAGCAAGGAGCCCTAAGAGCAGCAGGAATAACCCCAACTGATTTCCAAAGCATTTATCTGAGGATGATCTCCTGTGTATATTATCTGGTAAACAAAATAGGGTGAATACAACCACAGCCTTCATCACAGTGGGATCTATAAAAGGATTTCACTCCTCTCTCTGGATTTTTATTTTTAGAAAATATTGATAGCTCTCTCTCTGAGAAAACATTGATAAACAGATTCAAAACTGTTGAAGGCAGGAAGTTAAAATATAGATAAAATGAGACAACAAAAAATGTACAGAATGGTCATATCAGCCTTCAGAAACCAGGACAAAATCAGGTACGATGTTACAACTTTGGTTTCAGCACTTCTGAGATTCAAACACACAGGCTGCCCCTCCAGCCATGCCATGTACCCAACATATGCTAGGGTACTGCAGCTCAGATTATGCTCCCATTTCTAGCCCTGTAAAGCTTATTCTATTAAAATCACTAGTAGTATTCTCCTGTTTTCAGGAGGATGGAGGACGTAATCAATATTAGAGCTGGGTCTATGTATTTTACTGAACAATATGTGAACAACATATAAACCATTTCTTTAGGCACATGTTTTAAATCAGATATTACATAAATTATTAAACACTTTTCTGTTCAATTCATAATAGCAATTTTTCAGAAGCAGACCAAAGATGAGAAATTGTTCTCTTCGCACTAAAACAAGTGAACTGCAATAACTCTCTTCACCAAAAGATTGTTGAACGAGGTTTCTTTCTTGCATGATAATAAAAGTATAAAGGACGTGTATTTAGTGTTTCTTTGAAACTAGATACTTAAAAGAATCTTGAGCCATAGAAAATGGTTTCAATAAAGTAATCTTCCACTATGATTGTTTTATATTGTGCAAGTCCCTATTAAATTATCACAAATTATTGATGTTATAAAGGACATGAACTCTACTAAGGCTACAGTCACAGATGTCCCCCTTATTAAAACCCTGTAAAAAATCGCTACCACTCGAGCAGCAGAATTGAGTTTGTATCAAAACCACAGTGAAATATTGCCACCCACCTATCAAAGCACTGCTCCTTCCAATTACTTGGAGTTTGATAAACTTACCAGTATGTACTTTCGTTATTACCTAATTCTGCTGATAAATTGTGATCTCAACATTTTTGTCCACAAATGATTTACTAGGCTGAAAACAATATTGCCTGTCTTAATTCATCTTAGCCTGCGATGCTTTATTAAAGGGTTGGATGAACACTGGGGCTGTGGTGTTACCTGATTCCTTGGTACGGGACCACCCTGCCTGCAATGAAAATCATTTCAGGGGTACCCCAAAGAGATCTGCCTTACACTCACCCATAAGAGCTACGCTTCCAATTATGGAGAGACGTGGTCCTGCTCTATATCATATTTAAAACTACAAGCGAGACTTTTGCAATATTCAGACACATTAATAATGACCCAAACCATTTCCTTTCCTGTTAGCTGCCAAGCAATACTTCTATTTCTGCAGCTTGATTACTTGTACTGAGTCAAACAAAATTTTTCAAGCTTCATGTCCAGGATTATACATTTTTCATAGATGGTGAAGAAGAGAGGCTGAAGTTTTCCCATTTTTATAGATTTAAAGGGAGATAGATCTTTGAATCTGTTAAGATTTTTCCTCTTACAAGAAGAAAGATTTTCATCTCAATAATAAATATTAGCTACCTATAGAAAAACTAGTGTCTCATCTTAATATTGGATAGAATCTTCGGTGTCTCCTATCACAGCTGACTAAACAGTTAAGCCAATAACACCAGAGTTGGGGGGGCTGCAATTTTGTAATTGATCTAATTTAATACCTTTTTTGGTCCCATCCCCCTCCCAGTGTTACTTTCTTTATTTTTCAGTTGTCAGCAGCAGCTTCTGACTTTAGTACTCACTTGAGTGAACTCATTAATTAAGAAAAAAACCAAACTTTTGTTATTGTCTAGAAATTATTTTGGGGTTTATTCCAAAACCAACATGTAGAATGATCCTTTTAGTATTCAGTATCAAGGAACTGAGTTAAAAAAATCCCAAACTACCTCACATCTCAGAAGTGCATTGTGGTTCCTCTGTTTTAAATTAACTCAATACATGGATTAAACTAGGGGATTTTCTACTTTCTATAACTAACTTTGATGATTCATATGGAAAGCATACAAAATCTGCCTCTCCTATATTTTCAGGACAGCTGGGAATGTGGCTTTTACTTGTGTAAACTCATTCAGGATGAGACATGAGCACTAAGCTACTAATCCAACTCATGTAGTACATCCTGGACACACACACAAATGGAACATAACTCATCCATCTTGTACTGTCATGATCTTCATCACTAAAAGCTCCCAACCTCAAAATAACTCTGTGTTACTTGTTTCAAGAATTCCAGGTCGTCGTTCTTGAGATCTGATCTCACGAGGTCCAGGAAATGCTCTATCTGAAACTTGCACCATTAAACAGGGGTTGCCATGAATCAAAAATTATTCTCTTTTTAATGTTTAAGGCTGACAAATGTGGCAACTTCTCAATTTAATTAGGGAAATTCTCCGTAAGAGATGTATTTTAGTCAAGTTCTGTTCTCCTAGTTTCACCTTAGGTTTCATCTTTTACATCAGCCACAGAAATATACTCAACTTGTTCTCTCAGAAATCATCTCATGTAGATAAAGCAAAATCTTTCGTTTTACATATTTACATTTATCTTGAAAGATGCCTTCAAATCCTCCTGTGCCTGGCAGGGAGACCCATCGCTCTTCAGTGCTTCTTATAGGAACAGCTTCCCAACGCAGAGGAGGTAAACGATGTGAACTCATCATTATACCTTTCGCAACCACTTCACCTTCCACCTCCAGCCCATGAACTCAGCCACTGTATTTCATTCACAGTAGTCTGCATCATGGAAAGGCTAATCAAAAGAGGGGCAGAGAAATAATACGGGAGGAATAAATAAATAAATTATGTTGAAAGTTTAAAGCAAAAAATTCTATATAACATTTCTGTATTGATCACATATTTTTAAAAGAAACAGAAAACATCTTTTCATTGGAAGAATTTCAGATATTAAACTTTCATTACTCTTTCTCCAGATCTTTCTTCAAGACCCTGAAACACAGAAGCCACTGGATCCTTATGCAATGCCTTGTAAGTTATAGCCTTATTGATTCATAATATAGTAGCCTAGGAGAAATATATCAAGTTGATTAAAATTACCCATTTGTATTGAATTCTTTTGTAATGAATTCTCCTCTGGCTGAACAAAAAGCACATTAATGCAATCTAAACTTCTGCAGCGAAGAATCAGAAGCTGCAAAATGGACAAATGACTTTGAACTTAACATCCGTTGTCTGTTCTAATCTCAGCTATGACTGCAAAAATAATATTCCCCAAATTACATCAGACGTACATAGTGTGAACGCACGTATTGCTGTTACTGCAACGCAGCAGCAACATCCATACCATACATGATAAAGTATATTATTCTAATATGATTAATTTTGTAGTTATATTTATACTTGGAGAATCTGTTTTATTGAATTATGGAATTTACAGGGACTGGGATTCTTAGATATGAAAACTGTTGCTTAAGACGGGCTTTAGAATTAGAAAATAGCAGAAAAAACCCACAACTTTTTAACACAGAAAAAAAAATAATACAGGATTTGTAGAGGGGCTGTAATGAACGCACACATGAATGCTATTCCTTTTCTTGACTGTGAGAAATTGGGTAGATTAATTCCATTCCCAGATACTGGACTTTTCAGTGACTTCCCTGTTTCTTGGCTTTCATGATTATAATGCTTTGAAAATTTTTGAACTACTGTAGCTTGAGTTTTCTAAAACTTAGTGAGCGGTAAGTGGCATGACATTTAAAATACTATTTATTATATTCCTGAATTACACCTGTATTACTTTTACAACTGGCAAAACCACAAAGATTTAATAGAGCTTTTGTAATCCCAGGTAACTGTTTAGTCAGGTAGATTAGTGTATTTTCCAGGACCTGTAGATTTTGGTGAAATTCCTTTTTGACATATATATAATTCTGCAAACTTTAAACACCGTTAGCTGACTGAATATGTGCAATGAGAAATTAACCATCAGTCCTTACTAAAAATCCCTCAGCTGAAAAACTTAACATAGTTACTTGAAATAAAGAATTACCAAACTGGAAATCGAATGTCACTCCCTGAAACACCGAGGCAGTGACAGGTAGGCGCGCACTACCTAATGAATGAAGTCTAGAGAGTGTGACCAAGGGCACGGTGAAAGTAAGTATTTGGAAAGGTTTTAGGGGAGTGGATTTACCCTCATTCCCTCGATGAACAACACTTGCATAAGTATTCTAATAATTGCTTTGGAACTCACGGGTCAAGTTCTGCCAAACCTGACAGCTGAATAAGAGCCCAGAAGTATTTTTCTACAGATTTTGTATTGTAGGTAGCTCAGAGAAAAGCCTGTACTTGTCCCCTATTCATGAGCAATGTGACCTCAAACCTTACCCTTACATTTAAGCACAACCATTTTCCAAAAGTCTGTAGAAGAACATTTTGTAAAAATAAAAGTGTGGTTTTCTATCCCAAATCCTTGATCTGACTTCCAACAATTTTCTTTGCCTTCGTCCTAAGCATTTTGTTCCTAATACTGTTATCCTTTTGGTAGTTTTCAAGATTGCTCTGTGAGATATCTCTCAATTGTTTCTTGTCATTCTCACGGTCCTGAATATTACATCAAAGGCCATACTCTACCTTTTTGGTCTTATTTATTTCACGGTATCATGGTTTATCAAGCTCATGAATATGTCTTTTTTTTCCCCCAATAAAACGTAGCAACAAAAGATGTAAAGAAAAAAATTAAATTGTTCTAATGTTGTGAAACTAGGGGTTTAGGTAAAAGAGAAACCTATTATTAAACATTTTTGTCCTAATAACTATTGGTCATACCAGGGAATTTCTGCAGCAACCAGCATGTCACTGCCAAAATATTCAGCAGAAAGGGGTTATAGGTATATGCAGAGGTAACATAATCTTCATATAAATCAGTTAAACAGTCAGTCAACCAAGAGACATGAATCCATAGGAATCCTGGCTTCATTAGCTTCGTTGCTAACAGAACTACTTGGATTTTTTTTTTCCCTTTTAATGGTGGTTTAATCCTGTTAGATTTCAGAGCCAAAGCAGTTACGAGATTGAGCTAGAATCTATTCCTTCTTATGCATCATTTAACAACTCCAGAGTGAATTAATTACATCTGATCAACCCACTGAAGGCAATGAGGCCGTGAAAGGTGCGAGTTAGGGGCTCCAAGACATTTATTACTGATGACAGGGCACCAGAAAGAAAACTCTTTGACTTTCAGATCCAAGTGTGAGCTAAAGATCTAAGCTTGGTTAGTAGGGACTGTTTTAGCAAAATAACTCTTAATCTATAAAGTGGTTGCAGTCAAAGTGAAAAAACAGAATAACGAATGCTGTGACATTATTTTCATTTTTTATGGAGCCATTTTTGAGCATGATACTACAACTTCACTTTGATGCTTCAGGCTTCACCACCGACCTCAATTCCTGTAGGACTGCAGCATGTCCAGAGAAGGGCAACAAAGTTGGCGAAGGGTCTAGAGAACAAGTCTTATGAGGAGCAGCTGAGGGAGCTGGGGGTGTTTAGCCTGGAGGAGGCTGAGGAGAGACCTTATCGCTCTCTGCAACTGCCTGAAAGGAGGGTGTAGCGAGGTGGGGGTCAGTCTCTTCTCCCTAGTAACAAGTGACAGGACGAGAGGAAACGGCTTCAAGCTGCACCAGGGGAAGTTTAGGTTGGACATTAGGAAAAACTTCTTCACCGAAAGGGTTGTCAGGCACTGGAACAGGCTGCCCAGGGAGGTGGTGGAGTCTCCATCCCTGGAAGTATTTAAAAGAAGGTTAGATGTGGTGCTTGAGGATATGGTTTAGTGGTGGACTTGGCAGTGATAGGTTTGCGGTTGGACTCGATGATCTTAAGGGTCTTTTCCAACCTTAATGATTCTATGATTCTATTCTATTACTATATTCAGCATACAAAAGAGTATAGTCAGCATATTGAAAAAGAGTACAGGATCTCAGGAGCACCCAGCCCACCTGGTTGATGATCTAAGAAGCTACCTATGAATAGCAGAGGCCACAGTGACATCTGCTAATCACAGACTCTTCAGCCATGTGCAGGCTGTCACCACATCCCCTACCAGAAACGTGGTGGCTCTTAGTAGCAAAACCACACAGATAACTGCCGCAAGTCCTGTGAACAGCAAAAGGCATATTTCTGCAAGGAAAGAAACACTATGGATGGGGTGTTGTCAGGATTGTTAACCGTTTAGATGCTAGCACAGATTTAGAGAGCTTCTCCCTTCCTTACTAACTGGATAAGGCTGTATCTTTTTTCCAGATTGATACAAGACCAAGATGTCACTCTGCAGAGCTGAGACAGCTCTTAACCGCAGTAGGAGCTGGACCATGCAGGAATAATGGCAGACCACTCACTTGGTTCATCCAGAAACTGAACATGTAGGAGCAGGGCTGCACTCAAAGCTGGAGTTAGTCAGCTAGCTACAAAATGTGAGCCCTGTGGGACAACTCAGGTGCTAGCACAAGCGGAATGCCACACAGATCCATAAGGCTATCTGCAGCCATTTCTCTCTCTAAGAAAAGAAAAGTGTCCTTCTCCTTTTCTGAGTCATAATCCATCAGGGTTTGTGTTCTTCATGCCCTAGACCTACATCATCCTGCCTCCACCTCTGAACACAAAGCCTCCTTGGCAAGCCAAGACTTTTTCGTGCTCAACACAGCAAACCTGAAATCTTTTCATCCCTCTGGAGGCCAAGACTAGTAAGGAATGCCTGTGGGCCAGTCATCCCACCATGGCCACATAAGCCTACCCTAACCAGTGCGTGGCTCTCTGGGGTGGCTTTTCTGGATGAGTTCTCTTCTCGGTCTGCTGTAAACATGTTACAGGAGGAGCTGCGGCTTTCTACAATCACTACATCACCTTGCTGTTTCTGCTGTCAGGATCTGAAATAAAACCCCGCACCCAGCCGAATGGTGTGACCTGTCCCTTCTCCTGCCTACTGCATATCAGCATCTGCAACCCCACACTGACTTTACAGATACAGAGTATAATCACTTTCGTAAGCTTGTTAAACGTATCAGTTAAAATGTTGAGACCTTTATAATACCACAATCACTAGGAGACAGATCTGAAAACTCACTCCTTGGGCAATTAAAATTCATCTTCCTTCCAGTGTCTATTTATTTGTGACCCATCGGTTATTGTGCCAGCAGCAGCATCATCTTAAATTATTTTCTCCCTACTCTTAACCCCTTGTGGTATTCGCAGATAAATGTCCTATCCTTTTTCACCTTTCATTTTGGTAGGCTAAGCAAACCATAAATTAGGTTCTCTGTTCTCCCTATCACCCTAACAGTCCTCTCTGAACATGTTCCTGTTTGAATTCACTTTTTTTAGCATAAATACACTGTATTTAAATGAAATTTACCTAACAGCCTGAACTATATTTTATAACTATATTTTATAACTGCATACCTGCACAAAGACTACATTATGCGGCCCTAAAACACTGACATCTCTATTTTCTAATACCTTAGATCTAGCAATCTAATTCTCTTTTCTGTCAAGAATAGAAAGTGGATAAGAAAAATTATGATAAAGCAATTTTGTTGGGGTTTACTGACCTCTATTACATGGAGATATTTCAATGTCGTTGATGCCTGCAGAGTTCACACAGCAATTTATCTGACCAGCTCCCCAGCAGCTGTCCTTACCCACCGACGAACCAGCTCCAGCCACATGCTGCCCAAGGGCTGCCCGCTCTTCCACGAGGATCTCCAGAATTTGGGGTTTGCTCAGTCTGCAAATACAGCTACGCTTCAACATAACAACAGTCTGTGCAAAACAAAATCGCCTCTTTAGTGAGTTACTACATTAATCTAGGTCTATGACCCAGTGAGTGATGGGATACAGGCTGCAGAGAAACTTATGTGTCAAACCTCCCATCTATACCATCTTAATTTATACAGAAAGCATACCCGATCTTTGGGTAGTTCTGCTTGTTTATTTTGTGAAACCTTTTTTAAAATATTGAAATTGACAACATTTTTTCTCAGTAATTTGAAAATGTCCGTGAAAGAAGTTCATTTCTTTTCAACAGGATGTATTACAGAATTAACAGATCCTTCCCCTTTTCCTCTCCCCATCTTCCATATTCTGCCATAAATAGAAAGAAATGTAACAAGTAGAGCTAGTTAAACATATTTAGCACAGGTACCTAAAGTAGATTTTAATAGTTTCAGTATTCCTAAAATATCTCTCTGAAAAAATATGTAGCTAAAAGAAATACATTGCTGTGTGGTGCAGTTTTCTTTAGCGTGACTCTTCAAGAAGGTGTCACTACAGATCATCTTTGTTATAAGGGATTAGGAAGACTCTGAATTCTGCACAAAAGGCTACTTCATGTGATGTCACCTGGCACTGGCTGTGTACAACACTCCCAGGAAGCCAGACCTCCCGACTCCTCACGTTCACTTGTAATAATTTTGGGAAGTTATCTTTATGTTATCTTTATACACCTCGTGAATTCTTGTGGAAAGGGTTAAAATTACTACACTGCTTAACTCCTTAACATAGATAGAGCCAGCCATTTTTTCGTGCTCCAAAATCCTGTGCATCCCCACCACGGCCACTCCCATTTTACAACTCTGAATTGTAGACGAGGGAAGTTTGTACAACTGGTGTAAGAGCACTGAGAAAGACAGCCAAGCCCGTGGCTTATTTCACATACATGAGTAGTCTCGCTGTGGAGTTGGGACAGACAGAATAGAAAGAGCTTTCCTGGTCTCACAAAACGTCAGAGGTTGGCATGGAGAGATACTGGAAAGAATAAATGGCAGCTTCTTTATAAGTGTTGGAGTCTCAGATAAGAAAACTGTCCTTCAAATCTTTGCTCATCAACAGGAGTGACAGGACATGCACATTATTGGTAAATGCAATTCTAGTTATTCAAAGACATTTTCACCTCTTAAAATGTCAAGTACTATGAAGAAACCCGCTGAAGGCTATGGTCCTCTTTTTTTTATATATAAAATTAAGCATAATGTGGGCCTAGAGCTAACATAACTCAACCATCAAACAGATTAACTTCTCCAGATCCTCAGCATGTCCTGAAGTTTGTGCCAAGAATTTTTAATTTACAGAATAATCATTCCCGTACTTGACACTGACTGACACAAAATATTGACAGGAAGTTATTTTTGTGACACTGATTGCAACTCTGTGTCTATTCAACTTGAACCGTTACTATAAATACAATTATAAATCAGCAAGCACATGTTGCCAGAGGTTTCATCCTTTATCACATAATGGTTAAAAGATGGCACACTCAACACTTCATAACCACCACTTACAATTAGAAATTGTAACTTCTTAACTAGAACTAGACAAATCTAAGACTAACTAAAACCAGTTAAAAAAAAATCTGCTTAAAGCTAAGTTACCTATACTTTCATTACAGAATGGAACTAGAAATAATTTCATGACTAAAAAAGGAACAGTAACTAATTCATTGTTACAGAATAGTAAATTCTGAGCATTACTGCTTGTAGCAGAAACAATTTAGAGTCTTCGACTAAATCCATCGTGCCCCAGTGTTCCTGTTAAGCTTGGTGAATGTCCAGGCTACTAAGGAGCAGGGATAAAGTCATTCAGCAGCTAGCCAACGTGCATTGTAAAATCAATGTGACGATGTCTACCCCAGATTAGAAACCTGCAGTGCAGGAATGAAGTTGGCAGTTATATCAGCAAGGAGGTGGATGGGACACAGCACCGACAGGAGCACAGCCACTCCTGTGGCGAGGGTGATGTTAACTGCAAGGCAGGGGTGGAACTAAGTTAAAGAGTCAAGGTGTAGATACCTGATCATGTAGAAGAGTCAAAAGCTACAGACAAAAAATACCTGCCAGATTCTACAGGCCAGGCCAGTGATGTGCCTGCGTGAATCTCCTTCCTGTCAGTCTTCTAAATGCAAGTCGATGTTAAGAATCTGAAAAAAACATATCTGCATTAAATCTTCTCAAATATTGCAACTATAAACGGCGATAGATCCTTTTAGCTCCCTTTCTCTGTAAACTCTGACATCTGTTCTTGTAACTCATGTTTAAACTATATTTACTATTATTAGGTCCCGATTTCCCTGTGAAGTTGCTTTCTTCCACTTCTAGATCCAAACTTAAAAAAAATATAGAAGTAAAAATATAACTGTTACTGGATTTTGTTTAACTGATCTTGAATGTGTGTTGGCATGATGCAAGGTTCATTGACTGTTCAGACTTTTTCCTGAAACAGAGAAAATTGGATTTTTCTTTCCCTTAGGCTAGGAGTTTTATTTATAGATGCTGGTGAAAAAAAAAAAAATTAACTGATGTTCAGTGGTTATTCTGTATGTGCTTAGACGGCCTCCTCTTACAAAAAAAAGGCAGCATCAATTAGTTAATCTTCTATAAATGACCTAGCTGTACCATTGCTGTAGTTGTCTAAACAGGTGTTAATGATAAGGCATTTCAGTATTTTCTTGGGAAATCAATAGTTTCAAAGTAGAAATTGTGATTTTCTGCCCAAATTAATGAATCTGCCGTTCTAGAGGTCAGGATGTCATTTGTGGTGTACTGTGCAGACTGTGAAAGAAACCATTTCTCAGTGCATTTATTCACATTGAATTGTAGCATTGGTCCAGTGTGAATATTAATAGACGTATGAGCAAGAGGTTAGAAACTATAGACTGGAATATGAGGCAACAAACACCTGAAGTCAGGGAGACAGCTGAACTAAAAAAAAAAAACAAACCAAAAAGAGATTATTTAAGTGTTTGTTGTAAGAAGAATAATGAAACAAAGTACGTCAGGTCCCCAGAGCAGTATTTTTTCTGTGGCTAGCTCCCTAAGAAAGGTAAATGAGTTATGAAACAGCTCATTTCCCCAGCTCATTTCAAATGTTGTCCTCTATCTCAAGTTGAAACAGCTCCAATAAACCCTCCAGGCCTCTTCTGTTCCCAGACCTCATTTCCACAGCCTTGGCCAGCACAATAATTCTGTTGTTCCAACATGTGAGAAACTGTCAGTTGTGTTATTTACCGGGACATGGTGCCCATGCTGGAGGCTGAGGAAGCCACCTCCTGCTCAGGACTGCAACTCCATGTTCTTTAGTTACAACCTGGAATTACCCATGTCGTAAACCCTGCTGGCTTCATCCTGGAGTTACCTGTTGTATGATGAAAGAGAACCCAAAATCTAGACTGCATTGCCCAAGTGCATCACAATGCTGTAGTTGAGGTCTGCATATTATTCTCTATGAATTGCTGTTAAGAGAAAAGGCACGTACCTAACTGCAGTGATTTCCAGAGTCAGTGGCTACTTTAAGTTGGATTTTAAATATATTCCTCCATTTTAAAGTATTCTTCAAACTTTCCGTAAATAAAAAAGTTTCCCTTGTCCCTAGGCATTTTTTTCCCAAGGTTTCACAGCTCTAATTATTACAAGCAATATCTTTGTGGTCTCCTGCTACATCACTCAAAAATGCAACGAAAAAAGATCTATTTTGAAAGTTTCTTTGAACTTTGTAAGTCGATGATTTCTTATATAACTGCAATAAAAACCTCTGGGAAAGAACCTATTATGAGCACTGTGTCAGCAATTTTAGCTTATTGCAGATGGCTTGCTCCCCTTTCCACATAACTATTTAATGAATTTAAACCAGGGATTGTATAATTTCATAGCTGATAGCAGCCATGAGCCTTTGCCAGGAGGTTTTTAAACTGAGATTACGGACCAATTCAGGAAAGGGATTTAATGAAGAAGGTAACTCTCAAATGCAGCTGAGCAGCATTTGACTTCAGCCATTTCAGGAGGAAGTCAGCACCAGAACACATCTTCCAGGATCTGTGTCAGGGATCCTACAATGCCTTTCAGCGCTACGGTAGCACATGGGAGATGTGTTGAAGATGTTGGCTGGTGACACACTGGCACGGAGACAGCTGCCAGAAGAAGAACTGGGACAGGGCCAGCAGCAGCGAACAGCGGTGCAGAGCTGCTGTGTAACACAGCCGCCCTGGAAGGCAAATATCTAAGTGCTCCGTATTTTCCTATTTTCAGGTGGCTGGTAGGAGTTTCAGCTGTTAATGGTGAAACTCCAGAGGAAGCTGTTAAAAGGCAACAGATTGCCTCATTCAAGTATACTGGCTATTAGATCTCAACAACTGGATGTTCCCTTATTTTGTTGTTTTAATTCCTTATCCATTTGCCAGCCAATTATCCTTACATTTTAAAGCAATTACTGTAGGAAGTATTCCCTGTCCTCCTTTCCTCCCTTCGCTCTGTTATAGAATCATAGAATCATTTCAGTTGGAAAAGACCTTTAAAATCGTCAAATGCAGCCGTTAACTGAGCACTGCCAAGCCCACCACTAAACCATGTCCTTAAGCTCCACGTCCAAATGCCTTTTAAATTCCAAGGATGGCAACTCAACCACTTCCCGGGGCAGCCTGTTCCAATGCTTGACAACACTTTTGGTGAAGATATTTTTCCTAATATCCAACCTAAACCTCCCCTGACGCAGCCTGAGGCCGTTTCCTCTCATCCTGTCACTGGTGACTTGGGAGCAGAGACCAACTCCCCCCTCACTCCAGCCCCTCTCAGGCAGCTGCAGAGAGCGAGAGGGGCTCCCCTCAGCCCCCTCTTCTCCAGGCTAAACCCCCCCAGCCCCCTCAGCCGCCCCCCAGCACACTTGTGCTCCAGACCCTGCCCCAGCCCCGCTGCCCTTCTCTGGACACGCTCCAGCCCCTCAAGGTCCTGCTTGTCCCAAGGGGCCCAAACCTGAGCCCGGCATTCGAGGTGGGGCCTCCCCAGTGCCGAGCACAGGGGGATGATCTCTTCCAAAGTTCAGGACCCGGCACTGAGCCTTGTTGAACCTCGTACAATTGGTCTCAACTGAGCCCATCAATCCAGCCTGTCCAGGTCCCTCTGCGGAGCCTTCCCACCCTTGAGCAGATCGACGCTGCCACCCAGCTTGGTGTCGCCTGTAAACTTACTGAGGCTGCACTCGATCCCCTCATCCAGGCCAGTGATTAAGATATCAAACCGAACCAGCCCCAACACTGAGCCCTGGGGAACACCACTCGTGACCGGCCACCAGCTGGATTTAACTCCGTTCACCACCACTTTCTGGGCTCGGCCATCCAGCCCAGTTTTTCACCCAGCAAAGAATATGCCTGTCCAAGTCATGAACAGCCAGTGTTTCCAGGAGAATGCTGTGGGAAACGGTCTCAAAGCCTTTACTAAAGTCCAGGCAGACAACATCCACAGCCTTTCCCTCTTCTACTAAGCGGGTTGCCTTGTCATAGAAGGAGATCAGCTTAGCCAGGCAGGACCTGCCTTCCATAAACCCATGCTGGCTGGGCCTCATCACCTGGTCATCCTGTATGTGCTGTGTATGATGATCTGCTCCATAATGAATCCATTATAATGAATCTGCTCCATAAAGAATCCATTATGAAGAAATGGTTATGCTCCTTGTTAGAACAGCAGTTACCAATAAAACTATTTATATCCTTATGGTGTGCCCATTCACTGGTCAAAGTTTAATTGTACTAAGTACTGTAAATAAGATAAAAACAGAACAAAGCAGATCTCCATCTCCCTCTCTCTCTCCCCCCTGCTTTGTGGGGACATAAAAAAATCTGTTTCTCACAGAAATCTTATATCTAGGATAATAATTTAAAAAAAACCTGATGAAAGAAACACAAAGTGAGGGTAGAATAAGAGTGAAAAAAATACTGTATCAACATAATTCTTTACTCGCGTTACAATACAGGCTTCAGTATCAGTAAGAGGAGAATGAGGTCTTTTTACAATGTGAATTGCAACCCTCTGCTTTTCAGAACAATTTTGATAACCAACAATAGCACAAAAGACAAAGTTTTGATGGTTTTATATAACTTTTTAGATTCTCCTTTCTCAGCATGACTTTTGTATGATACTGTTTCTGTACAAAAGTTTTGTGCCAATTGTTGAAGATTTAACATTTAGTGTAAAGCACAAATTTACTGTTGGCTAAAAATACAGGAAATCTTGTATGCTGAGGGTGACCTTATGCTTTTATGAATTTCATTTTTGTTTCTTACTGTTTTGACATTTGTGGACTTGAAGGATCAAGCCACAGGTTCCAGTCAGGAAGATTTTGGTTCATATCCTACACTGATACTACCTACACCAAAACAATGATCCTTTTGCTTTTACAATGTCACTAAAACCAAATTCACTCACCATCCAGTGACACATCTTTTTTCCGTCACAGCCATATATGCAGCATCACTGTTGGCACATATGACACGTAAGACAGATGTAACATCACTATTGGTGCTTACCATCTCAAATTATACCAGAAAGCAACTTAAAGGTGTGTTCTCTGACTTACAGGAATGAGAGAGAATGGATTTAATCGAGTGTGATGCTTTTCATTTGACTAGTATTTAGGAAAAAAACTGAGCATTGCTGAACTGGACTGGCTCGGCAGAGCTGTGGGAGGCCATGCAGAATGCCTGCCTACTCCAGGTTTCTAGAAATTCCCCATAATCAGGGAGGGATTTTAGAGATGACAGAAGAACAAGTCATGCCAGATTCAAACAACAATGGGTAGAATTCGGAAAAGAGATTAAAGCAGAGTAGTCAATACGCCCCAGCTTCTTATTGGTCTGCAGAAGACCCACTTCTCCTTGCAACACAGCTACTTTCCTAGGCATAAGGGTCTTCTTGAGTATGTTGTACTCACAGTACCAACAGGAAAAAAAATTACCTGTATTAGGCATAGGTAGCCAAATGCCATCTGTTAGACAGCCTGGAAGTGAGCATTCACCACAAACTCTTTCATGATTACAGTTTGCCTTCTGGAAGAGGCACCATCGGGAGTAAAGCCGTGCTACAGAAATAGTTGAGTTTTGCCATCCCCCACTGGTAAACTCTAGTTGTTCTACATATTACAGATAGCCCTTGTTAATCTTTTAATTACATTGTTTAACTCTCTCTTGCATTTTATTGGGAAATCACAGTACATGAAACCCAAATATTGTGTTTTTCCGGCAAAAAAAAAAGAAAACTCGATGTCAAAGGGAAGAATCGCTCACTATCCACTGTCCTTGTGAAGCTGGTTTCACCAGCTTAGGTTTATGCAAGGTATATCTAAATGTTATAGGTCTGGAGAATTTGGCCACTACCCACAAAAAATATTCTGACTATGGTGAATCATAATGTGGCAAAAAAGAAAGTTACTTTTGATTGTCTGGTATCTTCCAGATGACCCCATATACCACTAACTATCCACCACTAACCATGTGAACACATGCTTGACATCTTCTTAATTCTAGCTCTTATTTCAGCTATTGTCCTTTTGCAACCAAAGTGCTAGAAGCTTGCCTTAAAGGAAAGTGAGGTTAATTTACTAATACATAATTCAAGAAAGAAGCCTACGATACCCATAAAAGTATTTTTTTTTTCATTTCTAGGCAAGCTATGCAACAGCATCAGAATAAAATGGCCAAATTCCAACATTTTTGCAAACAGATAACTGAAAGCAAACAAATAAATCCATAAACATTAACATTTTAATTACTTACATTCTAAGCACTATGATAACAACTAGATAAAAAGCACAAGAGAGACTTCTTCAGAATCAGTATTATTAGCAGCAAATATTGCTGCAATAAGCCAACAAGCAAAGTTTTTATTGTTAAATATGTAATTAAAAAAGAAAACAACACATTCACCTAGGAAAACCTGAACTGATTTGAAGCAGAAAATCATATTTTGAGCCAGCACTCCAGAATCCAAGTGGAAGCCCGTACCACTAACAACTCAAAAATTTGATTTCTCTATTTAATTTTACTCTGTCGTCCTCCCACAGTGGAAAAATAGATTAATTTGAACTAAAAGTGTGCATGTTTATTTGCATAATAGCAGCCCTGAAAAAAGGCATCGTACGACTACCAGCTATAGGATGAAACAGAAAATTAAACTAACATATACCTTTTTTGGCAGTTTTTCAGTATTTTTGTGACTAAGATTCTGACCTACTTTCCAGTATTATTCCGGAGCTGGTGTAACTCTGTCTAGTAATCTCTAAACTAGAATTGAAAGAAACTCATGTCTTAAAATGAACACTTCCTTTTGGAAGAACTGATTCTCCAATACCAGGTAAGTCTCTATGACACTTCTCATAGTTCACGTGCACATCACTGAAACTTAATCCAGTTTCTACATTGACAGCAGCGTTTAGTGGTAGACTCATTACTAGGAAGATACTCTCAGGTCTGTCTTCTTCTGTCTTTATGGTATCTTTTACACCCTTGGTTAGTGGGTACCTCAGAACTTTAAAACCAACAAATCTCATTTGGGGATTTCTACTGAAATGAGAGCTTTACTTGGTAAACACAAGGTAAGGCCCACACAGCTGTACAAGAAAGCTAGAGAGGGAAAAATAAAGTTGGGCAAAGTTTCACTAACGAGCTGATCTTTATAAATGGCTTCTACCATTCAAATTGGTTTTATCATGCTCTTAAAATACCTATTTAGACATACCGCCTCCTTGCATTACACTATAATATGACATACTTTCATTTATTACATATCAGTGATAAAATTCAGGCACTTATTAGAATATCAGATAAAGAGATAAATTGCCTTATTTATTGAATGCTTAGTGCAGTAATTAGCGTTGAAAATGATCATACAGATAGATGTTTCATTCAATACCTATCATTTTTCCAGAAATATGCCTATCTTGAAAACTGGGGTGATATAATGCTTAACCTATGTCTGCATCATTGCAGCCATTAATCTTTTCTGGGTAAAGTGGCAGTTGAGTGCCCAGTTCTACAATTTTGCTTCCTTAATATTAAAAACTTAGCTGCAGACATTATTTCCGTACCTATTCTTTGCCAGCCTGGGTGGAACTGCCTCTCCACAACCTCTGCTGGGATATCTCTTTGCTATATCTCTCCCCACTGTGAAATTCTGCAGTTATTTCTCCCCTTGCATCTGATTCTGCTCCTCTGCCTTCCTTTTCTGAGATCACTTCTGGCTGCCTCCAGTGCCCAGCCGTGAGGACGCTGCACGACCGGTTCCCCTACCATGGCCACCTCCCCACCCGCAGTGAAACCAGAGCTGTGCTCGGGAAAGGGATGCTCCAGCACGACCGCTATAATGAAAATGAGTGGGCTGAATGAAAGAGTCATGCTGGAAAAGAATCTAAGAATATCATCCGTGCACAAAGACTCATGAAAATACACGAAGGATTTCCCTTGATATACATTCAGACACAGATTGTGTTTACCTCTCTAGGATATGAAGCTGATTATTCATCATCAGTATCTCATCAGTAACAGAAGTTTCGGTTTCCACTCGCATGCAATGAAAATTATATTATGATCGCATCAGCATATTTTATTATTATTGTTACATCGAATCATCCTCCCTAGGTAAATGTAAACACTTTTTTTTTCTTCCACCGAAATAGCTCACTGGGTGGGCTCTTTATAAAATAATGAAGAATAAAGGTGTTCACACAGATTTGTGTCAAAAAACTATCCAACCGCCCAAGGAACAGAATGAAATAGCATCTCTGTGTGCTTGTAATAAAATCTGCGTGGCTGTTTTGATAGCACTAAGTCCCTAATCAAGTAAAAGGGAGTTAGCATCATTAAACAGAAACATCCTGAGAGGCAGTGATAGAACATATTCACCCTCTGTTCAACCCTCACAGATACACAGAAACATAATATCAATATTGTTGTGACGATGCAATTCTATAAACAAGGGAGGGTTTTAGGACAGGGGTTTCTGAAGCTTAAAAATGTTTTTAAGAAGCTCATTAAGGAACTGAAATTGATAAATCCCTTGAGGCTACTGATAACAGAAATTCAGACAGGTACCACCGTCCCAAAGAGCGCACTTGCCTCTTTTGATAACCCTCACCGCACAAAGTCCAGCCACTCCCTGTCCTGAACTGTCTCACCGATTAACATAACTGAGCTTAAATTTCAAGACACTGTTCTGAATGAAATTAGCTTTGCCATTGCATCTACCTTCAGGGACGTTTCTCGAGCTCTGACAACGTCCAGTGAAGCAGCGTCTTTCACCGCTGTCTGCAAACTGTTTCTGTGTCTTTCGCTCCTGGGTTAGAAGCCTTTCTTCTGAATATTCAGTCACAATATTTTTTCTTGAAAATTATTCACCCTAATGAATTCACATGCACACATGCAACCCAGAGACTAAAAATTAAAGAAATCTTGGTTTATGAAGCACATCCTTGTGTTGAGGCTGAGAAAAATAATTCATGTTGAAATTGTAGGTAATTTCAAGAGCTCAAATATGAGCAAGTCTAACAATACAATCCCTGAGACTGGAGAAAGCAAAACTCATTAAATGTTCAATGTTGTCACCTAGAAGCTGCCTCCACAAAATACACAAAAACATTCCTGATAAAAGCTTCCTCTTTGGACAGGAACATTAACTGGATGATACACTGTAAATTTTTGTCCCATAACATCTGTGATTTTTTTAATTACAGGTTTATATCCAAATGGAAATTCATTATTACACCAGCTGTCATTGCAATAATAAAAGCAGATAAATAAAGGTGGATGTTTTAGACTGTAACACCTAATCTGCAGACTTTAAAATGTTACCCATCTATCAAGTAATAAAAACTTTTCCCATCTACAGCTACTCAGATTTCCTGGGAATGACAGCTCTTGGTATTTCAGTAAAGCTGCAAAAAACCCCAAATGAAGAATAGTTTGTTTTGATTGATAGAATGCACTTTTCACCACCATTTATCTAATTCTGAAGTGTATACATGACAATATATACCCAATGCCATAAATAAAGTGCATTATATATTAAAATAGAATTGGATTTCCAGTCCAGTTTTTAACTTGCTACATCCATTTATTTCATTCTTTGTTTCCTTCCTTTAATCAGTTGCTGGTCCATGAAAGTCCGTTATGTCCTACCCTCTGATTACTCTTGGTTTCCTTAATAGCGTCTTCAGCTTTTAAAAATCCAAAATAAATTATATGTGTCACTTCTCAGTTATCTGTTATTTTGCTGACACCCTGAAGGAAAGAAAATTTTCCTTTTGGGCGTGCTGCAATTTGTCGTTATATTATCGTGCTCATTATAACTCTGTAGTTAGTTTTCAGCTAATTTACTAAATACGGAGGTACGGCCCATTGGTTTGTAAGTCTTGACCTCAACCCTAGCACATATTTTAATGACAGAGAAAACATAGTTTTCCCTCTGGTTGTCCAGATTTTAACAATAAGGCAGTTGAAGAGACCTTGAGAAAGAGCGGCCTCCATTTCAGGGAATATATAGGGAATATATAGAATTCTGCCAGTTATCTTTTGTAGTTTTAATCTACTGTATCCCTTAGTGTGCCAACAGCACAGAGCACAGGCTGTAGGGCTGTATTCCTAGGAAGAGATGCGATTATTACAAAGTCATGCAGAATAGAGAATCTGCATCTTTAATCAATAGTTTAAATGTTAAACAATTCATCCCGAGCATTGAAACATAGTGTTTACTGCTTTATCCCTTGTAGAGTATAATTATATTTTATATATATGAAAGCAATTTGATTTGTTTGTATCAAGAGATACACTTGTGCAATGTTCAAAATAATAATAATGTGTACAATGATCCAGACAAGATTTAAGTGCTTTTAGCAACCCTCTATTATACAACACATCATTCTATTATTTTAGCAGACTACCTGCATTCAGTATTAAAAAAGAAAATCAGGAGTGAGCTCAAGAAGAAGCGAGATGCAGTTTGATTAAATCCCATGTTACTCCAGTCTTCCTCTGGAGTAAATCTGTTCATTTCTTTGGGGTTAAATAAATCAAATATGTGATAAATCAAGTATATCTCTCTCTCCCGTCCTTTAAGCACAGGATTTAAACTCATCCTGACCTAAGAGTGCATGTTTACAGGGAGACTCTGACTGTACATGCTTGCCTCTGCATGGGAACCTGACACATTCCACTGACTTTGTGGTTATTTTATATAAGTGTTACCCTTTGTAAGATTTGGCTGCATGTGGGAGAAGGAAATCAAATACCAGAGAGATCCGCCTTTCACTCCTTGTTCTCATGGAAGTCCACTGTGGTTCTGAGCCTCAGATCTTCCGCAGCAAAGAGGAAAAATGAAACACAACACTCATGGATGGCTGTAGTGAAATAGGGCTACATATGCTATTTTTTTAAGTTCTTCCTATAGATTTTGTTATTGAAGTACATGTAGAGAATGTGTTCATTTATATATTCATATAATATATTTATCTGTTCTTTTTTATATATTCATATAAATGTCAAAAAAGAATACACTGCTGAACTCTCCGCCCTTCCCTTTCTCCACACAGCAGCGTTACTCATCCCTCTCTGCACCCATGCTCGCCGGCCAGCCTTGCTCAGCTGCTGCAGGGTCGTCACTGCTTCCCCTCTTCCCATCACTGGAGCCAGATACAGAAAAGCCAGGAATAAAAATAGCTGCTATCTTTGTAGAATTTTGGTAATAGAGTTCTGTAATGACTAAGTGATCAGTTTTCATGTGCAATGCAAAGCTGAAGTTAAAAATACCGTTTTCCTGCAAAGTTAATAACGAATCATTAGAAAGACTGGAATAAAATCTCCTACCACCTTCCTTTTAGGTTTTTTGTGCAAATATAGAAAATATAAATCACTTTAGAGAACTGTTACAATGTAGCAGACACTTGGTAACTTTTTTTTTTAATAAACTATTCTAGTGTGTCGAAATCATACGCTTTTGTTGTTGCATCTGGAAGTACTACAAGCTAACAGATGTAAATTACCTTAGTGGCTACAACTGTCCTCTGCTGAAGTGTATTAAAATTAACAGGTACATGAATAGACACACATTTCATGAATGTGATGAAAATTTGATATTTACATTGAAAAAGCACTAATCAGTTACAACAAACCAAAATAGAAACAGAGAAGTAAAGTATCTCTCCCCAGAAAGTAGCCCCTGGTAAATTTAAATTCAACTGCTTTCTAAGCAACAGCATCTTCTTGGGCTGTAGGAGGAAATTATCATTAGTGTTGAAGCTACAGAAAATTGCCCTTTTTTTCACATCATCTGAAATCCAAAAAGAGGTATTGCTCTCTTCTTCTCCCTTTCTTTTAAGTCTCCCGAGAAAGAATGGTGTTTCAACAGCACCAGAGGTTGGTTTGTTGGTGGATTTTGTAAAGAAAAGCACAAGAAGGCAGAAATAGCAAAGTATTTGCTATATATCCCTCTGTTTTCTTAGCACCGTACCTCGACTCGGATCTCTGAGGAATCTTTTTCTACCCTCGACCATAGCCCCTAATGCTTGAAAGTTTAAGTTAAATTTTCCTGTGGATGGGGAAGAGGGGGCTGAGAGAAAGGACAAGGGGAAGAAAGAAAAGGGAAGAAAAGTCAAAGGTATTTAAACTTCCAGGGACATACTAAAGTCAAAAACAGTAAATTGATACATGCTTCTACATACACAGCGCGACATCAATAACCTGTGACATTCCCAGCCACAAATTTCAGAGAGGCTGAGACTTAAGGAATTTAAAGGATTAGAGACAGGTGAATAATTCATGAGCATATCCCCAAGTACAGGGGAACGACTATAATAAGAGCGATACATGGTCTACCAAAGACCGGTTGAGTCTGAGCCCTGCCCACGTGAGCACGCTGCTCCCTGGCAGTGCTGGGCACCGCTCACCAATTTCTGCATGTTTCTACAGGATGGGACTGTGTTGCCAGCACTCACAGTCAGAAGCTCATGGTATTTATGGCAAAAGACACCACCACTTGCCTATATTTACGAAAAAACCCCCAACCCAAAACAGTCTTTGCATGGGAATGTCTGCAAACTATCGCTCTCACAGTCTATAGGTTAAAGCAGGCAGGAGGGGCTGAGCAAGGCTGAAGTACATTTTAATACAGCTCTTCCAAACCCCCCCTCTACAGCAGCAGCAGCACTCAGACCTCGGGGGCTGCTCTAGAATCAGCTCCCACCTAAAGTCCCCCGACGTCACGACTTCTAGAGAGGAAGATGTCGTGTAGCCAGCTGCCACAGGTCGTGGAGGTGCCGCGCCACCGAGAGCTTCCAAAAGTCTGTCTCGGGGCGAGGCAGCTTCCCGACGTGGGCAGTGTGTGGCGCAGCGTGGCCTTCTCACTTTGCATGGCAGAGCACTCTGATGCTCCCACAGCCCTGCCTGCCCCACTGGGTGAGGCTCGTGTGGGGACTGGCAAAGGCAGAAAACCTCTTTGCTGCTTCTCCTTCCAGCATTACGAATGCACATCAAGACTTAAAACACGCTGTGCCAAAAATATGACCTGTACCCCTCTCAAGTGAAAAATTAACATAACTTGTTGACTGATTTCCCTTACGATGTATCTAGAGCAATGCTACTCTAGTGAATATGCTTCCGTAAGTACTTGTCTCACTCCCAGGATAAAATACCATTTTAATAACCTCAGCAATAAACATGATACCTGCAAAAACCACATGATGTGGAAAGCGGCGCAGGAGGAAGAGGATGCTGCACACCGCTCCGCGGCGCGTACAGCCTCTATCAAAATCACAGAAAGGTCGGGGAAGGGAACGTCTGACCCTGCCAGACACCCATGGAAATGGCTCGAGTAAAACAACCCAGCTGGGCATGACTAAACCCTCTGACAGGCCCTGGGAGCCAAGGGCCTGCTGTCATTCTTCACTCGCATGACCGAAGGGACAGTTGATTAGGTGAGCTTGGAAGAAAGCTTCGGCTCCTGAGATGTATGTAAAATTGCCGCTCACCCCCGCTTCCCCCTTCCCTCATCCCGCTGCCCTCGGCCGGGTGGGCCGCCGCCCCCGGTGCCCTTCCAAAGAGCCCAGACCTTTCAGCAAGCTGCAAAGTCCCTTCAGGGAAGTGCTAGGGATACCGACTTTGACATGTGTGATTTTACTTAATGCTCCACTCTATTAATTTATACTTGTCACATTGGGCTCTGTTATGCCACAAGATATTGTTCCTCTGTTTCATTTAAACAATCTTTTTACCGCCTCGTGGGCTTCTTTCCCCGTTTTGTTTTTGCTCTGGTGCAGTTCTTTTGATTTTTAGCAGGACTGTTTCAACATAATGCAAAATCAGGATTAAATAATGTTTTCTTTACATAGAAATTAAAACATTAGTCAGTTTTTTTAAGAAGGCTGTACTTTTGAGCAGAAAAAGGAAATATTTTTTTTCTAGTGCAGGCCTACAGGTTGCACCAGTAAAACACCCCAGCAGGAACACAATGGAGATGCAACTTCTATGAGGTGTTACTGTAAGCCGGGAGTTAACATGTGCTGACGATACACTTAAAAAGCTGATTTTCCTTACAGACATAGATAAGACATTCTGGATTTGCTTAACTTCTCAGTCAGCTTCAAGCACAACACAAGAAATAAGTAAGACTGTGCTTTCCTTTTCCACTGTCAGTTCACATTTACTACTTTATAAGAAATAGTTTACCTTTATTTAAAAGGAAATTACCTGTCTCAAAAACTAACTTCAGTGTGAGCTAAACGCTTCTGTAGCTCTGGCAAAATTAAGATAACTTTATTCACATTGCTGTTGCTTTTTTGTGTTTTTTGTTGTTGTTGTTGTTGTTGTTTTTGGTGTTGTTTTTTTTTTCTCTTGGCGTTGTGGCCAAGTGCAATTCTATTTAAAAAAAGAAAAGCTAAGCCTTAGCTGCCATGCTAACCACTGGGAATACAAGACTGGCCTGAAATAGGAAACAGTTTTTTACTGGAATTTCATTTTATTATGTTGTAACACCTACTTGTTCTCTGGAGTCAATTACCTGCAGAGATTGCATTAAAGAATTTCTGGGCACTGTACTAAAGAATAATAATGTTGATTTCATAGGGATTTCACAGTATTAAGCATGCACCACACAAGAAAACTATCACAGAAAAATCCAATTTGTTACTTTTCCAACACTGAATTTTACTTCTTTTTGGTTTGCAATTAGTTATTACAAAAGTTTAATCAAAGTCTCAGTTTCTTCTTCCCCTTTAAATGTAGCACAGTCAGAATAAGATGTAACCAATAATTAAGTAAATTGGGCTTGTCTTAGTACACAGAAAATTGAGGATAATTCAAAAACATTATCCATTAGCAACTTCTGTATTCACACAGCACCTTAGATATTTTTAGAAGAGATAATGTTTAAATAGGCAATTAGAAAATAAAAGTATTTTTTAGGTCTATGAGAATGACAAATTCTTTTACCTGCATGTAGAGAGGGCTGCACTAGGATTTCAAGGGAAGCTGTTGTTCAAAGAAGCTGAGATTGACCTGAAAGAGAGAAATGTAAAAGGGGAAGCATTACAAATATCACAGTATGAAAGAATGATGCAGAATCTTCTTAAAAGAAGAGAAAGCATCATGGATATAGTGAGAATGGAAGAGAAATACCTAAAGCAACAGGGAAATTAAAGAGAGATTTGGGCCTTTCAGACCATAGAAGAATGAATAGTAGGGCTGAAAAGAATTTTTCAACTAAAAATTACATAGAAAATGCTAAAGCAATGTTTGGCTGGTTGCTGTTCTAACCTTTCTTTGCAAAGGAGGAACCTGGTTCATCAGCCAGATAATGATGCTCACAAGTGCTGTTCAACCAATTCAAACCCTGTTCTGCACGTAGAGAAGTTAAAAAATTGAGGTGTGACCAAAATATGTAAGATTTCTGTCAGATGGGATGAGAGTTGGAAAACACAGAGTCACTGAGTTAGGTGCTCTGTCAGGAAAGGATGCTGACAGCTGTCTGAGCTGTGGCCTCTTTCTCAACTGAAGGAACTCAATACTCATAAGTTAAATGTGGGACCTGGAGAGCTCTGCTGAGAATGGACACTGGCACATGACCTATGGACTCAGTGGGTCTAACACTTTTTGACAATGTTTTCTCCAGAAGGAAAGCAAAAATGTAGAGGTGGAAGAGTTGTAATTTCTCCCACTTTTCATCCTTTATTTTATACTGGAGGCCAGTGGTTGGACCAGGCGCTAAGGAAGTATAAGGCTCAGACTCCAAGGCCACCCCAACCACAGGAGGTTTAAATGTTTAACCCCCAAATATCCCAGAGCCTCCACAGCCACTGAATCCCATCCACAGGCCCCCAACCACAAGGCGTTTCTGACCTGAGGTTGATGGTGCTTCTGAGATGCTTCAATGGGAGGACTCCCTCCACCCAGCACAGCCTGCAAACCAGTAAGCACAGCTCCCTGAGAAAAATGACCCGTGCCCACCCTCAGCTTGGCAGACTGTTCAATCACTGCGCTTTTAGAAAAGGTTGTGCACAGCAATCACCTACATTTTCTGCTGTGGCAGTGATTGGAAAGAAAGCTGCTGCAACCGCAGGGAAGTTGGTCCCGATGGCTGTGCTCACTGAATGACTTCCGACGACACTAGACAATGGAAGAACGTCTCGTTTCTGGGTCAGGTCTCTGCGGGTTTATGTGATGAGTTGTGTACACCAGAGTGGTCTAGGTATGCACAAAAGTGTAATTCCAGGTCCCCACAGACCCCGAAAATCACAGGGAAGGTACCTAGTTTTGTTATATAAATGGTAACTAGTGCATTTTCAGGTGAGCAATTTTTGACTAGAACACTTCAATTCCACCTTAATTCTGCTTTAGGTATCAGGTCTTTATATTGACTGGAAATATATTGGATTGTGTTTCATGGAATACTTGCTCAATCATTGAGGGATGGCATTCTGTGGGTGAAAAATAGAAGTATTTAATTAACATCTCGATAAAGAGAAAAAGTGTTTTGCGTGCTCTCTGTTTTGCCATAATGGTTGGCTGATAAGAAGGCGACTTTTACATTTAGAGCTGCTAACTTTGATGTATATTTCCTCAGTGTGTATGAAACCAGACTGATCATTATGGAGTTCTGCTATTTCAGTCCAATTCATCCCCATTTTCTCTTTGATTTCTCCTCTTCCTTCAGTATATTAGTTTTTAGCTGAATGAGTCTGAGTTGTCACTTGGAGTTTCAATGCTACATCTTTGATTCATGTGACGAAACAGCAGCAGACAACATCAAGAACTGTCTGTGGACATGCTGATTTACTATTGCATTGCTTTGTTCAGAAAAAGATACTGAAATAATGAATCCATGGCACACAAAGAAATCCTTGACTGGATTTTCAAAATATTAGAGCTTGGTTTACAATATGGTTAATGAACTTCCATCTTCAAGTACATGGACACATAGGATGTCTTTAAACAGAGTTCATATCCAAGCCAATGATGTCCAAAGTCTAAAAAATGATATGATATTGTGGCTGTACTTCACCCCCTCTCCTTCCCTGGCTAAATAATTTGCAAGGATCTGAGGACTGCTAACTAAATTCCTGTACAAACATCTGCAGTGAAAACTATGAACGAAATTTTGGGCATTCTGTGAAGTTATAAAAATAATAAATTAATCAGTGTGCATCTTATATATATATAGCGCTATCTATTTTAATATAAAAAATAGAATTAAATTATTCACCCTCAGTGCTTACGAGTTACAAAGCTATATATAAGCCTCTACACACCAAAGCTTCAACAACAGTAAGACGACAATGAATTGTGCTGTTGCACAAAGTCACACCTCACGGTCATTTTACTACATCACCAATTTATTCTAAGGGTAAAATTAGATAATGTGGCCCTAGACACACACCAAATACATGAAAGATTAAGTAGGCAGAATAGATTTCATGAACAAATTCCAATGAGGTTTAAAATTACATAAATAGGTAAGTTCGGAACCACAGCATTTTAACTGATCCTACAAGGCGAAGGACAGAAACAGAGGAGCAGAAGCCCACAATTTTGGTTTTGTTGCTTAGTGTAGTTTTGATGCTGACATTCTTCGGATTTTGATGACGCTGACCACTTTTTTATTTCATGTGGAAAACACAGGTAGGATTTCATAATCAGGATTATGCTGAGAAATGAATACTCACTTAAAGAAGAAAGCTAATATAGCTTGCTTGGGCAGCTGAGTTCACGGTGTGGGAAGATACCGAGTCAAGGCAACAGCAAACACTGTGAGAAGGGAGGGAGAGCCCACAGTGTGTTGTGCAAGATTAAGCGCATCTGTCCTACACAACAACAATAAAATGAGAGAATAAACTGAAACAATGCCTTACCTCAAAAGGTGGTCAACAGAGCAATAGAGAGAGTTTTAGTCCATAAACACCCCGTATCCTCTTTGCCTTGGAATCGCAAGCAAGCATTTTTACACTTCCAGATTAAAAATAACTACTGAAATGTCAGAGCTTGTAGTAGGACATAAAATCCAAATTTCACCCTGATGGTTGAGGGTTATTTGCAGGGAAAGGTTAATTGTTGATAGGTGAAATAACCCATACTGGTACTGACAGCGATACTGGTATATCGGTATCTAATCTCTTGCAATTGAAGTCCATAAAAATGAGACAGATTCTTTATTAGTCAAGAGAAACTAGTCTTCTTTTAAGTCTTCTTACATTGCTATAAAACAACCCTATACAAATGTTTCCTAACAACAGTTTGCACATACGGGATCATGTACTTACACAGCATAATGGCTGATCACTGGAGCACAGGATGATTTTTTTTTTTGTTGTTCATGCTCTACAGTAACATGTTTTCATTTTAATAAAACGGGGTGTGTCCCTGGGCTATGATTAGCATGCGAATTTTCCAAGGTAAACTTTCCTATTTGAAGAGAATCACTTAATAGCTCTCTCCATATTACCTTCTCTTTTTATACCACTGCTGTCTCCTCCGCTGCATGACATAAGCAGTGGAAAAAAACAAGCAAAAAGTATCTTCATAAAAAAAAA
This sequence comes from Phalacrocorax aristotelis, assembly GCF_949628215.1. Lineage (NCBI taxonomy): Eukaryota > Metazoa > Chordata > Aves > Suliformes > Phalacrocoracidae > Phalacrocorax > Phalacrocorax aristotelis. The sequence goes on from NC_134282.1 coordinate 6,674,761, forward strand.
AGATTGCCAAGGGATATCAAACGCACTTTGAAAGCCCTTATCTCCTAAATGTGGGTATTCACTCAAGTGACTTTGGGACTAAGAATTTACGTAGCCAAAATTTGGCTCTATACATGCATTAAAAACAAGTTATAACCACTTGGAAAGGCTACAAAGTTCGCTTTTTTGAAGTTTCAAAGTCATCAATATTGAGTCAGTGCACAGAGATGGGGATGGGAAATCAGCAAGTGGCACGACCAGCAAATGGGTGAGGCAAACAAAACGTGTATTGGCAGATGTGGGGAGCTCAGTCTTTGATGTCAAATGCGCTTGTGTTTGAGGCATTTTATTTGTCTGCCAGTTTATTTGACTCTCTGTATTTTGGGGGGGGTTTAACACCTGAATGAGGCAGAGCTGACAGGCTATTTTGGTAGGAGGCTGAGGTTGTTACCACCACTAAGAATTGCAGCGTTATCACTGCTGAGTCTTTGATCAACTTGTTGCCTAAACTTTGAGTGATTTGTCATTTCTTTCTAGCATGGGGATGGGGAGAACCTCAGAGAGAGTTAGCAGCTTGTCAAAACTGTGACTAATGAACAAAGGAGTCTGAAAAATGACTGAAAGAGGCTCTTTTCTCTTGGCGGCTTTCCTCCACATCGGGTGAGGGCAGCGGATGCAAGCTGCAGATGTGTCATGTTTTCTTCACTTCCTTTCTTTGCTGTGTAAAAAGGAACAAGGACAGACCTGGAGCAAGGCAACAGAGTGAGATACCCAGGTTTGGGAAGCACCGCAAAATCATTCTGATGGACCAGCAGCACTGCCTATGTCTGGAATTACTCAAGGATGAGCACAACGGGAAAAATGAACATGAGGCAATTCCACAGGTATTACGTATTCAGCCAGTTCCAGGTCATCCGGTGAGCACCCTGCCCAGCAACCTGTGCGGATGTCTTTGATTGGAAAGAAAGGAGAGGTTTCCAGGACATGGCTGGGGAGGGCCAAAAGGCGCGGTAATGAGATGCTGATGTACGCGTGGAGGTACCCCAGGCAGGCAGGAACGCATCACGGTGCCTGTGAGATGCCACACTGCAGATGGCAATAGCCCTCGACGGGGACACGATGGCAGCAGGATGGTGGATTATTTTTCCAGAACTAAAAAAAAGATTTCTCAGCATTAATGGCTGTAGATGACCTTAGAGTAACTCTGTAACAGTAGAAGATGAATATATAAATGACTTCTGTGGCAACGTCTCAACTCTTATAAACAAAGACAGGCAGAAGGCTAAAAATTTGCACATGAAGTAGTGCCTAGATGAATGATGTAAGTGGATGGTTTTACTTTTGAGGCTACTAGTCCATCTTTGCCAAACAGATATGGTAAATAAGGATTGATTCAGACCGAAAAACCTCCTAGGAGACAGACTGCTTAGAGATGTACAAAACCGATACAAAGTCTGGTACACAGAATGGTTTGAACAAGGAATGAATGAATAAGCCCATTACACATAAAATCACAATGGTAGAAATAAAATTAAGCAAAGGCTGTAGGGCACTTCAGTTGGGAGCTTAGGCAATATGATCCTTTTTTTTCCCCTCAAAGAGTATTTTTGACCTAGTAGGTTTTACTAAATGCTGGTGGAAATTCTTCCTGGAAAAGTGAAGGTCATTGATTCAAATTTATAAATTTATAATTTAGGAAGGATCAGTGAGCCAAAAGGAAAAGGGAAATAGCATCTTGTAACTCACAGTTCTTACAAAAATGCCCCTAACTACTTATGGAGCAATGTGCTAACACACAAGAGTACTTTGTAGCTGCCGTTCTTTAGGACACAAATCACATAAAAGAACAGGAAAACCATAATCACCAGTTTATAAATTAATATAAAGGTTTTGTTCTTAAAGAAAACCAGATTTGATTAAATTAGGTAATATTTGCTTATAGAGTCAAAACGTTTAAGTAATACAAAAGAGAGAGACAAGAATGTGTAGCCTGGAAAGAAGAGGTCATTCATCTCCCCCTTTTGATATGCAAAGAGTTGAGCAAAGGGCTGAACCAGTAGGTTCCAGGACTGGAAGTTTGGATGCCCAACTTCCTGCAATATCAAATATCAGTTCTGGATTATAAACCACACAGGATAAGATCTGGTTCAGGACTTTTCTTGTAATTTAACATTCAAAATGTTTCTGCCCATTATGAATGACCATTATTAATGAAGCCTCAGCCAGTAAGCTATACTTGTGACTGACTTCTTTTTTAGACTGAAGTTGCAAGTGTCTCCAGTAAGAAAGAAGATACACTGCACTAGAAAGAGACAACCAAACCTAGAAAAAAATGTTGTGAAAAGAAGCTTTGGAAGCAAAAGCAGTTATATAGCACACATGGCTGTGAGAAGAAACTGGTAACCAATGTAATGAATTTGAAGTAGAAATTGGAAATTGTGGAAAACTGATAGGGAAGGGTCATAAGGTTAAGCCTCTGAGCACCTGCTTTAAAAGAAAAACACCCAAAAAACCACATTATAGTCAAAACTACAATATCCTTCTCAAAGTTCAGAAAACTCTATAATGCGTGGTAGAGAAGTAGGGAATTCCAACAATGGGATTCCTCCATTACTAGGCAAAAACTGTAGAGAAAATAACACCAATAAATTCACTGTATAGTAGCTTACCTGTTAGTTTGCTAAAAGCCAAGTGATTTACTCTGTTCATGAGATCATGAGTCACTTTCTTTTCAAAAATGAATTGAAGATGCCAAGCAGCAGTTATTAAATATAGGCATCATAAAATGAGGAGGGCCAAAATATGCTCCTTCTGTAGGTTTCAAATAAGTCTTATTTATGATCATTGACTTTTAATACCGATTCCAAAACTAGCATATTTCTGGATCAGTAAAAGAAATGCAACGTTTTGTCAACATGTAAAGGAGATAAACAGAATGGCAAAGTAATTATATAATTATCAGTCTGACAATGATTCCAGGCCAAGTAAGGGAATGACTGATGCAGAGCTCATTAAGCACAGAACTAAAAAAGTGTAATTAATGCCAATCAAACTCAAGTTTATAAAGATTAAATCATTGCCCAACTAATGAGGTGCCTCTTTGTAAGATTATAGGTTGATTAATGAAAGGTGAAAACATAAGAAACATTTATTTTGGGTCCTGGATGCTTAATTTTAAAAAGTAAAGTTAGAAATGAAGATGGTAAACAACGGAATGAGCTTGATTATCTCCCATGACTAATAACTGTGACCAACCAGTCAGGATGTGACTGCGCCAGGTGCGTGTCTGAGAGGCTCTTTGTGGGCCATCACCACACACAGGACAGTTTGGACCAACACCCTGTATCATGCAACAGGAGCTGTAAGGGAACACATGCAGCACAGTTCCTGTGACTAAGCTGTTGAGTGGTAACTTATTAAGCCACTACAAATTGATCACTTACTATGTTTGCCCATATTCGTCTGCTCTCTATTCCCCATCTCCCCGTCCTTTCCTTTCTAAGATCCCTATCTCCTATACCTGTCCATGTTTGAGTGATGCATCTACATGTTTATCAATCATGTTCACCAGATAAAGTCTTCCAATTTGTTCATTTTTAAATTGTTCATCCTTCAATGTATAACACTGCACTTCAGCCTCTCAGGTTTTAAACAGTGTCTACTATTTATTTGTCAAATGTCATTCAAGACCTTCTCTGTGATATTGCCGCCCTCGTCTTTTTACAATATATCCCATTTTTTCAACCAATTCCATTAGCATCCTCCCATTTTTCCCCAGGGAACCAGAGAAAACATCAAATAAGATCAGTTCTTAGATTGATTCTTCAGAAATTCCATATTTGACTCTCAGAGTTCCTTGCAGTGCAAATCAGAACAAACTTAAAAGCCTGCCAGAAACTACATGGTGAACAAGATTGAAAATGTATTATTCAGGCCGGCAGAAAGAGATAAGATTCAGGTTTTGGACACTGGTATAGAAAAATATACTTAAAACTGGAGCTATTTTTAAAACAGTTACTAGAATTAATCATGATGTTTTAGTGATTATTTAAAGCTGAAAATATGATAATCCAGACAATATTTTCTAAATGGCATGAGTTAATTTAAATCAGGAAATCAAGCCGTGGCCGTTGGATTACATGGTAACAATAGTTTTTCCATGTTTTATGATCGATTTAGAGTCCCAACGTGACTGAAGACAGAGGCAGAATTCCCGATGGACTCAGAATATACCTACTCCCCTTACATAGAGAGGCTTTAAGCATGCACTTCCACATACAAGCTCCTTACCTTTCCTACCTTTTTTGCCGCTGTCTCTTCTGTAGAGTTGTCTACAGCTCAGAATGGATTTTTAATTTTATCTTTGCCCTCTAATATTACTTCTGATGCCGCATTAAGTGATCTAATGATGTTAATCACATAATGCTCCACAGTTATGGTCTTTTGGCCTGTCCTAAGCAGACGCACCACTGATCCTTTTTTTTTTTTTTGCCATAAAAGTTCATTTGATAAATCTGGGTAGAACCTGGCAAGTCATTTATAGGACAATTTTCAAAAAGGTTATGACTCATTTCAGTTAGAGTTGTACATGAGCACCACCTTCGATAACTAGACCTTAGGACTTCTGCAGAACACATAACTGCCCGGTAAAATCAGTAACATCCATAAATCAGAACCTGAAGAAGTGTGAAATTGTATGTAATGCCTCACATCCATCACCATTTTACTATGCTTGCTGTTTCATGATACAGGGTGATATTTTCTGAGGAGTAATGATTTGTTCTGGATAAGAAATTTCATTAGCATACTTAGCTATTCGATGATATTGATGTACCAGTCAGCATGTTCTTCTGAAGAAGGGGCCATGCTGTGGCATGAAATATGAAGCAGAGACATACTACACAAAAACAGTTCAAATACTGAGAAGTTTGGATAAAGTAAGCTTTTGGCAACTCTATACCCCATTTGCTTTTGAGATGCCAAAAACTTACCCTAGACAGAGCCAGGTATTAAAGATAACTTGCTGGCAGCAAAGAGCCAATTGCCAGAAATAAATAAGTATTTTATAAAGAAGTTCTTGTGATACTTTACACTTATTTCTTTGCTGAACTTTAAAATAAGATAAAAGAGGTCATGGATACAGGTAGGCAATCCAGTGCAGTGAGGGCTGCAGTAGAAGACAGAACCCTTCTCACTTTATTATGAAATAAAAATGGAGCTATGAATCATCACAGCATAGACAAATCATCTGAGGCATCTTAAAACAGCCGCTTGACTGACTGCTGTAATATCACCTGTCATTCAACAAAAAGAACTGCAGTACATGCTTACAAAGTTGATAGAAATGTGCCCAAAGCCAAATTAAAACCCCTGGCTTCATTAAAATAACATGATTTTAGAAGCGCCTCAAAATTAAAGTGTTTGAAGTCCCTTCAGAGCAGATGCAGCGACCTCTGTGAAAGCCAGGTGGGTACTGGCCCGACAGACAAGATCAGGCCAAATGGACAGAGGTTGTAGCAAAAATGACTGCGAACGCATCAGGGATGGAGCTACGAATCAGAGACAGCATCTGCAAGGGTCCTGGGTCACCTGAGAAACACTTCATTTGGAACTGCTGCCAAGTTTAAAAAGTTTAGCTTGGAAACAAAATGGAAAAGCAGAGATTTGTTGACAACGCATGCTTCCCAGATTTCCCAGCTCATAAAGCCAACACAGACAAAGCATGCCAGCCGCCACATCGGAATCTGGAGGCCCGCTCTGGATTTCAGCATACACCACTGCCCCAGCAGGAACAGCATCACGTATAAAGCTCTTCCCACAAATGAATTCCACCCTCTGAAAAAACACAGACTATAACAAGAGTCATGGTATCTCCAGGTAAGTGTATTCGTGTTTTTCCTGTGGCCAACGTCTTCATCTCTGCAAAGACTTCTATCTGTGAAGACACATACAGCTTCTACCAGAGGAGAATACTCTGTGAGAAGTTTAGATCACATCAGTACTCTTCCTCCTCATTTTAGAAATTCCACATGAAGACCAAAAAAATCCACATAGGTAACTTTTGTTATTTAATTTATTTTTGTTTTGGTTTTTTTTTTTTTTCTATAAAGATGTTGATTCCCACCTCTTAAAGATATTACACTTAAAATAAATATTGAGATATAGTGATCTCGCTACCAACATTACCTCCATACGTACCAGTTTCTGGGGTTCTGGGATGGCAGACGATTGAATCTCCATTACAACATTAAGAAAGAACTTTTTTTCAGTTCACTTAAGTAGGTACCCTTCATCAGAACCAGCAGGTGATGCCAGCAGCCGTGAGGCCCACTGCGTACCCAAGTCAAATGAGATTTTAACTATATGTAGATTTAGGATGAAACGCTTAAATGATCTTCAGGGTTGCAAGGGATGCTGAGCCAAGAAATCTGCAGCTGTCTCCTACCTTATAATATAAAAGATAAAAATACAGTATAACATGAATTCTTTTTGTACTCGGAAAGCATTTGTGGCTGAGGATACTACACAGAGCTCTTGTGTTGATTGCACAACTGTTCAGACAATTCAGCTGTAAACAGTTTTGTGTAAAGGTCTTTTTGGAGGAAGAGCGTTCCCGTGAGTCTAACGAAAGTTACTAAATAATTTTAGTATCTTATTTTCCTGTTTCTTCTTATTTGTCGTCATAGGTTTATCCTATAAGTCCCAACCTTTTGCCACAATGCTTGCCAGAGCCTTTTTTTTAAGACTGTATAAAAATACAAGGCTCTAATAGGGAAGATGTAATTACAGACCATACATTGTAAAAAGTGAAATAATATCCTACAGTAACAGTCATAAGAACTTTTAAGATTTGAGCAATGATTTTTGATTATTTTTTTAAAAATAAAATTCTTGAACAAATCTTTTTTTAGTCAAAAGGCAAAAACTAAACAAAAGAACAGTGAAGGAACCCATGAATCCCTATTTTTAAGTATTTACTTACATGAAATAAAGTGTTGAATGTGTAAGAAAAACACCCTTTGCCAGCAGTTTCAGAAATTAGGTTACTAATATTTTTTAAAAATGAATTTTGCTACAGGGTTACAATCAACATAGCCTAAACCTAAAATCTGTAAAGAGTTTGCCATCTGTTTCCTATTGCGTCACGCACAGAGTCTGACTTCCACGGCCTCAGGGGTTTATTTTGGCAGATGATGCACAAAAGTGTGAAAAAAAGAAAAGGCCTTTCTGAATTAGATTGTCAACAATTACTTTGATTTATGCTCTTTTCCAAGGATAAGTGATATTTATCATAGATCTGTTACAATATTTGCCATGAACTATTTATTAACATTTTGCTGAATAAGAAAGCTTTTGACAGAGCTATCATCTAAACCCCAGCTGAAGACAACATTTCAAAATAGCTAGGAAAACTGAAGACCATATATTATTTGTGCCAAAAGGAACTTTACATCCTTCTAATCTCTAAATAAGGTTCTGACAGCTGTCAGAATGTCGAATGCATTGCTGGGACCAGAGCACACTTTTCGCCAAGCCACAGAAGGTATGAGGAGGGCATCAGGTTGGTTGTGGCAGTGCTGACCTACCTCCGGCTGCCTGAGCAACCCTTCACTCCCAAGCATCAGACAGCGGAGCCGAGAGCTCGGGTTCCGGCATGCATGAGGCTCCTTGTGCCACCTCCATGGGGGCCTGGAATTATCTCAGGTCTCTGAGGACGGTATGACTTGCACCAGCTCTCTAGGAAATAGTAACTACAGCTTCTTTTCTATTTTATTTTCTCCCCAGCATAATCAGACTAAAGTATCCATGACTCCCTTGTACCTTTCTTTTTAATACTCGGCATTTTCTTTTAGAAAGATATACTTTCTTTGCAGTTCCTTTCAGGTTAGGAGAATATCCTTTATCAGCTCTGCTGCCCATAATTTTCCTTTTCTGCACTTGTGTGCTAGTGGTTCCACTGGCACAGGGGCTACCCAGTTTCAAAGGCAGCCCCGCTCCCTCCGCGGGGATTCCACCCAGGCTCAGCAGGTACCTCTACCCCAGCCTCCACTTTCCCTTCCAACAGTTCAGAGGTGTCCCCGTACCCTTCCTCAGTAGAACAGGACGGCACCTTCCAGTGGCACCCACAGGTGCCCGGTCAGTCTCAGCGCCCAACAGGAACTGCTCCACTCGACCTTGCTAAATCATCTTCCTCATCCTGTTAAAAAAATCGCCTCATAATTTACATTTTAATTGCGGTTCCCTGACATTTTCATCCAAAACCAGGCCCTTAGCACTTTCCATAGAAAATGGATTCCTGTTGATGCGGTGCCTGTTGGCTTTATTCTCTCTTCTGTTCTTCATCTTGTTTTTTTCTCACATCGCTGCTGTGGCTGTTTGAGTCTGTGTTAGAGCTGGACCGAACCACAGTTTCTGAAAGTTACAGTTATCTGGGAGTACAGCCAATTTTTCCCTTTTCCTATTTCTTTACTCCTTGTGACTATTTGCCTTTGTAATGGAAAGAATTCTCAGCGTGAAGGGCACGGTTGTTGATATGTTTCTAGCTTTGTAATTACAGTGGAAACATGAACAAACTTTGTTTTTCAGGGTGACTGCATTGCCCTGAACATTTAGTGCCTTCGACGGAGGCCGGTTTTAATAGCTGAGACCTCGCAGAGCCACTTCTCTTCTGCAAAGAAAGAATTTATAATATCTTGCCTGTAATCAGACTGAGTACATGGCTGAGAAATGCAGTCTTATGTGTCAGCTCCGCTTGTGTCAGTCAAAAGCTATTAAGCTCACCTGTCACTTAGCATGTGATCTAATTCAGCTCTCGTAACTCCCGTGCAGCCGGTTTCATCGCTGGCACAAGCTTTCAGTGGCAGATAATGATATTCCAAGACATTTAATTTCAACCCCTATAAAACTGCTTAACTGAATGTATCGCTCTCGGCTCTCAAGATACCTAAACGAGCATTCATTTGAATCTCGGAAGAACTAAATTCTCCCAACCCAAGACAATTCACGTACAGCCTTCCACACCACCTCAGCACCCGGCGGGCCGGGAGAGGTGGGCAGCGGCCTCCCGCACAGCCTGCGTGCCGGCGGAAGGCCTCGGCTCCCGCTGCGCAGAGGTGGGCGCCGGAGGAGGACCACACAAGTGTCAGGGGACGCTTGCTCACGGGGGCTCCGCCGCGCGGAGGCTCTCGCGGAGAGATGAGCGCTCCCGAGGCCGATACGGACGCGCGCTGGGTGGGTGGGGCAGGAGAGCGTGACTCTTCCCCGTAAAGCACTGTTTATATATTTACACATTTTGTTACAGGTTCTTCATTCTTCAGCCTCAGCACGGGCTGCTGCGTGATTGATGAGGCTCAGGAGGCTGTTACAACCATTCAGGGAGCAAGCTTTGTCTTCATTTATACTTTAATAGCTTAAATGCCAAGGTCTTTATGCACATTTGGGTTTTTTTTAAACCCACCACCACCTCAGCAACAACCGACCAAAAGAATTTAATCAAGAGCACAAGAAACAGGACAAATTTGAGACAGGAGGATATATAGGTACCCACACACATCACTCACATCATTAAGACTTGCATGGAACAGGATGTCTTACAATGCAGCGTTTACCAGCCAGTGCCTAAGATCAGGAGCATACCTAAATTTTTTCTTTAATTATAAATGCTCTAGAATTATTTGATACACAAAGTCCATATACACCTACCCAGATACACTGTCAAAGACGACTTCTTATTTTAGAGAGGCACTCATTAGTATTTAGAAGTAGATTCTTTCCACCTTGATTTTTAGCCTTAACATTGATCAAGGGAGGACACAAAAATCTGAATTTATTTTGAAGTAAAAAGGGCTTAGAAGCTAGTATTCAAAAGCTATAAAAATCCTTAATTAAAACCCCAGAGACCCCAGAGATCTCTAAAAAGCACTTATCTTCTCAGAAGGTATAACTTTGCTCCCAGTATATCTGCCCATAAACTGAAAATAGGTGAACACACTTTCGGCTGTATAAATTATTGTCTAATATCCCATGCAACACGTACAGGTACATCTCATTACAAAGGCATTTTTTCCCAAATGTAAGAAACATTTCCTGGCTTTTGAAAGAGAAATTTTAAATGTTATCTTATTTACAAGCATAAATATTCCCTGGATGCAAGATGTTTAGCGGTTGCAAAATATATCAATATTTTTTCCACCCGATTACTATACTTTCTTCAAAACTAAATTAGTTGTAAATTCAATAAATAAAGTTACAGGTAAGGAAGGCAAAGAAAAAAGAGAACTGCTTTAAACAAAGGAAAAAATCACAGCCTCTTCTTTTCTGTGGAGATGCTAATCCCCCTCTACATCACAAGGACTTCTGAACTACATTTCTACGGATGCTGGTGGGAAGGCAGTTTATTTCTCCTGTGTATTAAAAGAGAATAATTTATCTTCCAGAAAAAAATATGAGTGCATATGCAAATATCTTTTCCAAATAAAAATACTCTATTAAAATTCACATTTGTGAATAAGGTAAATGTTGTGTAGCACACAGCTGACAGCCTTTGTATAAGCAAAATGTGGAATAACATGTTCCAAATGATCATTACGTTAATTCCATTTTGCCTTTGCTAGGATGGTAGCACACTGAAATTAGGTGTTTTTCTCAAATATGTGTATTTTACCATTATTTCATCTACTGGCACTTCAGGCTATACCAATTTCACTATCTGTTTGTTTCTTCAGAATCTTAGACACAAGATTTAATGAATTTATTCATGCAAAATCCTTCTAGTTTCCCTTTCACTAGATTCTCTCAAAGGCCACAGATGTTAGCTTAACTAGAAAGTGAAAATATTATTTATTTCAGGCATTTGTGTATCACTTTTTAATTTTTTTGGAAGGCATATTAATGTAGAAATGCTGCTTGGCAACTCATCTCCATCCTTGGAGGTTTTAAGATTCAACCAGACAAGGGCGCAGCTGACCTGATCCAGTGACGGTTCAAGCAGTGTTCAGGCAGCAGGATGGGGTGTTTGATTCAGAGGTCACATTCAGTCAGCATTTCTTTAATCTATCTTAATTTAGATAATTGTAATGTGATTACAACTAAAAACCTTGAACTTCTAGACTTTGTATTGTAAAGGCTGGATTGGCAGTTTTTAGCTGCACAACTGAAATTAAGATCCAGTCCTTACTGACCACAATTCTGGGAATTCCGAGCGGGTTTCTGAAGTCAGATTTCAGCAGCAGCACTTCACCTCAGAGCCCACACCCACGCAGAAGCGCCTGGTGCATTACAGAGATCTAGCCATTCCTCAGTGCCTCAGGCATGGGCCGTCCCATTCCTAAACTGGGAAGCTGTGTTGCACACAAGCTGGCCTGCAGACGGGAGTGGGAGTTCTGGATTACAGGAAATTGTTATGTTTAGACTAGAAAATTATTACCAAAAATCCCGCAACAACACAGAACTAAGGCTGCATAATACCTTGCCTAATTTACTTTCTTAACCGCGGACTGGCTGCATTTATATTTCCGGACTTGGGAAAAAAGGTCAAGTTAAGATATGTATTGACTGTGTAATATGATTTCAGCATTCCTCTGGAACTGTTTGTTCAGAGAGAAGTCATAATAAGTATACAGGAGCAGATCTGAGGTGACTATGCAATTGCTGACATTTGTGAGTTGGAGTTTTAAATACCGGTACAGGCACGTGCCAGTGCCCTTACTGTATTTGTTGAGCTATACTTAAATCCTACACACAGGACTTTATAGAGTTCCTGATATCAGTGCCTTGAAGGAATTGAAGATGGTGACATTTAGGAGTCAGGGCTGGCTTGTGTCACCTAAATCAATCCTTACTAAACAACAATCCTTTACGCAAATTACGATGGGTACAAACTGCAGCTGAAGTTCACAACAGATCAAAGTGAATTCAAAAGCCCAGAGAGTTAGAAAAGGAATGTTGAAACCAAAAGGCAAACTTGATTAAACACTGAAAACCATCCAGTCCTTCATGTGTAGTCATATAGGTATGAAACCTTCATATTTATATACAGTATTTAACCTTTTAAACTATAAATTATAGATGAGGCCTCATTCTGTGAATTAGTTTTTCACATAACACTGAAAATGAATTTGTAAACAATAAATAATATGAAAGTTCATTTTTAACTCCTGTCTCCAGTTGGATAAAAGTACTCTTACTAATTTACTTTTGGTAAATTCTTGCTTTTGCCACCACAGGAGATTGTAACATTTACATCACTCGGGAAGTGAGACAGCTGTCAGGATTATTAAGGGCTTTCCTTCAGCCAAATTTATGAATTGTCACAGAACTTATTTATTTTACAGGAAATTATTTACATGAATTTATTTTACATGACATTTAAAGCAGGTAAGAGAGCCATGCACTTTTTAATATGCTCTAAATCCAATTTTACCCTTGTCCTAATCACTGCAAATCAGTTCATCACACGTAAAAACCACCATCTGCTCGTCCATTTATCAAATTTCCAAACATAAACTCATTTTGTTACTTACGCACAGATACAGAGTGCCATGTGTGCAAGAGATTCACACGTAACTCCGCCGGTACGCACTCCTTTTCCAGGTAAACCGAATGCTGCAGATGTACTGGGATGTCTCAGGTACTACAAACATCAGTGACATCCCCATAGTGGCATCACAAACAAGTCACAGCGATGTCATATCACACATGGTAGTGACGTGGCAGTCCCAACAAATCCCCCCAATTCTTATTGATACAATTTTTTTTTCACCTGCTGCTAATCATTGCTACAACCCAAGGCCAGGGATTGAGATGACTGGCACTTAAATCCATATTAAGTTACTTTCTCTCTAAATGTTGGAAATACCCACTGAAACGAATGAACCAATGGACTTGAAAATCGGGCCAGATGTTCAGGGCTTAAGAAACTGCGTCAGGTAATCAGACGGGGCACGCATTTATGCTAACTTGTCTAAATACGTAATTATATAAATGGTTAATTTCTAAGAATGGGAGACTTCCATCAGAGTTATCGCATCGCTTTCAAAATGGTAAGAGGTCACAATTCTATTAATCAGTTACAAATTCTTAAAACATGCTTTCTTAAAAAGACAGACTGTGTTACTGTTAAAATGAACTTGTTTACACACCTATTTCTGCAGCAGAAGAAAGAAAAGGAAAGTAACAGGCTATTTTCCCTTCTGTATCTGCTTTGTTACTAGATATTGAGACATAAGTGTCAATCTTGTCATAACATCTGAAGTCAAGTGCTGTCTTCATGTATAAATCCACTTCCCTTTCCAGGTGAGTTTCTGGTTTAGGAATTAGAAATATTTTGCTTCCATGGCAAAAGTCTGAAACAATGAATCAGAAAAATTAATTTCAGTACTCTGTTCATTTTAAGCATATTTAGATAATCCAAATTAGACATTGGCCAGTAAAATTAGGAAGGAAAACTAAGATTTTTTTAATCGATTGTCTGCATAAAGTAATTGGTTCGTGTAGACTTGGTCTGTATTTTAATTCTGCAAAATAATTTTACTGGTATCAGTCTTGCTGATGGAATTAAATAAGTGCTACCCCATTACCCTTGTGAGGACACATATCTCTGCATCCATGCTAGTTCAGTTTCCTAAAATAATACTGTGATTAAGCTTTCACTTCTTTTTTTCATCCACAGTCGTCTTTGGATACTAGGTACCCAATTAAAATGATTGACTAAAATGGGATACCAGCTAAAAATGACCAATTTATCCATATGTTAATATTTATCAGTGTCACGCTCATCTCAACTCCTGTTGTTGGTCTAATATAGTTTACAGTACACTCACCATTTTAGTGTTCCTTCCTAGCTCTTGAGATACATACTATTTTCAGAGGTTTTAAAAATGGGAAGTGTGAAGACAAAAAATACAGTAATGATTATAGATGCTCGTGTCATTAGCTGGAATGAAGTATGTTGGTATAGCAATTCAAATAATTTTAACTTAAAGAAGGGCAAAGCTAAAAATATAGATGACCAGCCTCTGCAAGCAGCTGCTGAAGGGCACTCTTGACTTCAATTTGCCCCAAATACTAGTAGACAACTACAAGGTTCAGAAATCCATGAAGAATTTCACTGGACTTGCATGACCCAACCTTTCCTACTTGTTCTTCAAGCCACACAACCACCATGCTAAAGGAGCCTTTCTGCTAAACTAGAAAATACGTCGAAATCAAGCACTTAAGCAAAAGAAAAAGGAATGCAGAAGGCAGGCCGTATAAAACACAAAATACCCACTACAGCATGGGTCAGTCAGATAACCCAGAAATATTATTTGTACCACTGATTTTGTGCTCCTGCGGCGCTGGGTAGGGGCAATGCAGAATATTTCAGCTTTAATTATTCTACTTAAATAGTACAGCCCTTACAGTTGTAGAAAACATTATTAACACCTGTAAATGGGTTTTACTCTATGTATGCCCCGAAAAATTGAATTTAAAAAGCATTTTTTTAAAAAGCAGCAAACACATAATGTTGTGGTGCATGTTTGTGATGAACCTCTTTTTGGATTAATCGGTATTTTCACTCAAAATTCTCTCTTTAAAATTTTTCCAGAAGGCATTTTATCAGGTTACCTGAAGTGGACAACTGGAATTCATCTATTTTATGTTTCAGAACATTTTTCAGTCAACCACTGGAATAATCTCCCCTGGGAAGTGGTTGACTCGGCCACGTTAGACACCTTCAAGAGTCGTCTGGACAGGGTGCTGGGCTTGTCTAGACTGGGCTCTTCCCAGAAAGGTTGGCCTAGATGATCCCTGAGGTCCCTTCCAACCTGGGATTCTGGGATTCAGAATGTATTTTCCAGAAGGTAAACTCAATAGAGCTACTTGAATTTTTTATTTAGTAATGAGTAATTATAGCGTATGCATGCGAACCACACATGCATGAGAAGTAAAGAAAAAGGAAATCCTGCTTAGTTATTATAAAAGCCTTTAGAAAAAAGATAATTGATGCTACATCTCACATGGAAATAGGTTAACAGGTGTAATGAATTTAATTTGTAAAGATTCAAATTGTAAACATATTCTCACAGCTTAAAAAACAAACAAAAAAAACAAAAAACAAAAAACAAACCACCAAAAAACTGTCCAGATGATTTTTCCGCCCAGTAACAAACTCAAAGCCAGAGATTCTCTCTCACAGGAACCCCATTAATACCCTGCTGAAACAAATCTGAATTTAATTCAAACTCGGTGGGTAACAGTGCTGTCTGCTTTCCTCTTTACTGCTACGCTATAAAAACCCAGGAATTAGATTTAGGACTAGCCACCTGCTTTCACAACAGACTGCCAAATCCTGAAAGTATTCCTTTACTTTTTTATTATCAGTTTTAGGCTTATTATTGTTGCAGAGATCATTTCATGAAACTTTGTTGCTTTGTTAAGAGGCAAGGAATAGTAATAGGTAAAACTCTACATATATTTTCCTTAAACCACATGATAATCCTGGATTCCAACCCCCATCTGCCCAAAATCACTTTTCTATTTATCATTCCCATATTATTTAGTCAGTGAAGACAAAAGGTGCTAAGAATGAACAACGATACCTAAATTTTTAGTCCGATTATCATGTGAGGAAGCAATATAGACCAGATTTGGAAAGAAATTAGAGAGGGCATCAGCACTGCTCCCACTTATTCTGTGGGTTCCTATGCCACAGTTCGGGCTGTCTCATCGAAACCCTCACACTCCCTGCAGCTGTCTGCTTGTGCCGTTACCATTTTCTAACCGCACTGCCCTTAACACAGACCCAAAGAAGCAGGTGAAAGTCACTCCAATTGTGCTGAGGGTAGCTTTTGTTAAAAAATAGATAAACAATGCTGTAATTAGCCCAAAAGGGAGAATTTTAGCATGAAAGCAAGCTGCTAGATGACAACTGAAGTCCAACACCTTAAATAATGTAGCTTTAGTACTCTTACCACCACTGTAAAATATTACCACTACTATTGCAAATAATAATGATGATGTGTGCAAGCAGGAAAGTTGATGATATTGAGATTAGAGACATATTCTAACATTTCAAATGTAATAACAGAAAGCATTGATACATCTGTTTACTGGTAAGCTGAAAGCCTTTAACCACGTTGCAGTTCAGTGCTCCAAAGCATAATCTTTAACAGAAGGGCCAAGTTCTGGTGACTTTCTCTCTGAAATGCTATAAAATTGCTAAGCAGGAAACCTACAGATGAAAACGCTGAAGATTTTCAGAATAAGTCAAAGCTAAACTAACAGTAAACTGAAGTACCATCAGAAATATGACTTCTTACAACACGGAATGTATTTTCAAGCACCAAAAGGGCATTAGTACAGGAATATGAAAGACACAAGTTTTAAAAAATAACTATCCTTCGTTTTGCAGGACATCACTGAGTAAACCTTGCTTCAACCTCTAGTCCCACTTCCATTCAATTACAACTTTGTCCCAGAAAAAAAGTGTAAAAGACCTGAGAGTGAAGGGTGACGCGAGCACTACTAAAAAGGCATGAAAAAAAATCGCCAATCTGGTAAGCATGGTAAAAAATGAACCAATGAATTTGCTTTAAGGGATTAAAATCCTCCCCCTCAAAAACAAAACAAAGCAACAGCAACCCAGCCAAGGTCCACTGGGGATCTGGTTATTCCAGAAATCGTTCTGCTGAACAGTGCTGTTCATTGTTTTTGCTTGGCCCTGCTTCCTCAGGCCCATTAATCCCCAAGTATCTCAAACGTTCATCTCAGCCCAGGCATTTATGCAAAATCTCTGGCCACTAAAAAGTAGCCCCCAGATGCTCATCTCCTCTTAATAGCGAGGCGCTGCAGCCAGAAGTCTCACATATATAATTTGGTGTCTTGATCCATGTCTCACACTGGCATCTCGTGCTCCAGGACATCCCCAGCTTGCTCACGTGGAGGCTATGAGCCACAAATCCCAGTCAGTGGCCAAATCTAGATTGCTTGACCAAAGCTATAAAGGAAGAAAAAATGTGAGTACCACTTTCTCCTACTTCATTTAATGGCACTGGCATGCGCATCATCTTTACCGTAGAGGTGACTTATTGCTCTTCACATCTCAAATGTGATCCTCGGCTACACATTTTTTAGAAGCTGAAGCTCAGTATAGCGAAGACTTTCTGCTTGGAGTCAGCAGAAGCGGCTAACGAATTTACCAATAAATTAAACAGTTTCTGGTGAATCCCCACAGCGTTCATACACATACACAGGAAAATTTCTTCACTGAGAGCGGTCAGGCACCGGAACAGGCTGCCCAGAGAGGTGCTGGAGTCACCACCCCTGGGGATGTTCAAAAATGTGTAGACGTAACACTTCAGGCCATGGTTTAGGTGACATGGTGGTGTTGGGTTGACGGTTGGACTTGATAATCCTAGAGGTCTTTTCCATCCTTAATAATTCTATGATTCTATTCTATGATTCTATATGAAGCGCAGCTCAGGGGACTGTCATTTCAGGAAACATTTTATCACCTTATTATTTCAAGAAGAGACAATAGGAACAACAGTGTCGACACTAACTTTCCAGTCTAACAGCACAGATTTCTCCATTCCTTCACCTCAAATCTAAAGTATCTGGTAACTTTTGTCAGAGTAACTGAAGGCTTCTTAAACAACCTTTTGTAGGGGGGACATAAAGTTACTTTTCTATGCAAGGGAAGCAGATAACCACTGGCGCTCATCCTATGAGTTTCCCTTTTCCCCCCTCTTATTTTAAATGAACAGCCTGTACTAAAGCAAGGCTGTAAAATGTTGACCACAAAACAGAAAACAAATGGTTTGGCTTGGCTGTGAAACTTTCAACACTTTCTACTGGGATAAAAAGCTGCGATTCTATCATGGCTACCTCCACTATGATTTCTATTGAACTAAAATTTGGCTCAGAATTGTGAGCAAGCCCTATCTGCAGGCAGGCAGAATTCACGCAAACAAAACTGAAATGATAATTGAGAGGCAGTTTTTGAATAAATGCTGTATTTGTCCTAGTCAATACCACTCTGTCGCTCCAATTCTGTTTGCAAAAGGAGGGAGGGATTATTTCCTGAACGTTTAGATTACACTGGATGTGAACACTCACATAGCCACAAACACAGAGAATCCCTCACCGGGAATTATTTCTCTTTATTACAGACCATGCAGAGTCAAAATTTTACTCTGAAAATGCTCCTCACTAAAGCACAGATTGCTTGTACAGGCCACACAAAGCGCTTGGTGGTCAGCAGCAAGTACCGCTCCCTCCCGACCATCTGCAGAGCCGCAGGAGGCAGGAAGGCAAGCGAGGAGCTGCGGCGTAATCCAGCCACCCGGCCAGTCTGCAGCGATCGGGGACGTACAAACCCAACGCGTGCTCCCGCTGCATGACCCAAACGTAAACACATGCAAAATCTCTTTTTGAAACACTCTGAACTGCAAACGCTACTCCACAAAATGTTCCATTTAATGTGAATTTACGTTAACATTGTTATGTGACGGTTTGTGGCCGGCATATGAGGGAAAAGCGCATCCGTCGTCTAATTGCAATGTAAACAACAGAATACTGGACCAGATTCATCCTTTACTCCAAAAGAATACATAGATATTGATATCAAATTAGTCCAAATTATTTTACTGGTTCCAGAATTAAGCAGAGACTATGACATAGTTGGTTCAGCTTCCTTAATTCACAGCAACGAAACTTTGTTTTACCTATTTACTAAATTCTGTTATTTCTAAGACTCAGGATCCAGGTACACCTGCTCAATGGACCCTCCCAGTATGCAGTACCCCAGGTCTAACTCTTCTGGTTTTCAGTCTATCGGTTCAGAAGAACACGATAAAGTAAAATACACTGCCAAACCACAATCACTGTCTTCTTTACAGTGTCTATCACATTTCTGTGATGAAGAATTTAAATCATTGTTGTCTATCGTTTAGTAAGGTGCCAGCAACCTCAGGAAAAAATGAAAAAGCAAACAAAAATAAAATGTAGCTGCCAAAATGGAGTCACTGTCTGAATCTGGCCTTGTATTGGTTTCAGTGTGTTTCTCTTTATGTTTGCAATGACTCATACTGGTGGAGGTATATACTGCTGCCAAAAGCTGCTGGCTGCTAAATGGTTTGAGTATTTTCTTACTTTGATCCTGGTATATATTTTAAAATAAGTTTACCATCATCTTTTAATTTTAGCTCACATTTAAAACCAGCAGGACAAGAGAGGTGGTACTGCAATCTCTGTAAGCACAATCCCGAACAAACCACGAATTAGATCTCTTTTCAATAAAGTTGGAGAAAGCCTGATGCAGTAAAAAGAGGAGCGAGAGAACCAAGGACTCGAAGCGATCCGTGAGGTTTGCATCGCTGCCTGCGAGCCCTTCGGCAGGGCAGCCGCTGCCCACAGCCCTGCCGGCGCCTACGGGTGTATCAGCCTTGCCACCCGGTAGCGAGCAATGCCGTTGCTTCTGCCGCATTGTCATCTCCCACTCCCTTCCATCCTCGCCATATTCGCCGCCCTGTCCCTCCCCTCCCGTACTGAAGAAACCAGCTATCTTTATGCTGGGCTTACGCTGAAGGGTGAAGAAATCCAGCCTCCCTCTTTCTTCTCCATGCAGAAGAACAAGCTCTCCTTGCAGAGACATCTTATGTATATGAAGAGCCACACATTCCTCCTCCCAAAGGTGAATTTAGCTCTCACAGTTGGGCTAGCATGAAGGTCAATATTTTGAAAATGCACTTGACGGTTACAAGGGTATGAAGATAAGTCTTCACATACCGCAGCTGTGCTGTACTTCGGTAGCCGCTGGCCACAGCCATGGGATGAGGGATACTGTGAGGCATTTCTGAGGAAGGAGCTGCTGAAAGAACAAAGAATACATCACGTAAAATCTCTCTGTACTAACTGAACTGTTACTTATAAAGTTGTTTAAATATAATTACAGAATATTAGAGTTTTCCTATTAATAGAAAATAGGATTTATAGTCCCGGCTTACAGGATTCTCTGTCCAGAGAAGTTAACTTTTTATCTCAAATAGCTTTAGAGCAGATCCCAAGCCAGAACTCCTGAAAAAGCCTCACGCAGTGTTTTTATACTTTGACATTAGCCCCAGTTACAGGGATGGGCAAACGGGTGGGGAAAAGAAGCTGAGCAGCTGAAATTGAGCTTCTGAAGTCTCAAAATATTGACAGAGCTCCAAGTTGGTTCCTAAGGTATCTGTGCAACTTCGTCCACCTCTGTGTTGGAAGATGGGGGATAAACTGAAAGAAAAAAAGTATTCTTGAAGGCTGCTTACGAGTCTGAGGGAGAAAGCAAGCTTCCATGAGGCTGGGGATGTGTAAAAGTCTGATATCATGCAGCAGGAAATGTATGTCTTCTGAACACTTTTGAAAAACTAAGTTTTCCAGTCTAATATAAATTAAAGACTAATCCTTTAGTCTCATCGTTAGGCTAAGAATTAAAGACCTAGTTTCACCCCAGTATGCTTTCAGAGAGTAAACACAGAAGGAAAATGGGTTCTGTCATAAAGATTATTTCCTGCATTCAGGCATTTTATGTCTCAACACTGCAAACATTTAAACAGGGCATCCACAAACTACAGGCAGTTTGTAATTTAACATGCTTTAAGTCTTTGCAAGACTGGACCATTTTTTTAGTAAAATAATGGGGCCAGAATTATACTTTCAAACATACAAGCAAGTTCATTTTTTAGATATTTCTTAAAGGCAGCAGTGGTCCTGAAAACCATCAAATCTTTCTGTGATTAGATAAAAAAAATCGCAGCAGGTAACTGAGAGGCATGAGAGATGTGCAATTACAATTAAACAAAGCCACAAAGAAATGGAGAGAATGTGCCAAGCAGATAACATAGAGCAATATAAAATACATAGGCTAATGCATCACCTTTGAAACCAAGGGAATACGGTGATAAGATGCAAGTGAAAAACCTGGGAAATCTCTCATAAAAAGTAATATCTGATCCATTTATCTCACAATCAAGGGTGGCAAAATCTTTTGCTTCACTCTGAGACAAAAAGCATTAGCTGAGGTTTCTAAGAGCTGCTTAGCTGGAAATCTGACCAGTCCTGAAGAGGCTGTTAAATGAAGATTACAGTAAGCTGTGTTTCAAACTGTGTGAAATCATAGGAGGTAATCAAAGCATTGCTCTCAACAGAAATAAATTCCACAGAGATGCTTTGCTGTAACGGGGAGTGCACAGAGAAGAAGCAGGATCTGCCCTGCAGCCATGAAGCGAACCATCGATTCCCAAACATCTGCTCCAACCCCAACAAACATACTGCTACCAAATACTGGATCCAGGTCATAACACTCGTATTTTCAACTGGGAGGGTGAGCCCTGTGCCATACCAGCAGATCTGGCTGCAGCCTTGGTGCTGGCAGCACTGCTCAGCCCAGGGCCATGGGATCAGCGCAGCCCCTGCAAGGTTCCTTTTTGGAGGTGTTTGGTCACTGACGCTGCTTTTGTGTAATATTAAAATATTATTACCCCCCAGTATGAATATGACAGATTCAGAACTAGTCCTTGTATTGGAAAAGAAATGCGGCTCTCACATTTACAACTCTTACCACAGGATTCAGAGATATTTTTCCATTTACTCAAAAAAAAATCAGAACAAACTCAGTGACGTTAATAGCAATCTAGAGAAAGATCTAACCAGGAGAATGAACACTGTGGAATCATAGAGCACAAAAATTTCTCAGAAGTTATGGCACAGGAAAATAGCAGAATAATGGTATTGAACACAAGCTTTTATTTTAAACTGTAAATAATAACGTTTGTCTTGGGATTGGTTTTCAATTATAAGCCTAGTAGAGTCACATCGTTTGTTACGTATTTAGCCTTCAGGATGAACTGTAGATAATTACAGGACTGGATTAAATTAAAAACTTGGTAACGCTCCGCACTGCTGGGCATTCTACTAGTCCTGAATCTCCAATAACAAAAAAATCAAATTAAAAATCTTAATTACACTGTGATTAGCACCAAAATGTAACTTTTTGGCTCACAGAGATCATCTCAAAGATGAAATAGTTAATTAACTTAAGCTCTATTTTAAATCAACTGCACCAAGTACTAAAACGGACAGTAAATGTAAGAACTGACATGAAACACTCCACAGGTGGACAATCGCGCTATGTGGCATAATGGAGTCATAACTTCGCAGTTACAGCAAATACCGATGCACCCACAATGAAATTTACACCTTAACACTTCCAATTTACTTTTATTATCTGGTAATAATAAAGTCTTTCTCATTAATAGTAACTTTTCCTATTTTTCCCTGGTAATAGCGAGCACTTCTCTTTTTTTCTTATGCAGTAAGTGTTATGAGTTTCCTTACTGACATTTAACACAGTCTCTTTATCAGTTTAATGTCTTTTTTTACTTTCGCTTTCGGCAATGTATGTTAGGTTTTTCCACTGCAGGGCTTAGGATGATGTGTAACATTTTACTTCAAGGAAATACAGTATCTTTATATAAGTGCCGTGTTTTCAATTCCCTCCTTCATATTGCAGTAGCTCAATTGTATGCAGAATGTCAGATTATTTTTATGCAAAAGATATGCTAAGTCACCTATTCTTTCTGCCCTTGAGCCTCTCTAAAGGAATTGAGGTAAAACATCTCCGTCTCAGGCTTTTCTCTGCTACCCTCTTCCGAAAATTCTTATCAGATTTTGGAGTAATTGTTCTGTGTCAATGCTTAAAATTGTTGTTACTCCACCTGAACAGTTTAATGTTGAAATTTAATTTTTCTCCACATATATATGATCACAGTTTGTCAATACAGATATAAATGGTTATTATTTTTTCCATTCCCATGTTACTATCTTTTAATGCAGTACTTCACGCAGGACCATCTCTATGGAAAACAATAAACAAGGAACATTCTGTAGTAAAAATTCTTGACACCAAATGATAGCTTACCGCTCTGAAATCTGATCTTGTGTGAAAATTGCTTCTTACCCCAGTATTTGCAGTCGTTGAGCCTTAGGGTATCAGCATCCTAACTAGTGTTGAATGTCAACATATTGTAGTAAATAAATAAAATGTGAATCATTACTTAGCATGCACAGACTATTGGATATACTTCGCATACTGATTTTAAAGTAACGGTGGCTCTCTAGTTTTATTCTGCCCAGCTCAGGGACAGATTTTCTGAGGGAAAAAATACATTCATTCATATATATATATATATATATATATATATATCTCACATGCACTAAATCAGAAGCACTGCAGCATGAGCTAGTTGTGCACTGAGAGAACGATGTGCTTCCCTAAGAAAAGAAAAAGTTAGGAGCTAAACTGCAAAGCATCACCTCTTTGCTAGCCTGCATGTTTAGTATTAAGCAGAGACAAGTAGATTTGACCACAGAAATCAAGTATTGCATGTCTTTTTTGGGGGGGAAAAAAAATCAATTGATGTATTAAAAGCAAATTTCCAAGGCTCAAGCAAATCACTTGAGTTTCATTTTTGCCCCCAGAGATAATCTTGCCTACCTGCCTCTCTCAGAACTAAACTTCCAAGGGAATGCCATTTTTCTGCATGCTGCCTTTTGCTCCAGTTCCCAGCAAGCACTTACCTACATTTCCTTCTTATTGAATCTGAAGAAAATGTGTCAGACTATTCACATCTTAATTGCTCAGAACTCATCTGCTGTAACTTTTAAAAGATGCTGTTAGTCTGAATCTCTTTGGATTTCAAAGAAACTGGAGTAATTTCTATCGCACTTAGTAATGTTTACATCCACTGACCTTTACCTACTCCTGAGGAAATCAACAGGAAAATAAACAATCATTCTGCTGGTTTTGAAAAATGAAGGGCCCAAGTCCCTGAGAGTTATCTAAAAATTCCTGGAAGGGCCTGAATTTTCAAAGTGCTCAGCAACGTTCCACCTTTCTCTCCCAGCTCTGCCACGCGTGCAGCTCCCGCTCCCGTCACTCACCACTGTCAGGAGGGTAACAGGGCTTGAGAGCCCTAAGGAGGGCCCGAGGCAGGCGGCCACGGGAGAGGGAACGAGGCAGAGGCAGGAGCCCCCTCTTGACATCAAAGCTGTGTGTGCACGAGCACTGTTATTGGCAGCATAAGCCCTCTTACCACGCTCTGTGGAATACACCAAGGTTTGTGTTCATCACACAATCAATCTCTTATTTCCATCAAAATGATAGACAGAACAATCAAAATACAAGGAATGCATTGTATTATACAGTACTCTTTAATCATATGGTTGGTTTCCGACAGCACTGAAAGAACCAGAAGGAGAAAAGAACTACTGAGTTTTGAGTTTTCTTTGTAAAGTAATTGGTGATATAGTAGTTACATACACACACGGTATCTTTACCCCTAAAATGAATTAGAAAGACAAGTGTGATGACCCAGTATGTGAGGTATAAATCCTCAATTATCCTGTTTCATTTGCAACAAGAATCTTTGAAGGTATGAAAACGTTCACTGCTTCCTTGGGATTTCTCAAAGCATTCAGGTGGCAGCTAAATGAGCTTGAGGAAAGAAATTATTTGGGTCAAGGATTCTAATCCTTTTGGCCAAAACATGCGACAAAGGAAGAGATGATTTTACTTAGCCTTCAGTGATGAGGAGCTGAGATTACTCCAGTGTCCTAAGTATTAACTGCACATTTTAGAAAGTAACATTTCAGGCAGCGCACCACAGTTGCATGCCTCAGAACAGAAATTTGCTATCAATTTTCCTTACAAGTTGAGCTCAGTTCTGCCTCCTGCTAAGAGCCAGACTGGCTTAGCTTTTAGTTAGGATTTTTACAGGATAAAAAGTACAGTGACAGTGCAAGCCTTCCTTTTACTGGAAAAAAATGGATTCCTTAGCTGTTGACAGTGAACAAACCTTGAAAAATAATCTGGTATATAAAAGAAGGGAAGTACTGATGGTTTTGTCTATTTGTATGCAAAATATGGCTAGAACACCTTTTTCTAGTTTCTAGTTTCCTTAGCTTTAGTGTTGCTGAAACCTATGTCTCATAATGCATTTAAAATTAAGAAACCTGGAACGAAAATAGATAGGTAGAGGAAATCCAAACCTGCGCCCAGCTATGTGATAAGATGTTGGAATAAAAGAAAATTATGCTAAGCTCTTTGGCTTTCTCAAATTGTTACAAGAAAGAGCTGGAAAGGGATGAAAGCAGGACTACCCTGATATTTATCCGAGGATGGATTTACCCTGTGGCCTGGGAAAGAAATTAATACTAGGATAACTTCTTGATTAATTATGGCATTAGTCAACCAGATTCCTCACCCAGTCTGTCAGGCAATCTGCTCCTCTGAGAGATGAGCTGCAGTTTGGTTTCCCGTGACACTGGAAGGAACCAGAACTCCTAACTGCGACAGAGGGTGCAATAAGAGCATGGTGTAGAGAAATTGGTGAGCAGAAAACAACATGCATCCCAAACAGGAAAAAAACCACTTTACGCAATTGGAAGATGAAATTCTTAAGCCTTACTTGCTTGTGAAACCCCTTAAAAGATCAGGAGTTTTTTTGCCGACTAGGCAGGACTAGCAAGGACTGACCACGCTTTCGTGTCATACTTTAGAAGTCTTTGTTTGAACTCCCAAAAAAAAGCCATGGATCAAGCTCCTAGCAGTCGAACCCAAGGAGCCAATTGAGCTTTAAAATTCACTCAATATACTGGTGAAAGTGGGATTGTTTCTCTGCCGAAAAACCCCAGGGAAATTCTGTTGCTCCTCCTCATCTTCCTCCTACATATGCCCTTGCATTCTGTCAATGGGATTATAACTTCTGAGGAAGTTACCATCAGAGCTACTGAGGACTGTAATCAGTTATAATCCTCAGAGTTACTGTGGATTTGTCTCGATTTGCCACTATTGCTTCTTTGCCCTCTCTTTAGTTTAAGTCTCTAGAGAAAATAAACTAGTCGGAAAGTGGTTTTATCTTATGGCTACAAAGCATTTTATGCCCTTTTGACGCAGTCTTCTTCACGCTCACCCTAAAATTCCTGCAAACTGTTGCAAGATTGCAAGCCCTAAGAAATGGAAAAGAAGAAAAAAGTGCATCTGAGTGAACAAACAATGTGATAGACTAATGGGTAAGACGAGCAGCTTGCTTTTTGATACAAAAAGTCCTTGAACCTTGATATGAAAGGTCTATGTTTATGCCCATGGGCCATTGCACTGATAGAAAAATGAGAACGGTAAGAACTGCAAAGTACTTTAGCTGGCCACACGTAGGAAACCAAATACACTTAAAAATTTAGTGTATATAAAAAAAAATAAAGGGTTGCAGTTCTCTTCTGCTCCTTACAGGGCCCACAGAGGGATTCATTTCTGCTTGTGTTGTTGCACTTTGCCTAGGGACGCTGGCTGACGCACAGTAAGCAATGAGAGTGACCCTAATGACACAGTACAGGCAGAAATAATTCAGATAGCTGTCAAGGGAAAAACAAAAAAAAAAAGAAAAAAAACCCCAAACCACCCAAATGGCACAGAGGTGGGAATCAAAATCAGCAGCATGCTTTTATTCCTACTTAATACTCGAGGATTATTAATGAAGGCTTCAGCCACACTCAGCCTCCACCTTGCCTACCTTGACAGTTTATTTAATGCAATGTGGTGCAAATTGCCTCAGGTTAGAGGTTAGGCTCAGTACCTTACTCAAGCTCTGATTATTTTTTTTGTTGATTTATTTGCAAATGCTACTTTACAAGATGAAACACAATTGGTAGCAGTAATGTATTTAATCAGTCTGCCACATGATCGTACAAGGAAGGAGAGGCCAAGGCAACATTAGCTTGCTGCAAGCCACCGATAACAGTATTTTCTTGGGTGCTAAAGTTTTGGTCTGTCAATATTCTCAAATAAGGCTCCCTTCTAATATTAAATGCATGAATATGTCAGTCCCTGTAATAGAAACATATGTGGTATCAAATTGGTAACAGCGAACACACCACGCTTCCTACCGTTCCTTGCTATTATTGCACTTGCAAGCAAGAAGATAACCCAAACGGCTGCTGCCTGGAGTGAACCGAAGCTTCCTGGTCACTTTGTTACTGCAGACATCTCAAACGCTTCATTTTACTGAGACTATCTGGCAGCTGACCAGATGCAAGATGCCAGTCGGTCCCTAATCCTCCCCCCAATTTCTTCTTATTTTCCTCTTCCCATCAAAATACAGTTTCCATATTTACGCACAGAATTTAACTTGACATTTGCGGTCCAAGGCGTGGAAGCGAGCACATGACGGACACAGAGATAAAAAGAGGAAAACTGCTGTGGGGACACAGACCTCGGTTCAGCATGTCCAGTGCTAAAACGCCTATTTGTTACCAACCTTAGCCTCTCTATCTCGCTCTGAAAAGCTATTTCCATGGTAGGGCAATACAGACCAAGAACACTTTTTTGTGCTTGTTGTTTTGGTTTTGTTTGTTTGTTGTAGTTTTTAAATGCATTAGCCATTTTCTTCACTTTGAAACTCCTATTTTATAGAGATAATATAATTTAAGTGCTGTTACATTAAAATTTCAAGTCACATTCCCTTCACCATACCTTTCTGCATTAGGAAGGAAGAGATAAATTTTTAATCTTTTATTTTTAATGAAGATTAAAGAACAAGTTCTGCTTGGCTTGCCTTGGCACACCATACATTTTAATGTATATTGATTGGTATAAATGTCCCATTTAGAGCATATTTTTGTTAGTATTAATGGTTCTTGGACAGATAAGTTCAGTCCTCGTGTAATATTGCCAGTCTCGTTGGTCAAAGTTGAAGAACACATTACTTTGCTTTGAGATAAAAAAGGAAGGCAAAGAGACAGCTCCTGAGACTGGAATATCAGAGGATCGATGTCCTCAGCAAGAACAGACAGCTACGGCTTGCAGAAGCAAGCACAAAATTCTGCCTTGTATTGACTATTAACTCTTGCTAATCATTCGTTTTCATATTTTTCCATTAATTTCCAAGGAATTCTGAGTTGATTTTGTCAAGAAAGGGATTTATGAAGCGCTTTTGAAGATGAGCTGGAATCCAGCAGAATTTTGTTATTACCCAGATATATGGATTCTCTTGGGTTATCTTTTGCTGTAGGGGTACATATAGATTGTGCAAATCAGGAAATTAGCAGTTCTCATTTTCAAGATGAGTTTTAAAAATACTTCTTATAACTCCTCATTCTCACAATACAATTAATACAATAACAACAAAATAATACAATACAAAAATGCCACATATTTGCTAAGCTTTTATTTTGCATTGCCTACTGTGCTCAGTTCAGACATTAATGCTTTGTAATGTCTCACATATGGAAATGTAAACTATGTGAATGCATGATCTCTCATATAATCCAAATATAATCCAGAAACTTGTAGTGAGTTAAATAGTACACTTTTCCTAACGTTTAATGACAGAAAAAAAAAAAAAGAAGAAAAAATCAAAATAAAGAACCTAATTTGGATCAAACTATCTGCCTTTCTGGCTAATCTCTAGATACCATCTTAGATGACTTCCTACTTTCTTTTTCATCTCTTGAGCCACCACCTTATTAACTCATGATGGCAAAGAATACCTTTCAACAATGGCTTAATAAATTTACACAATCCTGTCTAGCATGGATATTATTTTCCAGTAGACTGACACTTTCGAAAACTTTAATTGATATTTCTCCAATATTTGCAGTTGCCATGAAAGCTGAAGGATTTCCTTGTTGAGCAAGAAGCTCGGTCTTTCATTTCAGACTGCAAAGTCCTCAGCATATGATGGGGAATCCAGGTCCAGATATCCTACAAATTAGGTGAATGCTAGATAAAACCATTTGCTTTCTCCAGTGGATGAAAACCAGTAACCCTTTCAGATTCATCTGGACTTCTCTAGGGATTTTGCTACTTGCAAATAAAATTAGTCAAACTCTGTTTTCAAAAGCAGTCTTCACAGAACCGTTCCCCCTCCTACCGTAAAGGTTTGAAAGCATTAAAGCTGCAGCAAATACATCCTGAACCATCTAGCCCTACCCATGTCTGTTACCACAGTGAAATTGTTTAATAGACAAATTGTCCATTTGCAACTCGATCCACTTCTTCTGTTTCACTTTTCACCCATGCCATACA
Source organism: Phalacrocorax aristotelis (assembly GCF_949628215.1). Taxonomy (NCBI): domain Eukaryota; kingdom Metazoa; phylum Chordata; class Aves; order Suliformes; family Phalacrocoracidae; genus Phalacrocorax; species Phalacrocorax aristotelis. The sequence continues at coordinate 6,703,841 of NC_134282.1, forward strand.
ATTACAAATCAATTATGGTCTTTTTCTAGACCTTGCTCCTTTTTAAAATGGACAGGCCTGTCTATATACTTAATGACCGTCTCTCGAAAGGCACCATTCCTTCTTCTGTAACAACAGATGCGGCGTGGGGCCACAGAGCATGGAAATACAAATGGAGGACAAGCCTTTAATACAATGCTCTGGAAAGAAGACAGAAAAGCAGGGAAATTGAGATGTGGCAACACTGTAATTTTCAAAGCACAAACAAGTCAAAATCAGATCAGTAATGAGAACACAAGCTTCGGAAATTATTCAGCTGCAATGAGAAAGGTAGCAAAGAAGCCCAACTGAATGTAATTGTAAGTTTAAGAAAGGCTTTTTCTTATTTCGCAAATATGTCTTGTAACTCGATGTTTCTCCTGCTATGGCTAGGAGACACCTCAATCCTTCCTCATTCCCTGTTCTGCTGTACAGATCCGACTACATACCAGCACACTACAGGGCTCTTGGCAGCAACATCCATAAAGAGTTGAAAACCTGCAGTCGATACTAATATTAATTTTTGTAGGGTAATTTCTCCATGTTGGAGAAAACAGTTTTATAGGGATGCAGTACCAGGTATAGAAAAACAAATTACTGTTAGAAAAGGCATTTTTCAAAACTGGTTAAGTGCTTTTCAAAATGCAGCAGGTTTTGTTTTACTTCCCTTCTGAAAGCTCTGCCGAGCATCAAAATGCTGCAGCCGTGAGAGCTGGTCAATGACCGGCTAACAACTTAAGCCAGGATTTCTATCCAAAAAAGCAATCCAAGTCTTCTTTGTCCATCTACTGAATTTTATCATTAAAAAAAAAAGTAAAGTAAAATGCAGTTCAGGTAAACATCACAGAATAGGTAGACTTTGATGCAAATTTAGCTCATCATCAGAGTGGAAAACCAATTTCATTGTTATTTTAAGCTTATGGGAGTCTCACCACTGATTTCCCCTGCCCTGGGGAGCTGCCCCTGAGGACGGAGGTAGTGCCAGCCCTGCTCATTGTGTAGCAAAGCTGCACACTCTGACCTCGCTTTCTGTGCTCAGGCCAATGTCCTGCGAGGGGTGGCTGTGGGTACAGGAGACCTCAGGCCAATGCTTCACCATAGACAATACTTCTTACCCTCAACGTTGTCATATTTCCCTTTTTCACTCTACAAAAAAAAACCCTAATTATCCTATTTATTTTTTTATACCCATGACAAAATTCAACAGCCAGGACAGGGATGGCTCCAGTTTGTGGACACTCTGGTCACGTTGGCCAGAGGAGTACTGTCACTCACAGAGCGGATATCAGAGCTGGCACCATGAGTGCACCAGACAGAGCTCCCAAGGAAGTGGGGGAAGTAAAATTCACAGTCATGATGGGTTTTACACTTTGTTTTTACAGAAGGTGTTTTACACTGCGTGGTGCCTGTAAACCATACAGTAAAGCGTACGCACTTCATCTTGTTGTTGGGTATTTGGTTTCTTCAAACTCTGCTATTTCCAAATTATCAGCTCCACCAGCACGACTGAACTGTCTCCGGTCATGAAGCCAGTTCATTTAGCCCAAGCTAAAGCACCAGACTGTCTCGTGCTACGAGGCAAATAATTAAAGGCCTGCCCTGTTCCAGCGCATTTCTCCAGTGGGCTTCTGCCATTGACTTCTGTGGAAGCAAGACTCATCAAATGATTGCAAAATATGTATTAAACCGGCAACAGACTTTAGGCTTGCATTTTTAGCCTATGATTTTTAATTACCTATTTCTGGTATCTTTTGAAATACTGGCGAATCAAAAGTAAGTAATTAAAATAGGTGTAAAAAGCTGCTGGTGATGCAAAAACCAGCACGGGAAGAAGATAATGGATGAGATTTGTCTGCTGGATTATGGAAAAAGGTACATCAATATTTTAATATATTTACTACAAGGAAAAAAGATTTAGAAAACTTTACGCTCTATCAACAGACACACACAACTCATAGGCTCATCTCTCTACAGACTGATAATATGTAATATTATTAATGTGATTGTCACCTGGATAGTCAAAGGATACAGGAAAAGCAAGGTTTTTAGGAAAACCATCCTTTCAATCATACAACATACTGTAAAAAAAAGATTCAACAACCTCCTCCTAGAAATCATGACAACATTTAATTTGTCGGTGAAATAAAAGAATTCCTTATTTTTAATCCTTAGTGATAACAAATGCAAAAAATGTTCACTGATATAAATGACATACAGAAAGGTCAGCCAGGCTGTGGGGGATAGTGGTCCAGTCAAGCAAAGCATTGGAACATACGCCCAACTCTAAGTATAATTGACTAAAGTGGTTAAAATTGAGCACTTGCTTAAGTGCTTTCCTGGCACCATGCCTAATGAAATATTAATCACGAATGGCAAAGAGCCCTTATACCAAGAAGGTCTTATTTATACTGAATTGAATTATATAATAATTAAGGTACATATAATCAGCCATAGCAGTAAGACTGTCAGTGTTCTCATCTGAATCAGCACATTTCAATAGTGCCTAACCTACAGTGAAATATTCCTGTTTCTAATTAACCTTGCTAGTGATTTTATTTTGTAAAGAAACTTGCAGAACACCTGCACTAGTCAGAGCGATGGCTGCGCAGCAGCAGCGCGCTCGTGAGACCAATCCCACCAGCCTCGCTCCAGGGCCAGGGAGAGCACTGGGTTGCAGGATCAGCAGTATATTAGCAAATGAAAAATAGGAATAACTTAAAAAATTAAAAATTTTAGAAATAGTAGTTATGATGTCTATGGGACTGGTAGCAAACGTGTACACTACATGTGTTCTTTACCCTGTCTAACCCTTTCTACTGATTGATGAAATTCAAGGAGTGTAGCACTGGTTTTCAAGGCTAATTCACGCTGGTTCTCAAAGAGCACGGACATGATTTGTTAATTTGACAACTACCACAGAGACTTCTTTCAAGTCTAGTCTTCTGGTCTTCCCATTACTCTACTTAAAAGATGGAGGATGCAAGATTTTTTTTAATTTTATTTTGAACTTTCTCAAAATGCAATGTGTCCACAGGATGTGGATTTGGGTTTCTGAAATTTTTAAAGCTTTAGAAATTTTAAAACTACTACTAACTTATACAGCTCTTTTTTCAAAGATAAGAATAGGTATTTGGTCAAGACTCTGCCTGTGTATTCTTTAAAACGGTATATAACACAAAGTCAAGGTGTTAAACTGCTTTATTAAACGGAGATGAATTGTTATAATGATGAATAGTAGCAAAACCAGAATCACATTTTTGCTACAATGTCGGTTTCACAAGGTGAGGGCAAATTGGAATGCTGAAAGAGTAATTTTGAAAAAAAATATTTTCCCTATATTTCCTAGGGACAACTTAAATATAAAAAAAAAAATTCACAAACCCAAACAGATCAGAACAGAAATTGGACTCAAATCTTTTTTTTTATTTTAAACCGTTCTTTACTCAGTATTATGACAATTACTGCTCCTATAGCGTCAGGTTACAATGGGGCTGACTACACGGGGTTCTTAGTTTATCAGGTCACAATTCGAGAAGTCTGATGTTTTCCATGAGATTTTAAGATGTCAAAAAATATTTTTTAATTAGGTCTGAGCATCTTGCAAATAAAATATTGCACTACAACCAGATCAAACCAAATTAATGTTTGTCAAAAGCCATTTGGCATTTGCTACCAAATGGGGACAGTTTTGCTCCATATGATTTTAGATGTGTGTAAGCACAGTCTGCCAAAGTAAAGACTGATGAGAACTTGTACGTGTGTTGTATTTTGAATAATCTGCTCGTTCATCTCATTCTGGCAGAGCATTTTAGTTTAAAAAGATGAGAGTTTGGACAATATAACCTTGTTAAAATAAGCTTTCACTGCACTGTAAAAAAAACCACACTCTTGCCTAAAGATAATTGTTGATGTTACAGTTTTCAAGTGTTGATCTTTTTAGAAAAGGAAACAATTCAGGACTCGTACCTGCTTTTAATCACACTCCCACAGTAAATAACATCCTAGGGCAGAAGTGGTTGCATTTACATAATGTGATACAGGTGCCCTAGGCTCTTTGTGCAATAAATCCACCCTGCACAGACAATGATATGGATCTGATGAACCAGCTGTCAAGCCCTGGCCAGCCAGACTCAACTATGATGCTGGGGGTGGACTGGGTATGGTGGGACCAGGTGCAGAATACCAATGTGCAGGTCGCTGCCCGACTATTGAATGGAAAATTTCCAGTTGGACTCAACAGTGATTCGTAACAGATGAGGCAAATCCAAGAAACACCTGTTAGCTTTGGGAAGAAGAAGAAACTTGGCACCATAACGCTTCACCAAATGACTCATCAGAATATAAAGGAAGAAACAGCATTAAAGGAAAAGAATGAATTTTACTTTCAGATCTGCAAGCTACATAAGAATATTTAATAGCTGTTGCATTTTTTCTAGTGGGACAGTGACTCATTTAGATCAGGATTCTTTCATAATTCAGCTTCAAGTAAATTACAAAAGGAGCTCTCAAACAAAGGACGCGTTAAAGATGAGTTTAAAGAAGACAACGCTCTAAAGGAGTACTGAGCTGTGCATGCTCCCTCAGTGTCAAGTCTGTGGATAAATATAACTTATAATGAGGTGTTACCGGTACATTTTTGGCAGCTGTAAGCGAGAACGTCACAGAGTTTAAAGACACCTCTTCCAGGCACAGAAGCAACCTTCTGCAATATGGACTACAAAGCCAGTAGGCGACCCTGCCCCGGCAGGACGGTGACTGTCACGGCACTGGGGAGCGGGAGAGCAGCCCGGCACCAGCAAGCACGGGAGCGAGGTCGGCGGTGGAAGGGGTCCTTGTGGCAGCTATTCGAATGCTGCAGACTGCAGGGATAAAGTCAGATACAAGATGTCTGGAAGGAGGTTTCACTTAGTCTGCTTTCCTTATCTTGTGTGTGATCATGACATTTCAAGCTCAGGGAAGGCTTTTAGGTCCAAGTACTTAGCGAATCTTATTTCTAAGTACCCTAACAATTTGAACCATAAATACAAACACTGGTTAAAAACATAATCTTAAAAATCTACAGTAAAGCTGTGGGTCAGATTTTTGTTTTAATTTCCCACACAGAAGTTATTTGTTACTCAAAGTTAAATTATTTGCTTTACAAATGCTGATAGCATTCAGACTTTGTGTTACTTGAGGAGTAACGCAAATTACCGTTTAGACATCCAGCTGTGCGAAAGCTACTGTCCTACCTTAGATCGTGCCTGTCATGTTCCAGAGCTTTCAAGTATCATCTAGAATGTAACAGGTCAGAAAGTAATGGTCTAGAAAACATTTAAGATTGCTGCAAAATCAATTAAGCATGAATGGGAAGCCTTTTGTGATGACTAGCAGTGCTGAGGTGGAATCCTTGCTTTGATTCAAAATAATGGTGGGTCAACCAAACAAGTGTTCTCACACAAGTAGGTTAATGAAGACCATCAATGGAGGGGTCAAAACACCTTGGGCTTCTTTTGGCAGAGATCCTGCAAAGGTTAATGAACGAAATAGAAATCCACCTCCTACCTACCATATGTCTACTACATTTCCACAACATCTGTGTTTATAGTGAACAAGTCCCTGCATGCACTGGACAGAGAGTTTTTGAGAACCTTTTTTGGATAATATTATTAGCAAAGGGGAAAATAGGTTTAATAATAATGTCATGTAGGTCATCGAATTGCCTTGGTCTCCAGAATATTGGCAGAGATCCCTGACAAGAAAAGCTAACACGAATTATTTTAGGAACTCAATGAACTGTGGACAACTTATGTCGGTAGAAATTATGTTATTAGAGGATTTAAAATATTAGTGCCTCAGAAAAATTCAATACACTAAAACACCGGATGAGCAAAACAGCATGCACAGTGATTCAGTACCAGCAACACTGCACCATACAGTTCCTGTCCCGCCACATCTCATCTGACTTGGAAAATTAATCTCATTCTCAGAGATGAATTATATTTATTTATTCTGCATTTCTTCAGGAATGCTGTGATAACAATTGCTGTGATAGCAGCAATCGGTTTGCACCGAGTTTTCCCCTGACGTTAAAACCTCTATTCTTTGGCTCAGTTGGGGTAAAATAAGTAGACAACGGCATGCCATTTTCCCGTCCCTTCAGCACTGTGTAATCTCCTTCAAAAGGAAGTGAAACAGCCACATTTACCTAAGTGAAATAAACAATTATAGAAGGGTTACTCCCTACCTCGGACATTTTCTTCCTCCCTGTGTCAGCTATGGCTTGCCGGCACCGTTTGCTTGAGGGTTTATAACACTTCATCTCCCTGTCATGGGCTTCAGTAGGAGCTGCAGTCCCGTGGTCCCTTTATACTTCTCACGCCATCCAATACAACTACAGATATTTCCATTATCCATATAAATGCCTAATCCTTTTCTGAACCCTACTAAGCTCTTGGCTTCACTGAACTCTTGTGGGAATTAATTCCACAGGTTAATTATGCATTTGTGTAAATACTTATTTTCTTTAATGGTTTTAATTTTGCTGCCTTTCGGTTTCATTATAAGTCCCCTGGTTCTTGTATTATAAGAAAGGATAAGTGAAAGTGCCAGATTTACTCTCTGTATACGCAATTCATTACTTGTATATCTCCATCGAGTGCCCTCTTTATGTCCCCTCTCCACACTAAACCGTCCCAGAGTTTTAATTCTTTCTTCACACAGAAGCCATTCAAGCCATTTGCCATAATTAAAACAATTAATTTCAAGAAAAATCCAGACGGCTGCACAGAGAATTCAGAAAGGAATAAGGAATAAGTTGAAAGAATGTCTAAGCTTCCTCCATCTACTGCAATTTTTTGCAAGCCTTACACTGCACACATTTCCATGCAGAAGCCCGCTGCTCATAGACTGTCTAGCTCATAGTATTTAAGTGTTTTAATAATCCAGTAAAGTGAAATTAATGTGTTAAATTTATTAAGAGCTTCTTCAGCAGCACTGCTGGGTTTAAATTCATGATTACAAGAATTTAAATTCATTACAACAATGAGCACTTACATTCTTCCTAAATGTGTGAGACTGTTTTGTGAGCAGTAAGTTGAGAACAACTCTAGAAGTGAAAAAAAAAAATAAAATACTACTTTTCCCCAGTAATCTTTGGGACACAGACAGCATTAAAAACCGTATAGTTACTTATACTGACACTGAGATAAAGACTTCTTGTAGCTAAACTTTAGCCTGTTAAATTTAACAGCAGCAACATCTAATTAACATTTCAGCAGAGGTGATCCTTCCAAGAAATATATATGTTTATGTACATATCTTTTGCTGGTGATAAGACAGTATGGATGGCATATCCCCTTCTTTTAGGAGAGACTTCTCTAGGAGGAGAATTTTTAGGCCTTGTGGTTTGTCAGGACAAGTTCCTTATAGATGGTAAATGACTGAGGTAAGATACAAATTACATGACAATCAGTTCATTCTCTTCTCTCAAAAAAAGTTTGGGAGCAGACTGAAATTTCTGCAAGCGTATTTCCCACTGACTTTCCTCAGTGCGTTTGTTGATATGTGAGTGTTGCAAGTCTGGATTCATCCGAGCCAGTTCAGTAAAGCTATCACTCAGTCTGCTTGAGAAGTCGAAGCTGTGACGGTTCACAGTGACTGTTTAGTTACATTGCCTGTTACGTTTAAAAAGGGAGTTATTGCAGCATGATATAATCTGTACACCTCAACATGTACGGATTGAGGATGATGTCTGCCTGCGGGTCTAATAAATGATAGGTTTTTAATAATGAAATATGTGATGTTTTAGGTATTTTCCATAACGTATGGCCCTTCTTGAAAACCTACTCATATATGACTTTTTTTTTTTTTAATCTCAGAAAAAGCAAGGCTGTGACGCATGAGACACGGTTGCCCAACTCTTTCAGTGAGAAACACTCCTGGCAGGTCAGCCTTCAGCCCTTTTCCTGCTGCAGTTATGTCTCATTTACTACTCTTCCTGTGTTCTTAAGAACACAGTAGTATTTCTGAAGTTACAGTCATGTAACTGTTTTTAAGCTGTATGGAAGAGTATTCAGCAAGGTTAGTGAAAATAAACAGTGGATTACCAGGAGGAGTAACAGAAAGGTGCGAAAATTTGCATCCCTGCATATGGAAGGAGGCAGAACACCCAAACCAGAACATGTGTGATTTCTACCTCAATTAATTCAGTAAGTAAAAAACCCAAAAGTAAAACAACAGAAAAACCTGTGCTGATCTTCCCCGATAAATATAATCAGTAAAGTCTAAAGTCGTAATACAAAGAGTTCGACTCTGGTTAATTAGTCTGGCAGCCAGGGGAAATCCCCAGAAGGATCCTTTGATACCTTCCTTTTATTACACTGAAAGGAAAGCAAGATGTTATTCTGTAAGCCACATCTAAAGTATAAGTAATACATGTTTATCAGGCTCAGAGCCACCTACCACTGTGCAGTACCCTGATGATTCATCTTATTAAGCTAAGCTCTTAACCAAAGCTCTGTGGAGGGGCTGGACATACTCTTCAGTTCAAGTTAATGAGAAGTCCTGAAGCTTCTGAACAAAGATCTGTTTCGGCTGAATGATGTCTTTATTTGTCTTACTTTGTAACTCCTTTTTACAAAACAGAAAAGTCTTTGTAGTACCCTTTATTTAGATAAACTAGAGTAGATTAATTATCCTTTACCTTGGTCTGAAAATAACTAAGAACTCTACAAGAACCTAACTGAAGGAACACCTCCTTCTTGCAAGGGCAACAAAACTCCACACTAAACAGCCAAGCATCCTTTTGAAAGGCTTAACATATAACAAGATGACTGTGCTCCATAATTCACTTACTTTACACCCAGTTACACAAGGAGCAGTGGCACTAAACCATCACTGTAGACATCCATCTCTTTTGGTGGGCAACAAACAACGGTCTTCAGGCTGTTCAAAGAGGGTGTAAAACAGTTATACAGTACCCCTTCTTCAAAGTACATATCATTTTAATGAGCTTTTGTTAAATGACACAACTGTGGTATAGCGAAGAAAAAAACCCAATAGTCTCCAAAAGCAAACCTGCATAATTTATGTGTTATCTAAGGTTTCTGTCACTGAAGTCAGGTAAGAAATGCAGACTCTATATTATTAAAAAAAGGATCTGATTTCATTCCATGCAGAAAAAATGTGTTCCTTTCCCTTTTTTCCTGGCTGCTTTTGGTTTTTTTTTTTTTCAGAATGCAGGATAATTGAAAAGTTTTCTACGATAGAGGAATAACTATATCCCATGTCTGCACTTTGCCTCTTCAGGTCAGGCTGTCTCCTAGCTGGGGAAGAAGGTTCTTCCAGCCTCGCACAGGGTAGGACCAGGAACGCCATCTCCAACAGGAAGCCAGCCAGAAGTACCCCACGGGGTGGTCAGCACTTCATCTTGCACTTTGTTAAACAGCCAACTTTTCTCCTCTATGTTTTGATGACAATAGCTGTTTAGCTGTCCAGCCTCTCAATTCAAGCTACAATAACCTTCTGGACAAAATGTTTAATACCATTGCTCTTGCCAAAAATTTAATTGCATCCATTGATGCATCAGAAACAAAAGCGTTACCTAATGATGTTTTCCCTTAACAGTGGCTTTATCTTTCCTTATTCACTAATTTCTCAAGGTTATTGGAATAAAGATCCTACCGCCTGTTATATCAGCACCTGTCTTTTAAGTCACCAATACCTTGAGTATTCTTTTTGAATATTGGAGCTCCTGATCGAGGCAGTAATGAAGCTCTCCCAGTTAGTTTCTGATTTCTTTTTTTTTTTTATGATTATTAAATGTTTGAGATGGTTCACACACAAAGATGGACATCAGGCCACGTTTCAGACTAACCGAAGAAAAGGAAACAGGCTACAGCTGAACAGCAGAGATCTGCATGGAGACAGGTATATGCTTTCTTGGAAGATTAAAGCCAACGAAGTGTAACAACTCTGATGGCAGCTGGGAACTGATAAGCAAAGCAGCTGGGCATCTGCCCAAGCTTAGCAACATCAGCATACCCAAAGTCAGAAATACAGTTAACTATCTTGTTAAATCAAATCTTTCTTCTTTTCTATCAAATTGAGTACCAGTGTAAAGTGCTGGTCTGCATGCTCTCATGAATATAATGCTAAAGTCTTGGTTAAACCAAATACATTTGCTCTGGTATTGCTGCACCGTGCGTTCTGGTTTGACAGGAAAATGAGATGTGCAGCTGTTTGTAAGCCAATGGGCCTAGTTCTCTTGGGAAAGCTTCCTCAGTTTGTCATTACTGATGAAGATAAGAAAACTGATTAAGATACAAAACAGATTTCTAAGGGGTATAGATGGGTTTGGAGAGAAATCAAATAGCAGATGATGTACTACATCATGAAGGTTTTGAGACCACTCTTACCTGTGTGTGGCTATTTGAATCATGTTGAGCATTTCAGCTGTGAGACTGACTTCAGGCTTGCATTTTGTGAGGTCAGACAAGAAATAGCCAAGAACCTGACCTTCCCTGAACCCCTGAATACTAACGGCACTGGTGTGTCATTTAAATAGATGAAATATGTCTCTGCTGTAAGCAAGAATTTTCCATTTATCCAGCATATGCTGTCATAATTCTGAAGTGTCAAGGTCTGATCTGGATCATTCTCTGGCCGGTGACAGATGAGCAATTCTCTGCGCAGCAACTGTCCACAGGCACTCTGTGCAGCTCACGCTTGGAACGGTCTATTTGCCACGTACTTTAATAAGATGAAAACCTGGGAGGCCAGCTGTGTGTAAAACAATGCAATAGACCCACAACAAACCTTAAAATACGTCATTTCTACCTCACCGAGAGTGGTGTCAGGCCACTGACTGACTTTTAAGAACACTACCTTGGAGCTCTCCAGTAGGCAGAACTACAGAATCATACTTGTAATCCGTAAGTTTTACACTGCCAATTAAATTGCTATCTCTTTTCTTCCCCCACAACTCTAATACACAACTCCATTACTTACATTTATGTTTTAAAAATAAAACTGTTCTTAGTAGTACTAGACAGTTTATGTAGTACTTAAGGACTGTCTCTGAGAGTTCTGCCTTTAAGAACTCTTCAACAGCACAAGTCCACCTCTGATTCCCAATGACAGCTATTTCCATCTTTCAGCATAATGCTGTATTTTTCAAATAACAGAGTAATTTCTGGGCTCAGGAAAATGTCATTAAGGATTGCCCTTGCCTATTCACCTCACTCTCTGATGAGATCAGAATGTACACAGGCAAAGCCCCTGTTGTTCCTGCCTGCAAATCAATATTTACTGCAGCAGAGAAGGGAAGGAAAGGAAGAACAGAGGATGAAATGAGGGATGGGAACACAAAAGACAAAAAAACACTCAATTTCTAATGAAAATTCTCCTTCCTCATCCCTATTCTTTTAGGTGCTGTCTATTAAGAGCAAGTGAAAAACCACTACCAATGCCTTAGTTCTGTTGCCGTAAGAACTTTAAACTAAGCATTGCTGTTTGCTATTCAGTTCACCTATACAATCGGTCCCTTTGCTCTTCTACAATTCAGAGCATGGACTTGCAGGGATCTCAAACACTTCAGATATACAGTAGAGGAAGCATTTTTATCGTTGCTTTTATAATTGCTTTACACTCTTTAACAGTTAGATCCCAGCTATAATTAAAGGGGAAAAAATAATACAGTGAGAGGGCCAGCAATAACTCGTGAGTTCCAAAAATCAACAGTTCAAGTCAAAGGAAGGAACTTGCCTGTTCTTCCTTGGAAGATGACAGGTTAAACTGCATTCACGGATTCTGAGTTAAGCGGTGTACTCAGTGGAACTATGTCAGTGTACTAGAACTGAAGTCTTAGTCCACAATACATCCCTAAATGAAGCCCAAAGGCCTCTGATCTGTCACTCACACCATCAACCAGGAGAGACTACTTTGTGAGCAAGGATGCAGTCTGTACCTGCTTGGTTAATGTAGGTGCTGACGTTGACAATAATGACCCAACTATCATCACTTCCACTCTCTCAGTTCCAACAGAAGTATTTAAAATGGGGATAAAGTTTTATTTATTGTGAACATACGCCCAACTGACTGTGAGAACAGATTACACAACTGAAGTTCCTTGGAATCCTAGTTGCAATGTCTTCTGAACATTCTTGTTATTCCTTCCTAGCACCTCTTCCTTAGGTCCTGATGGAAAATTGATGGGATTCATCCCACAAATTTATGACCTATAGGTGACTTCAAGCTGTAAAATCTCATTGCTATTCTGTACAAATGTATCACTGAAGCCTAGACACTGTAACTTCCGTGAACTTTCTCCATTTTAGTTATTTTGCCAAACCTTTACCATGCTGCTTAAGCTCCTGTATTCTTGAAAACAATCCAATATATTCATCCTGAAACAGTAAAGCTGATTTTCTTACAAGAATCTAAAAGTAATATATTCTCAGCTTAAAATAAAGCTCAAGCTATTCACTGTAAAATCATTTTGCAAAGTTAATACTTTAGTAATTTTCTATTCATCTTATTTTTCTTTTAGGCCATTTACCATTTTTAAAAAAATAATAATTAGCCTTTTAAACCTTTTACTTTTTCTTCTTTATTCTGACTAATGGAAATCCCCAAACTCACTACTTATAATCTGCATTTATTTAAATTGTTGGTTCCTTATTTTGCATTTCTCAAACCAATTATTCAAATGACTGCCAAACTCCTTTTATCTCCCACTATCATTCTAGAATCAGCCTCGTTGTCAGCATTATCAGTGCCAGTAATAATTACATTACTCCTTCAAAAAGTACCCTTGAACCCAGACAAACCAATACATTAGGAACCACTGTAAGCCAGTTTTTAATATCCTTTTTTTCCTGTCCAATTCCTTGAGATACCGGTATCATCTGTTTTGTGCTTTAACAAATTGCAATCACCTGGATATTAGAATATCATGACAAAAGCTTAGCAGGAAAAAAGTGATAAATTTTTGCCTAACACTGATTCATGCTAATTACAGATATCTTTTACTGGCTTTATTAATGATCTTGACTGTGTTTTTCATGCTGTTATATTCCAAAAATGCAGATTTCACAAATTAGTATCCCTGTTACCCGAGGACCAGCACAGCTAAATCACTGAAACGTAATTTCAGTGGTCCAGCCCTTGTGCTATGGAGTCTTTTCTCATTTCAGGGTCTAACTCACTGTTTCTGAGCTCCTCCTCCCTAAATACTGCAGCCTCAGATATGCGCGCACACGCGCGCACGTATAATGTGCGGCAGGTAGAAAAGCATGCCATTACCATAGCTCTCAGAATCTTATATTTAAGATTACAGGCCTCCACATTCATCTTTTGCACTTTCTAGATAAAAGCGTAGGCTCTGTGTTCTCAGCAATTTTATGTTCTTTCAGCACCCACAAGTCTGATTTCTGACACTGGCAAGCTTAACTCTCGTGCACTAGCCAGCACTCACAGGGCAAAGTACCTTAATTCAGAATGAAAAAAATAACTGAAAATGAATCCTGAAGTAAGAAACAATTTATAAGGATGCCTCAAGTATAAGGTGGTAACTTGTTTTCTGCATGAGGTAATTAGCTTGTCTAAAACATTTCATCCCTACCCACAAAATCCATTTTTTTCTTGGCCTTTCTAGTGCCTACTACGTCAGCACTGTAATTTAATGCAGTTTCAAATCTTTTGTGACTTAGGGCTGCAGAACCAAGGCAAATAGCTGCCTGCGCCTGATCTGTATGACTCAAAAGTCTTGCTAACCTTACAGTTTCAATATTGAGGGTTTACCTTAATTATCTTTTTTTTCCTCCTTAATTTTGCCGAATGTCTTGAATAAAAATACTCCTCACTTTAGCCAGTAAGTCGGCCTGTGCTGTACCATAGAAGCTTATGTATATTTGTGACATAAAAAAAGCAGTTTGTGCCTGCTCCCGATTTCATCGCACCTGTCACAGTTGCATCCTACTTCTCACCTTTGCACATTAGCAGGGAGACTTGAAACACTTGTGTGTGTTTTCATTTTCTAGCAGATAAACAAACCACACATTAATTTTAATGAGTACCTCAAGGTTTTTCTATAAAAGAACTCTCAAGAATATTTAATAGCTGAGATAAACACTCAATTAAGGTAAGAAGTTTGTAAGTATTCAGATTTCTTGAACACTGTCCCTGTGGATATTACATTGATCATTAAAAAAAGGTACGCATTGAAAAGAGAGGAAACAAACCAAACTGACAGTACAGATGGTGGGGAAAAAGATGCAAGCAAAGTGAAGGATTTGTGTAGGGGCACTGAGGACAAGCCAGAACTGCTCTGCAGGCACATGAAGAAAACCAGGCATTTTTTTTGAGGATCTCTAACCTATATTGCGACAACCACAGACCCCCTCTAAACTTCAGCCAGTGGACGCTTGCCTCCAAGCACAGCAAACCAAAAGGGTCTCTTTGGTACACAGCCAGAGCTGAAGACTGGCAGCTGAAGATGTGGCAATAGAAAAAGGGAGTTGTAAGCTATTTTTAAACTTAATCCCTAGAGAACTTAAGAGCGGATTCTTTGGTGTAATCAATTATTGCTGCCAAATCTATCCATGTTTCTGGCATTAATACAGTGGCTACACTATGAAAATCTAACACTCAGGTCAACACATTAAAAAAACATTTGACAAATCTCAAAGATCGGTGCAATCTTCAGAGCAGCTGATGCTGCAGAAAAGCCCTTCCTTTGTGGCTGTGATTTTCTTTTTTATTGTACGGAACCACACCGCACACGGGGACTGCCGGCACAGAGATCATCCTCATCGCTTTTCAGATCAAGCCACTGATCCAGCAAAACATTTAAGTGGGTGTTTCAGTTTAAATCCATAGAGTCCCACTGATTGTGGTGAGACTGCCATGTATGTAAACATTTGGATTTTCGGCTATTTACAGGCACCTTGTAAGGAACCACCAGAGAAGCCTGAAAGGAGCAAGACATTTTACTGAAGGATAGTGTTAGCAGCAAACCACAATGAACGCAGTCAAATGTTCTTTAAGTTGACACCAACCATAGGCTGTGACAGCACAAAAACAACCTATGACTTTTATTAACTCCCTTAAATCTTAATTTGGTAACAAAAGTTAACTAACTGGCATAGAAGGCAACTATGTCCACATTACACCGGTTAATATGCGATGAGACAAAAATATTTGCAAAGAGCAAATGCTTATCACAGCCTGTTTAGGGCAAGTGACTTTAATGGAAGGAGAAGCCAAAATACTGACTTCATGAGAAATTCCAGAGAAAGCCCGTTACTTTTAACCCTGTATCTTTACTTCTTTGGGTCAACTTTCATTTCTGAGGTTGTCTGATTTCCCACCCAGACTAAACCATGCATCATTAGAAGGAGTTTTAAAAAGTTGAGAATATTCAGAAATGCCTCGTTCTTTGTGATATGCAATGATGCAAAAGTGAGGCAATATGCCAAAGCAGAAACAGAATAAAAATAGCCAAATTTTTTTTAATCTACAGAGCTTTTTACCTCCATTACCAGCTGAACCATCTGTTCTGCAGTTGTTCAGGTCTGCAAAAATAAGAGTGTGTAAGCCAAAATGCTTTGTGTCTTTTAAAGCTTAGACAATCTGCTGGGTAAAGGAGTTTCTATATTTAAAAATAATAACCAATTCTTGGGATTTTTACAATGTAACCAAAATAAACCTGCAAAACAAATTTAAGATTAATATAAAAGATTTGATGGCTGAACACAGCTTTAGAGAAAGCCTGGTCTTTCTTCTGCCCCCAAGTATGTGACAGAAGGGACGTCCTGCTGACCCTGCCCTGCACATCCTCTCGCATCCCGCCGCTGGGTCCTCACTCACCTGCTGTCCCTTACTCCTCACGGGAGAAGAAGAGCAGGGCAGTGACTGCAGCGCTAGTCTTACATCTTGAGACTCTGTTTTTGTACTTCCCCAACATAAACCTCTGCAAAGACCTTCCAAAAGCCATTTACTCCTTCTATGCCTTGGTCTCCCCAGGCTGAGAGGATAAGGGCTCTGAGGACTGCGAGCGCTCAGCCAGTGCAGATGACACCCATAAAAGTACCACGGACAGGAAGATAGATAATCTCCTCTGGGACTATACAGATGAGTAAAAAGTTCACAAGGCTGCATAAGACCACATTCACCCTCAAAATAATCCTTTTACTAGATCAATAGAACCACTTTACAGGCAAAGGTAGCGCTCAGTGAAGCCTCACACCCAGCCATTAGCTGGTGCAGTGTCGGGGCAATGCACAGGGACTCGGCAGATGCCTACAGCTCCAGACCTGAACATGCGTACCTACACGAATCAGTCCATGCCGTTGTTACCTGGGCTTTACACAGACCTACTTACTTACACTTCTAGTGGGGTTTTAGGGCATGCACCCGGACCAGCTGCCATGGACTCCGGTCTTAGTACAGCAATTACGCTTTGAAAATTTGCTTTATATACTTACTGCTTCCTTTAGGCTTCCAAAGACCAAATACGGCCTCTAAGATTTCCTGTTCGAAATTCCAGTTGACACAAGAGGCTAGATGTTCAATAAACTCATTGCGATTTGGTAAACTATCAAGGTAAATTAGGCTTAATCTACAGAGTACATCTGATAAGGTGTTCAAATCCTCTAAAATAGACTTAAATATGTATCATGTTTTAAGAAATTTGCTCAGTGACCTGAAACCAAGAGATTGTGACCTAATATATATGGTATAGATTATAGTTTTAAAAGTTTTGCTGAAGCTCTTGGCCTACGTACTCTCTGGTTTCAAAGATGATGTAAACAGGACATTTGCGCATGTTTGTTTCTGCTTTCCGACTAAAGCCAAAGACACATCCCTAAACCTCAGGGAAAATGGAAAAGCTTTTTGGAGCAAAACCACAAAATAATGAAGGATAAAGTCCACCTAGTACATCACCTTACCCTTCATCTTTTTGTCAACTTCCATACTTCCTACCTATTTTCCTATATCTTGTCCTATATCTATAATGTATATATGTATATATGTATATCTAATATATATAGCTGTCCACCCTTAACACAACAAACAGCTGCATTTTGCATCAATCTGACAAGCAATCTTAGTGTTTGCCGATCCACAGTGGTTTTCTTCCCCTTCTTTCCTCTTTCAGTACATACATCCCTGAGCGCAAGGGCATCACTTGGTGTGGGGATGGCCGAACGTACCACATTCCATTTCTGACCCTTCATCACCGAGACACAAACAGTAACTTTCAGTGAGCCAAATCAATTTTCAAACAGGACTTTGAAATTCTCAAGGCCAAGCTGGTAAGACAGCTAACGCACATTAATGATATATTATTTCATTTTGTCCATTGATTATTCAGTAAGTCTGCAAAAGACAGTCACTCTCCAGTTCCTAAAATTATCTATCTTGGGATTTCATTTAATACAAATAATATACATTAACAATGCATATTTTGCTTTTCTTGTGGGATGACGCTCCGTAACTCATTCATTATTTATGTTCTTTCAATGTGCTGTAGACAGCTGCTGTGCGTATACTGGTTTCGCCACTCTAAAATCTCTTCAAAAGAAATGCTGAAACCTTTCATTTCCCTTTAAGGGATTTTGGGTAAAATTAATAATAAACATTAATAATTCAAATATGCTTTCTGCCTGTTGGTGTATGAGCATTTTTCACAGTGGCTGAACAGTTTTTACATGGTATTACCAATCTGCATTAAAAAAGCATCTTTTTTAACTCTTTCTAGCTGGTTGATGGGCAGGCTGCTTATGAAATAATGTCCTTTGAGAATAGGTAGTTTTGCTTTGCTGTGACTCAAAACTAGGAGAGACTCATGATGTGTTGTAAATATTCACTAAAAATAATATCTATCAATCTACTATGGTCTTGTTAAGAGGAGAACTGAACTTACGCACCTACCAAGCACTTCCTTCAAGGCTGTTCATCAGTACTGTCTAAATAAACACTGGAAATGCGCACGCTCCGAATGCTCAGTGGTAGGAATTTCTACCCCCACCTACTGGCCAGAATACAGTTTAAAATCATTTCACGTTTGTGAGAGAGAAAAGAAGGGCAAAATCAGTGATAATCATTGCATCACTCTCGCTTGTTAACGTCTGGAGAAGATCTAAAGTTTATAAATAGAGCCCAAGAAGTCCCACAGACCCAGAGGGGCCCTTCTGCAAGGAGGGGATTTATATTCAACCCAACAGCACTCCGAGCCTTAAAATTCTTTCTTTTATAATTCTATCAACAACCCCTTTCTGTCCTTCCTCCCCCCGACCCTTTTTTCTGGATTACGGGAAACCTGGTTAGCAGTATTTCCTGTACTTAATGGTTTCCTGGCTATTTTTTTGTGCAGCGTTATAGGGCAGCATATTGTTAAAAAAGCACGTGACAGTCTTAGCTATTGATTCTATTTAAAGCTGGTTTATCAGATGGGAGACAGATTTTCGTTTCCCAGTCACCTCAGGGCCTAGAGCTCTTTCTGTACATTAACAATATGAGTTTGAAACTGTCCACTTAAAGCAGATATCATTATATCATCCTGTATTTGTAAAATACGGTAAGCTTAAATGCTGCTTAATTGCACAACCTCTGCAGTTTCTGGCAACGTTCAAAATATTTGAATGCATAACTGCAGTCATTCCAAAAGGACAAAACAAGAATAAACAAGAAAGAGAAGGAAATAATTTTATCTGCCTTTGCAGTTTAACTTGAATTTATTTTTATTTAATGATAAGAGACTCAAAAAAAAGTCCAAGCACTGAGCAATACCAGAAGTGTCATTTGGAACAGAGTTAAACACACTTTCTCTATCATTAATCATGGCAAAAGTGACAGAAGAAAAATGAGCTGGCTTGGTATATCTAATATATTAATTCTCCCTGCAGATTGGCTCAATGCATGAGCAAGTAAAAACAGGTAAACCTTTGGAAAAAAGAGAGGAATGTCAGTATGAGGCTTTCTGTTAGTAAGAAATAGTATAATTCTTCCTCAAAGAAAGCTACAGAATTTTAAAAAATCCAAAGACTCTGTTTTTAAACATAGTTGAATAATTACAGTGAAAAAATAGCTAAATTATAGCAGCTTAACCCCATTTTCATAGTGGCTGAGAACATGTTTTCCTCTCTCCCCCACCCCCAGTTCCTATGTTGCCTGCAAACGATTGATTCGTATTAGTCTGCTGGAGATCTGGATAACTTTCTCCCTTACAGCTACCCCAAACCCATGACTTTTTCCCCAAAATTATTTAATTTTATTCCTGCTTCTTAGTTGCTTTGTATTTTTCCCAGTTTCAGTAAAATTACAGCCATTCAAGATGTTCCTTGCCCACTGGAGAAACACATGCAAGGTAAGCAGGGGAAATGGTAGGTAAAGGAATCTTTTTCTTTAATTAAGGCGAAATTCAAAGGTGATAATTTCAGATCTGAACTTAAGGTTCCTCTTTATTTCCTGATATGTTCTAGCAGTTGTATTGCACATATGGAGCCCTTCCTAAAATACCAAATGGAGACCTACTTGCAGAACTGGTGGCTTTGTTGACATGATGAAGAAACATTACTGTGCAACTTCAGAAATCCAAAAATAGTCAATTAGAATCTTTATCATCAAGTCCAAAGTTGGCCTAAAGGCACAATGGAAACAAAAGCAAAATGAGAAAGTTAAATGTAATCCCAGGGTTGCACTCTGTCTGCTGGAAACAGAGAAAGCTCTTACTCGTTTTATCAAAGTTTTTATATACTGTTCTTTTACTGTAACAGATCATCGAACGATGAGCTCCTGGCAAAATCAGGAGATGGATAACTTTGTACGTCTCACAGACTGTTCTGTCCCAAGTTATTCATGTAACCCATCTGCAGCTCACATCTTCCTTTCCCAGCCTGTTTTTCAGTCCGCAGGTTACACAAAGTATTTTACTGCTACAAAGAAAAGTGCTAAAAACAAGGTGACAAAAACAGGGACAGTAGTCTCTTACAAACCCACAAAGAGTAAAAATACTTAAATTAGTAAAATTATAAGAACCGTAGGGAAGAGTTCCAGCTGCATCTTCAGGTTTCTGTGTCCTGCACTGTATTGGTGCTGTCACCTTCTGCCATTGTTAAATAGCAGACAGTTTGCTGATTTATTCGGGACAGCATCTGTTTGCTGCTTAGGCACCGCAAGGACAACAACAACAACAACAACTGTTGGGTGGGAACAAGGTAGAATCAAAAGAGCTTCAGATAAAAGCAGCAGGTAAAGACTGTTCAGGCACTACAACAGAAGCAGTGGTAGGAATGTACCGAGTGAATTATTTAGCAAGCCACATAGGATCACATTTTTAGTTTTTAGGAAAACCAAATTAAGTCACATAGAAATTACAAACAGTGGTATGAAAAGGTAATCATGAAATGACAGCAGAAATAGGAAAGATGCACTGTGATTCCAGCCGCACCTACATTTTGCAACCCAATGCATTAAGACAGCTACTTTAACGTTGATTTACAGCAAGCCTACAGCCCATCTGCTTTGGAGAGCCCAGACACTAAAGATAATTTCAAAATTAAACAAAGATAAACATTGATCAGGGACGTAGTTTTCTCTTTTAACCTGATGAGATTTTTTTTTTGCATCCCATCTGCTAAATGTTAAATAAAATAGAGAAAAGTAGATTAAAAGACTTTGTTAATTTAGTTCAAAATTTATTTAAGCTATCAGGTCAGTAATCAATAGAAGAAAAACTCAGTTTCACCAGGATTAATTTCATAATTATTGGGTCAAACTCTGTAGCATTATTCAGGTGAGAGAAAAACGTGACCCATTATGCATCAGGGTTTTTTTAAAAGACCTGTGCTAGTGCAGGACTACGGTGTCCTGAGGGATAGCTGTAGAACTACTGGGTCTCAAATACATCTCTCTGAATCATCATTTTCTTCCTGTTGGCTTGATACTGAGGGAGAACATTAATAAATCTCATGTCAGGGCTCTTTTGTTTCTACAAATCATTTTAGTCAGAAACGCTGATGCTATCTAAGCCAAAACTTTTTGCAAGAATGACAGTTCTGACAAATCTCTCAGACTTTTTCTGTAAAACAGCATTTCAACTTGGGAATCACACTAATTATAGCAACCACGAGAGCGTCAAAAGCGAATGGCAATGTTCTTGGACAACTGAGGCAAGGCACTCAATGAATTGAGGAGATTATTTCATTTTCAGTCTAAGTTTTTTTCCTGAGATTTCAGTCTTTCATTCTGATTTGAGGAATTGTTTGGGGTTTGTTACTGACTTCTATGTCCAGGAGGTTATAATTCCAGAAAAATCAAGGAAAGCATAAATATAGTGAATGAGAAACAGGGATTTGCTGAAAAGAAGTCCTTGTTGCAACAGACTGGAGTGGGTTCTCAGACCACAGAGATCAATTAGAAAGGTAAAAGTCGACCTGACTTACCGTATGTGGGCTTCCAGACTAAATTTATGTTCCATGTGTTGTAGTATACTAGTTAGAAAATTTGCAAAATAAAACTGGTTTTGTCATGTCAAAACTCTATCAGATTACTCAGCTTCATATTTTTCTTGCCTCTCTTTCCATAGGGTGATCACTCATGTTTTTCTTTATTCCCATGTAATGGAAAGGACTGTGTCAGCTGCAGAGGATATATACAAAACTGGTTTAAGATATAGCATCATGACATTTGCTGCAGGCAAACCACAAATAAAAATTGCTGGCAGCTTCTAAGGTCCAACCTTCAATTTGACCACAGAAACTTATTCTTTCCTTTCTGCTTCTTCTGGAATAAATAATTTACCTGAAAATGCAGACTGACCTGACATGGGTAGGTAAACTTTTGTGTTTTTAATCAGCAGCTGAACCCGATTTATTCTCAATGTCAGCTTTTGGGATAAGATACTATATATTAATCCTCAGAAATAGAAAAGCTGCATAATTTTGAACCACTGTCCATTTCAATATGGTTTCAAAGGCAGATGGATTACTGCAATTTAGCTCTGGACCTGACCTCCCCTGTCTGTGACAAGGCTGTTGTGGATTCTGGATACAGGTTCGGATTCATCTAGTGAAGAACAGACATATGAAAAGTGGATTCAATAAAATTACAGTTCTCCAGCCTAAATACCTGTTATCTACAGCCAAGGTCTTATGACTGTAAAATAAATATGCCGATATAGCTAATTCTTTTTTTCCTCTTATTTAACATGATGTGGGTCAAAATATAGTGTAAAAGCTCACTTTCAAGCCTCTTCAAACTGATGCAACATCAAATATGGAAACTCTACACCACCATCTCCGAATTATGAACCCGGCAGATCTGGATATCGCTCAACATGTGAACACCAAGGCATCCACCGGTGGTGTTGGAAAAGAGCCAGCTTGCAAAAGGAGCCCTCCTCTGCAAAACACTTGATAACAACAAAAGCTTATAAATCTTTATTCATAGTTATCAAATCACTGTAAAAATGTTTCCTTAAAAAATCCCAAATAAATGTTAATTTAACCTTTTGGCTCTTAATAAATATTGATCATCTTTGGTATTTCATGTTCCCCCGTTTATTCACTAGCTATTACACAACTTAGAAGAAACATATATGCATCTTTGCCAATTAAGAAATGTATTTGAAAAACTGCTCACTAGAAAAGATTTTTGCCTAAGATGAGATTAGTCGTGTACTAAGTTATTTATTGGCCTGCATAACCACAGAGGAACAATCATTTTATTGTAAGTCTTGCTTAAATGGAGTTTCTTCAAAGAGTCAAGAATGGAGGGAAAGCACTTTGTTTTAATAAGGTCATGATGCTTATTAAATGATTTGCATATTGAAGGTTAAATCCTTATCTCCATAGTGTAAAAAGTATTTTTGTCTAGCCTTGAAAATTGGAAAAAAGTACAAACAAGGGTTTCAAGAATGGTAAAGAGAACACATTAATGTGTAATTTTTGGCACTTTTAATTGTTCACCCCCGCTTCAGATTCACACCTACTCAACACGAGGTAACAACTGCTTTATATTAAGCTCCATTTATCCCTTTCAATTTGCTTCTAATAGAGATGCATCCATAGGAATGGCAATTACCCAGATAAGTAACAAAGCCATGCCACAACCTAAAATTGTAATCATTAGCACAGCATGTTAATTAGAGACAGAGGAGACAGACGATGACAGTGTGTTAAGATTGTTTCTATTCAAAAATCACCTAAATAGGATATTTAAAAGGGTCATTACACGGTCTGATATAGATTTCAAGTCTAAAACCTACAAGGATCTTCCATGAGAGCAGTCCACCAGACATCCGATTTGGGCTTGCAAACATCATCCTCAGGCTGTGAGGAACCTCTCTCTGCCCTTTTCCCTAGCTCAGTGAAGGCAGATGCTTTCCCCTCTCCTGCTACCATTAATTCCTTGTATGCCTATTTATGCTGAAGTCTGTGGTAAGGAAAATGTGCAAAACAGATCCTGGTGATTTCCTAAGCCACCTGGAATACAGACTTTCACACAGAGAAAGATAACGTAAGGACATGAGCCATCAATACCCTCCCGTTACAGTGCATTTATGGGTAACTCTTAAAGTAAGATTTTGGAGTTTGACTTTTGAAAATATTTTCCTCTTAAGGACCATTATTGACTAATATATCAAAGAATACCGTTCCCCTAATGATACATCAATGCAATACATCATTACAAATGCACTACCATCCTGATGATATATTACTCAATAACATGGTAGCAGCTGGCAAAAACTTCCACTGAATCAGATGATGCAAGTTTTACCCTGTTTAATTCCCATAGTTAAGAATAAGGAGGGAAGAATGTTAACAGACAGGTCGAGAAAGCATGTTCAGACACACAAAGAATTATAAATTGTCTTAATAGAAATTGACAACTGTGGTATCTTAGTTTGGAAAGGAAGATGGTACTTTTTAACTTTCCAAAATTTTCTAAAAAAAAACCCACAAAACAAAAAAAGCCCCACATACTAAACCAAAAACCACAGTATCATAATCCCATATTATTCTCCTTCCTGATTTACTACCACGCTTCCAGTTGGTCACAGATTAGCACCTCAAACAGAGCTGCGAATGATAAGCAAGTCCCGTGCTTGCCACTGCCCTTTGCAGCCTGCCTTCCAGACGTGGCCCATTTACCCAGCTGGTCATTACTGGGAACATGTGGGATTACTAACCCTAAGTCACATCCCTTGGCTGCAGCTCCTTAACTGAAACAGCCCCTTACAATGTCCTTTTCTCCTGGCAGACTGCAGAGCTTGCTGAACAAAACCAAGGGTAAAACACAATAAAGGCTTTTTAATATTTTTTTTTTTAACTTAGACATGAATTTTTCCTTGCAAGAGAGACTTCATTAGTTTCATTCAAAGACTTTGCACCACTGTTGTGTTGAGGGAGCAGCATGTTCTTCAAGCAGCTCCTAGGGCTCCACGAGCCTGCTGCTGACTATTCACTCACCTCTACTTCCTTTGCCAGGTCTTTTAATGGTTTATTAATTCTTTGATGCTCACCTCAGCCAAGGAAGGCTTAAGCCACCAACTTCACCTGGAAGCAGATAAAGCCCCTCTATTCCCTGTTCTGCCCTCATCTCTGCCGCAGTACTTGGGCGTTCTGTTTTTGTGTTCCCTATCTACATTTACCACAGTGGCACATTTTGATTTAACTCCATGAAGCCAGGAAATGTAATATAAACTGAAAACTGTACTTTATTTTCACATACTGATCACTTTTCCTGCTAGTTTTGAAGAAAAGTTTAAATAACTGGCATTAGTGCTTAATCTCAAAGCAAAGCAGCTCTGTCTGGATGCTGCACCACATTTTGCAATTGGAAAAAAGGCATTTCCACAGCCACACACTGTTAGATTGGCTACCGCTTGGATTATAGTGTATCTCGGACAAGGGAAGTTGGTTGCAGAGGTTACGAAGAAGAGAGAAAGAAGCAAAGGACTAAAAAGACTGATAAATCAACAAGAAGTTTGTGGTTCAGGCAGAAGAGGAGTTGTGAAAGGCCACTGAAATTTTCCAAGAAGAAATATAGCATGTTCCTGGAAGAAGCTGAAAATGTAAGCAGCCATCCAAATGAGTGGAGAGGATGGATAATTTGGACAAACCGTGGATGTTACTGGGAAACACTTTTACTCTGAAGTGATCAGCCATATAGAAACAGACATCAGAGGCAGCCAAAGCTGCAAACCATGTGCACTAAAAAAAGGATATAAAGATACGTAAGATTTGAGGATGTAGAAGGACTTCTTATTGAGGCACTTAATAAGCAGAAGAGCTGCTGGTAGCAAAGGAGAAACAAAAGGTTAGGCAGCATTATGACGGCTCTTTTCAAGCAGATTGTTTTGATGTGATCCAGACCTGACTACATGGGGTGATGTTTATAGAAAAATCCATTTGTAACAGCAATAGCTTCATGGCTGAATGAATGGAAAGGTATTTTCTGCACTTAAGTGAAACTGGGATGTAGCACAATGTAACAGGGAAGCCGGGTTCTACAAATGCCTTTAAAATAGAAAAAGAAAAGAAATAAAAAGAGCGCAAGGGGCAACAACCTTTGCCTAGAAGAGTCTTTTTGATTTCTGGATTTTCATTTTGTTTACTGCTATGGAAAATTATCCTGTGCCAAATTTTATAGCCGTGGTATCCATGAATCAGAAATGTAGGCTTATTGGAAACTGTCAAGTGCAGCACAGAAGACTTGGATTTCATTCAAGAAACAATCTAATCATGGTGCTCAGATACAAAGCCAAAAACATGAGATCAAAATGCAGGCACATCCAATGACGAACACAAGTTCACTGGATGTCTCAATTGAAAATAAAGGCCTGGAACAGTATTCTGGAGCTAGAGACAGAGCAGGCCAGAAATACTTTACAGAATATCCACCCCACAGAGGAAACCAAAGGGAAAAAATAAAAACAAAGCCAGCTAAGATGTGCCTCAAGCCTCACCATGAAGACATCGGCTGATACATGTCTCTGTATGCTGCTAAGTCAACAGTTGCTCAGAAGCCTATGCCACCACTCAGGTTTGGAGCCAGCATGACTAGTGACTGCGAGCATATCACAGACAGAAAAAAAAGCTAAAACAAGAGGCCTAGTGTCATCATACCGCACACACTGTATTTCTGCTCACTTGTTCCATCACCTATTGCTAGTGAATTGCATCAAGCACGGCCAGATGGGACAGAAATGCAGCCCCACAGACCTGAAGCAAGAGCCAAGTCTTGGTGCATTATTTCTGATGCTGAAAGATGGTCTGTCTGTCTACAAGCACCTCACAGTGCACAAAATCCAGAGAGGCAACTAAATCGTAAGAGTTCGCACTGCTCTTCCCTTACCCATTCCCTAAGTTGCCTTTTTGTCTTTCCGTCCCACTGACCACCGCTCCTGTTACTGCGCATCGTTGCCAATGCTCCAGAAAGGACTAGTGAATTGCTCAGGAAAAGACATTGGTCTCCTGTAATTTACATGGGTTAGAATTCTTTCAATTTTTTAAAAGACATATCAGGGTTACTAATTGGGACAGTGTATTTATCATATCAGTTCCAAGGTGACTGCAAGCGCTTCATGATCTCAGCTCAAGAAACGTACTGGTATTGAGTGAGACTGTATTTTCCCACTGATGAAGAACAGTAATTTTGAGGGAGTACTCTGAGCAGCAATTTATTCAAGTCACTGCAAATATTCATTAAATAAAGACTTCGCAGTCTGACAGAATGAGGAAATGGAAGTTCTTAGCATAAAAATTAAACATAGAAAGTAGAGAAATAAAAATAGGAGATCCACTTCATTTCTTTGATCATTTCTAGTGAGAGTGTGCTTGGATATTAATCCTACATCTTTCTTAGTTACTAGTGGTTTCTAGATTACATATAAAACAACCTATGGCCTTTCTACTGAAAGAGATTGATTTACAGAGGCCTCTTCTAGAAGACAAGGTAAGAGGAAGATACCTATTCTTCAAGCGTAAGCCTCTTCCACTCCATGCAGAAGACAACTGTAGATGGAATGAGGCAGTAATGTTAATCAGGTCTAGATTAAATTTATTTTTGAGAATATGTGGACTCTTAAAGGCTGAGAATAGATAATTTTCAGAGCATTTGCAGTAGCAGAGAAGTAGTTTATAGATATGTTTATCTGGTAAATCACAGTGACTGTAGGGGAGCTGCCATCCTAGCCTCAGTACGTGGGGTCAGCATTGCTGCAAAAATAAACACTCTACCTGAGCACCAGAAAGATGGTATTTTGCCCAGGCTAAAAATGTTTTGCAACTGCGGTGTAACTAAATCGCATTTTAACCATGTTACCTAATCACCCCTATTTTGATGTCTAAATGTAACTCGACTCAGGGGCAGTGTTATAACATGGTAGCCATCTAGACTAATAAACTAAATCACATTATCCGTTTCAAGTGATGACAGTGCTCTAATTGGATTTTGTACTACAGAAGAACCCCAAATGTTAAGAGAGAAATCGGCATTAAAAGAGAAGATGTTTGTGTGAACACAAATATAGAACCACATCACTTGATTAATGGCATAGATTTATTGGTGGGGAAAAAAAAAAGAAATATTTCCTCTAGTCCATCCAACTAGTTTATTATTCACAAGGAAAAAAAGGTGGTGGACCATCAGATGAATCCTATTTGTACTTTAAAAAAAACTGTCTATGATATGCAAGTATAAAGCAGAAAAATATGAATTTCCATGGATAAATTAAAATATTCTTGTATTTAAGCAAAGCCGGAGGTACTGGCGAACAGCAAAATGTTAGAGAGAAAATAAGCATCTAAAAGAAAGTTGCTGGGTCAGCATGTTGGAATTATCTGGTATACAAATGAGACAGAGAAGTGTTCAGTTTCCAGAATGACTACTTCAAATGACAGCATAGAAATAGTAAAATACTGCAGAATCACCAGATACACCGTGATTGAATAGATTTGGTTTATGGGTGGGTACAGACAGCCCAGTGCTGGCAAAAGCAAGGCAATAATCTGGGTACCAAAAATAAACATGGAAATCATTGTTGAATAGAGAAATCATACGGGAGACCTTGTGGTGGCTGCAAATAATAAAACCATCTGTCCAGTAGTAAGTGGCACTACGCTGGGCAAGCAAGGGAATGAAGCACAAATCACAGAAAGGCACCCTGGCAATGGGAAAGATGCTACTGGAAGATCATCTAGAAAATTATGTGCAATTCCTATTACCACACAAAGTCATTGCAGAAATCAAGCAGGTGCAGGTCAGAGCTATCCATTCACAGAGAATTTGGGGGAGTTTTAGCCATGTGGACAGATTTGCCAGACTCAGTCTCTCAATCTTAGAGCAACAGAACCTAAGTGAGATTTTTTGCCAACATTTCTGAGACCTTGACACCAGTAGGAATTTTTAAAAGCAACCAATTAAACCTACACATCCCAAGAAGGGAATGACAAGAGCATAAAGGAACAGCATTCGCAGAAATTAAAAGGTGTCCTTACACAAAGGTTCATCTCGGTCAGAGATCTCTGACAGAGATCTTTCTCCCATTTTATTTAGGCTCCTAGAATATATTTCCAACAGTATTCTCATACCAAAAACGTATGGGACTACAGAGATAGGCATGTAGAGAGGTGGGTTACCAGACAGAGACAGCTTATGTTATTTTATTTTCAAAAAGCAGCTCATACAGACAAGAAACCCAAAACTGGACCTTCCTCTACTGCACACTCTTCCTGGTTTCAGTAATTTATGAAGAGTTGCACCAGGGTCCATCTCCTTAATGTCCTCCTACTGGCTGGCCAATGGTAGGCAAAGATGGAAGTATACAGACTGTGACAATCTTATTCTGTGGTTTACATAGCAGATTAATAGATGATAGGATTGAGATTAATTCTGACATAGATAAGGATTACAGTGCCTGCATTCTGAACGGGATATATTTTATACAAGATCTGTTCCAAATCTTCTTAAACTTTAATGAAAAAAAAAAAAGGAATTTATGTGCACATACTACTGCTGCAAGCTCAAAGTGCATTTCTCCTCAGGTTTTCTGGAATTTTAAGGTTGAATCATTGGTTTCTTTCAATGTATTGCTGCATTCTATTTCCAGCAAGGGTTGTGGCCTTGGAACAGCCAGAGACCTTGGAATTGATTATCTCTGGTAAGAACACTTAATCAGTTTTACCCATCACATTTGAAATTTGGTTTCATCCGCATGCTTAGTGATGACTTCACAGTTTACATAATACACAAAAAATAAAAAGTAGGATGCACAACTATAAAACGAACCACAAAATAAATTAGGTGAAAAAGATAAGTGCACCTTATCCTTTCTTTTGTGTTTATATTTGACTTAGATGAGGGCAGCGACTCCTGAGAAGATGGAACAGCTGAAAGTACCTTAAAGGAGCTGATAATGGAAAGAAAGATGCATCTTTTCGTCTTTATTTCTGCTAGTGTTGGTGTTTCTATTAATAATACTATCCCTTTAAAAGCACACAGATGCTACCTAAAGCATTAAGAAAAATCTAATCGTTGTGCTAATCTGCAGAAATATAATAAAAATAAGTAGGATAGGAAGATTATGTATTATTAACTAAATTGCAACATTTAGACTGACTTTCAATAAATCGACTTTTACCGGTGTAAAGAGGTGATTCCGACCTCACCTCACCTTCCTAGCAAACAAGATAGATACAAGGATACGGGAAGCCTATGAGGATAGAAGCAGCCTGTAAAAGAGAAGATCCTCAAAGAGGCCTGGGTACCTAATAAAAGGAACACAGAGACCATTGCTGGGGATAACACACGATGAAGAAAGCTAATGGTGGAGTTGCCACTTTTTATATGTTCATCTCTCTTGAAACGTTGTGTGTATATATACATATACAGACATATAAATGGTTCTTGTTTTCTTTTGATATTCTTTTTTAACACAGTAAGTGTCAGTTTGCATGCGCTCATAAAAAATAACAGTATTACAAGATATGTTTCTACCTCAGTTCATATTTTCTTGAATTTCTTTGAAAATTTTAGCACAGATATAGTTATTTTTAATGATTCAGGATAATTCACACATTATATAGGAAGTGAAAACACTTAAATCTGCAAAAGGCTTCACTGTGCCTATTCATTTCACAGTAAATTCTGAAGGTTTAAATGTTCCCATTTTGCCTGCTTTTTAAGTTTATGCGTGAACAATCCTGGATAAGATTTGCAAGTCAGTCAACTGCCATTGAAACCTGGAAACTGGATCTTTTAGAGAAGTTCACAAGATTTATGCTCTGCGGGGGGAGGTGGGGGTTGTGCCTGAGAGGCACAGCTTCGAAACCCAGAAGTTGACATGGAAGTTAAGAAGAAAAGTTTATGAGAGGTCCGTGTTACTTGTAAGGAAAACAGTTCTCAATATTTCTTGCTTGATTATAAAGTACTGGGATCTCAAGACAGCCTCTCTTGGAATCACATGCAACAGTGAGTATTTCCATAGTAGAAAGAATCAAGGAAATTAACTGCTTTGGAGTTTAGAAGAGGGTAAACTCTGTTGTCCACATTAGATGAAGGTCTCTCTGCTCTCTAGAGATGGATTTGAACTCCATGGGACACCTCTATAATCTAGCTGGCAGTAAGAGATACATTACTGCAGATTATAGTACAATTTAGGAAACATTGGTGGAAAAAAAAATCTAAGTAAACTACCTACTGCTTTTGAACAATGGGAAATACAGAACAACCATACCTCTTCTTCTCCCTGAAAGAGTCATTTTCAATTACAAAAGTGTGCAGAATTCCTCCACTCTCACTCCACAGTAGTCTTCCAAATAGTTCAACTCAAGACAACACACATTTCAGGGCACTAAACACATGGACTTCCAACAGTTTGGCAGAGAACGTAAAAATCAAGCAAAACAACAAGACACAACCTGTAAAGTAACAGTATCCTGTAAAGATGGAAGCCCTTAAATGATGCACAGAGCCCAAGTCAGAGTTCCAGCTGCATCTACAGTCATACGACCTGTGATTCTGTTTGAAAATAATGAACCACCCTTCTCCACGTAAGCTCAGCATGCTCTGACTTTCGTATTTGTACTCACAAGGCAACGTCTTCAGGGCAGGCACAGTTTGTCTGGGCTGAGTTATGTCGGGAAGTGCTAGCACAGTGGGATTCCCATTACAGCTGAGCCTGTGGACTTCCTGCAAGACAAGCTAGTTCAAAATAAATCCAAAACTTTAGAAATATCTACAGATATTGCTATAAAAATAGCTTTAAAGTTAATTAGCTGATGGCAGGAGCAAAGTCAATGAAATTACACAGCCGTGCCATAACAAGCATTAGAATTTTGCTCCAGAGGCAGGTAGCCTCAAACAGCCAACTACTGACAAGACATACTGACACCTATGATCTCTGTTAAGAAATCATAAGGGTAGACTGAGAAGGGAAAGGACAGAGTGTTTTAGGGAGGAAAACAAGTCATACAGAAAGGTCTAGAAGGTGCCTGAGCCAACCAACCAACCAAGGCATCCTAGAGATGTTAAAACAGAGCTGCTGAAGAAAAGCTTGTAAATTTAAGAAATGTAGTGTATTGATATGAATGCACTGAGGCATAAACAATGCAAGTACAGTGTCAACACTTATTTTTCACCTGCTTACTCTCCTTTTCCTTTGTAATGGAAGGAGTGTTTTTTAGGGATGGTCTTTATGACAGCATGCTCCCCAAGAACTCCTAAACTTAAGAACTGTTTAGTACCCCTCCTATTCCACATTTCTCTCCAAAGAACAAAAAGGGCTTAACTGAGGCAAAAAGATTGAAGGGAAGGTGAAGGTCAAAATCTGGTCTTCTACAATCCTTTAAAAGGATTAAAAAATATAAATCCAGATGCTAAGTTTGTACTGTATGACCTCCTTAGCTAGACATATAAGCTATAGCATAACCTTACATTAATAATGAAACCAGACAATTTTATACCTTTTTAATAATGTATGCCAAATATATTTGGGTTTAGGAGGGATAGTACTCATTTATCGATCATGATGCATTATCTCCAACCTGGAAAATTCTAAGCATCTTTCATCTCCTGTGCAATTCTAAATAATTCAGAATGTAATTTCAGTTGGGTTATTTTGTTTGTATTTTTTCTTATTATATTTGTATTTTTTATTCAAAAGAAAAGCTGACAGGCCTGTAGCAAAGGGTCAAATGTCTATCTCATATTACTCAAAAAGTCCCCAAAAAATCATCTTGAGAAGTCCCATGAGTGAGGATACTGCTGTCTAATTCTTAGTTTTTTTAAGAACACCAACCTCTGTACCCACTGTATTTGGATAGCATTACATGTATATTTAATAATGATTATAACAACAGTAGCAAATAACTTTGAGTTCTTCTTAAAAGGACGTATTCACATTATAATTCTTAAAAGCCATTTGTTCATTTTGCCTTAGGATTGGAATAGTTCATCCCTGCCAATTCTCAGCATGAAAACATAAATTTTGTTCAGGTTTCTAAGTTGAAAAGTAAATTTAAATATTCAAGAAATGATTACTAATTTGTAGTGCAGATCTGTATTCACTCCAAAGGTGAATTCTTGAGTAAGGTACTGACAAACTATGTAGCTTAGAGATTTGCAGGCTTATCTGGGGAATATTTTAATATTAATGAATTTCCAGCAAGGTTAGATTTTTATTTCCCCTATCTATAATTAGCGGGGGGGAAAGAGAAGATGAGAACAAACAGATGCCATGGTGACACTGAAAAATAAGAAAAAGACAAATGGAATAAACAGTGTCTCAGAGAGGTTTATTAGGAGCACTCTGCAGTTCCTAAGGCCTTTGTATGGTCAGTTCAGGAGATAATATTATCATAAAGGTATTATTGTAGGATTCTACAGTTCAGCAGTCAAAGATTACATCAGATTTTAGGAAGAAAAACTGTGCTATGTGAAACAAATTAAGAAAAGTATATTTTCATCATTACAGTCAGAGAAGGCACAGGGACAAATTCCAGTGTCACACATCAGCGGATGCAAATTAATCACCTTACAATGACAACAGGAGAACGCAGACTTTCCCAGGTTAGTTTTAAGCTGCCTAATCGGACATTTCTAGCAGCACAGATGTAGCAGCCCAGAGCTCAGTGCATGCTGCAGAGTCCACCTCTGAATGAGGAGGAAGTTCAGACAGAAGCATACGGATATCCCAAAAAGAGAGGGTAACTCCAGAGAGGCAAGATGTACGGTATGATTTAGCCTATCTGAAATAGACGCCAAGACACCAGCTAAAGCGGAGCTCTCCAGTTTCCTTCTTAATACAGACAAATCCCAAGTGGCCACATTTTCAATGCCATATCCTAGTTTTGTTAGGGAGCTGTGTGAAGGCCCAAAATAAAAGGCAGAACTGACAACCCCTTGCCATGACCTACATCCAAACTCATGCACATACAGAAACTCATGCAGTCCTTTACAGCTGCAAACAGTTCCAACAGCACTCAAATGTAATTGCTGAGGTTTGGCTTTCACAAGGTGGTACCCGTAGTCACAGGCTGTAAAGAAATTAGATAAGAAATCGTTGAAATCATGCTTGTTCTCTTCTTAATTGTGTCTGGGAGCTCCAGCACATCAGTGAAGACATATTAACACAGTTTCTGTCCTAGAAATTCAATTATCAGCCCTGCTTCCATGTTCTACAGGCAAATTCTGTTTACAGGACATGTTAACAGCTATGCAGATCTCAGGAGAGCTTAAGTTCTCTTTATCTTTCTAGCAGTGAAGTGCATTGCAGTGCTCAAGGTGGAGATAACTTCTCTTTAGCAATAAAGCCAAATGACCTCTATGTATTGACCTCCTGGAGCGGAGCCTACAATTTCCAGCAGATGTTTTTGTCAGGCACAGGCAACCCTGGAGGCAGAGGACCCCCACATTCCCCTCACTAAGCACCATCCGCAGAACAACACTTACAGCACCACCCCCGCCCACTCCTCCTCTTTAAAAAAATGCAAGTTTTAAATTGTCGTCCGCATGGGAGAACAGTTGCAGAAGGCAGGTGAGGCCCTTCCCACCTGCCCACACGTGGGTGGCCCCGACATCCCTCAGGATAGAGTATATCTGTATGATACAGATTTTTTTTTTCCCCAGTTGCAAAAGGTTTCCGTGCCTGTTCCAGGCTTTGCAGAGCCCACTCTGTTTGCTGGGGCAGCACCCAGAGGCAGGCAAGCAGGGGAGACTCTCTAGCATTCCAGCCTGAAAGAGAGACAGCTCCCAAATCAAGACTGAGGCATTGCAGGGACTTTGCAACAGGTAAGCTTTTGCACCTAGGTAACTTCAAGGGCCAAAGAAAAATATCAGAGAAGTGCCTGATGTGCACTATAAGTTAAGGCAACAGACTTCAACTTATGCAACCGTTCAAGTCAAGTTCAAGTTCAGATGCCTAACTTTCAGTTGGATTTATGCTTAGAGGGAAGGGAGACAATGATAATCTCTGATTTTCTACCTGCAGTCCACATTTCCACAGAGTAGCAAAGGAGCTTTGGCCCTACAAGACATAAATATTGGCAGATAACATCCAGTTGTACTTTCAACCAAAACATTACTTATTCTCGAGTGACTTTCCAAAACCATTGTTGCAATTTTGTTTCATTTCATAGGGCAAGAAAATAACTTATATCACTTCCCCCCACTATATAATACTTGAGTAGGGTAATGTATAACGCCTTCTTCGATATGATGTAGCACTCATATAAATAAGGGGAAATATTAACTCCAAGCATTGCACAGTAGGTTTAAATTTCCTCTCCAGTATTGATTTTGCATCATTTTATTATGTTTTAATAACCGAGACCAAACTCCAAATCCTACCTTATGGTAAATGACATTTAATAATGTAAAATCTATCCTACAGGCACGAACTTTTCACAGCTCGCATTCACTTCAGAGGGTACTTCTGAAGGCAGAGACCTTGCAGGATCAGGGCCACTGCAAAGCACGTGTTGTCACAGAAAATACGTATTGTAATTCAGAACGGTTATGCCAGATCAGAAGAGAAGAAACGGAGAACAAAGACACGGAGATGTGAGCTATGAAGCAAACAGATCTAGCACAGCACAGATAATAAGCAACAGATGAACCTAGAGAATAGTAAGTAATAAAAATAAATGTTTAGTCAACGCAAGACCATTCCACATGACAAACAGCAGTGAGTGGGGTACAGCAGGCATCAGCTAATGCCCAGCGCCAGGAGCCACCCTTGTAAGTGTATCTGGAGTTCTCTCACGAATATGTATGAAGGCTTTTTGCCCACAAATATTTAAAGCTATACTGGATTTATGCAGCTTCAGTTTCGCCCTGATTCTCCGCTCTCTCCTTTCAAGCAACGGAGTAGATGGGAAAGCAAGCTGTGCAATCCTTTCAGGGGGAGTACAGGGAGCCGAGGAGGAAAATAAAAGGAAAAGAAAAATGCTGGTGCATGAAATCTGGCAGGTGGTAAGTACACAGTAGATTTCAGTAACTGCTGCGGTATAGTACAACACAAAGGGAAGTAATCATTATATGCAATGCTGCTGTACAAAAAAGTACAATAAGCAGGAAGAGTTGCTTTAATAGAAAGACACTGTGATTTGTGATATACTGAACTAAGCAGAACATCCTCAGATGTAATCATCTTTTAAGATGTTATTTCTTCAGAAGAAACTATGCAATTATTTACAAAGAATCATAAACACACAATAAAAGTCAGATTTTAAATTGCCCGTGCGTATGCCGTCTGTCAAAAGAATTTTTAAAAACAAGTCAAAGTTTGTAAATTTATTTCGCCGCTGATGGCATATGCAGGAGGGCTGGGATCAGCGTGGTGATAGCCTATAGACATAAAAACGTTCCATTCTAATTTCTCACTCAGTGCCTGGCCCTCACAGACTGAAGATGAATGAAGTAATCATCCTTAAAGAGCTTTGCCATCTAAAAGGAAATAATTTAAAGAGCACAAATTAGCAGTTACAAAAAATAAAACTGTCCTGCTCTACTGTGTCTCACTATTCAAAACACTTTCAAAAATTACCAGAGATTTTAAAAACGGATTGTAACATTTTGTCTCTGGAAGCGCTACTTCTCTTGGTGCAATTTTTCTCAGTTCATTTATTAAAGTGTAAAGAATCTAAAATGAATATGGCTCTGGATTTTATAGAATGAAGAAATGAGAGCGATCTGCATCGAAGAAAAAAATTTGGGCTTCATTTCAGGCAATGGAAAGATCTTTCTGCTGCCCCGCACTGCCCTCAGGGAGATGGGGACTTCCATCTCTAGCGTTCAGGTCTGCTTCACAGCGTTCGGATGTCCCAAATACCAGCTGCATCAGATTCAAAGTTACAAATAATGTGTGGGATCTTCACCTCAATGGTGGTCCGGATTATAATTTAGGTGGTTTTTTTTTAATATTAAGATGGCCAACCTAATAGTAATTTCCTTGCAATATTTAATACCCGTGAAGGTATCCTTCTCATAGCCCAGTACAGCCCTCTTCTGATGGGGCAGGTGGGGCAGGTAAGATGACTTTGTATACGTTGTCGGAGGCAGAAATGCAGAATATATATTCAAGAGGGATTTAGGAAGGGAATTCCAATCTTCACAGCCACCCCACTGTCCGTCATCCCAGTTGTGTCTCCAACAAGCTGCTAAAGAGTTCTCCCCCACGTCCAGGGACTTCCATCACTTTTGAGACGCTATTCGCATTTTTCCGTGCCTTGGCTAATATACACTCAAATTCACACCAGAAGTGATAATAATCCACAAACAAGCAAATATAACATCCACAAATGTATAACGGAAAGTTCCAGCAGGATCTCAGAATACCAAAACATTCTCCATTAAACTCACTTATGGGCATAATAAAGTGTTAGATATATTGCTCAATTCATTTATTAAAAGCTGCAATGCAAAACAACTATGAATTCCTTCCTCACTAGTAAAATATAGTGGCTCCATTTTATATTCAAGCATCGAAGGCACCCATGGCAAGGCTGACAAGGCTGGTTATAAAGCTGCTACTTGGCCTTTAATGCCTAACATAAAAATACACCTTCAATAATCAAAATGCAATTAAAAAAGTAGAATCTCAGCCTGTCTGAAGTCCCCTCTCTAGGTGAAAAGTCACTTTAGCTGCTACACTAAAAATACTATTTTCATTGCCAGTATGTCAGAACAGACTTTCATTGAGCTTCAAAAAACCCAATGCCAGAATTTTTTAAAATTAAACTGTATACATTTAAAATAGTGCAGAAATGGGATCAAGCAGAAGGTGAAGTTATTTCTATGAACTGCTTATGACACTAATTCTCCTGTGAATTTAATTCCTAAGTTTTTGTTAATTAATAGAAACAGGTCATTATCTACACAAATACAACTCAGACACAGGTGACAAATTAGAGAGAACACTGAACAATTAGAGCAAAATCTCAGCCCATTTCACACCAAAGGAAATTTTGTTCCCAAGCTGAGCTTCGTTGAAAAGCCGAAACAAAGGAAGCAGCCAAACCCATTAACATTTCTTTGCTCTTTTCCCATGTAACCAGAGGACAGCACAGGAAAGCATTTGTCACAGGTCACTTGAAAGACACACCTCTCCAGGAGCTGCGCAGGAGCCAGACTTGACTCCATCCCAGAAAAGCTCGGCTTCATCACCTCCTCTCCCCCTTCTTCCTCCCGCCCAACTGCCTACGTACGCACCCTTGTACAAGAGGGGAGCTGGCTCTCCAGGTACAATGCCCTCACTCTTCCTAGCTCAGGAGCCAAGGAGCCCTCCCCGCTGCAGCCGTGTGGTGGGGTGGGCATGGGAAGAAGAGCTCTCCACCTGCTTTTGACTCCCTCCCTTATTCCTACCACAGATATTATATTATAGAAAATGTTGGAAGAATTATTTTTATTCCTCAAAAGCCGAAAGAAACAGTTTGACATTCTCTTTCTTCAGCCTCTCATTTTGTTCTTGACAAAGTGATATATATGTTCGTTAGACTTTTCATTCCAGTCTTAAATTTAAAAGTTACTTTTTGGCAAACACAGATTGTGGAAAACTCATCTAACTCTAAAATCAAGTCCTTTAAATCAGATTGAACTACCATTGCAGAATTTGTCTATAATTCTATAAAATAAAAGAAATTATAAATATTTTCTTCCAAAAAAGTAACAAACTGATGTCCTGAAATGAGAAGTGATCCAACAGCTCCTACTACATGCCTGTCTACTTACTGCTGACTGGACTCTGCCTTTATTTGCCAGGTACCACCAGTTCAGGCCTGGGAGCATTCTCTGTGTGGCTGTTCAAGAGCGGAGGCATGGGCCTTCGCTCGCGTGCAGACGAAATGGAGCCCAGGTAAATCTGCGGTCCATTTCCCTAGACGCGGTTCCCTCTGGGCAGACCTGAGGGCACAACCATAATCTTAGACTTTAAGTTCCTCATTTTGTAGCTACGGAATACTATTTCCTGCTCCAGTTCTATCCCAGATGCAGGAGAGCTACCACCATTCGGGGCCAGAGCCAGGTGGATCACAGAGGTGCTGCTGCCTACCCCTGTGGCAATGTGCCCCACCTTGGGCAAGCGTCAAGGTTTTGGTTTGGTTTTTGTTTTTTTGTTTAGTTGGTGGTTGACTGTTTTTTCCCCCTTTTTTTTCCTTTTTTTTTTTTTTTTAATAAAAAAAGGCAAGTCTCATATATGCTCCCAGGTTATCTCACCTTCAGGATTTGTACATGCTGACACCTTCCCGTGGGTGCTCTTACTGAACACGTAGCACCCACAGAAAACAACTCTGTATGTATTTAATACTTGATATTTTATCTCTAAAATATTTTCAGCAATTAAACACTAGTTCTGTCTATCACATTAGGTGATCAGAAATACAGTATGATTGACTGAGCTGGGATTTTTTTTTCCCCCATACTATGATATTAAACTATTCTAGAAACAGTATACATAATCTTTCTTTACATATTCACTCCATGTTTCTCTGGAGGCTTCATTTGAAATTCCATTGCATTTGATTTAAAATATATATTTTCTCCAAACTACTTGAATATGTCATGAACAAAAGAAATTTCATCCATCTTTATTAATGAAGTCATGAATCAGAGGGTTAAGTTAAGAAGAGCTTGTATTTATTGATGATGTTGCATTATAGACATGGTGGGAACTACTAAGCAGTTTCCTCCTCCTGTCAATATGCTAAATAATTCAGGAAGGATTCTCAGACTGACTTTTCACCCAAGCATATCCCTTTTAAAACTTCTTGTGTGTGTATATTTTATCAGTACAATATCAAACCCATGCAGTAGAGTTTTCTGTCAAATTATCAACTTCTTTTCCCAAATCATTGGATGAAAACTATATTATCATATATGTGATATCCCTTAAAATTCACGTTAAACAGGGGCATCTCAGTTACACTGGGATCTATGACCTCCTTCTGTGACACCTTTGTGATTCTCCTCCCCATAACTCTCATTTGGTGAGAGTTAGGACACATTTCGTGTTCCTGATGAACAACTTTTTAGATGAACTTTTAACTTACAGTTCTTGAAGCTTTCCTTTAATGACTTTTCTGTGCCAGTCAGAAATAATGTGCAGAAGAGAACGTAACCCTGCCTCATTTCAGCTGTGCTCTCAACCTCCAAAACAGCACTCTCCTTAGTAACGTCACCCAAATAAGGACACATTCTCGAATTGCTAAACATATAGTCAAGTAACATAAAATTTTAAATACAAAATTCATCAGGACTTGATTTGATATGTTTAAACATATAGATAAGCTGAAATTGGGAATTATTTTTTCCCCCTGTATTACAGTGGGAGCATGGCTCTATAGACAGAAAAAATAAGGGCCCTTGCAAATAATTAAACATTGCAGTTCAGTATAATAATTTATTAATGAAGACAAAGCATGCTGTCGCCAGGCCCTTGAAAATCTGTTTTACGATTATGACACAGCTGATCTTTCCTCATACCAGCTAAAGATTATTTGTCTCCTGTAGTTACTAGCAACATTCACCACCTTCCCCTGGAAAACTTTGACAAGAACTTTGCAGGCCAACCTTCCAGTTTTAGGAAAACCTCTCCACAGCTTACCGTTAGGATCAGAGAGGAGTTCAGAGGAGTTAAGCCTGTGTAGCTGGGCTGAGCTGAGGAGCGATGGAAGTGGAGTAAGTAATTTAGCAGCCAGTATACAGTAGTGATGGAGTACCCTGGTATGGACTGTGCCAGCAGAGCAGGTCTTGGCACTTCAGGAGAGAGTGGGTTCAGGTTAATTCCCTGCTGCACAGGGTTTGGAGGTTAATTAAAGTGCAGGGAGACCATCCAAAACATCTAGCACACAATCCACAAAAAACGCTGCCTGGCTTCACTGGGAAAGAGAGGGCTATTTGCTCCCAGGGGTGCCGGTGCTTACCGCAAAAGTGGGAAATGCTGGAAGCAAACTGGTTTCAAGAGCACTTTACATTATCTACTTGTTTTCTTTGATGCTTTACCTATTTGGTTGCCAGAAATAATATGGATCTGCTCCTTGTTTCTATGTAACACCAGTGCAGCACTAATGGCTGCTTAATAGCATTATTACAAAAATACATTATTTTACATTTCAAGCTTTACTTACTAGTTAAGTTGTAGTTTAGCTACTTGTGTTTTCGTTATTTAATGTTAGTTGTAATGGAATCCACGTGTATACCACCGAACAGTAAATTAAGCAAATTCATTTTCAAATCTCAAACACTTTGCAACATTGAAATACAGTAAAATATTCCTCAGTTCATATTTCTTATTAATTAGAATAATTTTGTTCTTTTCTGCACAACAGATAATCACTATGAGGGGAGCAGGACTTGTACATATACTCCAGTTAAATGTATTAGCATAAATATATAATAATATTTTTAATTATTTCCTCTGTGGATAAATTTTTGCTTTAATTGCCAAATATTTCTCCATGATATAACGAACCAATACGGTCTTCCCAGGGCAAGGGAATTCTTTGAGATTCCTTCCTCAATCTTTGCAAGTGAACATGTTCAGCATATTTAGCTCCAAAGAGACGATTTCAGCTCACAATCTCCTCTGAAGCTGCACAGTTCAGCCGAGCTCCAGAGCACACTGAACAGTCCCTCGTTCAAAGGAGCTACGTCCCACCGAGATGTGGGAACAGAAAACCACTTGCAGCACAGATGCACAAATGTGGGGTTGGTTCCCCCCCGCCCCCATCACAAAAACCAACTAGCATACTGGAAACTGTTTGGAAGATGCAAAACTATGGCTGCCATACAGTATCTCTAAATCTTAGCCAACTGAAAGTGTCACTTCAACACGTCCAATTTACAATCCACTGAATTGCCAACACTTTGAAACATGTGGCATAGCTTCTCAATTTCTAGTTGATTAAGATGTTCAAGACGAACCAAAGGTGAGCCTCAAAGAGTGATCCTGAAGCTAAAAGGAAACAAACTCCAGGAATAAAGGATTTCCTGAATAACCTACCAGACCATTTCCTTATGACACACAGTCGTCGTGGAGGCTTCAATTCCTGTGGAGAGGGACCATAAGAGGGACCATGGTGCTAGGAGCAGGGTCTTTTATAACTATAGTGCCATACCATAGTCACCTGCAACTACTGCATCCACAGAAGCTGAAAAGCTGCAAGGGAAGTGCCGAACTGAGATCAGGCAGCAGAAAATATCCGGAGTAGGAAAATTATGGTAAAAAATCATTATGCTCTAGCCAGTTTCTCAACAGAAATAGTTGCACTGAGAAAGCACAGGCTTGTGTATCTCTAAGGAGCTCGGCTGTCTCTGAATAAGCCACCTTGACCTAGAATATGACTTTCCAGAGGGACATATAAAACCTTTCAGTCCTGAGGTGCTCAAGCTGAAGATTCATTTCCAAAACATGAAGTGTGGGTGTCCATCTCTGCAGGTCCCACTAAAACCAGTCATGCTCCAGAGCTGTTAGAAACGCAGAGATGCTGTGGCCACCCAAGCATCACCGTACATGGCGGTGGCCACCACACAAGCTAGCATTTCTTAATTTTTCGGAGAAACTCATTTTGGCTACCAAACTGACCTTGGCCTTTCTACTTCACATTCTCAGTGCAAAAGCCGTTAACGTCTGTGGTGCATCACAATGCCCACTGTCACTAAATCCTACTACTTAATGGCAATTCTTTTTCCAGCCCTTTAGGCAGAGCACCCTTACGTCAGGCTCAGGCAGCACACTTTGAAGATAAGACATCTTGCTTTTGATTACATTATCTGGACCCAACAGTACCAGAAGTCAAGTGACATAACGTTTCCCTGCTCATTCCTGCAGGTACAGGACTGAAGTTGCTACATCTCCCATACCACTCTCAAAAATAGCTTATTGCATTTTGGTAAACACATTTCCTGTTTTGTTCAGAGTTTAAGCCAAGCACATACCTCATCGTCATAAAAGCTTGTTGCCTCTAATTTTATTTTATGCATTTATGGAAACTCTAAGCTTACTATTAAAAGTTACTCTTCAATGTTGTTTTGAAAAGTACCACAACGTCAGTTATTAGCAAACAGCTAAAAGTACTGCTGGCATCTGTTTGGTATCTCCGTCTCTGAGGAGCACCTGAGAGTACAGACAAAAAGCCTGCTGCTCAGCTTTGCTGTCAACCTGTCATCAAAGAGCTGCCACTTAGCACATACCTCGGCAATGACTATATAGTATGTATAATCTATAAGTTGTAAAATACAGCGCTGCAGCTCTGTCTGATATGAGCAAATGCCAAAGTAACTAAGATTCAGAACGCCTCTAGGACAAATGTTCTATTTACGCGGGCACACATTAAATCGGTGCTGAACATGGTTCCTTTTAATGAAACTTTTTCTTTCACTTGCAGCTGTTTTAACAAGCCCTTTGAGTCTTCCCATCTATTGCATATTCCATTGTTTTTAGAAAATACAATTAGTCTTATACTTCTTTGTGAGTAAGCACCTATGGTCACTTCCAAATTTGCACTAACACCAATATCTCTATATTTTAAAGTCTCTCCGGCATGGTAAAACATAACTTGGAATACACAATACAGATAGTAGGAAATCAAGCAACATAGCTG
The DNA here is from genome assembly GCF_949628215.1 of Phalacrocorax aristotelis. Lineage (NCBI taxonomy): Eukaryota > Metazoa > Chordata > Aves > Suliformes > Phalacrocoracidae > Phalacrocorax > Phalacrocorax aristotelis. The sequence goes on from NC_134282.1 coordinate 6,746,944, forward strand.
TGTCAGCAATATCAATAGTTTTCTCTGAGTCATTGGCTCATTTTATACATGTAAGATCTAATAAAAACAGGTTCATTCCAGTACATTGGAGACACCCCTCAGGCTTCAGGCAAGCAGAATTTGGCAGTTCTATATACCTTGGAATTCTCCAACATTTTACATTGCATGTGAATGAGCTCAGATTTTTTTAAAAAAGTTTTTGCCTGATCTCCTGTAACAAACACTGTCATTTTAAGAAGCCTGCTGCATCACAGTAAGCAAGCCTAAATGTCCACTGAGAAAGACAGCTTTATTTTTTAAGTGACGACGTCAAAGCTGATAATAGGCATAACTATTAAAAGCTGATCTTTGCAAATCTCAGCAACAAACGTGTCTTATTGGTTCCCATCTCAGAACACGCATTTTATCCTGGATTTTATAATATCAGTTGAAAGGTTTAGGACCTAGCATAAAGAAAAGAAATGCAAGAGACCAAAATGAATTATACATGGAAAAGTTAGAGATCAGCTTGAAATTTTTATGAAAGTTTCCAATGTGACCTTCTCAGGAAATGGAGGAGTAGTCCTAATAAATCTGAGTTAATTCTTCCCCCATTCCCTCAGGGATCTAACACATTGGCTCCCGTATATGAAGTGTTGTGTATGCTAAACACCAAAGGCTCCCTGAACTGTGGTGGTGGTAGGCTTTTTGCAGACCCTCCTCTTTTGGAACAGTTTAATGTGACCTAAACAATGCAGCCCAGTATTATTTTACTTAAGAAATCAATGCCCTCCAATTATTTTACTTCTTGCCATCCAACCATTAATTTATTTTACCTCAAGATTTGTAAGAATCCTTATTTTCTTTCAAACGTTGCAGTAAATTATTTTATCAGATCAACTGACAAAAAAAAAACCAACCCAGAAATAATAATAATGATGGGGGTTTTGTTCCTGTCTGTACTCCTGCTTATTTATTGTTTGTACATGGTGTACACTTCTGGATCTTTGCCAGCCATAAAATGTGATTTACTCAACCAAGGAAAGAAAAAAGAAGACTCATCAGTTAAAGAACTTGGGTTTGTTTAATTTATTTACTTTTCTAGCAGCTTCCACTTATACCTTCAGCTTGTTATTCGTTTGGAGGTTTTAAAAAGTGCAGATTTAGCTTTACTATCTAAAGGGAAACACTGCAAATAAATACTTTTCTTTAACTCTTTGTTTGGGTTTGTGGGGGTTTTTTTTTTGTGGGTTGTTTTGTTGTTGTTTTTGCTTTTGTTTTTAAGTTACATTAATCAGAGGAGAAATCAGGAATGATGGAGTAATTCACAGAAAAGATACTCCTACTTCAAGACTTCAATAGCAGAATTTTTTTAAAACTTTAAAAAAACCACCAAACAAACAAACAAGAAAGAGGGTTTGCTGAGCAGATTGAGGCTCTCCGTGTCTAAAGTGCATGAAGCAATAACTGACCAGGCATTAAACTCACCTTTAAGGTTCATGCTGGTATAGACAGGTGAATTAGTGGGGCAAGTATTATTTGGTTTTAATCCATAAATCAACTTAATTGAAAATTAGCTGAGAAAAGAAAGGTGGCGATTTTTGTGGTTTCTTTAATACATCATTCACATGTTTCACACCTTCATTTTGGGCAGGTACCTGTGAGCCTGGAATTCTTATATGTGAAAGAAGTACATCAAAAGCCTATGAAATCTATGGATTTGCTGTTTACTTGGGTAAATTAATAAATTAAATATCTGTTATTCTGAAGGATACGAACAATTTAAGCAGGTCTCATAAAATAAGTATAAAAGCACTATTTCAAAATAAACTAAGTGCTGGTACTTGAACATTTTAGCTTGGCATGACAGAGAAAAAAAAATATTTGAAAGGTTTGGCAAGTGAACTTCAGGAGAAAGTTAAACTTATGTTATTGATTTGGAAGCTGGCATACTAATCTCTTATTATTTAAAAGGAGAAATAGTTCTGCCTAGGAGATAATCTACTTGTCTTATATTCTACATCTCCTGCAAGAATTTTCTTGCTCATGCATAGATAAGGTCTTATCTGGTCCTTACTGAAGTCAATAGCAGGTTGCTTGTTTGTTTTTTAAATAGCAGCTGCATTGGGTATCTACAGGGAATTAAGAAGTGAAAGGATTACAGTTTTGACCTGTTCAAATTGATTTATAAGAAGGATTTTTTTTTTTCCCCTCCTATTATGTCTAAGTGATAAATTGGTCTTTCAGTTAAGGCTGTGCGAAAAACTGATTCGTCAATTGTAGCCTGACCAAAAAATTGGAAAATTACCCACTTCAATTAAAATATGCAATGATTTTTGTGGTTTGTTCTTTCTTCACAGACGTGGAAAAAAAAAAAAAAAAGTATTTCTGGGATGTTAATGGTGGGAAACAACAGACTGAAAAGATTGAAGGAGGCACCATTTACAAAGGGAAGGAGGAGCAGAGGACCCTGGGCAGGGCACACACCCAGACCGGAGAGTCGGGCAATATCTCACCTTCTGCCTCAGAGGAGCTCGAATGACACCAGCAGTCCCTCAGCACTGCTGGAACCAGTACGGTGTCAGGCCTGGTCCACTCTCCCTAACCTACTGAAATATCCACTAAAGGGTAGGGAAACGCAGTTAGGAGCTCACACCGCAGTGGGGACACTGGATGTGGTGAGCGTTCACACTTATTACAGCTAGACAGAGTTAGGGCAGTAATTTGAAGCCAAAACCGAATAGGACTCACCCACCCAAGAAGAAATAGGAGGCAGCAAATGCCCAGAACTGATGCACATATCTCAAAATATATATAAAAAGAAAATCATATTGTTGCCAGCAGCAGTACTTTCCCACAACTCCCTGACCCCATAAGATCATGTTTGTACCTAATCACATAAATTCCAGGAAGCGACGAGGCACTCAAAACTTAAGATGCTAAAAGAAAGGGTTTGAGAGAATATTTTCTGAGATCCAGACCTACAGTTTAAAGCATCTCTCTAAGGTCCCATTACCAAAGAAAACAAATCACACAGTCAAGTCAGGTTGTGTTTACATTTACTGGTAGTAAGAACTGGATGGAAAAAATTCATGCATATGTTTCGTATGAAGGCAAAGCTAAGCTGAAGCTCTTGGGTCCAAGCTCCCGGCCCTGCAGCTAGGCACGGTGTGCGTAAAGCAGGCGTTCACCACCACCACCTGGAAAATTCTGCGTAGTGCTTCAGCTGAAATTTGCAGTTCCCCATTTCCTAGGGACCTTTTCCTTTCCTGGGCGGGGTGGGTGGGGAGGAGTGGATGGTTTTGATCTTCCTACAGCCAAACTGTAAGAATTAGGTTATAGCCTGGAAAGCACCCACAGGATGCGTATCTATCTGCTGAGTACCTGCAGTAACTTACAAAAGATGAGTGGAAGAGCAGTAGGGTTTTACAAAGGTGTAGCAGCATTACAGGGAAGGAATTAAACTGCAGCCTCTGCTACAGGAGCTGGGAATGCTTCAGACACCAAGAAAATCTGTCTTTGGGCTGTGGCAGGAAAAGACTTTTCACTCCAGTATAATGTATTTTGGCGTTCCTGATACATCAAGGCTCTCACATACAGAAAGACAGGCAGCAAAGCAAACTTCGAGATGAGTAGTTGAAACAAAAATATCACTGAAGACTGTAGGAGAGAAATGAACAACCGTATATATAATTTATCTGTTGTTTCGTACGGATGAAGACATTCTTTGCAGTACCTCACGGAATGGCAAGTGACAGGACCGTCCTACTGGGTACCCGAGTACCGCATTGCAAGGAGCAGACATCCAGGCACACATCTCCCCTGTGAGTCTGATTACCAGGGTGTAAGAGCAGTCCAAGATAACAGCAAATAATACGGCCTACTTTACTGAGCTAGAATTTATTTAACAGCCAAACAGCTCAGAATGTCCCTTTATTTTAGCTGTCTTACAGTACCACACCATGATATTTATGTCTGTGCAGTGTGTTAATAGAAGTGGCTTGCCGTATTCCCACCCGATCCCTTCGGCCCTTTCTAACCCAAAGCAGCTGTCACCAGCGAGACGTGCCTGCTAATGGCTCCAGCATCCAGGGCGCTGCTACATCTCAGTGCCCACCTTCAGCTTTGCTAGCAAATACCCTTTTGCTTGTAACATGCTAAGTAATGGTCTTGCTTATTCTAAGTGAAGAGTAATAAGGAGTGTGAGAGCAAAAGCAGATTGGGTAATAATAACTCTGATTTCATACCAAAAAAAAAATAAAATCTTAGAGCATCAGCTGTAAAAGCTATAACCAGCATTAAGCCAAAAGCAGCACTGAGAATGACACAGATGGGATGCTATCACTGAAAACCAGCGTAGTGCAGGGCACGTAAAACCTGAGTGGTATCAGCACACGACATGGATGCTCCAGCCTTGCAGCGCCCACGGATGCACACAAGAGTCTGTCTGCTCTTATTGCAGAGCTCAGAATCACATTTTCAGTGCTACAATTTCCAACAAAGCCCGGGCCCTCCTGACTCACACTTCCAGACCCTCTTCTCTGTCAAGATGAGGGAAGGACCACACTGAAGTCTTTCTTATCAGGCGCAGCCAGCAGTGCCTGTGCACAGCCATTTGCCTCTGGGGTCAGTTAATGGTCCCCTCTACCAGGGTTTGGAGACACCAGACAGAGTCCTCCAGGCAACCTGCACCCTGCCCGCGCAGTACGAGTGCCCTGTTGGAAATCCAGCTGCAGCCTCCCATCCCACATTCAGCCTGGGTGCACAGGAGCACCCTGTCACCCCTTCTCCATCCTCTGCGCCACTGACCCACCGGGACAGCAAAGGGCTGGCGTTGATTGCTCCAGGTTTATAAACGGTCTTAAACCATTTTAATTCATACTTGTTTGATTTCTATGCAGCTTTGAGTCCAGTGAAACTGGGATTCCACTTGCTGCATTTCTCTTTTTCTTCCTCTTGTGATATATTGCATTTCAATAAATACAAAATCTGAAATTTCGTTCTCTCATCTTTAACAACAACAACTACGTAGAGGCGCGTTGAGAGGATTAGTTTTGAAGTACTCTGAAAATGTCAAGTGCTTATTAATTATAAGTTAATTGGAGTTAGAATTACACTATGGTAAATAATAATAAATTAACATAGCTGATGGGCAAGAGGGAAGAAGCAGATTTTGAACAGTATTGTTAAGATGCACGCTTTTAACAAGCCTTTTGAAGAAACAAAGTCTGACTGATGATGTTCAGTAAGTTTGCTTCTAGAGAGTGGAGAATTTAAAACTATTTCATCTCACCTGCCAACTTTGATTCACTCTTGGTTTTCCTGATCTGTGGCTTGGAGCAAAAGGCCTCCATGACTTTTAGAAGTGCAAGCTTTAGCATCCATTCATCTCATCTGAGAGCCTTTTAGAGAGTGTCAGATTGCTCACGGAGGATAAAGTATATATGGAAAACACCTTTATGCTGCGGTGGGGATAAAAGTAGCCTTAGCATCTGGGAGGGTAGCATGTGTATAATAATCCAGTTGAGTGGTTACAGGTGATTGGAATTGAAAAAGTGAAGCTGAAATCTTTCCTCTGCAACTGAATCCCCATTTTGAACTTCATCTGTGCTTAAAGGCTCCAGGCAGGAGTCTCACCTATGTGCTCGGAATAACACACAATAAATGAGTTTGAACTGACATACCCAGCTGTAGGTGTAATCCAACCAACTACCTGTAGCCAGATACAGCCAAGTGCCAAAGATCAGATGGTGCAAATAACTCCTTCCCTTCTGCAAATTCTGCCACACTCCTCTCCTATATTCCCTCACGGGAGCCTTTCGGTAGTTTCACCTGAAACCAGCAGATTTTACGCACTGTCTGTGTAATCACATTCCTGCCAGAAAAGGACTGGACATGGAGCAAAGGAAATCTGAGGGACCTTCAGTGCAGCCAGGGATTCAAGAAGTCTCTCTTGCTCAGGTCTAGAGCATGGTATCATTTTTCCTGCCTGAAACCAAAACCTGCTCCTTTTGGCTGTGAGAAAAGCTTTAGCAGAAGAGCTTGTAATGGGATAAAGAGCTTCAGTAACTGCTTCCCACCTGCAAGGCCAAAACCAGTTTATGTCACTCCACCATTTCCTTTTCTCCCCTCCCTCTCTATAGCCATACAAACTACAAGAAACCCACAGCTGAAGAAACTAGGCTTTGTGGTTTACTTGGGAGGTAAAACAGCAGCTCTTGGGCCTCCCTATTGCTGAATCCCTGAATGCAAAGTGGGAAGGAGCTCCTTTTCCCAGCAGCAATAGGTTATACATGAGGTTTTACCACCAGTAACAATTTCTCCTCCTCGCATGTGGCTGGTTTCTACTGTTTCTTCACAGTCACAGGGACAGTAAAGATCAAACACAACACACACTTTCTTGATAAGAATGAAGCTGGCAGTCAAGGAATTGCTTCCATCTCCAAAGCTACTTTGACCTCCCCCAGTCAAGCTTTACCCAGCTCCCTGACAGTCAGCATCCAAGGACCACCAGTCCCTTGGCTGCAGCCTGGGAAAAGATGAAGCTCTTCCCGGAAGTTTTATAACTGAAGAGGGGCTAAAAAGCTGGCAAAGTTAGCAGTAACTGACTCCAAGCAACCATGTCAAAGGAAAGCAGAGGTTCTCCATACCGGGGGAGCTTCCATCCCTCCTGCTTTGGCTCAGTTCCCGAGGATGCTGATGCAGTACTTCTCTGAAGTAGCCCCTAACATTATTTCAGGGAACCTTTACTGAAAGTTTCAATGATTTTAATTCCACCTTCTCTTTTAGTTTGAGCTTTATGCATTTCAACACAATACAGATCTGTTCTTTCCTTATTGTACTAATGTAGCTGGCAATAGTAAGATTGAAAGTACTGTATTTTCAGGGCAAATCTAAAATAAGAAACCTTTATGTTTTTATTATACTTTTTTCAAAAAAGGTAACATGAGTGTTAGGATTCATATTTATCACAAATTAGGATTTCACTGTTTTACAGTTCCATGTAGATGTCAAAAAGGTTTATACATTTATTATTTTCGGGTAATGCAGATCAAGTTTATTTTTCTTTCTAAGTGAGCTCATGGGAAATTATTTCAGAAAATGGGCTATCATCATTCTGGAGAAAACCAAATTTTTTAATCCCGTTTCACTTTTAAAAATCATACTTTAGTAAGAGAGCTTTAATTCATATTCTTTGATGCCAGAAGTTCATACCTTGAACTCACCAGTAGTTAAGCCTCTTAACGAAAACAAAAGAAAGCGCCTTTTAAATCAGAAAGGTTATTGGTATCAATATTCTAAATCACATTTTGAGACCACATAAACTAAGTAAATGTTAGAATCATCTAATCATTTAGGTTGGAAAAGACCTTTAAGATCATAAAGTCCAACCATTAACCCAGCACTGCCAAGTCCACCACTAAACCATGTCCCTAAGCATCACATCCAAACGTCTTTTAAATTCCAGGGATGGCGACTCAACAGGGCAGCCTGTTCCAATGCTTGACAACCATTTTGGTGAAGAAATTTCTCCTAAAATTTCTAAATCTAAACCTCCCCGATGCAGCTTAAACCCATTTCCTCTCATCCTATCGCTTATTACTTGGGAGAAGGGACCAACATCCACCTCCAAGTAGTTGTAGAGAGCGATAAGGTCTCCCCTCAGCCTCCTCTTCTCCAGGCTAAACCCCCCCAGCTCCCTCAGCCGCCCCCCAGCACACTTGTGCTCCAGACCCTGCCCCAGCCCCGCTGCCCTTCTCTGGACACGCTCCAGCCCCTCAAGGCCCTTCTTGTCCCGAGGGGCCCAAACCTGAGCCCAGCATTCGAGGTGGGGCCTCCCCAGTGCCGAGCACAGGGGCCCCATCCCTGCCCTGCTCCTGCTGGCCACACCAGTGCTGACACAAGCCCGGGGGCTGGTGGCCTCCTTGGCCACCTGGGCACTGCTGGCTCATGCCCAGCCGGCTGTCGGTCAGCACCCCCAGGGCCTTCTCCGCCGGGCACTTCCCAGCCCCTCTGCCCCAGGCCTGGGGCGTTGCCTGGGGCTGGTGTGACCCAAGGGCAGGACCCGGCACTTGGCCTTGTTAAACCTCACACAACTGGCCTCAGCCCATCGATCCAGCCTGCCCAGGTCCCTCTGCAGAGCCTTCCTGCCCTCCAGCAGATCAACACTCCTGCCCAACTTGGCGTCACCTGCAAACTCACTGAGGGCGCACTCGATCCCCTCATCCAGGTCATTGATAAAGATATTAATCAGAACTGTCCCCAGCACTGAGCCCTGGGGAAGCCCACTCGTGACTGGCCGGCCGTCGGATTTAGCTCCATTCACCACAACTCTCTGGGCTTGGCCACCCAGCCAGTGTTTTACTGACTGAGCCCGTTTTTTCTAACTGACTGAGCCCAATAGCACATTTGCATACAACGTTATGAGAGGAAATACTGTGCTTATATTTTACAAAGTGTTACTATTTTGTAAAGTAATTCTGAATGAGTCCTTAATTGACTAAAAATTTCAGCTTGTTTAAAAACACATTTAAATAGAAAGTTATCATTAATATTAAGGGATTTTCTTTTCCTTTTTTTTAGTTTATGACTGCAATAGAAAGAGCCTTCCTTTCTAATTCTTTCAGTTGTTAAAATGATCCCCTTGTATATAAAGCATTACTAGTAGACTAATCCTAAGTGTCTTTCCAAGGGCCAAACGAACAGTTCTGAAGTGAAAGGGAGCAAACTCCCACAGGAGCACAGTTACAATCTTCATTCCATAGGCTCTATTATTCCGGGACATGGACCTCTTCCCCAGTCTTTTGATGGGTTTTGCTACATATGAATCACACTTCCATAGTTACAGCTCTAAGGCCTACAGTTAAAGCTTTAAATCATAGTATCTCCTGTGCTGAAGAAAACAACAAGCAATATCTCAAATGTTACACTGATTTCCTTGATAAAGATCCTCTCCTGTATTTTCTAAGCATCCTATCTAAAATCCATGCCTGCTTGGTGTAATTCATGATCTAATCAGAGAAGTAACATGACACGAAAGCCTATTTCTTCTGTGACATATATAAATTACCTTGTGATTTTATAAAGTACAAATATAATGGTTTACCTAGAGCATAAGTGACATAGTAGATTAATGCTTTACTATTAATGCATAATGCCCTCACCCCACTAGTGTGAAATCAAAGGCAGCTCGTGAGAAATAACCAGAAGCCATTTAACCCGAAGGCTATAGATGTTTGTCTTCTAAAACAATGGATATATTAAAACCTGATAATGCTCTTTGGAAAGGATACTCCATAACCTGGGAGAAATGTAACAAGCTGCTCACATCACAGATAGGCAGCTGCAGCCTAATTTAAAAATTTCCGGACATTAGCCTTTCTAGGTAGGAAGAGGGAAAAATCATTATGCAGCCACCTTCTTAGTTCATCTGTCTCTAGCCTTGAAAGAGATGCCAGTAATATGTCAGTATATTAATTGATTGGTGCTTCGTAACTTGCACCAAACCCTCTGTTCTGCTCACTATCTTCATTACTGTAGCTGCGTAATTAGAGGCCAAACAGTGTAAGACAGCTGATAGCACACGGAGGGGTGTACATTACACAGAGCCAAGGTGGATGAGGGCCAGGTGACATTATGAATTTTCATTCTGAGAAGAAGGGGGGGGGGGGGAAGGAAAAGAGAAAAAATCAGGACATGACAATATTGGAAATAATCTATTTGTCAAGAATTTAGCCTAGTCTTGTCAGTACTGCCCACTGAGCATACTTGTCCCTGTTTTTATTCAAAAGAAGTTCTTTATTCATGGACCTGAAATCTAATAATGTTTATAAATCCTTGCTATTGATCAGGACCTGTTGGAGAAAGCACTGTATAGACTGCACAAAGCAGAGCCCCTGTCCCATAGAGCAGTTTATAATTTATGGATTAGACAGGATCCAATGGATGGAGGCAGACAAGATTGCATGAGAAAACATGATAATATGTCTGCGGAGAACAGTGAGAGCCCTCAGCTCCCTGCTGTAATCACTGGTCATTTGCTACTGGCGTCACTGCAACAGCCAGCACTAATGAGGCAGCTGAAGGACAACACTGAGGCTGACTAAATACATTTCTATATAGAAACATTAAAATTAAGGTGCCTCCTCAAAAGCTACAAAGGAACCAAAAACCCTAGTCACTACAGAAAAAAATACTCTTAATTGTACTAGTTGCTCGCTCTGTTTGCTGGCTGCTGCATGCTAATGGCAGCACAATTCTTGACGTGACCTTTGGGAAATGCAGATTCATACCAAAACTCTGTGTCACTCCCCAGCTGACACTTTTTACCTCTAAACTTAATGACAATTTGAATAAAAGCTGATATCAGAGTTGTCCAGCTTTGGTCTTTTCTACTTCACATTGGAGGTCAAGACTGCAAAAACACTCTTAGCTGGAAATTACATTTTGGATCTGTGCTGGTCAGCGCGCAGGACTGCAGGAACAAGCTCGGGCGGTCTCAGAGCACACAAGAATTGTGTGTTTTTGCCTGGTGGGACTGCCTTCCAGAAGCAGCTGTCATTTTCCAACTGGGTATACAACCAAGAGCGAATTTGTAGTAAACACAAACACCTACACCACTGAACCAAAAGGAAAGTATTACAAGCAGAAGAGCTAGAGCCAGTAAAATATGAAGTCATTCTGAAGTAAAATCACTAAATCGAGATTTTGTTTGAAATGTTATCCATGCACGAGGATGTTGTTCTGGAAGTTTAATTTCAACAAGGAAGTAAAGTTTTATTTCTGGATACCAAGTCCTAAAAACCTTAAACTGACTGACATTTTCTGAAGTATTAGTCCACTGTGACCCAGACGAGACTTTTTTATTTTTACCTATTAAAAGATAACCAATATCCAGTTACTATAGTCTGTAACGTAAATCACAGAAGGAGGAGCTTTAAGTATTTTTCTTGCTAAGAAGGTAGTAGTCATCTTTTTGATAAAATATAATCCCAAAGAAACAACAAGATATTTCAGAAGAGACCACAGGAAATGCCTCGCAGCCCTTCTTCAGCTCAATACTTGTAGTACCCTCTGCACTGAGGAAGCAGCTAACCTGTGCCTGTTCCATTCGTTTGGGGTGCATGTCACAATTTCAAAAACTGGTCTCTAACTTGGACTTCTACTACTGAAACTTTACAGGTTCCCAAAGCATGTTGGCAAAATGAGACAACTAAATACATTTTGGGAATGATTTGGTGGAATATCCTAGTTGTAGTTTAAACTAGCACAACTATTGGCCAAGTGCTGTAATACTTTGTGCTTCTCCAAGCCTACAGAATACCAAACCGAAGCTGTAACTGTAAAGTTCACCAGCCTATCTTTATATCTAGGTTCAAATTTAAACCTTTTTTTTTTTTTTGTAAGATATTAAGAATCACTTTTTCTCCATTGTTAATAGAAAAATTACAAAAGGCACAGCTGTTCTTATAGTTTTGAGACATAAAACACTGGAGGCCTAAGTTCTATTCCAGATACTCTTTTTCTATTTTTAGCTTGATTTTACTAGGCTTGGGAAAATGCCCTCCATCTTCACAAGCATTAAAAAAAAAAATATTAGTATCAAACTAGTTCCCAAGGCTTAAAAGCAACAAAAAAAATCGATACTATGCAAACAAATCCTCTCAGTAAAACAACTCTGCAATGCTCTTGAAACAACACAGAAGAGTTATTATAGTCGAGGTGAATCCCACTGCACAAAGCGAAGGCGCTGGGGAGCAGCAGAGTCTTGGGGAGGGCAAGCAGGGCTTGGCTGTTAGATGTTCAAGTTTCAAAGAATAGGGTTGTCTGTCATTTAGGAAGAGGAATAGTACAAGGATGCTGTTGCACAGCTCTGGTTCAGATGATACACCACAAATTGATGAAGAGAAGGTAGATGGAATAAAAAAAAGGCTAAAGAAAAAGTTCTCATTCATAGAAAAATATTCATTTTGCAGTATATATATATATTATGCCGAGCTTTCAGCCTCCACAAATGTGTAGTACAAACAGTCTGTTACAAAACCAGTCTGACATCTTAAGAACGAGCAAAGAGAAAACATATTGACTCAGAAGACTCCGTCTCTCTCTGACCTACTGCAAGAACACCAGGATCCCCATAGCATTATTTTAATCAATGTTTCTTTTCATTGGTCTCTCAAGCAAAATTACAGCATCAGTGTGTTCTTCCTGAGCTGACAACACTCTGAACTCTACAACTGGTGGAGTTATATTCATGCCTGTGAAAAAAGCTTTACTCATTAGTGCTTTTTGTTTAAAGTGACTAATCCCATTCATCTTTCCCATCTGTTTGAGGATTTCTCTGAACATAAGAACGAATGAGTACTTTACACTGTCTAACCAGTCTGAGGTTTGCTCCGCAGCAGGGTTGCAGGTGCTCCTTGCGTGCCCACTAGAAGGCAACAGCCACAGCCACTGGAAGGCAGCGAGTCCAATGTTAACACCAGGGTTTGATAAACCTCATGAAGTAGCAAACACCTCAGCCTCGCAGGCAAAACTTCAGCAGTTTGTGGAATTCAGCTACGAAACAAGGATATGCTTCCAAAATATATTTGGAAGTTACACCAGGAAAATAAACGGCATCCACAGGGTACAACTGCCCTGTACAAACTGACCACTCAGCCAAAAATGTTTTTAAAGGCAAACCAATCTTCCATTTTTAAATCCATATGTTTCTCCAAATACCCAGAACAATGTAATCCTACGAGACCCTTTCTTCTTTTCTGCCACTTCTGAAGAAAACACTTCTCTGATACTTATTTGCTCCCACAACCATAAAACCTCAAATATTCTTTGCATTTCTGTACACATTTATGTCCCCAAACAGCCTTATGATTACCTGCATAAGACACCAAGTGCCTAGTTTATAACTCCTCCTGAAGTCAATATCCACTCTTACCCAAATGCTAACGGCTTGTTCTATGGATATTTATTTGTAATATGACAGCAGCTGCATGGAATTAAATTTTTGACGAATTAAATGTATTTCACTGTGATATTTCTGAGTTAAAAATACCTTCAGTGCTCCACTCCAGCACAAGCTGTTGGAGTGCTGCACACAGTTAAAAGCTCTGTGCAGAGTCACTTTCCCTCTGCTCCCTGCACTACCCTCCCTGCTCCCTGCAGCTTGTCTTGCTGCTCTCCCCTCTGCTTTCTGCGCAACGCTGCTTCTCCACAACTGCTGCTTCAGTGGTGGGGGAGGAAGAGGAGGAGAGCGGGAAGCAAATGCCACGTCAGAACGCTCCTTGGCTCACTATCTTCTTCCCTTTGGATTAAGGGAAAATGATTGAAAACAATAAAATAAGGAATAGCTACATCAACTGTTTCTAGTAAAATATGTCTTCTCTAGTAACTAGTAGATATTGCCTGAAATCTCATGCATTTTTTTCCTCTTCTTTTCAGTAAGTCACCATGTAACACATAGTAAAGAAACACCTTTGCAGCTGCTAACATTTTATGTTCCACATCTCAGTGTTCCTGAGATGCATTTTTGGAGTTCTGGGTTCGTATTTTTTTAAGGCCTTTTTCTGCAGCTTCAGGATTTCCTAAGTCAGAGTGGATTTACCAACTTCAATTGCACTACTCTTCTGTTTCAAGATTAGGGATATGCCTCAGTGCTCCTTCGACTCGAGTCTCAATATTTTAGGTTTTGACACACATTCTTTTTTCCACTCTTTGGAATTCTGCTAAGAAGACAGCACCAAGACTTTTCACTACTTCTTGAAATATTTTATTGTGACTAAGTCACTAAAGATCTTTAAGATACTTGGTAAAAGTAATTTATTGCAAGTACCGAGTAGCTCCCTTGATGAGTATAACAGCTTTCATGGGGAAACATTTACCCAGACAGAATAGATCTGACTTGTTTCTCTCCATGTATCTGAGAGATTGTCAGCACCAGCTTTGCAGTTCTTCTGAACTACGGATTATTTTTGGACAGCCTTTAAGAGGCCACCCCATGAGGTATTCTGGAAGACACTAGCAGATACAGCCCTATAGCCATCTGGGAAACAAGCAGCCTAGTTTATGTTATAGACATAAAAGTAGTGCAAAGGTTTATAACAGAAGCACGAAGATTAGTGGAAATGGAAAAGAGCGTATGAAAGGGTCAGACAGCAGAATGGGTTTTAAGAAATAGCATCAGTTAATTACTACAGAGCACCAAATTCACGGTTTCGTTCAACTGAGAATGAGGCAAGAAGATGAAGAACTTTCTTCCTCAGGTAAAGTAACACAAAGTGAAACCTACGCTACAGCTTATAAAAATCACAAAGCTGAGTGATGCTGTGGTTCTGCTTGTAGTTCCCTTGTCCTTTTCCTTTCTAAAATAACTTCATACATATTTCACCTTTATTTACAGAAGTCCAACAGCAGGTTTTTTGATTGGGGTTGGGGGGGTGGGTTTTGGCTGTTTAAATATGCTCAAGGAGAATGAGCTTGATATAGAGAGCTCACATCAGAAGGACAAGCAGCTGACTCTAAGCATTTATGTCCTCATTCATCTGAAACCTACAAGACACAGGGAAAAAAGAACACCTAGAGGTGTAATTCAGGGGCAGGAGATTAAATACTCCAGTGATTTAAGCACTTACCCCCAAGCACCTTTGTTCTAAACTGCAAGGATCTTCAGCTGGGGTCCTGACAGTGACCCCATCACTGCCAAACTTTCACTCATTTCTGGGAAACTAGCAAATTTAGCCATGGTTTCAGTGTTCAGGGTATGACTTCTTCATCTCGCTTGAATAATTCAAATTGTGTCTGAAATAGCAGCTAAGAAAGTTGTGTGTGAAAGTCTGAGTAAATGGGATTTACCCATTCAGCAGGAAAACCTGCTTTTCCAGCTCTACAAATTTAGCAGAAAACATTGAGTTCATTTGGTAAAATGACATAGATGAAAGTGATATCAGAAGAGCGGCATTGCTCTGTTTTGGACAGGAACTTCAGGTACCTGAGAGTTTGAAATATTAAGGTCATCCTAAAAACAGGCAACAGCTCTCCATTACACAACCTTTAACAGTCAGTAGCAAACCTGGGTGAGGGGACGACCTACATGAAATGCTACAGGAAGGAGAATTAGCTCCCTTTTTATTTTTTTCCCCCTTTTTTTTAAACTTGCTTTAACTCTATTCACTTTTACTAAATAAAAACGTAGACCGAAGGATTATATAAACCAGAGACATCATAAAACAATATATAGTTGATCAGGCAAAGGCACATATTTGTAGCTTATTGGAACTCAAATGGAAAAGGTCTAAACTGAATAACCAATAAAATGTTCTTGGTTTACTTAACTCACAAGATGAGACTGTTAATGCCAGACCTCTGCACCATTTATTTTGTGCTCATGACATCAGCTTTGGAAATATGAGCTGAGGTCAAAAACCAAGAGACATTCTGGTTTATATTCAAAACACCATTTGGTATTGACTGAAGTGCATTATACACAAAGAAACACAGAAAAAGAAATGTAGCTTAATGTATTTCCTCTCTGGTACTCATCCGGACTATTCCTTTTACTTCCTCAAAATTTACCATCCCATGGTTTTGTTTGCAATATAAAGCCAATGGTGTGAGAATCTGGATTATATTTCAAATTCAGTAACTTAGTATGCCAGCCTGCTTTGTTCTTTCTTAATCTGTACAGCAAAACATCAGCTGGCTGTTAATCACTATGTTAACACTGAACTCCCTGTACGTATAATAATTTACAGGCTCGCGGTGCTTTCCAGGATGCATAGTTGCTATTCTCTTGGTGAGGTGGGCAGAAGTAGGGATAAAGAAGCTGGATCCTCCCCAGATCCTGCATTTGATTGATAAGCAAGGACTGAAGTTAAATAAAACCTTAATTTAATACTCCCAATCAAGTTCAACACTCACACATGAAAACTGTTCCTACTGCGTTTGGGTAGAAAGTGTATAAATATGAGATGAGGGTCAGAGGTACAGCAAAAGACCTTGTCTGTGCTACATGGCTTTTCCTAAGCAAGCTGCAGGTGCCACCAATGGGCACAGGTAGCAAACGGCAAAGGGAAAGTGTTCACAGGTGAAGTGAGGGATCATGAATAAATCGTGCATCTTTAAAGCTATGTCTTTTAGTAATTGTACGACTCTCTCCCCTAAGGAGATATGAAAGCACATTACAAACCAAGAAATTCTTAACAATTCTGGGGTTTTTTACTGGCAGCAATGTAAGTCACTAAGTCCAAATAACAGCCAATGGTGTCACTTGCCATGATTCACGATTACAGCAGCAAAAGCATCAGTAAGAATTTTCCTTGTTTTTGTCACCAGTATTACACAGGTGGAGACAGGAGAAGACACTGATGAACAAATGGTACACTTTAAACTTTCAAAAATATTTCCATTTCCTTCCTGTAAATTTTGATTTTCTACTTGCATCGTCACAATAACTTCATGTCTCCATCTACTGTGCTACACTTGTACAAAAACATGATACTGCTGTACTAAACCTTTGTCAGCAGAAAGAATGCACACTCGGTTCTTTCAAGTGCCCGCAGTTGTTGACAGCAATAGTCATCTTTACAGGAGCAAGACCATACCAAAGAGTCCGACCAAATAATTCCTACCACAGACTACTATTAAGTTGCTATGAGCCTGGAAAAGCAAATAAATAAGAGACAACGTGCAGATATTCAGAATACCTTATAATATTAAGAAATTAAGGAAAGATATTTGGAATCCTGCATACATAATCATGTCTCCCATGAAAGTCAATGGAAATTCTTCAAAGTGACCCAGCCCTGTGTTTTATGCAGCGATTTGCACAAAAATTATAGTAAAAATCCATCACAGTAATGGTACTTCTTCTTACAGTATTTTAAGCTTGCCCTTGTTACTGGACAGACTTGCTCTTCTATCTGCTTTGTGTATTTCAAGTACATGGACTTCAACAACCCAGTAAGGTCAATTTTGATAAGTCATCATAACATTAAAATGGTGCCCAAAATCCCTTATAAAGGCTGATATTCAAAAGAAACCAAAACAAACCTGAGGTATTCCTAATTCAGTTATAAATGCAAAATTCTTGCCATTCTATATCAGAAGTTAAGTCAATATTTACATTATAAATGGCCGCACTTAAGAGCTCCTTCCAATCTAACTGACAAGTTTCATTCTACTTTTAGACCTGCTGACTTCATTAAAGTATGCCAATGAAGGGATATTTTCTTGTATGGGCCCCAGTTCAATATTTTTACTTCATGCATCCAAAAATCTTTGTGCTTGCTTGACTGATTTCCAACCAAACCTCATCCTGTTTGCAAGTATATTAGGTCTGTTGTAAGTGTATCATGCATTTCTGTACCTAGAGACACAAACCTTGCAGATAGATCATTGGCAAAATACAGTAGCCCAAACACAGCCAATACAGCTGTGTGCAGGACTATAAGGTCTCCTACAGGCTTCAAGCTCTGTCTGTCCATACCAAATTTGCATGCGGCATGGTATTGTCACCTCTCGTCTGCTCCCAGACCCTACATGCCATATGACACAAATTTGGGCACAAATTGGAACACAGGAAGTTCTACTTAAATATGAGGACAAACCCCTTCCCTGTGCGGGTGCCAGAGCAGGGGCACAGGCTGCCCAGAGAGGCTGTGGGGTCCCTTCCCTGGAGACATTCACCCCCCGCCTGGACGCGGCCCTGTGCCCCTGCTCTGGGTGTGCCTGCTCACGCAGGGGGTTGGATGAGGTGATCACCAGAGGTCCCTTCCAACCCCTGCCATTCTGTAACACTGAGCGGTTAACATCAGATTTCAATCAGATCAAGGCACTTGGGAGACTCATGGTGCTTTGACCCAACGAACAGGGCCCTCCCTCCACCAGGAGCTCGGGCACACCCTCCCAACGTGTAGCTTTTGCAGCAAGGCAGACCTGGCTGCTGGATAGCTTCACAGGTGGCAAGATCTTGTTCTGTTGTGAGGAAAAACTTGAGCTGGCCAGATCCTCCAACCTCCACAAACTTGATCAAGGTTTGCAAATTGTTGACAAAGCTTCGATCTCACCGCATTTTTCCCCCGTTTCCATGCCTTATTAGTCCCCGTGAGAACACCTTTCTGCAGGGGCAAGGAAAGAAAACCATCCTACAGCACCTACTTTAAGCAAAAATTAATAGCCTCACATCCTTGGGGAGCCATGTTGAGGAGTCAGTCCTCCAGAACATCCACTAAGAAGTAATCTGGTTTAATGGCAAGGAGGTTAAATGTGTGTTGCACACATCCTGGGGGTTTGACAGGTGCATACAATTATGCCAATGCATCTTGGCAATCGCTATTGCCAAGAAAAAGCATCAGAAGTACCTCAAACGAGGATAATTTGACCTCTCCAGAACACAGTACACCTCTTGCATTTCCCGAGTCATTTAACAACATTGCCAAATCCCTCAGGTTTGGTTTGAACATGAAGATACACTATCTTCCAGTTAAATACAGCTTGTTTACACTTTAAGAGAATGAAAAGCAACACATATATAGTATGTTTTCCTCACTGAACATCATTACTGTTATTTTTGCAGTAGAAATAGAAAACTATTCATGCATCACTTGATCAGCAAGGTGAAGAGAGAGTATCAATACCCACCTGAAGTATTTTTTCATAGGCTTAAGAGCTCCCCCCACCCTATCACAATAATCCATTTAGTTAGATTCCTTTAATTCAGTACTTTAGTAAACACTGTGAAATCTAGGTTTTCTATTAACCACAGAAATCTGCCTAGAGCCATAGCTGACACGTCTTGTTTTCTACATTTTAGCAGCTAACAAATGTGAGAAAGTCAAATCAAATTCCGTGCCTCCCACAAAACAACGTCCTAAGAGGCTGTTCAGTGCAGGTTGCAGAGGCTCGGTGATGAAGCATTCTCCTTTGTAAAGCGCAGACATTAGATTACACCAAGGAGCAGCGTGTAACGCCTAGGGAGTGCATCTCCAACTCCTCCCTACGCAGCCTGCGTGGGTAAGACTGCAAGTATTCACATGTGCGGTTCTACTCTCTGCAGCAGAAAGCAAATGCTGGTAAAGCAAAGCCGGTGCTCAAGAGAGCAGAAATGATGTCCTCTTCTAGTCCCTTCGGTGCATTTCTTTATTACGGCACTGGAGGAAAACCCTCCAAACTTTTCAGCGCTTGGGCACTTGGGAAAGTTTTACAAATTGCCAGCTGTCACCATGACATTGACTTTTCAATCAACCAGTACATCCAATTAATGTGCTCTCTTAGAGCTTGAAAACAAAACTTGAGAAAAAGTGCAAATGGAAGGAGAATGATTCACAGTTTTGTTATTATTTTCTGTAAACATATAAATGGTCAGATAGTCTAACAAAGTCGGGGAGTTCCACTGCAGGAACTTCAAAGGAGAGTAAATCCCCATACACAGAGATTACAACAGCTTTGATGTTCCCGAAATAATCTGTATCTTTCCTACAAGTTTAAAAGAATATGTTTTAGAGAACAGGCATCCTTTGACAAATAGCCATCTTCAAAAATTTTGATTGCATATGTATTTATGTAAATTATATGTTAATAATTTAATAGTTAAAACATTATTATTATTGTTAGTGCCAGATAAGCGAAAACAATATTTATAACAGAAACTCATACAGATACTGAACTTGCAAATATTCCAGATAATTGGTACAAGTCATCTTCTGTGACCATTAACCTCTGATTTTCAGATTAGTTCCAGATGGGTACAGCCTGACAATTATGTGAAGAAATGCTAATGGAAATGTCCAAATATAAAGCAGAGCTTTACAAACCTGCTAATGTACGGCCTTGCATGATTTACTGGTATTTTCCACCCATCTGCCATTCAGGATATTTTACTTTCCAGTGAGAAAAAAAATCGCAGAAATAAAACGTATCTGCCTGTCTGTTCTGAGAGATTCTTTTCATTTACCTTGTCAGAAAACGCTGTGAACTTTCAGAACTGTCTTAAGGACAACAGGTGTTACCAGCCGCTGCGTATTTAACCACGGGAGAGTTTGCATTAAAATATTGTCCTTTTCCCCTTTTTTCAAGACAATGCTCCTGAGAATTGTCACATGCAACAATTCTAAATATACCCCTTGAAGACCATTCTGAACAGAAAAGCAGCTTGTGCCGTACCCACCCTCCAGGATTAGGTACTAGAAGCCTCTGCTTTTTCACTGGGAGAATTGAAACACATTTCTCATATGGCAAAGTTACCCGTCTATGTGTTACTACGAGTACAGCCATTTCATAATGACCATTAGACTGTCAAATTGGAGAGAGAGCGAGCAGAACCAGCTATGTACCTCACAAATTAAAAGGAAGCTTGAAAATACAGAAATATTGCTGCCAATGCTGCGGCAGCTGACTGCTGTATCATATCAAATTATTTTAAATAAATATTATGAAAATATTCACAACAGACATTTAAAACACTGCAATGCGAGGGGGAGGAGGAAGTGACAAGATTAATACATCTTTTCAAACTGCCTTAAGGCAGAGCTATTAATCTATTTTTTATGGAATAGAGTTAAACTTAATAGCTGTATTTTAAACAAACGAATTTCCTACAATGTGTTACTAATAAAGCATTAGTCTAACAAAACATGATCCAACTTGGGGAATTTTTCTTACTCTCAATTTTTTTCTAATGCATCTATCACAAGGTGGAATAACAAGTCCAATAATTCCTGACTGCCCCGTCCTAGTCGATGAAATTGCACAGATACTCTTTGTAAGGTAATTGCTTTGCTGGGTTGAGCCATGTTTATGTGCAGAAGGCAAAGAGAGCTCTGCACGCACTTGAAGAGCGACGCAGGTTCACCTATCCATACTCACACCACAGAAAAGCAGCAGAAATCCAGCTATGCACTCGAGTTAGATCTCAAGATAACTTGAAATATTTTTCTTTCAAAAATCCTGTAGGTATTTTCTGCTGTTAATCTCATAGTTAAAGCACTCACCCCAGAACACCTGGACTCAATTCCTCCCCTGCAGGGTCTCATACCTACATCATTTTGCTCATTCAGAAAAATTGCCCTGAATTTTCCAGCACAGGGATGCACTGACTTACCATCCCCTCTGCTTTGGAAGCCATGACATCAGGCAGAGAGGAATTCAAAATGCAGTGAACCTCAAAAAAGGTGCATCAGAGGAAAAAATATCCACATCTTTAACAGTCATATTTAAATCACCGCTAATTGTCCCTTATTAAGCTAAATCTTCAAGATGAAGTTATTAAGAGAATCTGTCTAGTGACATAAGATGTTCTGCCAGGATGCTGGAAACTTACTGACTTGCCGCAAAGCGTGCTATAAATGACCCACCAACCCGACCCACCAGCTATAGATTTTGACATCAAACTTTGATTCGTCGCACTATCTTTGAGCCGAGCTGAACAAATTCCCCAACAAGAAATATTGTACATGGTGTGAAACTCAATATGGTTCAACTTACAGCTCATGCAAAATAATTTTCTGGGATGTCTCAGACTCCTAGTTACTCTTACCGCCCTACCAATTTCTTAGCCAAAAGGGGAGAGAGCCCCAACTCTGAGTCTGTGACGGTCCCTGGACAAACCAGCCCAGGAGCTTCTCTGCTTGCCTCTCCACGGCAGCACTACCACCAACCGGCTGAACCGCGATGAACTCAGAGAGGGACTTCTTCATAGCCCATTCTTGCTGCCAAGAGCAGAGTACACTGATGCTCTGGGTTCCATTGTAGGGTAGATTAAATTTATTGAGATGTGTTCATATTTTTAGCCTCTTTACCTACAGAAACTGGTGTCAGCAGAGTGACCTAAGAGCTGCCACAGCCCAGCTCCGGAGATGACTACACAGCTGCAGAGATGTGCTCCAGAGCTTGCAGCTAGCCTGTGCAGCACCTGCCTTTGTTTCACGTTGAATCTCGCTTAAAAATCCATTTATAATCATCTTTTCTTACCTGGATGCCTGAAGTCCAGTTATTTAATTCTCATTTTGTTTTCAAGGAAATGTAGATGTATACACACCTGCCTTTTATTCACGCTATTAATGAGTTAACGAAAAGCTGAACCTGGTTAGTCACCCAATAACGCTGTGAGCACCGCAGGGACAACCACAGCCTCTTTCATTGATTTGCCCGAGATGCTTTGCGTGCTCTCTCCCAGTGTGTAGGCCATTAGTTCTCTTTTCAAAACAAGCCCCATAGAAACACTGAATTTCCTCACACAAGTTTGCATTCCTTGAATGAAGTTGTACTATCAATTTTCCAATTTTATGGTCTACTGCCTCCCAAAAATCATAATTTGTGGGATTTCAGTGAGCCAGTTCTTGTACGCATGCAACTTTCCTCATTCCACTAATACACTGATAAAAACTCTGACCTAAATGCATTGACAGTTTAGGACTGCAGTACCTCAGCAGTAAACCTTAACAGAGATGGCACTCCCATCTTTCATCTCGAGCACTTCTTCGGCCTCTTTTTCTTCACAATCACTTCTTAAGCTCCATCGGGGTTTAACCCCATGGGTTCTGTTCACTCCAAAAAAAGTTTAATTTGATGTTTCTAGATTACCTAATCCTTTGATAATTTTAAAATCCTGCTTAAATCTCAGACATTTGCCATATTAAACCATGCACCTTCTCAATGCTCCATGACTGACCCCCACATTTTAGATCAGGAATTACATTTGACAAATACTGTTAGTTTCAAGCTTTCTATAGGAAGTAGAGACCTTGCCTTGGAAAAAAAGAGCAATCTTGCTATCACTCCATTTTAATCTGTCGGGTCACAATTCTGATGAGTAAATCAAAGTGGGAATTTTGTGCTCTACCTACAAAATCAGTTTTATATCCTGCACTTAATGATCAGTCTAGCCTTTATATTTAATGTCAGCATCCATTTAACTCTACAGAAACAGTCCCATTTTAACCAATCCCTGCCATGTTTCTTTATAATTTTTCAAATGTCAATTTAGTGTTTTATTAGGCTTTATTTTTTTGTATCGGGTAGGTTGGATTGCTTTTCATTTGACCCCTTTACCAATAGAGCCATCACATTCCACCTGGCTGCAAAATCTGAAGAACAAATTCCACCTGGTGGTTTGGTTTTGCTTTTAAAGCATCATCATTTTCCCTTGCTGTCTGTCTCATTCTTAGGTTAATGCTTCCTCGTCTTTCCTCTCATGACAAATTCCCATGTCTGAAGAAATCCCCAGGCTTTCAATGCTGAGATTACACTAGTCTCTCGTATATCCCTCAGCACAGACACTTGCATTACCAGAACAAAACCCCAAGGAACTCTTTCTACAGCCATCTCCTTCTCTTGTCCTCCAGAGAACACATGAGAAACGTCGGGAACAAGAGAACGAGCACGGTCACCTGCTGCAGTGCCTTTATTTGTGTTAATGAAATGAAAACCTGCGCTCATGCTGATTCTTTCCTGCCTTTCTCAGCTTTCTCCAACTCAACCTCTTCAGTCAATATATAAATCAGCCATTCCAAAGACAGATTTCTACCTCATTTTCCTGAAAGATGTATTTCCTTTGTTAACATGTTTGAGCTGAGAAATGGATTAAGGACCTTGAAATGCCTATTTGTAAGGGTAAAATGCCACCACACTGCAAGAAAAATTTTTCATTTTAGAAGTTAACTCCAGAATGTCTGTAAAGGGCCAACGTCCCTCCAAAGACCCTTACCACCCAGACGTCTGTTGTTTTGCTATGACAAGGTGAGATAAACTGAACACTGTGCAGGTTGCAGTGTTCAGTTTACCCAAATTAAATTCAGATTACCCAAATTAAATTCAGTTTACCCAAATTAAATTCAGATTACCCAAATTAACAGACCTTTGCAGCGCTCAGAAAAGTGTCAACCACAGTCCGTAACTATCTTGCTAATAAAAAACATTCCTCCCTTTCACCCTGCTCCCCGGTTCGGCATTATTCCAAAGATCTTGTTTTTGCTCAAGTCCCCAGAGCCCCAGATGCGTCTCTTGAACATTTCGTAGCATGTAAGCAGTGAAATTACTGCTCATTTCCTTCCCTTGTTTCCACCTCATGGTTCCCTGACATTTGCAATTCAGTCTCCTGTCCACTTCCTCCTCCTTTTATCCTCAGTCCAATACTGCGGGTCCTGGCATCTCAGGAGCAATAAACTTCCTTCCCAAATGAGAGCTGCTATTACACAGAAGACAATTACTTCTAGAACTGCATTTGGCTACCTACTTATTTTCTTCCCTCACGTCCCACTTTCACTTGAAGATCTGTAGTTTTCATCCTAAAACTAATTATTTATCTAATCAAGAAGTTCAACGCCTTCCCATAATTATTAGCCACGTGGCTATTATACAATCCTGTGATATTTTTGCAACTTTCAGGTAAACTATGTGAAGGACTTGCCATCTGGCGCTTCTCTGGTGTTTGCTTTAAAAAGGTTTAGCGCCACTAGAAATGACCAGTTATGAATACAGTATGAATACATTCTTGGATGTTTAGGTAATCACAGCTTTGAAGATAATCCTCTTCCTGAGCCTCTTAGAGCTGGAGCCTTCATAACTCAGATATCAAGATAGAAAGTTTAATGTTCCTTGAAACATCCTTAACGGACCCTTCTCTCATCTGCTGAATAGAGACCCCTCATCTTTCTTTAGACCCACTGCCTCCTCCAAGATACTGTAAAATTTGGCCAGATGCAGGTATTTCAATAGTTTTGGGTCATATATGTTTTTAGATCCCCTTTCCTGTCATGATCTCATTTCTCTTTCAAATACTGTTATTCACCTTTGGAAATTCAGATTTAGTGATGTCTTTTGATGTTTGTCTTTAGAAAAACAGAAAAAATGGGGGTTTTTAAGCAACGTCTGCCTTCTCTGAAGAAATGTCACTCTATTTTTAAAGGTCTGTTTCCTTTGCCAATTTGTTTATGGACTTAAAATATAATCTCTTTTAAACTCTCTCTTTGCTTGTATACTGTAGCTTTATGTTTCCCACCATCTGGCCTACTAGTTATTCTCCACTCATGCCAGATTTCTACTCCTCTTCTGTACCTGGGTGATGGGTTTGGATTAGAACTGCCATAAAATCTGTCAGTTGCATAAAAACAGATAGAAGAAAGGAAGGGGGAAAAGCCCCAGAAGGTTGGGGGGTTTTAGTGGTTTTTTTTTTTTGGTTGTTCTTTATTTGCTGGGGTTTGCTTTTAAGTTTTTAACAGAAGCACTGTCTTATCTGTTTGTATAATACAGAACTAAAACACCCTGCCACCTTCCAGCACTTTACCTTTGCCACCCAGTCTCCACTCTGTGCCTCTGACGGATGGCCAGCAGAAGGCCTGGAGCAGAAAGCTAATTCAGCTCAGCTAAGTGATCTGCCTTAAAAATACCAAATGGCAGGTCTCAGATGACAGTAATGAAGTTTCTGCTTCACAATGCTGAGTCAATCAGTGATACATGATACTTTTTTTTTGATAGTTTTTAGGGTGTTTCTTTACAGAGACTGACATGAAACAAGATCGTGAGATTTCCTCAGAGGGTTACAAGGCCAACTGAAGTTTTGTGACTCAAGCCCTACATTTAAGTTTCTTGATTATTTGAGTGTATTACATTTCATAACGTTCACCTGCCCAACATGTGAATGACAGTAACAGAGAAATACCAACAAACTTCTATCTACAGCTCCTCATAGAAACCCACTACAAAATTGCTGTTCAATAAAGTGGGAGGAGGATTGCATTTCAGATCTGTATTTTTACATTACTTCTCTTTTTCAAAGAAGAAATTGCTTCTCCTCCTCAAACAGTCTTTGCTTGCTTATCTCCTCAAACAACCAAACAAAAATAAAAAGGAAAGGAAAATACAGCTGACTATTATAGATTTATTACATTTCTTTCCTCCCATCCTTTTTTTTTTAAAAACATTTTCGTTCATCTCTCAGCTCCACCTCTTTCTCTTGTGAGATGTTGGCTGACCTGCAGACAGAAGACCCTATGGACAGGAGCACTGTAATCCACGGCCATGCCGATTGCGACCTCCCCACGCACGAGTCACTGCAAATCCCCTCCCTCGCGATGTTTCGCTCCAACTCAGAGCCACTGCTCCAGCCAGCAATCTCCTCATCTCGCATCACAAGACTGCAGTTCCTTACCTGCCAGGCAGCGTCAGCAGCTGAGGCGTATGTCTTTGTGCATAAGCTTTGGCTGGAACAATCAAAACACCCTAATGAGTACCGTGTACGTGCTCCTCCAGCAATTTCTTCAGAATAAAAGAAAGGTTTCCAAACATTTCCACTACCACACTCTATTCAAACACGTCATAATATTTTCCACAGAAATTTCACCCATTATTTTAACAGAATTGGTGTATCAATCCGATCAATCAATAATCTTCCTTCTGTAAGCATGATTTGAAAGATGTATAATAATTCTGATTTGTGTAATTAGGTAGACAACTGAAATTCATGGTCTCTGTATGCTATCTCAGAATATGAATGCTTTTTTTTCCAGGCATGAGTTCTCAGCTTTCTGAATATTTTAAGCTATCTGTAGCAGACAAGATTTGCAAAAGCTTTTTCTATGCAGTTTTGGAAGGATGGAAAATGGTGCCCTGCTCTGGTCAGTCCCTGGGCAGGCAACCATCTTGCGATAGGGCTAACGCTGCTTTTGCTATCTCTATTAACTTCCGAACTCCCCCATAAAACACTGAAGAACTAGTTTGTTCTCTTGCCAGTTTTCCAGTTCTAACAGAAATTATTGTTGTCAGAGAAAACTAAACTTTCCATGTTGAAACCTTGAAAAGTTGCAAAGCTGATTACTCCTGAACTACAACTTCTGTATGTGAGGTGACTTGTTCTCAGACCGAAGCAGTTACCGATATGACCCTCAACCACATTAACACTGCTGGAAAGGACATTAAAAACTATTAAGGCTCATTAAACAAAAGGCTTTTTGGCAGCGTGGAAATAGCATCTCTATGACTGTCAATTAAACTGTTTTTTAAATGTAAATAATCAGTAGCATGTATTTTCTAAAGACAATATTCACTGGAATGAGGCAAGAGGAAGTTTCTGAAAAGTATTTTTGGTAACAGAAAGTCTTCCCTTCTCCAACATGAATCTCCACATACTTCTGCTCTGATCTCGTTTGCTGCAGTACACTTCTTCATAATACTTTTAATTGTTACCTTTCCCTTCCGAATGCAAGGTCTCTTCTACTTTTCTTAAAGATATACTTGTCCTTTTGAAAAAGGTGGAGAAATCTTAAAGACATGAAAGACAGTTTGGCAACTAAATAACTCCCCCATCTGCACAGCCTTCACTCTGCCCCTCCTACTCACTCATCCGCATTGTGCTCAGTTGGAAATTTATTCCCCAGTAAAATTTAAAACAAGAACAGAAGAGCTAGCATTGAAAATAGGCAGGAGTATTTTAGTATCCTGATTGTAGGAACAGATTTTTCCACCATGTGAGCAATAAAGTCAGGGAACTTCTTCAGATAAATCAGTATTTGAGTGATGTTCATTTTGCAGAGGTCTAAAACATGCTTGAGTCACCTAGGAATAAGATTTCCCCAAACCTTTGAACAGATGACTACTTGTACTGCTCAAATAGAAGCAAACTCATATTTTTCAAAGTGGGATTTGTTACTGCCTACGATTACATAGGGAAAGGCATATCATCAGTCAGGCCATAAGCGGGAAGAAACAGACCTCATGTTTGAAGCCATTTTGGTTTTGGGGGGTTTTGGGTTGGTTGGTTGGTTTTGGTGTTTTGGGGTCTTTTGGTGGGTGGTTGTTTTTTTTTTTTTAACCCCTTACGTGATGCCAGTAAAAAAAAATAACCTTTGCTGCACGTACACTTCATCTTCTAAATCTGATGCTTTTTAATCACGGATATTAGAAACACAGTCCCAGCACTGATGTATTTTTTGTAAAGGCAAATTAATTTTGTTGTGCAATGAGCTGTTAAACACTATGGCTTGCATATCACCCATCCTCTCTTAAGAGTCAATGTCATTGTAGCTTTAAAAATCCTTTGCAAAGAGCTGCATTTCTTTGCTTGCCTCCTGTTGCTGAGGAAAGGATTAATCCAGTGATAGAGGATAAGTGACACTGTATCCAGGATTCAGGAAGGCTAAGGAGAGAGCGAGCCGTAGAGCGGCACAACCCTAGAAAGTATCTGAGCGTGGTGCCTCAGCACCACCTTCGAGGTGGCAGCCCTGCTTACTGGCTTGGCGGTGCAGTCCTTCGGCTTGGCTGCGGAGCGGTGAAGCAAGCAGGAAGGGGACAGAACTGCAGGGCCGCTGCCTGAAAGGTATCTCCGCCCTTCAGGAAACGAAACTGAAAAATCAAGAACGCAGGAAAAGCCTTCTCAGGATCCCTTAACCAGCATAGATTTGTGCCATTATAATACTGAAGAATTTTTGTGCACGGTATTTTTAAACCTATATTCCACAAGGGCTACAAACGGGAAAAAAATGCTTTGACATATACCACTCAAGTGTGAAAGTAACCTTTAGCTTTAATGGTTTATTCAGGAACTATCCTGGTGTTTTTAATTAGCTAATGCCTCACTAAAATCTGCAGTTCCCAAAAGAACATAATAGTTCCATAAAATGGCTCTGTTTTAATTTCTCTAGTTTTAATGTAGCACGCAATCTCCCGTCCTACATCCCAACTGTAGTTAGCATGGCTAATTACTGTATGAAACGGTATGAATCGTAGTTGCGGTTGCCATAATAAGTACATTTAGTGTATTTCTAAGTACATTACTGGTATTACAGAATTTATTATGAAGACACAGTAAGGAAAACAGGGAGCCAATGCCATTGAATACTCATGGAATTGGTAGAGGGGAAAAGGGTTATGGAATAACAAATCTCTCCAATGAATTAGGTGATTTCCAGTGCTTGTGATATTCTAGGTACATAAAAAACTCTTCACTGAAAATAAAAAAAAAGAGGAAAGAAAGAACACAACAAACTCCTCAAACAACTGGCAGAATGCTAATTTAAAACAACTGTCATAAAAGTGAAGAAAAATTTATTTCACAATCTTTAAACCACATCAAGAATATAATTTCCTGACAGAGAGATCATAAAGTCCAAAACCTATTAAAATGGGGTTTCACATCTTTGAGATTTGATAATAAATTAGAAAGATGTGAAATCCTTTTTTAATATGCTTTGGATATTAACAGTAATATTTCCCTATAGTAAGATTATAGGCTGAATTTACGGATCTCAAACAATTTTAGAATGAGTCAACCTGTCAAATCGCTCCTCACACAGATCTGTGCAAGGGATGAAGACAGTGAACTCTCTAAATTTCTTTTACTGATATATATTAATTCTGTCAAAGATCACTTAAGATCGTCTTTCCTCTGTATCATAAGAACCATCCCAGAGAGAAACAAACATATACCTTGTTAATTGAAAAAGAAAGCAAAATTAAGAAGTTTAGCAGGTGGTGCTAAACTTCTTACACATTGTACCGCGATATTCATGAAGCCCAGCTGCTCAGTTGCATACCTCTGAACTTGTTTTTTCTTCAGATATTAAGCAATTTTAAAACATGACCTTGGGAAGGAACGTGAGCTCACATATCAAACAGTGTTTCAGTGAATACAAATAACTGCATCATGCCAATGCAGATTCAGCTTCAAGTCATAATTCTCAGACCACCCCAGTCTTGAAAGAGAATATACCTGCTGGTGAAGGAGAACCTCCAGAATATTTTTAAAATAAAATGCAAAACAAGAAAAAAAAAATAACTAAACCACAAACCTATAACGCTGCTGCAGCAACATCTCCTATGGCCCCACCAGCTGGAAGAGTCCTGGCTGACTTGGACACCTGCAGTTACCCAGCACCAACTCCTGCTACATAGCAAAACCAACACAAATTGCCCCAAAGCCACCAGAAAAACAGCAACAGCAGCCCCATGACACCATGTCACTGCCTCCTTAGGGGCGTGCTTCTCAGTGGCAAAAGCACCCACTTCTGAACAGTGGGATGAAAAACACTTCCAAACCCATGAGTGGGAGCAAGTATTCTACTGCGCAGTTGAGCAAAGACTAGGAGGAACGATGGCCTGTCATGTGGAATACTGCATAAAATTCTGCTTCTGAAAAAGTACCTCATTTGGGAGCAAATTAGAGATGGTACTGGCTGCACTTCAGGTCGTGAGCAAGGGGATGTCATTCCAAAGGTATTTTTTGAATCCTACTTGCATGGGCAGTTGGAGCCAGTCAAAAGCACCCTGCTCCACTCACACTGCTGCCCACACCACCTTCCTCAGCCACTGAGATGTGGGGCTCAATCTACTCCCAGAAATTAGCATTTTAATTGAGGTATTTATTTTAAATGAAGTGTGGCAAAGAAAGAAAGATGAGCAAATTCAAGAAGCTACTAACAAGCTCAGCCAACTTTTGATACCCCATGGCCCAAAGCAAGATTTTGAAGCACGACAGACTTTTTCTGTGGGAACTTTTCTGTAGGGAAAAGTTCCTGGGGAAAAAAATTATCTTTTTTCTCCCCCCACCTCCCCCCCTTTCCTTTCCAAAACAAGAAGCCTCACTTTTACTAATCAATAATAGACAATAGGAATTTCAGGTGCAGGGAATTCTTCAGGAAAGGAAATTGGTGGTGGGTGTCAGACAATCTGGGACAGTAATAGAGATGTTCGTCATAAATTTAAGCATGCAAAGAGACGCTGTCTTTTAAGTCTACACTGAACGTGCATATGCTGGAAAGTAATTACTTGCTACTCCATGATGTTCTGTTGTCTTGTCTTCTAACTTGTGGGTAACATATAAGGCAATTTCAACAGAAGATGCTCTCACCAAGCTTGCCTCCCTGATATTGTCATTAGGGGAAAGAACAAAACAGCGTTTCAGCTCAGCACTACCACCCTGAAAGAGAATATCTGGTCATACCAACAAGTGACAGAGAAATACTCTAGACCAGTAGCCATCACATGCCTAGTTACTTTAACATTACATTCACCTCACCAAAAGTAAATCCATTTATCAGTCCCACGGGTACCTGTATCAGAGGCTCTGCTGGCCAAGCTCACCTCTTTTTTTGGGCACTCCAGGATGGCAGAGCCCTAAAAGCAAATAGTACCTCATGTCTTAGACATGAGTAAATCTTGCCCTTATATATAACCATATTGCAGGAGAACACCTAGTTCAGCATCTGTGCTACATACTATATAGTTCATTTCTGTGTATTTTTGTAAGATATTTGATGGGGAGGGGAGCTGTTACCACATTATATCGACTTTGCATCAAATTCTTATGCAAACAGCCTTTTTCAAGAACTAGATGAAGCTACGCTTCCTTAGCAAATCCTTTGGGTACATACGTGGTTACAGCTATAAGAAGTGGGCGTGCAAATTGTGACATTTAGGGTTAAGAAGCTATCTTGTTAAACACTAATTTTTTCAAGGTGTCAGGCGTGCAATATTTACCAATTTTCTCATCTAGTATGCCAAGTAATAGTTCTAATTGATGAGCCATTATCAGACTCATTGTCGAACTTGAGATGGAAGTTGTTGTGGAAACGTTAAAGACTACATAGAACTTTTGAAATTTTTAAGGAAAAAATATCAAATGCAAATATATAAAAGTTTAGTGTAAAAGAAACAGAACGTCACTGCAGAAATAAGCATATAAAACTTGAGACATCAAATGCATACATTCTTAGAAATAATCCTTAAAACTGTTAGAAATACCTAATACATCCTAAAAATCTGTTATTACTCATATTTGCTCCAGACAGTTCCTAATGCAAGCTACAATTTTGCCTTTGATTTTTAATAAGAAGGTCTGTCCCTCCACTCCATTTGTTTGGGGGATTCCTGTCCATTCACAGCAATCTAAACAGTGACAGTTTGAGTTCTGGGGGCAGGAAACTTAAATGCAGCTTAACTACATTGTCTTTACTACTACTACAGTAAAGTGCAAGTTGCCCCTGACATCTGGCTTGTACTGGCACGGCTACTGAACCTGAAAATCATGATGAAATCTGGGATCCTACAAATGTTATCTCCTGCCTTCACTGGAAAAAGACCAGATCTGCTTGCTGCCAAGCAAGCGTATTAACCCTTGCAGTAACTCAGCCCCAGGAGGGAATAAACGGTGATGTGCTAATTCTATAATCTACCCGCGAAACCAGGGAAGTGCAGCACTGGGGAGGGCGGAAACCAAAGCTACCCCTTTTGATTGTCTTGAAGGTCTTCAGGATGTATTTCACTTATTCCTGAGCGCATGCTGTCTTTGTATGGCAGACTAAACTGCCCTGCACTCTGCTGCTTTTTAGCTGTGGTACGCTGACAGCTTGTAAAGACAGACTCGCATTGCGCCACAAGTTCCTGCAAGGCCACTTGCTGATTCAGCAGAATATCCCTATCCAGGAGCTGGAGAATTGAACACCTCCTTTTATATGGGCCAGATCATGAAAACAGGCTCTCCAAAGCTGTTTTGAAGTAAATCACAAAGACATAAAAGAAGGGGGGAAAAAACCAAACCAAACACACCAAAAACCAGCCCATAGCTACAGTTCCCCTTCATGTCCTCCTATTCTACTTCTGCCAAGAAAACGCTTCATGAATTGGAGTATTTTATCAATTTGCATGAAAACAGCACAATGCCCTATATTAAATACCAAGCAGGACTTCTCATGCTATCAGGTATGAGGCATATACCAAATTTTTGTTACCTAAAGCAACTGAATAGTCTACGGCAACGTTTCCAGAGCTGGACACAGCTGGCTTCTCAACTCTCATTACATTAAAGGGTCACCGAGTCACTGACCATCCATCATTCAGATGTCTGTCTGCTGGAAGGGATGCAGCACGGAGCTGCCATGCTCCACGACGAAGCGTGCACAGAAGAGTGCCGTGAGCACACTGGGACCCATGCTCTCTGCAGGCTGCTCTTTCTGCAGGTGCCAGTTCCTTCCCGTTCTCTTGCACTCAACTTGTAAACTCTTTTCCCAGAAACTGCTTTGAGATCATTTGCAGAAGTTAATGCAGAAGCATTCGTTACTAATTTTGATGGCTGTATTTTAAGTGTCCAATAATCTTTCTTACAGGGTCTGAAATTCTGACTTTTTTTACCCTCAGCCTGGAGCAGGAAGGTTTTTACCATTGCAAACCTTTGCTTGTCACACATTTCCCTGATGCTGGAGGCTGGCCAGCGTCAGTCACGCTGTCTGTCACGACCGCTGCAGCAGCACCGCTTTTACATTCACATTGTGTTCACTTCTGGGCTAAAGGTGTGACTTTCTGATAAGGGCAATCTCTTAACTAAAGCTCAAAATACCAACTCTGACTTCCTCCCTCAGTGTCTCAGATGGCAGACAAAGACAAACTGAATAAAACATGCTATTCTGCAGTCACTGACTTCATGCTTTTGGCATCTGCATGAAAACTCGATGAAAGTTATTTTTGCAAGAACTTAGTAATACACCACTGGTTTTTTTCCTCTTAAGAACTTCTTCTGAAATAGCATTCTATACTGGTAGGGCAGCTAAATCAAGGTTTTCCTAAATTGTCCGCACATTGCGTGATTTTATAATACAGAATCATAAAACTTGGTATAGATTCATGTTTTCACCAAAACACTT
Organism: Phalacrocorax aristotelis; assembly: GCF_949628215.1. Lineage (NCBI taxonomy): Eukaryota > Metazoa > Chordata > Aves > Suliformes > Phalacrocoracidae > Phalacrocorax > Phalacrocorax aristotelis. The sequence goes on from NC_134282.1 coordinate 6,780,543, forward strand.
GTCCTACCAAGCCTCAGAGAAGATTCAAACCCCAAAATGGTATTGCAGAACCACACTGAAGTACACGGAACACACAAGTTTTCACAAACATTTTCTTTAAGTTTAATAACAAAGTATTTCTTGGCAAATTATCTACACTAATTTTTTTTTTTAAATTTAAATAGTCAAAGGGCAAAGAGAGTCAGAAGTACAGTGTTTGGTGCTTAATTCAAAATTTCCCTGCTAGTTAATCATTGGGGGTGAAGAGAGCCAGAGCTTCTCAGCTCTCACGACTCTACAGGCCAAACTACTAACCTAATAATAAAGGCATAGACATATTCATGGTTTTTTCAGAACAGAAAAAACTGGGTCTTAAACAGGAGACAGTCCTGCCATAGGGAACAGCGTGAGAGATGGGGGTTCTGGTCGACAGCAAGTTGAACACGAGCCAGCAGCGTGCCCTGGGGGGCACCGAGCCCTGCATCGCAGCCGGGCGAGGGGGGGATTGTCCCGCTCTGCCCCGCGCTGGGGCGGCCTCACCCCGAGTGCTGTGGGCAGCGTTGGGCGCCGCAGGACATGGAGGGTATAAAGCTACAGGAGAGGGTCCAGAGGAGGCCACGGGGCTGGGGAAGGGTTTAGAGGGGAAACCGTACAAGGAGCGGCTGGAGTCCCTGGGTCTGTTCAGCTGGAGCAGAGGAGGCCGAGGGCAGCCTCATGGCGCTCTGCAGCTCCCTCCCGAGGGCAGGAGGAGGGGCAGGGCTGGTCTCTGCTCTCTGGTGCCCAACGCCAGGCCCCGAGGGAATGGCAGGGAGATGGGCCAGGGGAGGGTGAGGCTGGGCATTAGGGAAAGGCTCTTCCCCCCGAGGGTGGTGGAGCCCTGGCACAGGCTGCCCAGGGAGGCATCACGGCACCAGCCTGGCGATGTTCCAGAAGCGCTTGGACGCGGCCCTCAGGGACACGGCGTGAATTTGGGGTGTCCTGTGCAGGGACAGGAGTGGGACTCAATGATCCCTGCGGGTCCCTTCCAGCTCAGGGCATTCTGTGATTCTATGATTCCTCAAACAGGAGGCTGTAAAAATTGGAATTTGAACAGATTGGTATAGCACGTAGAGCCACATAGCCCCAAAGTGGATTTCCTCAGTCACTACTTGTCCATCTGATTGCACAGGTTCTTCAATGAGTAATGAAAAAAACCCACTAAAGTAGCTTGTTTTAGCGAGTGTCTTGTTGACAGGCATCTCTTCACTATTACAGCTGAGAAGCTTCTCCGATGAGCTAGTCACTTAAATGCTACATTAAAAGAAGGGAGGGTGACATTTCAGGTGTCGGCACCAGTTTGCATAAACAAACTACGGGTTCAGAAAGACTGAATGTGCTTTGCATAGGTACTGGCTGATGCTAAATCCCTGCTATATCTATCAGGTTTTACTGAAAGCCTGTATCACAATGCATGTTGGGCATTTCTCAGTATCTTCTTCTGTTTCAAAGCTTTGTGTAATAGGCCAGCAGTAACCTGTAGGAATAGCGACATTTTTGGGGAGTGCAACAATTTTTAAATGGTTACAATTACTTATTCCTTCCTAGCACATCATAGGCTGGGATTTTTTTTTCTTTTCATTTCAGTTTGAACAGTTAATCTTCATACTATGAGCTATGTGAAATCTGCAGAGCACAGTAAATATCTCGTTCTGGCATTTCTTTCAAATGTTGTCTGGCTTCAGCAAAGAGCCTGTCTTTGAAGGCTCGGCCACCGCGGAGGGTAGGCTCTGACCACAGACCTGCCTCCATTGAGCTTTCTGCAGGTAACTGCAATAGCTCAGCCGCTGTGCATCGTGTGGTCAGGAAATTTCCACCTGTGCACTGCATTTCCAGCCCGCAGGTGCCTTCCCACCCCTTCAGCTGCTCACCTGCCTCCAAATGCAAAGCTTGCCTCAGCATGAATAACAAAGCAAGCATAGAAAAATCCCCAGCCTTATGCTGATCCATTTGACACAGTATGCTAATTCCTCTCATTTTTCCAGTGTCATTTTTCCCCTGATCAGACAAGTTATATCCCACTCCTGTTGGCATAAGAAAGCCTCACCTTTGTATGATTTTTAAAATAAAACACGCTCTAACCAGCTGACAGTGTAAATTTCAAAGTGACAGCAAACACTGCTAGCATTTAAGACCCACTATTCTTGAAAATTATCCATTTGTTTTGTGGAAGCAATGCAAGCAGATTTGCCAGCTGCATAATTCCACATACTTTTCATGTCTACTGTGGAGTTTGTAAATTGCTTTAGTTATGAAACCCAGACTTGAGTTCTTACAGAGCCTGCCTAGGTCAAAGAAAATTTTTCCAATGAGTTCAGTGGGCGGTGGATTAGGTTCCACGTGAGACACAAACGAACGGAGCCTGATTAACAGCAGTTCCGCACTTGAACCTGATCTTGTGCTGGTGTTGGCACTTCATAGGCAGTAGTTCTCAGTGAGAAGAGCAGCTGGTAAAGAGGGCAAAAAATCAAAGAGCAATTTCCTCCACATTACAACCCGTCAGAAAAAAATAATACTGGAAGAGATCAGCTTTCCATGAATTCAGTCTCGACTGCAAGAGGCACAGGAAAGACTGACTGAGAATATAAGCTCTATATCAACACACCTTCGAGCATTTGTTGCCCTAAAACAGACTACTACTGTTTCATGGGAAATACGGATATATGCATCTCTGATTGGAAGGACTATACATTAAAAAGTTAACTTAACGGTAAAAAAAAATCTTTTTACTTTAGGAATATAATTGACTTAGACTTGGAAAATAGTTTAAGATGCCACAGTCTTTTTTATCGATATACATTATAGCCAGCATCTGAGAAGCTGCTTATCCCACCACACTGTCAGGCTCCAATCTGGCAGAGGTCTATAAATGTACTTGTGTGCACTATGAGTAATTTCACTGACTCACAGGGGTGGCTCAGACAATATTGCTAAACAGATGCACACTTTTTGTAGATTCGAGGCCTCAAAATACACGTCCCTCTGATAGCTTAGAGGCAGTCTGAGCTTGTTCATATTTCAAAGCTTGAGTGTTCCTAGCCAGCCTTAAAAATTGCAGTGGCAACTTTGCTAACATCAGCGAAATACAGGAGGAAAATGTGTACCTGAGCCCCAGCTGGGCAAGCAGTGTAAGGGCACAGACCTGGAGTAAAAACACTATCTGATGAGTCAGCCCAGGGGCACCATCATGTCCCTTTCTCCTGCAGGAAGAGCTCTGTCACAGTCCTCCCCTGACTAAGATCACCAGGGCTTTGTAAAAGTCACCAAAAGATAAACAATATTCTCCCTCCTCCCAGGCTTCGTTATCCTGAAGAGATCTGTTCGATGCTCCTTCCAGCAGCGGCTTTCCCAGCTGCAGCTCAGCTTCAGTGGTTTGCTTCAAGCACAGTTTCCTGATGAGGTCTCCCCAGTCTCCCAAACTCCTCCTTGGGTCAGAGCCCCCAAAACCTTTCACTGAAGATAGGACAATTACTTAGAGGTAGCCAAAATGTCTCCAGCAAGAACATTTCTGTCGAGAGGATTACAAGGGGAAGCCATTTGTTTTCCACGGACCATCACGGCTTGACATGCGTTACGGCTGATGATGTTTACTAAACTATTATTTCCATGACACTGAGGTTTCACCTCTTTTCCTGTGCCTGCCTGCACAGCTTCCCGGTGGGGACAGGTCAGAACTGTAACTCAGGGACTGGGTTTTTGCTCGGGAGAGGCAGAGTTGCACCTGGGTGCTGCCGTAATTTCCTACCCTCAGCACTGACCCACCATCTGACTGACCTCAAGGCTCCCTCTTATTTTCACAGATGTATTTTCTTCCCTGTGCAATTGATGCTCAGCCTCTCCTGCTCATTTACACTTTATTATTCCTGTACGATAAACATTTCCAAGTTAGCCCAACACCTTTATTTAGTCCTAAGTGTGCCCTGGACACCTGCTAATTATCATCCATGACATATAGCATAAAACTATAAATTTAGTTAACCTTATTTTGTTAGGTGGTGGGGTTTTTTTTCCTTTTTACTTAATCTGTTAAAACATATTTCTTATGGGGAGATGACACCGCAGATAAGTTCTGTAAGAAACCCTTTAACCCAGGAGTTTTCATAACACCATGCAAGTAAAACCTATGCACATTTAGTTAACCCTACCCAGTGATAACGACTGCCTCTCTGTATAATAAACCTTTCTGTATTATTTTGTATAGGGCATCATTGGTAGTCATGAGGGAGATCATAATTCTGGAAATTTTTTTTTTTTCTGAAAGATTTAAGGTTCAAGTTATTTGCAAAAGGAACCAAAAAGAAATGGTGACTGATTAACATAATTCTGTGAGGTAAGTAAACAGCACAAAATACATACCTCCCCATGCCTGTGGATTCAGATTTTTACTTCATTTGCTTCACTAAGAGGCTTTCCAGCAATAAACAGCAAACAGCCAAGTTCACTTAGAGGGAGAATTTCAATATACGTGTTTGCTGAAGAGTGTAATCACATCAGAGTCTGAACTACGCGAAAGAGAATATTTCTATGGGTCACAGACCATTCTGCAGCTGTGTTACTCCACATAAATTCAGTTTATGAAATACCTCCCGTGGGACTAAAACAGCAAGGCTTTGATGAGGACTGCAACTACACAGAGAGTCCATAACCCTGAGGGTACTTTATACAAAACATGCAGAGATACATGGAGTTCTGATAAGCTGAGGAATTCCTTCATGACCAGCAGAACCCTTATCTTTCCCTTTTTGATTGTGTATGATCATAGTAACCATGAAATCTGTGTTGGACTTCTTAAAAAAATTTAGGAAAATCTCAAAGTCATCATCTCGACTTTTGTATTAGATATTCAAGCAACCACTTCTTCCAGTTCAGTAGAAAGTTTGCAGTCAAATAACTAAGAGCTACGTAAAATGCCATCAATTTACATGGTTCACTAAAATGAACACCCAGATTATACAGTTAAAATTTCAAATAATCACGCATCTTTTTAATGTAGCACATTTTGGCATTTAATTTTCAGTTTTCACCTCCTCATTAACGGTGACATTTCTTTACCTTGAAACAGAAGGGTTAAACCCGGAGCGCGAGCACGGCAGATTTGGAAGGGAGCATCGCATTCTGCAGGGAGGCTAGAGAATGCACATAGTTCATTAAATAATGTGAGTAGTAATGAGGGTTTACACAAATCAAACAGTGTGTTAGGTAATTGTAATGTTGCTTTGTGGTAAACCACCTGTCAGGAAGCACTTCCAGCCGAAGACTCAATCTGCTACGGTGCCTCCAGATGATTTCTAATTAGTGTAAACTTCATCTGTGGCATGGAACCAAAATATTAAAAAGGTATCTGGGTGGTTTTTTTTTTTTTGTATCTTCTTTCACTCCTCTCCTCCTAGCACTGTGAAAATGGCTTTTTCATATGATCCTTTGAAGAAAGCTCTTTTACCATGAGTACTAAGAGAAGCCTACCACACTTATACGAGGAAAATGACAGACTTTCATACAAAGAGGAAGAAAAGCCGAGCTCTGGAAAAAGAAGAGCCCTAAAAAGACCGAAGTTTGTAATCAAATGTAATCCTTAACTTCAAAAGGTTAAAATAGTGCACACCTCTGACACTGACATGAAAGGACTGTGTGCCGATAAACATCACTGAAGTTTTTTGTGTTTTGTTTTTTAAATATCAAACACATTTTTAATGGTTACCCAAGGTAGTGGTGGATGCTCTAATAAGAGAACAGCCTAAAATCAAAATCCCCACCCCAAAAAACCTAAGCTATTGCAAGAGTAAGGATGAGCACCTCGGGGTAGTCCTGCCTGCTGCATTCACAGAAGGACAGCCAACAGGATCTCAGTGGTACCCTCTCACGCACCACATCCACAAACCTGGAGAAGACGAAAGCCAAATGCCAGGACACAAACCACCCCCTTTCAAGCAAAAAGGAACTGGCAGGAAGCATTTAAAGTGTGCAAGTGTGTCTCCTGACATACAGTTTTATAGCCTCTACCTTAAAGCAGTTTTTTTCCTTTATTCTATATTTGGCTACAAAAAAAAAACCCCAGAGTTATGACAGCGGCCCCCTCTCCCTGCCCCCCCCCCAATCTTCACAGCTCTTCATTAGCCAACTGATCAAAGAAACTTGCATTATATCCTCGCAATTTTGTATTACTTCATTGTTTTCTAAATTAATTACAGGAGCCTGTAACACTCTGGTATTTTGAAAATGGCTAACTCGTTCCCCATAAATTAAATGTATTCAATACCTTACTTAAAAAAAAAAAGAAAAAAACACCACCACGAGAGTTGAGCAGGTGGGGTAACGAGGGCTGATATATCAAACAAAGAAGGCGGCCTTTGCCTATGACTCTGAAGGCCATGGAAAGCACATTTAAATGAGGAATGTTCTTCAACGAGGAATCCTCAGATCTGATGGAGACTGAAAACTTTTCATGTGAAAAAAATTTAAAAGTCTGCGGAGACAATATTCCCTGCCTTGGAGCTCAGAGAAAAGATTTAAAAGGCTGGATAGAATTTAATTTTTCCAAGTAACTAAAAACACCCTTAGAAGTATAAACGAAGCAGTCTGGATAAAACAGAATCCTACCTGACCACTCATCCGTGTTTGAAGCCAGCTAAGCCTGTTTGCTGCTTTGTTGAAGCATACCTAACACTTCTGTTGCACTCTTCAATATTTCCTTATTAAAAATAAAATAATAATAAAAAAAAGGATTAACAACCAGACTGTAAGAGGACAGCCATTCTAATGAAACTTGCAGACACAATAAAATTGAAAGCAGCATCAGAAACTCGAATGCGTCAAGTTCACTTCTTTTTTGCTATTAAAAGGAGAATGTTACCATGAATTTTACTTTTTATTCAGTTTAATCAGTGGGGTAAGAAAAATCATTTTACTCAAAAACTTACCCATTTGATCTAGAAATCACTTGACAGAATAACAACCGGATGCCAAGAGATTGTTTACTGGGTTATTCAAGTACTACTGCTCATAAATAAAAAAAAAGCCCAAATTCCTTAAGTCTGCGTAACCTACCTCACCTCCGAGCACACAGACAACTAGCTAGCAGTAGGTAACTAGCTGAGGCATAACAAAAGCTGTCTGAGATGTTGTTCATCCCTGGAAAGCAATCAAGAAGTGTGTGTTATGAGTTTTCCCGGAATGATTGGTTATACTCATTAACTCAAGCCGCACAGAGAGTATCTTTCACTCAATTAATCTCCAAGCATGAGGATAGTACGTGTGAATCATCTTGCCATTTCTCATTGCTTGGTTAGCTATAATTTTGTGCCCCACTACTGCTTGCTGTTAGAGAAGTTAGAACAATGATGAATGGCAGCAACTGTCATTACAGCTACTTTGGCATTCTTGTGACAAGCTACAATAGGGTCTTTTAATTAAAGCTCAGGACAGTGAAGCTTCTCTAGTAATAGTAGACGTTGCATGCTCTGGGAGATAGTTAAACTTGTTCTAAGTTAAGTTTGAACCTGTGTTTGTCAGAAAACAGATTTAAATTATTTCAGGATGTCAGTGTGTAAGTTCCCACAGACACCTAACTTGGAGAATTTGACTGGATTCTGAACTAGTACCTCGCGCCCCTCCCCAGGAAATAAAAAGTGAGCACCGGTGCTGTACCTAAAATGTAACATCAACAACAGCAGGTGGAAGCAGATCTCTGGTTCTTTAAGAATGAGCGCTGTAATCATAAGCCAAATGAAAAATACACAGTCACTGCTTCTTATTCTGTAAGAGACCGTGAAAGCTGTCACAGAGATCAGCTGAACAGCAATGCTGGAGCTGTGTCCGTCACCCTCCCCCGTTCCAGCATCTTTCCTCAGTCAAGAGGCTGATTTACTCCAGGTATGCAGGTGACAGGGAAGGAAAGGCACGCACTGCTTACTACAGCATCTAATGAAAATACGGCAAGAAGTACAAAACAACCATTTGAACAGACCTACTTGCAGAGAACTTGCATTTTCATATTTAATTTTTCTGAAATGCAGGTCCCACCCCCACTCTCCTTTTATTCTTTTATGTTTTGAAGTTGGACAGACAAAGTAGAAAGTTGGGGGATATTTTCCTTCTTTCAAGCCAGGTGCTGATCTAGAGTTAAAAGTTTGACCTCAGAACACAAGGACCGCCAGCAAAAGGTCAGTCCACAGGTGCACGTGCAGGGCCTCTACATCATCCTACAACAAGTAGTTCACAATTAGATTGATTTGTAATAAGAGTACTCTTTTTTGTTTATTCCCAGGTTGCTGATTGATAACATCATCATCGTCCCTGTTTTGTGACAAAACAATTCTTAATTTGGTAGTAGCCCTTTCCTTACAAAATCTAGGACTGAAGCCTCGACCGCACAAAGTTATTTATTACAGTGCACCCAAATTTCAGGTGTAATAATGAGTTACAGCTATTTGAATTACTTCAAGGGGTCTGTGTTTGCACAACGCTTCAAGGTATGCAGTAGCCTCAAGTTCCTGGAACAAGGCAGCTGGGCTCAGCAGACCTAGCACAACCCAGTCTTTATATCCAATTTCACTCCCTACAAAGTATCATACTCCAAATATGTAGACGTAGGAGTAGAAATACAAACATTAGAAAAGTAGAATAGTAGAAATAAAGACAACAGCCACTAATCTCTTTAAGAAAGCATTTAAATGGGCTTTTAAAATAAATTATTCCTCCTACCGCATAAAACAGCACAAGCTTGACTGTAAGAAGCAGCTGATGATGAATTTTAATCATTTTCAGCCTGTGTAATTGTTACAGAAAATGATTTACAAGCTCCACAATTTAATCAATCCAAATAGCAGCTTGCAAGTTTTACCTGTTCATAGGCAAGGCTCCTATTTTATCTAGGACCAGAACAGGTATGTACACATAAGCCGGTGCAGAGCAGTGATTTGCACTGGGGGTGCAATGGCACCTGCCACCCTCCTGCCCTAGAGACACTCCTCCTTTGGTGGTACCATCTTCCCTCCCACTACAGCCTGGGGCACCTTCCCAGGCAGAGCCAGTGTTGGCCAGGAAGCTCCATGAAGCCCATCCACAAGAAGTAATGGCATTGCAGTGCCAGGACACTGCCACAAACCCATCAGGACAGAGCCACGGCTGAAACACAGCTCTCAGCTCCCCCGGATCTGTATCTGCCACAGGGCTAGTTCCCAGATGTAAATAAGGTTTTCTCACTGCAGGAGGCAACTTTGTTCCTCGGCAGCAGATTAGGGAAACCCCAGGGTCCTTGAAAATAGTTTCTCAGATTCCCCACCACAGGGTCAAGTGAGAGGAGGAACGAGCCAAACTGCAGCTCGATGATGACAGCTGGAAATAGGGGTTACAGTTTCAAAACTTGTATCGGTACCTCTCAAGGGCTATTTACTTAAGGATGGAAAGAGATGTAGAGCCCAGCTCTTCACCTGACACAAACTGAAACCAGTGATTTATGGGAGCTGTTTGTGCCCTGCTTTTCCACACACACTTTCTTTGGGGCTGCTACAATTTAGACTGTCATTTTGCCTGAAACCCAGTACCAGCCCACGTAAGAGGAAGCTATCTGCCTCACAGAAGACAACAATAACCAGAAGTGACAGTTTTCTTTTTCCACAGCATTTCATTTGCCAAGTTTACACAGGAAAACACTGCTGTGATACCCCAAGATGAGAAAATGGTATTTGAAATTGTTCAACAGGTTGTGCCAGAAACTCTTGATACTTTTTAGCACCAAGGTTAGCCCCTGCTCTCAGTAGCACTACTGCTTTGCCTCACTCACTGTTTAAGACAATCTGTTGACATTTTGGGATACGATCCCCTCCCCAAAAAATGAGTGGTACGTGACCTTTAAGACATAAGGCTCAAACCAAAATTAAACATTTGCCAGATTTAGAAAACTCATGCAATCTCCTCTGCACATCATCTCATAAACAGCCGGGGTCACTGCTGCCAGTGTTCATTTCAAAGGTCTCGGTCAGGTCTATCACACAGCAGCTGCTGTGAGAGGGATCTTCCTGAGGGATTCGGGAGGCATGTCGCCATAGAGGGAGCAAAAGAGGCTCTCAGATACTGTGGGAAGATACCACATAGATGCTCAAGATCCGGGATGATCATGGATTTCCAAAAACCCAATGAAATTCTCATGCAAACTGCTTTGCACTGTGCCGTTCTGATTTACCTCTCGGCACCTGCCACACACGCTACTGCTTTCAGGGGTAAAGCCGGGAGGAGGTGAGGTGGGAAGCAAGGCAAGAGGCTAGAACAGCGCGTCTCTTGGAGTCAGCTCATAAATGATGGGAAATACCTCCCACGTTCTGGTAAATCCAACACATCTTTATCTTTTGTATTTCTTATTCCTAGCGCCTGGAAAAAAAACCCAACCTCTACAGCATATCATGATCTCAAACGTCTCGAGTGCTTAACCTTCATGCAGAAATCAGCACACGATTAAACATTTGCCACATACACTGCACTTATGAAAAGCTGACAGATTGAGAAACAAGTGTAAAGTGCCACGAAACTTTAACACTCCAAGAGGTGCAAGCTGATACCAGTATCAGAAGCCACCCTGACTTTTGTTTAAGACACCTTGAACAGAACAGCACCTGTGTAGCAGACGGGAAGCAAGGGGTTGCCCCTCGCTCCTTATCTAACATCTCAAACCCTACGCAAACGGTGACACCATGTAAATATAACACACTCTGGACCACGCTACCTCAGAAATACATTGCTACGTTCTGAAACACAGATAGCAGCACAACGATGGGACACCTTCCAGACACAGAGTGATAAAGTTATATGAATGAGTAACATCAACAAAGACATCCACAGCCCTTTCCCATTCAGCTGCCAAGTTTCTGCAGAGTAAGAGAGAAAACGCGCAATATCCACTGCCTGACAGGAGACAGGCAGAAAGGAAAGTCATGTGTAAAATAGGGAATTTGATATCAGATGAAGAATCCTCCTGAAGCCCTTATGAAGTTGGAGGACAAAAATCAGTTGAGCAACAAGTTTGTTTTTTCAACAGACAAACAAACAAGCAAAAAAGAAAACAAAAAAATAACCCAAACCCCACCTTTCCCGTAACCACAAGCCAGCCTCCTGTTTTTCCCCACACGAACGAGAAAGAACGAGAAACCAGAGCAAGAGTACCATCACAGCACTGATACACAGCAGGGTAGTAATACACATTTTTTAAAGGCTCAGTCTCAAATTAAGGTGTATTTTGTTCCTGAAAATGAAGTTATTCATCGAGCTTTCCTTTTTGTTACCAATCTGCATACATTGAATAACAACATATTCTATTTCGCAGCAGCTACCAATTACCTAGTGTCTACCCAAGCTAAAATACAAATCTTTAAAGCAGAGTTGGCACGTGTGTGTTTTTTGTATACCATCCAGCACAGAACCGCAGGCCTTAAACAAAAGGCTCTTGTTTCCAAAGTGACAATAAAATTTGAGTTTAGGTCAGAACTGTCATAAAACCCATACACCATATTTAAGCGTAGGACTTGGGAGGGAACCGTAAGCAATAGTGAATAAGTTGCAAGCAGCTGAGCAAATTCTTCAGCTTTTTACCTGTAGGGATAAAGACCTATGCATAGACAGCCTTCCCCACAGCCAGCAAGTCAAATTTTAATCAGTTGCTTCTATTTTCATCAAAGTAACAGGAACTTGGATGTTTAGGAGAGGAGTGCAAACACTGAAACCATGTTACCAATGCAGCATAAACAACGGACTCCAGCTAAAGAAAACCCCCGCTCATTACTAATGTGTTGATAGTTTGTCTCCCCAGCAATTTAAGAAAACTTTAGTGACAAGCCTTATGACTTTTTTCTCTGGTCACTTTTTTATCTAAATTCTTGCCTGCTGGGGATAATCAAGAGAAATAAGGGTATATTAGAAAACATGTATTAAAATAGTATTTGCCAAAAAATATCATATATATTTGGGTATGAAAATATGAGGAGCTACCAAGAACAACGCAATGATTTACTTCCTTATTTTTTAGTACATAATCTCTCCCAGGCTTTGCCAATAAACGCCATTTGTCCATGACCTAATTCTCCACTCCTTTTTGGTCTGTACAATTTTTTTTGCCTGTGGCATCGTTCTCTCATTTTCTGCTGTATGCATATATTTCAACGGTCAAGATTTACAGAAGTTATATAGCCCACTTGTCTTGCCAGGCTTTTGTTGTCTTATGACTTTAATGGGAACGTACTCGCCGCTTTAAAAGTGTGCACGGTAGAACAGAAAACAGCGTTCAGTACTTTACAAAATAACTGTAAAGTCCAAGTTATTCTGGTTTTGACCATTTAGTTACTGTGCTCAGAATTAAGCCCATTCTTTATAAGCAACACATTTGCACACTTCATTTTAGATAATTACTTCCTCCACAAATGTTTCCTAACACAAAATTTGTTAATAAAACATTTCTGCAAAAGAAACCATCACATGACAAGATATAATTAAGGTAATTATTTCTGGCTGATAAGATTTTTTTGCAACACAATTCATCATACGTGATTGGGAATGAGAGGTTTTGCTTTTTGTTTTTTTAATTATTAGTGATGAAACCATTTGCAAAACCCTGTGCACTGCAGGACCACCTCTCAGTTGTTTTGCTCAGTTTTTAGTGGCCTCCACCATACTGTTTGAAACCTTACCTTTCATGCACCCACTGGTCTCCAAGCAGCCTAAAGGGATTTGCACTCCAAGACTTCCCTAGTGCCTTTAAGCTCAGATGCAGTTTAGGCTTCAGATTTCAGTCTGCCTTACTCCTACTTACCCAGATTCAGGATTTAATTCAATTAACTCCTTTTGCTTACTTCTGTGGAGCAAGAAACAGCCACAGGTGTATTCCATTGGAGTAAAGAAGAAAAGAGTGCCAGTGGATTAGTGCAAACCAGCAAGTACTGTGGCATCTTGGAAAAATAGTCTATACTCTGTGGCTATGTAATTACAGCCAACGGGCTCCCTGCTAGTATCAATAAAACAGTTTGCACCTCTAAACCGCGTGAGGTGGCTCAGCACCAGTTTTCCCATTGTTCATGTTTATAAGCCTGTCTTCAGATTTGCATTTATTTTCCTGCCTCTGAAGAATACGGGTTAGACTTAAACATATTTATCTTGAAGTACATCGTTCCCTCCTGTACACCTCCGGGATCCTTCCGCTGCTGCTCTGGCTGCCCAGTTCATGCGACTGCCTGCCCCCTTAGGCAGCAGCCAGCGACACAAGGGCTGCAGCTAGTGGCATTCAGGTGTGCTCTCCTGAAGCTGCATCTCACTCCCTACGCCCTACCTACAGCACTGCTTAAAGCCCATGACTTCCAGAGAAACAGGACACATCCAGCCTGAGCTGAAAATCTGTGGGGTTTGATGCCAACCGCGAGCATTAAAAATATTATACACTTTAGTGACCTGCACTGAATTAAGGAAGTCAGCATTTAAATGTCAAGTTGCATAATAAAAGACACAAAGAGGCTTTAGAAACAACTGAAGAGGAAAGGGAAATTATGGATTTCTGTGCTTCTTATTGAGCTGGATCACTTTCCCACATACACAGAGTTTCTCTGGCCCAAAACCCAATAAAATATGTTGTGATATCTTCATTTTTGTGATGGATCTATTTTTCATCCAACACACATCATCTGAGAAGATACAAAACTGACAGTCTGTGGTTTGCATCATCTCACAGCATTGAAAATTTTTCCTGACTTCTGCAATGATGTGATTTATATAGGATATTCATTCTTGTCTATAGAGAATACCTTATAAATTATACACATTTCCTAACCCACTTTGTCTTTATTCTGAAAGGGGAAGGTCATCGCATTCACTTACGTCAGAGAGAGCAAAGTCACAGCGGGGGAAAAAGACAAACCTGTGTGTACACACAGTCTTAATTTTATTCATAACCATATATCCACTTAAACCACTTTTTATTCATTTCTATTTTTACACTCTTTAGGGAATAACAGGGGACATACTGAAAAATGTATATAATTCCATGTCTTCTGCAATGCAAAAAAAGAAAAAGGACGTTATTTCAAGATACATTAAGTAGCTTGCCACTGAGGCATACTAACACATTAGCAAAACCATTACGCTGGAATTACACTAAAGGACACTGGAAAAAATCACTGAATCAACCCTGGCATTAAGAACGGGATCTGGAAAAGTCTTCCACAAAGTGATTGTTTAGGCCATTTAAAACTAACTGGCAACACTCAAAGCCCTGGAATGTAACGTTACCGTTTCAGTGTGCAATGTGCAACTCAGGACTGGTCGGAAGTAGCAGCTAAGCCACAGGTCACCCGGGGAAGACCACCCTGGACATGATCCGAAGCAGCTTGGAAAACTTCCCAGCTGTCTTAGGTGGGTGCTGGGTAAAGCCCATACAGGAATGATCGCTACGGGGCTTGGGCTCAAACGGGAGCCTGACAGAGGCAGAGGCAGCAGATGCTTCCTCCTACCGAAACTATACTTTGCCCTGTGACCTTGCTGACCTCTCCACCTCAGCGCTTAGGTCTGACTTACTGACCGTTCCCAAACCACCACCAAAGCCGTTAAGCCTCTTCAAAACTCAGTGTTTCTTCCCCAACAGGCAAAAGCACAGATTGTTTCTTACTATTGCTCATTACTCGCTAACCCTCTCCAACAGCACTGCTACATATTGCAAAATGAAATACCAAAAAGCTTATTACCTCCCACGCCAAGTTTAACTGATTGTAGATCAGATGCAGAACTGCTTCATCAGCATATTTACCAACATAGTATGAACTGAGATATCCCAGAGGGAGGCTTCAAACTTCTTTGAAAGACAAAGATGAACACAAATCCCACTTTTACACTCACATTTTCACTTTCAATCAGAGATTTGGCAAAAATGGCTAACAAAATTGTTTTGAAAAGTGTTCTTTCCTCTAGATTGCTCCAACCTGGATATCTCACTTAAAAAGACATTACCTAAACCTTGACCATCTGATGCACCACATCTGAATGTATCATTATTTTCAAAAGCATAAAAAGAAGCGGTTGTTCCATGTGTTTAATGGGCATCTCAACAAGGACAACTATGGCATTACCCTGTGGATGAATCATCTAATTAAACGAAGCAATATGCAAGAACTTCACTGAAATAAAATGCAGTCAGAAAGTCACAACTCAGGCAAGGTTGTTTGTGAATATTTATACACAATTGAATTAGAATAGCTATTTCTCATCCAAACAAAGTTTATGCTCATTGTGCAGTGAACTGTTTACTCTTGCACTTTGGCTTTGTACGATAAAGCTTGGATAAAAGCATATAGCGAATTCTTGCAATTAAAACACAGTTTCAAGACATTACTTAGTATTGGACTTCCCACCGCTCCACCAATAAACACCGAATTTTCCTAGCAGCTGCATAATGACTAGCTACCACAAGAGTTCAAATCCTCTTCTCGCAATATAAACATTCATTTTCACTGATCAAGACAC
Organism: Phalacrocorax aristotelis; assembly: GCF_949628215.1. NCBI lineage: Eukaryota > Metazoa > Chordata > Aves > Suliformes > Phalacrocoracidae > Phalacrocorax > Phalacrocorax aristotelis. The sequence continues at coordinate 6,796,044 of NC_134282.1, forward strand.
AGACAAGCACAGCCTAAAACTGCACTTATTTTGTAGCTTTGCTCAATACCAAACTAACCCATCGACCAAAGTCCGTGCACATTTCCTCACAAAATTCCTCAGCCTTTGGAACAAACTCTTGCTTCCTCACCATGCAAGGTAAGATCCTGTTTCTCTATCCTTGATGTGCATTTGAATTTCCTCTTAAAATTCATGAGATTATTATTTCTGAAGGGCTACTTTGTTAAGACTGTATTACACAGCCACCTGTTGTGACAGCAAAAAAAAGAAATCCCACTAGTCTCTTATTAACAGGTTTCATCGTATTATATTCAAATTATAAACTAAGGTAGCTTATGAATATTTCCTTTTGAATTAAAATACCAGTTTCTCATGTGGAATGAAGTTTATGATAATTCAGAGCTTATCTTCACAGTTTGATGTCTTTGTCCTTCCTTGGATAAACAGTCTGTGTATTAACATATCAGTGACAACTGTCCTTTGACTTATTCAGGAACTTAACTAAGATTTTTATTTTTTTTTAAATAAAAACTACCTCCACCCAGTGTTTTATTGCTGGTCTCCCCTCAATTTTTTTTATACCAGATGGAGCAGAAATTTTAGAAGTATTTAAGCAAAAAGAAAAACCAAAAGAAAAAAAAATCTTTCCCTCATTTTAGAGTAAAATAACTAAAAAAAAAAAAATAAAAGCAAAACATCCTTGCCATGACTCTTGCACACTTTAACTCACAGCTTTGTCCTACTGCCAGTTTTGAAATTCCACGCACCAAGCAAGAGGGATTTCCTCTGGCAATCTTTCTACTGGTGACTGGGACAAGCCATGTATGTGCTCCCACACAGCACGTTTTCACCAAAATTGGACCCAGCCTCATATTTTAAAGCGATGGCTCAGAAGTAGCGGCCTGAGAGTACAAACACCCTCCCTATTTAAACACAGTAACATCAACATTTTTTTGGCGGTTTTAATTGATGCAACGCCACCAAACCTGCTGCCCTCCTCAGGGGCTCAGCTTCAGGAAATCACTCTCCTCCTTTCAGTGACTTTGGTAAGATCTCCGTCTCCTTGCGAGGCAGCCCCTCGCTTTATACACACAGTTGCAATATTTTCATTACAAGTTTTCTAAGAATGGCTCAACAAGGAAACAAGAAAACCTATTAAGAACTTCAATTTTCCTCATTCTTGCATTCCTCCCGGATCAAAAAGGAGTCAGTGCTGACTGAAATCAAAGTACCAGGCACACCCTTTGTGCAAGAACAAAACTGCTTTTCTCTTCACACAAGTTTCATGCATCTGCCTCTTAATCTCCAGTAGCTCAGAGACCATAATTCCTTCTTTAATCTCCATAGGGATCATGCTGCTTCTTTGATAAAACAATTCTTCCTTTGTATTTGACTGTTTTCTATTGCACTAACGCCAAAGCTAGACAACTCATGTCACGTCTCCTTTCCATAAAACACTGTCAGTCTACACAATTTCCAAGCCATCTTTTTCTCCACTTTATGAAAGTACTCTGCAACCCTGGTAGAACACACAATGCTATCCCTGTCACTCACCTTTCTCTCTCCCCAGGTAAACTATTCCTCAGTAGCCAAATGACATTTCCTCTCCATCAGTTTTGGCCATGCTACTCCCCATATGTTAAGCCCTCACATTAACCTTATGTATCTGAATAATCCTCTCAAGGCACTCTTAATTACCTACTTAACAGCATTCAAAGTCTCATCACTACCATGTGATCTCCTGATTACACAACCAAAGGCCAAAGATAAGATAATTGAAGAAAAATAACAGGACTGTTATTTGTTTTGATTTATCACTCAACTCACGTACATGGGTATTGACTTAGATTTGCCCATATGAAGCAGAACAAAAATAGGAAAGGCCACAGTTTTCTTTCTTGACCCTCTCCTATGCAACATTTGAAATTATACCTGCTCCTCTAGTTTCTTGCAGCAGCTGACAAGCATTTAAATAATGTCTTGCAAGCAAATTGAAAAGCTAGGAAGAGCAGCATGTGCAGAGATTTGAGTAACTGAAACAATGAGCAGCTCTGCAGGAAAATGAATTTAATTAAAGTTACTCATGCAGACTCTTAGCCTTAGAAATCTATAAATCTGAAAAATCATTTCCCTTTCAATTAAGTTTGTATTTGTCATTTCAGAGAGAGAAAAACAAGGCCACACTGACCAGGTTTTCCAATACAGAGCAATTAGGAGGACATAACACAGGACTGCAAAACGTTTCACGTAAGAAAAGTTCAGAAAAGCCAGCGAGGATCTACAGTCCTCACAAGTCCCACCACAGCCAAACAATTCCCTTTTAAAGTTAGAAGTACAGATGTATCAACTGGAGATGTTTCAAGACAGTGTCTGTGCTATGACTAATACCCTGAGGAGGACTCACGTCACCTAACTTGCACTTCTTATACAATCACAGGGGGGGAAAAAAAAAAAGGTTCTTTCAGAGGATTTAAAACATCTGAATTAGACGCCTGATCTGAACTGCACTTTCAATCTACCTTTCTCCACTGCTGTCTGGAGCCCGCAGAGACTCACCTCCTAGCCTGGCTGCCTCATCTCTCCTGCAGGAGACAGTCCAATACATCAAAGGACCAGAATGAGTGAAAATGATGCTGCTGACCGTGGAGTCATTTATTTCTGTGAGCAAGTTTTGGACAATCGCATTCAGCTACTCTCTGAACATTCACACAAGCCAGGAGATCATGATTCTTCAGAGCAGCAGCACCGAGATTTCTTCACTGCTTCACGCTGGTGGGAAAGGTTGTTCTACAAGACCTATCCAAGGTAACTTCGCTATGTCCTAGTTGAGCTGCTGCTGATCACATGCCATCACTGATTCTCCCAGAAGTCATTTGTTTCTTCCTCTCAACCCACCGACACATCAACTTGCAAGGAGTTAGGCTGAACTGATTTCCAGTTGTTGCAGTCCAAGTATTTCCCCTTCACACCACGCTGGTGATGGGAGAGTGCTCAGGACGTCACAAAGAGCTGCAATTAATCACCTGTTGTTCTGTGTGTGCTCACGAAAAACTGCGCTAATTCCACTGTGAGGAATCAAGGGCTCATACTCTACTGTTAAGATTTTTCAAAGCTGTTTTGGTAATCATACAGAGTAGAAACAGCCATTAGCATTCACAGATGTGGTATTCACAGTATTCTGGTGGATCAGCTGTTTTCCCAAAATGAGCTTGAATGAAATCAAAGTCAATGTGAAGCTTCTCAGTTTTTCCCCTAGGCAAAACTTCCACTGAGCTTAGCAAGAACTGACTCAGACTCATGACGGGTTTAACGTCACTGGTTTTATTTGAAAGCAGGGATCCGATCCTACGGTTTGTCTGTGCGCGCACACAGCAAACCCCACACTCCGCTTGACCTGGCAGCAAGTTATTCGTTCAGAAGGAATACAATGTTGTCTCTAAAAAAAGCTTCAAAGAGTGGAGAGGAATAGATATTTCACCTCATTCACCTCTCTAACAGCGGTAGGAGGAAATGGGAGCGATACGTGCAAAAGTTTCAGTAAACCACAGCGAAAGCCATCCTTCTCTGCAGGAAATTTTAAGCCACACAGCCTCTCAGAAATCTCACTTTACCGTAAGTGAGGCCTGTTTGTTAAACAAACACAATACAGCAGCAGGTGGAGTATTTGGAATTTCCTTCCCTCCTCAGTATTCTCTGGTCCCAAGAATGACCACAGGAGTTTATAAGTTGGTGGCTTTTACAGGGGACTTCATTACAGCTGCAGAACCGCGTCACCCTCACCGCGCGTGGAAATCCTTATTAAGTTACAGTTTTTAAGAGCCGGCTGGATCTATAATGAAGTTTGGAGCAGTGTGCTTATCCTTTGCTAAGGGTCATGGGGACACGTGGAAGGGAGCAGTGGGGAATACTTTTTCAAAGCAATTACCTTGAAGGAAAAAAAAAAAAAAAAAGCAGCAACCTTCCTCCCCCCCAGCTTTAACGCAAATAAACCAGGCCTGTGAAAATAAACGCAGGTATACAAACTTTTCTTTAAATGTATTTCTGTTGTAGCATTACGTCTGTTTACACTGCAGTACTCTAAAAGTTTATATTTCATCTGATTTTCAGCCAGAATAACGAAAAATCTTCATATTGTCTCACGGGAATGCTGTTAACACTAGGCACTTCAAGGATTATATAAATTAGAGGGGACATCATTTGCTTGTTAGGATCACTGCATATTTCTGTAGGATGCAAAGCTCTCGTACAGCTGCTGTCAGCTCTGCAGAAAGATTCCAGAGCAGAGCTGGGAAGCCGGAATGGTGGGCAGTGTACACTGCCATAGGACCCCAGAAGAGCACCAAATAGGCTCACCTTTTAGTTGCAACATAAATGATCAAACAAGACGAAACAGAAGAGGCAACGGCTATAGACAGAGGAATTACATATGTGTTACCTCCAGAATAAGTACATTAAACAGAGTGGGTTGCTGGTCCAAACACAGGGACTGCCTGAGCAAGTGATTCATTGTACTCTATTAGTGATCTGACATACAGCCTCGAGTCATTATATATGCTTCAAGTTATCTACCTGAAGAGTTATTTGTTTGCCTCAGAAGGCTGCAGCGACATTGTTGCAATAAGAATTCATTCATTCTCATTTTCCAGGGCCTGCCCTAGGCAGAAGCAGCACAATAACCCCACTCTCCTCTCCTAACCTTTGGCAAGCTAGCTTAAAGTAAACACTCAAGCAGTTTAATACTTATCCTTTGCTCTATAAAACGCTTGACCTGACATCCCTGTGATGTTCACATTGCTAATTATAAAAGAACACAGTTTATCAAATGATAAGCCCTTCCCGAGAGTTTGTTTATAGACGCTCAGACTTTGTGTAGGCTGTTGGGTATAGTTCATTAGCAGCCCAAGATGCCCACGATCCCTCCATGCTCAGCTACACATTTTGACAAACAATTAATCAGAACTCAGTACTGCATCTGGCTTGTATTTACAGCCAAAGAATGAATTGGGTTGAAAAAGCATCTGAAAGGATAATACTTCAACCTGATGACTTTGTAGTTGGGTTTTGTTTTCCTGGAAGGAATCTGCTAGCATATCATGTTTGAGAGACCCAACAGACATTGAATTTATGAGCCTTTAGGTAAACAAAACATATGGTGCTTGCTATGTTCCATCTATCTGGTAATCAGTCATTTAGCAATAAATGCACAATAAAATTTGGCTGGCTTCTCAAGACACGACATCTGAGGAGATCAATTACAGACTTAATTTAGACAAATTTTTCATAGCAATTTTTTTCTTCATATTACATTATCTTTCTTGTTCCATGAAGTTTTCATTAACTCCTGTGGAAAATGAGACCTGGACTCTTCAAATCATTATATGGATGTAAAATATCAGTGGGTTTAGGGTATGGAATGATGGATTGATCTCAGACATTGACCAACAATAGCTCCAAGTTGTTCTGTCTGTAATTATATTGCCAACACTGAAAATGTATACACTGAAGACTGTTATTTTACCGCTCTTTTAACTAAAGCTTCTCAGAAGAGTTCCCTCTTCCCAAGTCTCCACCCTCGAGTGGTACCTGCAAGCCCCAGGTGGGAAGTGGGTCCACCCTGGACTCATGATTAAGGAAGGGAGGTCAGGACCAGCACTGCTCCCAGAGCTCTGGACACCTCCCTGCCCGGAGGGGGCCATGGGCCAGACCTTGGTTATATACGTGGTCAGGCACAGCCACAAAGGGATTTCTCACAGAAACCTAGGTAAAATTTTCAGCCTAGTCAGACACATTCCTCCAATTTTTTAATAACGTGACAAATCCTAAGGGAGAAGAAAATAAGAGAACAAAACAGGTAAAAGATCACTGCATTTTGGTTCTACTCCGGGGAATGCCAAGTATTGAAATGCCACTTGCAGTAACACCTAAATCCTTCCCCATTTTTAGACAAGGCTGCCAGCCACAAAGTCATTTGTTTTGTTGTGCCGAGGCAATGAATATTCAGGTTTTCCATACCAAGAATAAAAATCTTCAGAAGGCCAAACTGAGAAAACTTCTCCATGAATTTTCTGATGAGATTATTAACCTGAGGACCATACTTGAGTGCAAGTGAATGCTCTGAGCACTGAGATTTGGAAGAGCAGAGGGACTTGGCAAAGGCAGCCGTATCGTCTCTGCCTGGGGACTCTCAGATGCGCCCCTGACCGACCCAGCAAGCACACAGCAGGTAGGAGCAGAGCACCCTGGCAAGCAGCACTTGGCTCTCAGAGGCCACGTACTCTAGGAACCTCTCCAAATGGCAAGAGGCAGGGTTTTAAGAACACAAGAAATTTACCCACATGTTTAATAACAACAGCCCGTTCAGGGGCAAGCAGCAACTGGCTGCAAGTTTGGATATGACAGATTACTACAGAAATCTCTGGAGATTCCTGTGCCCACTGGAAGGGTTCAGCAGGACCTTTGCCTTTTGTGGGTCTGTCCTTAAAGCTCCAAGGATTTATGTGCCAAACTTCAGACAAATCTGTTGAATGAGCTCTTCCACTCACGATTCCTGTATGATTAAGTGCCTGAATCAAGATAGCTAAATTTATTACTGAGACGCATTAAATAAGGGTGATGACTTGGCAGCCATGTAGAATCGAGTATATATTAATAGGTCCAGAAAATATTCAAAACTCATATTAGGTAACTCTCCTCTGTTCTACAGTACAAGTTCCTCTGAGCTTCTCTCCAGATCCCCCCAGTGCTGAAGCAGGCTTCCAGCTGTAGCATTCTCCAAGAGTTTACATAGGTCCAGGCAGTATTTCCCCACCCAGTTTGCATTAGGAACACAACTATAAAACAACAGCTTAACCATACTCTGCCATATACGAGCAGTTAATGCTTTTCTGCAAGAAGTAGCAACCACCCATTGCTTCATATATACATCCTTGCTTCCATTTCCAGCACAAAAACAGATTTCTTAATGCCAGTTTCATTTATTACTAAGATGTAGAACAGTGAGAAATTATTAGACCTGAAAATCAATTTAAGCATTTTAACTTTGAGATCAGACTCTCCAGCTACTGCAATTTGTGTAACACAAGATGCTGCTAAGAGGTCTCCATAAAGTGAATTCGAGCAAATAATTTCTTTGTTCAGCTCAAATATACTTAGAAGATGGCTTCTACATTATATTACATCAAAGGTATATAGCATTAATACTTCAGTAACAAGGTTTTGAAAACAGGAAAAATTGTGGTAAACTACACAAATCAAGATCTGATCATGGTTTTATTGTAATAAACTTTCATTAGAATAGTGTTTCACTGAAGAATTATTTTTTTTTGTTAAAAATGAAGTATTTAATTTAATTTCCCTTATCGTGTTTAAGAGGTTGGGGCTATGGGTTTAATATTAAATACCGTGTTTGATGTCTCAGCACTGCAGAGAAAAGAACTGGTTTTATATATTGTGTTGTGGGGGACTTTTTTTTTGTGGTTTGTTTGGTTTTTTTTTTTCCTTCCAACATTCATTGGATCATTTACAGTCTCTGTAGAGATTCAGGTACTCTCTTACATTTTAAAAGCGTGTTCAGTGCTATAATACAGAAAACAATCTATATTTCAATATATGCAGTCTATGAGCTTGACATAAAAGATAGAAAAGGATGTAGGTCCAGATGAAGAAATGTGTCTATTGTGAAGTTTAAGGGAAGACTTGGCAGAAAAATAATTGAAGTCAATATGCAGAAAGAAAATCTGTCAGCAAATTGCAATGCTTGACTGAAGTGCAGATACTTTAAAAAAAAAAATTATATGTAGGCTATATGTGGTCTACCAGTTTAAATGGATTAGTATTATGTTAGAATTCTTCTACTTTACTTCAGCCAAAGTATTCACTCCGAATATAAAAAAAGAAAATGCTTATTGAAGTAGAACGATAGGACTCTCAATAAAACTTTCATTTGAGAACGCCTTCTTATCAAAGGGGCCAGGGCAGGATCGCAGGCTCACCAACAAGAGCATTGTGCTGGGCCCAGCCCAAGACCGGCTCCTACAGAGCCCCCTTCCACGGGATGTGATACAGGCACAACAGATGTGTCCCCACAGCTGGGCCCAAAAGTGGCAGGCAAACAATTTTCAACCCAGAAAGGTTTGCAGTATCCACTACATTGCCTGGCAGTTTCATCAAGATTCTAACATGAGAAGTCTTATTCATATTTATTCTAAGTTTTAATCGATAACATCCTTCTACAATCCTTGATTAAGGCCTCCAGCCTCCCCCCATCCCAGCTGATAGTGCCTCAAGTTCTAAAAAGCTAAAATCTTAAATTAACAGCAACCAGAAGGCAAATATGGAAACCCAAATACTGCTTTGAACGTTTCCTCATCCAGACCACAGGATTATTTTTTTTTTAATTCTTATTTTTTTACACTGTTGTCTTATCCTCTGATTGCTGCTTATACTATTGCCTGAACTCCTGGAATATTCAGAGATGCCAAAATCCAAGCGACCATTCCTTTACCACAGAATTCATTAGAAAACTTCCTAATGAACAGCCCTTATTCAGAGCTTGTCATGGTACTGTCTTACTACTTCCTAGTAAATGTTAATGCTTAATTTAAATGTCTTGAACATTTTTATTATTTAATCGAATTTCTGCACACTTCATTCCCAGGTCTGTTTTAACAATCCCATTATGCTTCTCGAAAGACATTTAATATTGTCTCTTAAAGTCTTCTTACAGCAGAAGCGCTGTGTTTGCAACGTGTGACACTATAGATAGAAAACACTGATTTTGATTACCTTATTTCCTTAAGCCTAATTCTATTTACACATGGCTCAAAGGAACAACAACTCATCCTCCAAGTACAACTCCATCCATTCACTGCTTCTGTGATAAATGAAGCACTCTGGAGAAAAACTACTGATTTTTCTGAACTCAGAGGCACTATAACTGAAGTTCTTACTAGTTACACGTTTTAAGCGCAGACGCAAGGAAGAAGCCTCCTTCCTTACCTATGGAAATTCACTTTATGAAGGAGGTTAAACCAGGTCCGATAGATGCTCAGCATCTGAGCACAGTGCGAAAGTGTGAAAGATACAGACTGCAATTTTGATGTGAACTTATTTTGACTATGGCAGAGGTAAAAATAATATACCAAAGAACTAAGTCCAAGAACGACCACCCACCATTATTAGTGGATAAACAACATCTGGAAAGTAGCTACGAACACCCATTCTGTGCCAATTCTGCAGAAATTAAAAACAAGTCAAAAAAGCTGACTGTGATGTAACACATATATTTCTGGAAGGATATATGCCTTACTCCACCAATGCATGTTGAATTCTATATTATTAGGTTTACCTTACAAAGTCATGTTTGGGGAAAGAAAAAAAAAGCCACCCATACCTTGCCAGTGATATGCAAGGGGTTTTTTTAAGACACCCATGAGCTTAACTGTAGATTTAAATAACCCATTTAAGCACCACTTGTTTAATAAACGAGACTGACTATTGTAAACCAAATTTTCTTCTTTCAAATTAATAGTTTTTCTTACCTTTTCCTTAAAAACATGAGTTAGCCTTGGCTGCTTCATATGGCTTTCCTTTTTGAACTTAATGGATGCAAGTTGTTCTTGGGGAGATTCCAACTGGACACGAGAGGAAGTGGTTGACTCAGCCACGTTGAACACCCTCAAGAGTCGTCTGGACAGGGTGCTGGGCCATCTTGTTTAGACTGTGCTCTTCCCAGAAAGGTTGGACTAGATGATCCCTGAGGTCCCTTCCAGCCAGGGATTCTGTGATGTTTTTTTTTCCTTTGGTAATATTAGTTCAACAGGAATCCTTGATCATTGCCTTCTGCTGGAGGCAATTTCAAACAAGCTCAGACACTTTTAGCACGATTCTAATTAGCTTTGTTCTTATGAGTGGTGAACTTCTTTCAGTCCCATTATATACATGTTAATTGTTATCTTAACAAAGAATAATGAATTTGCATAAGTAATGGTTGTTTGACATCTATTTAAAGCACCCTTTAATCCTCACTCCGGACTAAGAATAATTAAAATGGGTTTGGTTTTGGAATTATTTTTAATTATCATTCCTATGTTACATTTCTATTTAGGTATTATTATGTTATCTGTACAGCATTTTTTGTCCCATGTAACTGCTCCTATAACAAACTGCCCTGAGTTTTAAGGGGGGCAAGGAACAGTTTTTTGTTTTGTTTCTGCAATGTCACCTTTCACTTCTTTATAATATAGCTATTACATATATATATATGTGTGTGTGTATATATATAAGAATAAAAAGCTCAAAAGCCAATATAATGAAGAATTGTGTTTCACATTGTTCAGTCACTGGGCCACCTCTACTCCCAGTAACTGAAGTCTCATCATTTACAACAGCAGTACCCAGAGCACAGTTCCAGAAGGCCACCAAAACACAGTCCTAGCTCTTCAGGAGCTTGACCAGCTTCCTGCACCGCAGTACACAGCGCACGGCCAAGCCTGCAGCCAGGCAGGCTGGGAAAAAAAATTTTCAAAAATCTGCTAACATCCAAGTGCTAGATACAGTATCCACGTGATACCACAATACTGTACCCAACTGCAAAAATAGCAACAACTAGCACAATTGTACAGAAAAGCAAAACTTGACAGTTTAGTAGCCTCAAAGTTAATTTCCTAACTTTTGGGGGAAAAAAAAGGCCTAAAGATGTTGAAAACTTCAGAAGTTTGGGAGTGAGCTTCATATAAACAGAGCCCCTTCAGCCCAAGGGTCATTTACTAGGCATCACCGCAAAAAAAAAAACAATGCAACTTAATGAACTGTATGTTCAAAAGACATAACTACGCCCTTCTGTCACAAGTCGACTGCTCTACACGTTGTTTTGCTGGTAAATATCAAGACATTACTGTGACAGCTATTTGAGCAATTCAACAGCAATTTGTGCTCACTCCCAAGGAGTCACAGTATAATCAACCCTTAGAAAACTGACACAAGATTGCAGTGTTCAGAAAGACACACCTAGAAATTAATTAAGTTCTTCAGGATTTTATTGTATCGTAGAACAGAATATGATGAAAGGCAGTAATCCCAAAGTCTCAATATTTGATACTCCTTTCTATAGCTGTGGTGGTAGCACAGAAGTGGTGTATATTTTAAGTGAAGAAAAGAGAATTAAATCTGAAACAATGCAATAGTGGAAGAGTTCAGAGCCAACCCTGAGTTACTGTGAGATCCTTTTACTATAATTAGGCAAGCCCCAGGAAGCCCAGAAAGAACAATTACATTTTCCTGAACCAATCTGGGTGAACCTGACCTGATTTAAGCACACAAAAAAAAAAAAAAAACAACAACAACTGGATTTATGATGCTCACATTTTCTTGGAAGTCATTCCTCTTTCTACTTTAATTCAAAGTAGAAAGCCTTTGGTCTCAATACATCCAATAAACTACAGTATTCACATTCAATATTCATGAAAGTAGCATAATACAAAACAAATATTGTGTTCATTTATCTTTAAAAGGTTGGAAAATTATCACTTACCTACCAACTGTGTACAAACGAAAATGCTTGGTTACATCACTGAATCAGCCTAACAAGTGTGAAGGCAAAGGTTACCACTCTTGAGTGCCTCACCGCAAACCAAAGTGGATTGGCTGGCTGAAGTCACGGTGAATTTCTGATTTAATAAAGTTACAGAGCAGTTTCCCAATTGCAAATAAAGATCTAGAATATTTAGTTACTGACAATGTTAAAAAAGCTCCTGTGGTATTACTAATTCTGCATCAGAGGTTAAACTTTCATAATTCATAGAACTGCTTTCCCTCAGGAAGTCCTGACAATATCAAGTTTATCCTCCTCTTCCTCCAGCTCTCAACCATAGAAGCTAAGGAGAAACACTAAAACACGCTCCAAAAATAAAAGTTATATGGCAGTATATTAAAAAATAATTTATATTTTGAAAGATAACAACCTTATCCCAGTTCAATAAGCAAGAACAAGGCAAAAAGAGGGAGGAATTAATTTTGACTAAGTTAATTAGAATCTCCCTCCAAATTCACTTAAATGCTTCTGACGTGAACGGGGGTGGGAGTGGGGGGCAGTTTCTGTCAACATTCAGTTGCTGTTCTTTGCTTTATCTCAGCTGATAAAACACCACCAGGATGCCTCCTCATGCTCAGGTGCCAGAAGTTCTTGGAGAGTGGAAGTTGCAGGGAAAATTTTCCTCCAACTTCTGGAAAGGTTTGGGCCTGGCGTGGAGACAGGGAGAGGAGGAAGGAGCTGATGTATTTTTCTGTAATAGAATGCAAGTGTCAGGTAACATAAACAAGAAAGTGGTTTGTTGCCTATGAAGAAAACACCATATTTTGGGTCCTCTTCCTAGGTAGTTAACATAGGCTACAAGTGCCCAAGAAGAGCCCTGCATATGAGCTACCTTGATGGCATTAAGCCTCCAGGATATCCTACTCTTCTAATACAGGCAAAAATAAAAGTTCACCTTCCAGCTCAATTAAAAGAATCTCATGCTTGTGTCAGACTCAAAACTCTGCTGAAGGCAGAGGCAAGCAGCACTGTAAATGTGTATTTGTATACAAGAACCTCATCCACAGATTGGAAAAGGGAGTCAGCATAAATCTCGCCTACTAACAGCTGTAGAGTTTCAGAGCACTGCTAATAGATTTTTAGCATGTTTGACACTGCCTGCGGCACACGTAGATAGGCTGAGGCTGTACAAAAAATACTTTCCATAACCTGTTTCTCCTAAAGAATTGTTGCAGGAAAGAAAATTGTAAAGACACCTTCCTGTTAGCTCCTAGATGTAGAAACCACCACATCAAAATAATACCCCATCGGAGGGTTTGAAAAGTGAGGAAATGTTAGGCTGACTCTCAACAGAAATAAAATATTAAAAAATAAAACAAAATCTATTTGAGCTTTTCAAAATTAAGGCAAGATCAAAACAAGCAAGAAATGAAGTGCTGTGCTTTTGATTTTTTAAAGCTGTATCCCCCACTGAGCCACCTTTGCAGGGAAACATCTTCTGCATTTTATATCCCTATTAGTGCATTGATCTTTCCTTGATTATTTATTCACATTTAAAGAGTTTCCTTGTTCCATTTGGTAATTTGGAATTGCACAGGAATGGGGGAGAATGTAACTGTACATCCACAGGCATTGCAAAAGAAGACGCAGACACCTTTATTTCTCTTCAGATTTAATCAACCATCTTCTGAAGTTGAGACTGTTTAATATAATACATATAGTGGGAAAAATAATTGGTTTAACCTTCATTATTAATAGAAATGGGGAAGGCCCTGCTTTTTATTGTTTTGCCTTAATGTTACTCTCTCCCTTGAGAGTGATTCTTTCTCTACATTCCAGGCACCTAAAACATCCTTTCCACGTCTTTTTCAGTATAAACAGACACATTCTTGATTCCTACAGGGGACATGGATCTTAGGTTTCTAATTCTATAATTAGTAAGGAAGCACTAATATCCAAATTTATTTTAATCCTTGTCTGAAATAATCAAAAGTCAATAACTTCCTCCAAGATTTTTAGCATTTTAAGGATCTTAACCAAACACGCAGGAGGAAATCCATTATAACCCACTCAGCAGCCTGAAACAGGCAACCCTCATGGCTGCAGCTGAGCAAACTGATAATAATTTATGATAAATCCCTCCTCCTCCTATCTGTATATTATCTGAAAACAGATGGGAAACAAGCCAAACAAACATTAACTGAACAATTTTTGCCATGTCTTTACAACAACAAATGCCAGGAGAAAAACCACAAGGTAAAGTTTGAGGCTGCTTTGAAGGAGTTCCTTGATAAAACAGCACGGGTCAGTCCTGGCCAGACGCATGCTTGGACTGGGGTCCCACCAGTGGGAATATTTGCAGTCTCTTTCTCTATAAAGAGTTTTATGAAGGCACATTTATTATATTAACAGAAAGCATTCGTGTATGGCTTCAAATGAACATTGGAGATTTTTGCAGCATTTTCCCAGATGGGTGATTAAAAGTAAACCTCTAGTGTTTGGAAATCTCTCCACAGCAGTCAAACAACTTTTCTGTAAGAAAGGGTATCTGGTTTCTTTGGGTACTTAGCAGCTGAGGTGATTTTTCATCGGTAAAGCATAATGATAAAACACCATGATCACACAGGTCTTCATAACACAACTTTCAAAGCACTCTTCAGAGTGTACTTTGATCAAAACGTTTACAAGGCACTAGCTTTACAAGAAGTTCATGAACATCAATCTTTATTAGGGTTATTTACCAACACTGAAGCATTGGGGTATACACCTATGGAGTTCCACTCCTAATCCAGATATTAAATATCTAAGTTGTTTGCATTATTCTCAGAAAATAAAATTGTCTTCTGGCTTTAATGAATAAAGACAATCTATAGGGCTTCTAAACCTATTTCCAAGGAAAGCCTGAAATTATGAACTGACAGAAAAAAGGCTGCTGAGAAAGCATGCATAACTGCCATGTACTTTTAGTGAAAATATACAAGGAAAAGAATAATACTTAATGCTTGGGAAATGAAGAACATAGAGAACATGTTTTAAAGTAACTATAGCAAATTGTTACAGCAAATATTGATTAGACTTATGCTTCTCAGTCTTCACTTATGCTTCTGCTTTCAAACAGCAGAGAAATGCAGTTCTCTGCAGAACAAAGGTTTCAAGACAAAAAAAAAAAAACAGAAAAAGAAAACCTTAAAAAAGTCACAGTCATTTTAATTTAACTATGATTCAGCTGGAAGACATGAAAATATGCACAGCAGAGCACATCAACTAGCTACGAGAAAACAACCAGGAATACAAACAATGAGTCAGAATGAGAGACTTGATTACAAAACCCTCGCTGTTCTTCAGAGGGTGTACCAGTAAGGGCTGATATAAAATCTGACCAAAGAGAAAGCTTTACAAGGTGATTGCACTGAAGATTATTAGTTTCTGACTCTAGTGGCCATTACGGAACCATTCATGTCAAACATCAATATTCTGCAATTCATCTTATGAAGTGCCAGGAAAATAAGGCAAGCAGAAGTTTGTTTCTACACAGAAACATGTTACACAGAAAACATAAACCAGAACAAAATCAAGCATACACTCATGCATCACTTCTCTTAATTTAGAAGATATTTCAGACTTCATTTTCCTCTCTCACTGACTACATCGATTTCAGCAAAGTCGCATATACGTAAAACGAGGGCAGAAAGGTTTTATTTAAAAAACTGCACACCTGCTCCATACTTCAGATTGTATTTTATGTACACATATGAATTTTGATAGCAGAACAGCAAGATAAATACCCATAATTCAGGCCTCTCCTTACTCTTTTTACTTGCCTACTACAAATCTCTCTCTTCCTTTATACCCTCATTGCAGGCTTAGGTTGACAGCCTTCTCTCCTCAGCTCATGCTGATTTAATATAGCTGCAGCATCTCTCCCCTCCATCTCTCCTGAAGTCTTTTCTAGCTTCTTAACAACGCCCAACTTTCCTACCTAGTACTAGTAGTTATTTAAATCTAACTGCATCAACTTTGGAATGCATTTACATTGTAGTAAATACTATACGAAGAAAATGAAGCGACAACAAGAGGAAAAGAACATAATAGCTTTGTGTGCTACTGAGATGAAGCCACTAAGAGTATTTTTATCTACAAGTATTTGGCATTAACAAAAGGAAATATTTTTATTGTCTGTATTCCCGAGTCTGTACTGAGAGGATCTGTTCTCTGATAAAGAAATAATTAAAAAAAAATACTTCTCTCAGTTCAAATTTGCTTTGTTAGATTAAGTTATACTTTAACAGATTAGAGATTTCCCATATCTTGCCTTGCTTTCAATCCAAATCTCAGTACATAATATGCTACCAAGGGAGATTATATGGGGATGGAAAACACCTCATAGGCTCCACAGAAGCATCTGCCAAAACCACCTCATTGCCAAGGTCACCACTGACTTGCATATGTGCCACATTTCTCTAGGCTATTAGAATATATTTCAGAGATAGAAAAACAAAGCCATATGTATTAGGTTTGCATAGCAAGGTTTTGGTAACGGAGGGGCTACAGGGGTGGCTTCTGTGAGAAGCTGCCAGAAGCTTCCCCCATGTCCAATAAAGCCAGTAAAAGATGGCTCCAAGGCAGACCCACCGCTGGCCAAGGCCGAGCTTACCAGCAATCGTGGTAGCACCTCTGGGGTAAAGGTGGGGGGACAGGATGGGACAGCCAAACTGCACAATTGCAGCCAGAGAGAGGAGTGAGAAGGTGTGAGAGGAACAGCCCTGCAGACACCAAGGTCAGTGAAGAAGGAGGGGAGGAGGTGCTCCAGGTGCTGGAGCAGAGATTCCCCTGCAGCCCCTGGGGAAGACCATGGTGAGGCAGGCTGTGCCCCTGCAGCCCGTGGAGGTTAGTGGTGGAGCAGATACCCACCTGCAGCCCGTGGAGGTTAGTGGCGGAGCAGATACCCACCTGCAGCCCGTGGAGGTTAGTGGCGGAGCAGATACCCACCTGCAGCCCGTGGAGGTTAGTGGCGGAGCAGATACCCACCTGCAGCCCGTGGAGGTTAGTGGCGGAGCAGATACCCACCTGCAGCCCGTGGAGGTTAGTGGCGGAGCAGATACCCACCTGCAGCCCGTGGAGGTTAGTGGCGGAGCAGATACCCACCTGCAGCCCCTGGAGGTTAGTGGGGGAGCAGATACCCACCTGCAGCCCCTGGAGGTTAGTGGCGGAGCAGATACCCACCTGCAGCCCGTGGAGGTTAGTGGGGGAGCAGATACCCACCTGCAGCCCGTGGAGGTTAGTGGCGGAGCAGATACCCACCTGCAGCCCGTGGAGGTTAGTGGGGGAGCAGATACCCACCTGCAGCCCGTGGAGGTTAGTGGCGGAGCAGATACCCACCTGCAGCCCGTGGAGGTTAGTGGCGGAGCACATACCCACCTGCAGCCCCTGGAGGTTAGTGGCAGAGCAGATACCCACCTGCAGCCCGTGGAGGTTAGTGGCAGAGCAGATACCCACCTGCAGCCCGTGGAGGTTAGTGGCGGAGCACATACCCACCTGCAGCCCGTGGAGGTTAGTGGGGGAGCAGATATCCACCTGCAGCCCCTGGAGGTTAGTGGCGGAGCACATACCCACCTGCAGCCCCTGGAGGTTAGTGGCGGAGCACATACCCACCTGCAGCCCCTGGAGGTTAGTGGCGGAGCACATACCCACCTGCAGCCCCTGGAGGTTAGTGGCGGAGCAGATACCCACCTGCAGCCCGTGGAGGTTAGTGGGGGAGCAGATACCCACCTGCAGCCCCTGGAGGTTAGTGGCGGAGCAGATACCCACCTACAGCCCCTGGAGGTTAGTGGCGGAGAAGATACCCACCTGCAGCCTGTGGAGGACTCCACACCAGAGCAGGTGGGTGCCCGAAGGAGGCTGTGACCCTGTGGGAAGCCCACACCAGAGCAGGCTCCTGGCAGGACCTGTGACCCTGTGGAGAGAGGAGCCCATGCTGGAGCAGGTTTGCTGGCAGGACCTGTGGCCCTGTGGGGGACCCGCGCTGGAGCAGCCTGTTCCTGGCGGGCGGCACCCCGGGGAAGGGACCCACGCTGGGGCAGTTTGTGAAGAACTGCAGCCCATGCAAAGGGCCCACGCTGGAGCAGCTCATGGAGGCCTGTCTCCTGTGGGAGGGACCCCACGCTGGAGCAGGGGAGGAGTGTGAGGAGTCCTTCTCCTGGGGAGGAAGGAGCAGCAGAGACAAGGTGTGATGAACTGACCACAACCCCCATTCCCCATCCCCCTGTGCTGCTGGAGGGGAGGAGGTGGAGAAAATCAGGAGTGAAGTTGAGCCTGGGAAGAAGGGAGAGGTGGGGGGAAGGTGTTTTAAGATTTGGTTTTGTTTCTCATTACCCTACTCTGATTTGATTGGTAATAAATTAAGCCAGTTTCCCCAAGTCGAGTCTGTTCTGCCTGGGACGGTAACTGCTGAGTGATCTCTCCCTGTCCTTATCTCAACCCACGAGCCTTTCATTATATTTTTTCTCCCCTGCCCAGCTGAGGAGGGGAATGATGGAGCAGCTTTGGTGGGCCCTGGACATCTAGGCAGCGTCAGCCCACCACACCATATTATTGAACTAAGAGAAAGAAGCGCTTTTCACAGCAACAATAAAGCCATTTTGTTATTTTACCTGAACGGTAGAATGATGTAGAAGGCAACAGAAGGAAAAAAGAGCACAAGTGATTTTGGAAATGGGGAAAAACATACATGGGAATATTTCAAGCTATCTGGTAACTAAGTCATGCCATACAACTTTAACGTCAGCCTCAGCAGATCACCTGATGGCAGATTAAGAGGTATTCTAGACCCACGTAAAAAAGGAACTAAAATGGTATACTAGGTGTCAGAAACAGCTACACTGGTAAGTATATGCACATTGTTAGATACTACTATTGGAGTCCAAATGTACCATTCCCATATGTCTGCCAGGGCAGATACATGCTGTCCATTTCACATGTTCTGATTTTTCAATTTATTCAAAGCTGAAAAGCTTTAACTTTTATACTAAGTTTCTTTTAACCTACAGAAGTTCAATATAATTAACTATAACCTATGGCTATTTTTCAGCGATACTCAGCAATTTAACATATTTAACTTTTCTACTGTGATTTTAAATTTTTAAGGATCCAGTTGTGACTAAGTTTCTTGTCATCAGTGTTTTGGATGCTGCATCCTGATTTATGTAACTAGACATTTTTGTGCTTCTCTACATACACAGATGCCTACTCAGACATAAAGGTGCCAAAGATGGGAATAAAAACTACGTACAACCGTCCAATCATATTTTAAGCAAAAAAAAAAAACCCCACACAACCTAGAAAAAATAAATGCTTCCAGACAAACTCATGCAGACATGAAAAGTTGCAGTTCTGTGAATAAAGACAAGTATGAGGGAAGAAAGTGAACTGGAGAGTTCTAGTCTCAAATTCTTTCCAGAGTTTGAATTTCTGCTGGAAGAAGATCTAACCTACACTTAAACTAAGCTGACAACGCTTAGGCATCATGATTTGCTTTTGTCTACCCGGTACTTTTCCAGAAAGCAATAAACTTTTCTTTTGTAAACGGAGTTCAAAAGGGCAAGACTAGATTTTGAGAAATCTATTCATGGCTTTCCACCAATAATATGCCATTTTTACACAACGATGCTGTTTTAACTTAATGACCCTTTCCTCCCAAGTCAATATAGGCTTCCATAAAGAAGCTTGCCCTTTTAATAGAGATATTATGAAGGAGCTGAAGGAAGATACTAACTGCAGAAAGTTAAGAAAAAAAAATCATTTTAGAACTAAGGATTTAGAGGTTAATAGGACTATTTTTTTTTCCAACTTAAACAGATTCAAAACCTTTTAAATAATTGCCATTACAGCACATAGAGAGCAGTCCTTCACCACTTGGAACAGTGTCCCGGCTGCTTTCAGTCACACTACTCAAACATTACACCCTTTCACCCATGAAGTAAAAAAAAAAAAAAAAGAAAAGGACGGTTTATATGGAAAAATCATAGTAACATATTCTCCTCTTCACTACATTGTATACTAAACACCTTCAAACAATTTCAGAAAGCTGTATTATGCTGCCAACAATTTCAACTTCTATATTTAACTATTTTCATTGAAAACAGAAAAGAATTTTAAATGCAGTGCTAAAGATCTTATTTTGCTAATTGTAAGATTCAGCTGCAGGTTGTGGTCTCCTCCATCCATGTCAGAGCTACTGGTGTGAGCTTCCTGGACTGTTGAAGTAACTCCAGACAGCTGTCACTGAAATACAGTTGCACTGAGGAGGAACTTCTGTGCAGAGGTGGATAAAACATATACAGACTCTAGAGGGAGTTCTAACTTTGCCATATTTTTCCCCTTACAAAATTTTTATCAGTAGTTCAGGACAAAACAAACAACAACAACAAAAAAACCCCATGCCTGGTGTTTCTTCTGGATGCCTGCTTCCTCCCCCTCCCCTGTTACTGGGCAGAGCAGGAATGGCCGGGCGCGGTCAAAGATCTGCTTTCTGCTGATACCGACAAGTATTTCAGTTTTCTTTCTTACCCAGTCACGATGTGCAGTAACTCTTTTAATTCGGTCATTCTTGGGTGACTTTGGTGCACCTTCAGTCTGATTACACCACCAGTTCGTGCAGCATCTAAGAGACATGCGATATTTAATGAGGATGAACTACACTCAGAGAGCCAGTCTTTAAACAAAGAATTTGTATAGATATTTTCACCAACATAAACCAGCTCCTTCCCAGCGCAGTAATGCTGCCCATGCATTGCTGTTGCCAATCCACAGAGCATGTGCCCATGTGCGTTACGCTGGGAGATGCGCTAGCGTACCCCAGGACAAGAGTAGCTGGATCACTAAGATAGCCAGCATGTCTGCCACACTCTCATGAATCCCTGAACGAGCTTTTAGCTTTGCCAGGCCTCCTGACGCAAGGGGATTTGCTTGGCACTATGCACTCGGCAAAAACACCCCCAAGTTGTAGGAGGAACGACTATCGAGCAGCCAAGAATGCAGCTGTAGTACCCGCATCATCTGCCTTCATACAGGGTTTTACCCTGGTCTTCCAGGATTGAAACGAACATACTTTCTTTACGGCTCTGATTGAACTTTTAACAGCTCACAAATACAGCAAACTGCCCACTGGATTCCAAGATGCCAAAAAAAAAAAAAAAAAGGGGTGGACGGTATAAGTTTCCGATATTTCTTTATATTGAAGGTAAACTTAAGCAATCTCATATTGCAGTATTTTTCTGCTTTGAGGCACAGCATTTTGTCAGCTCATCCTAGCTGAAGAAATCCATAACAATTAGAATAAAGGCTGGTAATCCTTTATTACTGTGTCTTCCTGTTAACCTAAGATCTACTTCCACTTTTGCTGTTAATTAGTGTTTCAAAAAGAGATTAACACTTTGCTCCTCCCCTTTGGGCAAAGATGACAATTTACAGGGAGGAAAAACCCAACAAAACTCACAAACACACACATTCCTTGGGAATGTTCCTACCTGTCCAAACATTCATTTACAAAAAAAAAAGAAAAAGAAAGAGACGTTTGCATTTGGAGTTTTTGTCAGAGGATAAACATAGCACATTGCATGGACATAACAACAAACTATCTGTAGAAAAACTGAGCTGACTTCTAAGAAACTTCTGTATGTTACCAGGGAAGAAAGAGGCACACTTCAGACAGCTGTCTACGTCTCAGCCTTCATCTCTCACTTCTACAGTGGTTTATGTTGCTACAATGGTATCAGAGTCTACAAAAAAACATAGATATAAATATATAGGTATAGACATATAAAAAAGACTACGAATCACAGCTGCCCCCTGACCACTCAGTGGTTTCATTTTAATTCAAGGAATAAAACCAGTCAAAACCTGGACACTGGAGCAATGAGGGGAAAAAATAAAAACCTAAACTGCATTTAAAGTGATTTTTGAAGGAGTAAAAAAAGTGCTGAGCCGGATACTCTTTATTTTTAAAGCACTCTTTCATCCCATTTCCCAAACTTGACTCTATTTCAAGTCAGCATTGCAGGATGCAACTATGCTGAACTTGGGAGATCTTTTCAGGCATCAGAAGCACCCTGCCTGTCAGCATTCGCCTGCTGAACCCACAAGTGCAGAAGTCTCTTCCATTTTTCTGCTCCACTTCATAGAGCAGTGGATCATCAGAAAAAGACCCGCAATACAAGCTTCAGAAGCATTTCTGGGGTGATTTTCCCCTGAAGCGATTATAGAACAGGCAGCACAGAGGTCTGGAGGAGGAACTCCAGCAGTCCTATCTTTTTGCTCTTTCCATGTTTTCAAATGATCTCCCTCAGCATCCAGAAGTTAAGCATTTGTACAAATTACATTTCTTTCTCCTCAATATTGATTTAAAACCATTTTTCATAACAGACTCTGAATAGAAGAGAGGAAAAAAAAATTCAGTTCTGTCAAAAAGAAGCAATGGAATAACGGACTGCCTGCAAATATGTATTCCCTAAATGCTGCTGCTCTGCCATCCACGGCTTGGACAAAGACACTCGCATTTAAGCAAGCCGCACGAAGTAAATTGCCTATTTGCGTAAATATGCCAAATGACTACTTATACACTTGATGGCTGGTCACAAGCTGAAATATTCATTCCTAACTCTAGATCACCGCTTTTTATTGGTGCTGGCAGAGACTGTGACAGTAGGAAAGAGTTTTCAGGCTACTGCAATGCTCAAAAATCAGTGCTCTAGAGAGGGGAATGTGAAGTTGTTGGAACAGAGAGATATTTGCCTACGCAAGCACCCCGGGGCTGTTAGGGACAGTAAGAATAGCTACAGTCAATAGACCTTTGCTATCAGTACCTCAAACCAGTAATCAATCAGTAAAAAAAAAGAAAATACACAGAATAAAACTTCACTAGACCTAACAGTACCTAAGCACTTGCTCTGTTCAATACAAAAGATAGTCTGCCAAAGAGAGCATAACAAAATAAGGTTTAAAAACCTTAGATTACTGGTTGGGGTTTTGGGGTTTAGGGTTTTTTTGATTCATTACATCTTTAACATATCTGCAGTACAGCAGGTCACCTCTGCTCCCTCCGAAGAGCATCACAACTGCACTCAAGTTTCAACCTCCACCGCACTGTGCTCCCGTGCGGTAATCCAGCTCTCTGGCTGTCCACAACTGCACCGTTACATTTTGATCCCTCACAGTACTGAGGAAAAAGCAAGCTTTAATTTCCAGTTGATTTGTACAATCATTCTGAAGTAAATTATACTTGCACTTGAATTATTTTACAGTTATAAGCCAGCGCATTTCAGTGACCACTGATCCAATTTGTGTGGTTTATCATTTGTTATGAGACACTGATGGCTGTTTAATATGTCCTAAACATAACCTTGAGACAGCAGGAGCTCAAAGCATTTCATAATCATATTCCTCAGTAGGAAGCAAGTTCCAGAGTTGACATATGGAAAGACCAAACTGTTCTTCCATTCAAAACAAACACAAATATTTCCTGGTTTTTTGACTTTTAGCTATTGAACATTTCAACGCTGTTTCACTGTAAAGCACTCCATGACTTTCTGAAGAGCACTTTGTAATTTCCTCCTCACTTTTAAAAGCATACAGGAGAGGTAGAGAAGTATAGAACTACAACTGAAGTAGAGACACAGTAAGAAAAATCTCAGCATCCTAGAGACGCCTATGATTTATAATCACATCACGATTACTATCCAGCGTCGTTAAAATGGGGTAAATAATTCAGCCTGTCAGTAGAACAGACCAGAAGGATATACTTTATCATCACCTCCCAGCAACAGCCTTCCTGAAAACCCCTGTCAGTTAAATAGGTCCAGGTGATTTCAGGAGACAGTGACCCTTCAAGATGCGCTAAACCTTTACTATAAAAACCAACCAGCTGCTCATCATGCAGATCTACGGACGTGCTTACAAAGGTTTCATGAATAAATGGATAGTTGTGGCTCAGGCACCATAAAGGACAAAGCTCAGCAGCTTTTAGGGAAGCAATAGAAAGAAAGACTTTGACTTGCATATTCACGGACAACTATAAATCAGTAAGATTGCCTCTGAGCTTCTCTTCCAAGCCTGCACTCAAGCGGTAGTTCATAGGCCGTCTCTTGCAGAACAGCACGCAAAAATTTCTAAGCCCGAGAAAGGACCTGTGGAAGCCAAGCAGATTTATAGACCGAGCAGCCAGTTGTCAGTGGAAAAGTCAGCTTACTCATTAGTCTGCCTCCATACCAGGAGAAAAAAAACCAAAACCCTAACTATGACAAAGTCTTTTAATAAAACCAGAGCAGTGATTAAGATCAGAGCTAATCTCCAAACTCCCTTAGCTCCTAAAATACATACTTTTATTTTTAAGTTGCCTCTTTATTTTATTTCTCAAGCTTTTCAAATCAGCATTGCAAAAGCCATCTACGTGGAACCTAAAGAGGATTTGGGGGACATAAACAGTACTCTGCATGTCTGTATCAGGCTGCTCCACTCCAAGCCCTGAGGTCTTCCCTGCTTTTCAGCTCCATACTGCGGTAAAGCTGAGGT
This sequence comes from Phalacrocorax aristotelis, assembly GCF_949628215.1. Classification (NCBI taxonomy): domain Eukaryota; kingdom Metazoa; phylum Chordata; class Aves; order Suliformes; family Phalacrocoracidae; genus Phalacrocorax; species Phalacrocorax aristotelis. The sequence continues at coordinate 6,820,138 of NC_134282.1, forward strand.
AATGGGTTAGGTGCATTTAACACCTAACTACCAATCAATGGACTGTTAAGCTTAGCACTTACCCATTTTCAAAGGCAGAGATCCCAGTATCTTTATAAAGATGGAAACCCCCAGGGAAGGTATTTGCTAGAAAACAAAGCCTAAACAGATTATCTGCTCGTCTGCTGAGAGTCTAAGCAAGTAGGTTTGGTAGGAGGGGGCTCTGGAAACATTTTTTTTTTTTAAGAGATTCAAATAAGAGACAGTCAAATAAGAAAGAAATGAGGAGCTGAAATCGTTGTTCAAAGAAGGACAGAAGAAACTCCGAAGGAGTAAATGGGAAAAAGGAGTTATTTCCACCTCTTTCATAAGACTATAGAAAACATTCAGAAGATGAGATGAAGGAGATGCAAGCAAAACATCCAAGGTAAAAGCTAGCCTCTCTAGCTATGTCTGCTGCTTCACCAGATGGACAGAGCACTGGTTCAGACAGATTTCTCCAAAAACCCAGGAGAAGGAAAGCCTGCCTCCATCCTGAAGCAGCCAGCTTCCCAGCGTGGCTGCCAGGCTACACGAAGCCTTTTTTTCACGCAAACACAGAGAACTGGCAAAAAAAAAAAAAAAAAAAAAACAAACAACAAAAAACAAAAAACACCACACACCCCACAACCCGAAAAAACATACCACAAAGGTGGTCAACTATCAGTTTTAGTGAATTCCTGAGGAAAGGACAGGCGTAAGCCCAGACAGCCCCGAGTCCAGCGAGAAGAGCTGTACCATGGTAAGGAGCATCAACCTCTCCACATCCTTGTGCATTATGTAGCCTAAAATATTTATTAAGCAGAATACTAATGATAACTTTATCCTCCCGTTGATTACCTCTCTTGGGCAGCTAAATATTAACACGAGGTTGTTCTTCCTAGCTAATTTAGTAAGCAAGAGCTAATTTAAATGAGCATATCCTTTAGGAGTAATCCACGTGAATAATGATCCCGACTTGTTTTCATACAGTAGTTGTGACTTATTTAGGCTTTCGCAGTACTTTAGGGTTTCTAAAAGAGGCACTACGCAAATTACCCTGCTTAGTAACAGCATGCTGGAGCAAGTACCTCCTATTCGTGTGGTTTTTATTGACTTGTTTTGCAGCACTTCACCAACACGCACTCCTACGCGTAGGAGGGAGTTCAGACACACCAGATAATGCCTGGTAGCATCTTCCTACTCAAGAGTCCTAAGAGATGTTCTCCCTCCATTTGTCCTTTTCAGATAAGCGTGTTGTTCTTTTTATTTTCCAATATTAAGACGAGACACTTGGTGACGCAGGAGCTGAAATGGAAACAGCGCTGCGCCCATGGAGCAGACTCATGCTTCCCTCACGCTCAGGATTTGTTTACTTTTTTTTCATTTTGGGCACTAATCCTATTGGCATTCAAAGCCTGACACCATCTGATTTCGCAGCCACCCCCAAAACACGAGGTGACTGGCCCAGCGGCGTGGCAGGGGGCACCGCCAGCGCCCACCTCGGGGGCCAGCAGCCCCCCCACAAGCCTACCTGGCCTCCTGGGCCCAGCTTCCCGCCGCGCCTCCCCTCAGAAGACGCAGCCTCTCCCAGCCACGGAGCTCCTCTCCCTCAGAGCACAGCACTCAGCTGCTCCAGTATCCTGCCAGCTACCGGGGGCAGAGGCTGCCTGATGGACGCAGCAGCCGCTAATGAGCTAATTAAGGGCGGAGCTGGGCTTTGCCTCCCTGCATCTCAGCACCACACCAGCCACGAAGCAGCCGTCCCTGTTTCCTTTCTCCCTCTACCATTGAGACCCAGCCAGCCCCCGCTGCCAGGGACCCCTTGCTGCCCGCAGCTCCCCTTTCCTCGCCCAGCCCCTTCACCCCCTGCATTACCCCACCAATACAAAACCCTCCAAAAACCAAACAGCAGCTCCATTTTTTTCCCTGATAATATTCCACTTCAGTAAATTACAAGCCAAGTTTAACAACCCCTTTGCTATTGTCATGGTGGCAGAGGCAAGAATATCCCCCTTGCACGTCTGCTGGCTTTTGTGTACATGTAAGAGATAGCAAAGGAGAACCAAAAGGCCAAGACGTGTGTTTGGAAGGAAGTTTGTGGCCCGTCAGAGTCAGGGGCACTGCCAAAACCTGTCGAGACCCAAATTTCTGTGAGCCATCACAGCAGGGAGACGAGCTGGCTGCAGCACACAGAGGCAGCTGATCAAGGGACAGCTTGCCAGTTACTTTGTGTGGTTAGAGACAACAAACCAAAAGTTTCATATTTCCTCAGATCCCTTCAAGATCTTTTCTGCATCACAGCAGTTTTTCTAGTGAAATACCCTGCATTTCCATAGAAATTCCCATTTTCCCCCTTTTTTTTTTTACCAGAGGATCTGTGTCTGGTTTAGCAAATACATGCGTACACTTGCTGGCTTTCCCACTCCCATTTGAAGTTTGCTACTGGGTATTTGCCTGTATATCACTGGACCATTTTATGCCATTATGCATAAAATGTGCCAGTAGAGGATTTTCTGTGGGTACTAGCAGTTGTTGCACTGAAAGATGCCATAAAGCTGAACACTTCAGATGTGGAGCTGCCCAAAATACATTGCGTTAATACTGTGACTTTTAAAAAATGTAATGACCTTTGTCATTATTTAAATGACTGCCATTCAAATTTTCATCCTTGCTAAAACATAATCATTTATGAGGTGGTATGTCGTCTTTTCAGACTCCTGCTGGGTTTCTGGAAGGAGTTTCTGAACCCTGTAAGCAGCCACCATTGATGATGGCGGATCTTACGGACAGGCGAAGTGACGCTGACCCCTGCGTAAGCATCACAGGCACCCCGAGAGAAAAACTCAGGAGCAGCATGGGACTTAGTATGAAACATGCTTGAAAAGGGAAGGAGGATGGATCTGGTCTGACATTTTGTGCTTGCTTAGGGCTTGTTCTCCTAACTTCTCTGTGCCACCACAACACTGCTGTGGCTGCTCTCAGTTGCTGTCACAACCTCCCTCCCCTACTGAACGGCCAAGCATTCTGCCAGGGCTCTCCAGCGTGTTTCAGCCTAGGTTAGCTATGATTTTTTAAGTGCTTTCTGCCAATACAACTCACTTTGACTCAACCCTTCACACGGGCAGCCTAGGTAGCACATCAATGGAATAGTAGCTACTGACCAAGAACATTGAAAAGGGGGCCCCACAAGTGCCAGGGCAAGGCAGAAGGAGGCACTCTCAGAACACTTGGTGTCGCCATGGCTGTAGCTGGTTAGCTGGCCCCGCAGCCTATCGTTCCTATAGCACGTTACTTGAATTGGCTTGGTAGGAGCTTGTGAACTGGCTCCCTGTCTGCTGAAATTATCAGATGTTGAATTTGCCTTTATGGCTGAGAACTGCTGCAGTGCTCCAAAAACAGTTAGGACATGGAGAAAAGAGATGGCTCTCCCAAAGGAAGGCTGGAGACATCGCATATATAGGCAAAATTCCCTTGATGCCAAATCCAGGACTAGAGTCTGCTAAAGTAGCCTTGATCTCCAACTCAATGTGTAGTACAGCCGGTCTTCAAGGACTGATGTTCACTGCATGGTGCAGCACGGTGCACAGTATAAAACCCATTTGAAAGAGAAAGGTTTCAGTTTGCTTTGCCTGACATTTTTTTTTCAGTTGCATGAGGCTTGTTCAAAGCCCTCTCCCAGCTACAGCTGTGCCGGCTGAAGACATTACCATTCACGCTGGGATGGTTCTTTCTTCTTCCAGAGCCCAGGTCAGGATGAGGGGCTGCTAGGGCAGACTCTCTTTCACACCGCAGCACACAAATCCCGCATTAGATAGAGGGAGTTGGTTTGCCTCTAGCCTGGCCTAGGACCGGGAGGCTACAAAAGCGGTTTTGAGACCCCCTCCTCTTTTTTATTCCTCTGAGCAGCTTCAGATGAAGTAGTAGTACAAGCGAAGACTGAATTTTGCTTGTGTAACATTTTGGCTAGTCAGGAATATTCTGAAAAATCAGGGGTGGTAGGAGGGGAAGAAATATAGAATATTATAGTTTTCCTGCAAGCTATCTGTAATATCGTGACCAAATAATTTCTGCTTCTCATTAGGTCCCAAGTAATGTGGAAAAGGGTCAGTACCTGACATTTTCAAAGCACAGCAGCACTGACCACTTTATCTTCATACGGACTTCAGAGCAGATTGATGTGCAATTTAGTTACCTTAGTAACATCAGACAGCATGTAGACTTGCAAATAGTTGTTATGTCACCTTGCCAATCTGCTGCGACACCTACCAGGAATGCAGAACAAGCAAGCAATTACAGGGATATCACTCGAATTGATTAACCTTCCATGTAAGAAAACCATTACTTCTTTGTTTATGAAATTAGCTTAATTCCAGTGGGAAACCCCACAACTTTTAGTATGATATTTTCAGTGAAAAAAAATCCTTAAAAGAACTGGCTATTTATTACTTCTGTTCCTCCTGAAACCACTTTGCAGAAATGGTATGATACGGCCTCAAAACAGTATTGTCCTGATTTTCTTGATGTTCCATACACTTAATTTTCAGTTGGGAACTATATACTGAAGCAGCAGTTTTGAAATACTGGAAACTAGTGAACCTTGCATATACAACAGGAAATTATCTCTTTGTAGGTATCACGAACTATGGATGACAATGAAAAACAATCCTAATACTCATTTTCTGCAAGCAAAAGGAAGCCTGAACGAAGCCTGTTTAAAAAAATTATTTTCTAAAAATACAAATATCACTCCATTATGAATGTAACAAGGAACCAAGTAAAGGGAAACTTGGCCTGAAATAAAGGCATATAAGTTTTCTTTATTACTTTCTAAATAACAGAAAGAGACAAAACACCTAAAATTGTCAGCTCGAGCCTTAAATCGCACGTGCAAAGGTGGTACTGGCAATCTGAGGAGGATTTTGTTGCGATCAACAGGACTTTTTTTTGAACCCAGTGGTCTTCCACCCTTTTAATACCTACTTCCATTATAGCAAACACCAGAAAACTGGACAACCTTGTACACCGATCATCCAGCTGACCACCCAGTATATTAGTTTAAAACATTTATAGGGTTGATTCCTTGTTAAAATGCCTCATTTGAGGAGGATGGCAATTTATGTTGGTCAATGTGTGATTAGGATGATTTGTGCCGTCTCTCCAGCAGACAACTGCACTGGCAGCCAGGGGAATAACTCCTTAGATCACCTCTCCTGAACGGGTAGAATGGAGCACATTCGTTATAGTCCTGCTCCTGGGGTCATCTCTTTTTAAAAGGAAAATCTATCTTGAAATGACTGGATTGTGTCCCAAGGGATAAATCTCCTGTCTTGAAAGTAAAGTTGAAAAAAATTCAGGAAACCTTTTGTGAAGTTACTTTCTTTAATTAACAGATAACAATAATAAGTACTAAATGAGGCTCTTGACTTTTATGTAATTTAGCAGGAAGCAGAATCTCTCTCACGACACTACTTTACGTAGGAACAGCAGCGAGGTATAAACATACTGTCCTCATAACTCAAATCCTTCACTTCAGTGCCTTCGCTTTTTCTTTTACTCAAAGTTATTCTGACAATTGTATTAGCTTAGCACCGGAGCCGATGTGCTCATTACTTGGACAAGAATGAGGGAGGAAAGTGCTCTTGCCCTTTATTTCTTTTGGCTCTCTGGGAGAAAAGATGGCACAATCACCTCCTTCCTCCACTGCATCCCTGCTGCCATTCGGGCATCCGCACATGATAGAGCCCTGTCACGTGCACGTGTGGAGCTCAAACAATGACTAATTTTTCACAAGTTTTCAGCACCCAGACTTAAGCTAGATCATAGTTCAGCTCCTCAGTTGAGAAAGCCAGATTTCTCAGGCAGCGCCTTGGGAAGCTTTAAAGGGTTCTCCAGGAACTCTAGATTGGGGTCCACTTTCAGAAAAAGTGTTTAGTATCCCTTGGTGTACCAGGTTAAATGGGTAGATAAATAGTATTTACCACACTGGATGCTAAACCCCTTCCAGAAACCCGGCCACAACTGCAGAGGTGGGAGCTAAGGCTGAAGGTCTGTGTTTCTTTCCTTAAAAGGAATGGAAGCAGCTGGATGTTCATCTGGTAGCCCCGTTACAGTCCCAATGAGGACAATATGATTATCCACCTGAGTGGCTAATTGCAACAGTCAGACTGTTATGCACAAAAGTATATATTTATTATACATAATATATGGATATGTATACTAAATTTGTGCCAAACAGCTGTTTATTTTAGAGGAGACAGCTGTTATTGGGATTCAATTTCTGAGTTTTTTCAAATGTCACAGGAAAAAACATTGCATATTAGCTTACAGTTGCATAAACTGCTCACTAGAATTAATAAACTTCCTGAAAACCACATATAGAATTGCATTAATAATGAAGACTACTCATTACCATTTCAATGTTTTATGCTGTCACCTGGTAAGAAATACATTAAATAAACCTACATTATTGACAAAGCACATAGCTGGTTTCCATAACCTTAATTTTCTATGCATTATTGGAAGCAGTATTGTGTCAATTAACATTTAGAATTTTTTAATTTCATTAACAAATTTTTAATTCCAAACATGTACTAATTGTACAGTATTTCAGTAATAAAAGTTTAGCTAGGATGAGAGCCCCATTTTACCAGGTCCAGTGAAAACACATAGTGAGAGACAAACATCAAAGTCACACTTCAAAATGCCAGGCTAGAGCGCGGGCAGGCAACGCTCTTGTTCCTGCACTGCAAATGGAAAGAAGTATGCATGGCCAAACTTTTAAAAATGCAAGTCTTCTCCAGTTCTCACTGAAAGAGGTGATTGATGCCTTTGAAAGCACTGTGGCACAACTTTGCCAAGCCAAAGTCTGAGCTTTTTACAAAAGATGTTGTAATGTGGGCTCTAAATCATTTTAGGTTTGCCCAGGTCAGAGATCACTGGAAGATCAAGCAACTGAAATGCTTAGTCTTTTTTTTAGTGTGTCAAGAATAAGCTTTTCTTCTCTGCCTGGTCCTCATTTCACCTGGACAATAAAGGTTGAGTTTTGAAATTTTAAGTATTAACTGCGTGATATATTGGAGCACTAACCTTTACCCTAATGTGGCTTAAAAATATTTAAATAAAACCCCAAAAGAATATAAAATTTTCTTGCCATTGTGCCAACTCTACCTTCAAAAAACAGTGTTAGTTTTAATTAAAAAAAAAATGACACGAGACTACATAACTTAAATAGCAGAGCAGCATATTCACAATTTGCCAAAATTAGAGGGAACAATTCTCATGATGAAGACTGAGTAAATATAAAAAGTATTTAATTTCTCATAATGAATAGTAAATTGGTTTGAAAATAGCAGTACCACGACCTCTCTGATAGCGCTCTCTTTGTTCAGTGACTCAAACCTTTCTCGATGGTGTGCACACTGCGAGTTTGGCCGCTCCTGTGCAATGACACCCCTCCACCACAACGTAGCCCCACGCAAAGGTACCCAAGCTACCCCCAAGGGAGCAACCTGGCTACCGCAGGTGGTGCAATGGAGCCCATGCTAGTGCTCGTTGGGCTAGGCGACCCTCCTGAAGAGGACTAAAATGGATTGGCTTCCTCCAGGGTGGCTTTTCCTGCTACCCTTGGGTGTCTACCTCCGCTGTGCCACATAGACATATCGAAGTTCAATTTGAAGTTAAAAAGCCAGTATCATAACTTACAGAATCAGAGTGGTGGGGGTTGGAAGGGACCTCTGGAGATCACCTCATCCAACCCCCTGCATGAGCAGGCACACCCAGAGCAGGGGGCACAGGACCGCATCCAGGCGGGGTTTGAATGTCTCCAGGGAAGGGACTCCACAGCATCCCCGGGCAGCCTGTGCCGCTGCTCTGGCATCCTCATAGTAAAGAAGTCTTTTCTCATATTTAAGTGGAATTGCCTGTCTCGGGCAACCACTCTGTTTGCCAAAACGCTGGCAGTTTCCCTCCAAATATGACTCAGGCTGGCCATGCCGTGCCCCAGCTGCTCCTCCAGCTCCATGCAGATGCCCACTTTTCACAGCTGCTCAGCCGGTGCCAAGGAAAAGCCATCAGCACCTACAGAAAATAGTCTGGATTATTAAAAACTTATAACTACTGTAGTTTGGTATGTGCAGCACAGAGCCCAGGCCATGTGATGGTCATCGATTTTTCAGTTAGGAATGTAGTTTATAGGCATTACTTGTATTTCTCTGTCCTGCTTGTACAGCCTCCTTCCTCATTCGTGCTGGCTGCAGGCACGATGCCTCAGCTCCACACTGCTTTCCTTCCCAACATTTCATCCATCTGTCCCCATCTCCTTTGCCGTCAGGCCTGCTGCTCATCCCTCGGCCTGCCCGGGGCAGGACCAGTGGAACCACACTGTCGGCGCTGTGAGATCTGGGGAGGAATCTGGCCTCCTGCGTGAATGGGAGCCTGAAAAGATCCACGAGAGGCAAGACAGACTGCCTGATTTGGGCAATCAGCTGAGCTATATTCAATGAAAGATGGAGCAAATGGAAAGAACTGCTTGAAAATAAATTGCTGATATAACCATTATAATGTCAGTTCGTGCGTTTAATGTGTGCTGTAGCTCAAGCCCTGACACTCCTAATTGTCATCTAAAGGTCAAAGTCATTCCCTACCAGGTCAGGCTGTGGAAGCAGGTTATTTTACAAAAGAACTGAACAGGGGCAAAATAGAGCCCAGATCTCCAAAAAAACACAGGCATGTCAAAGGCTGCATTGCTTCTGCCAAGTACTTGCAGCAGTAAAATCTGTGTTACTTTTGACATCCTTGTAGATCTCAGGGGTCTTTCCTTGATGCTTTCTACTGCCAACCTTGCCCGAGCTGGGGCTCTCCCCGGCGCTGCCAGGATTGCTGTTTACTGTACCCTGTTTACAAGCTGATGCAGTCATCTCGGTCTTGTGGTTGAACTAGCCTGATTTAAATACTCATACTGTGGCAATAGACCACCCTAAGTACCAAACGAGGTTAAATATTACAGACCCTTGTTTTGCACATCTCACACATTATGGGAATGAATCCTGCACTTCCTGTAGTTGTGGTTATGCTTTAGAAATCAAAACCCTTGAAGGTGTGTGTTACGCTCTGTTTTCACCAAACGGATGCATCAAGTTACATAAACTATGTAATAACGGTTCTTAAAACGGCTGTGAGGCACTTTAAATGTCCTGCTACCTCATACGTTAAAATAAGATAATTGATCGAGCTTGTTCCAATAAACTACAAACTTAAAGCTTTTTTACTTTTGGTTACAGCTCCTTCCTTCAACATAAAAAATGACACATCAGTGGTTTCTATTTTTAGTCATAATTTTAACTTTGAAATAGCAAAAATACAAGCAGTGTAAATTCCAGCAGTGAAAATAGATTTCTGACTTCCATCGTACTTCCACTTCATGGGTTAATACCTCATTAGCTTGAGCACTGAAAGGTAGATCATAGCAGCACAAGGAGGATAAAAACATTAATATTTCAATCTGGGAGCATTTTAAACATGATTTCTTTAAAGTTATATTGTTCTAAGAGGTCACTTAAATATTTACATATATAATAGATATGGTATTTTGGCTGGGATTTCCACGCCAGCATTTAATGCACAACACTTCTGTTTCCCTGGCAAAATTATAGTCAGATATAGACTGTAAAGTTGAAATGTTGGCAAGAGCGGTGGCAGCAGCTTCAGCATGTGGTACAGATAGATGTTCCTACAGGCCAACCTTTCAGCCTTGGGCATGCAGGAATGTAGGTCTGATCCTGGATATGCACTTACTAATGGGATCATTTTGAACTTAATTGCCTGTTTGCACTTCTAATTACCTGACCGAGTAAGTGAGCGTAGGGTTTTATGCACACAGCAGCGTGTGGGTTAGGACCTCAGCGACCCATGGAATGATGCAGCTGCAAAGCAGCAGATTAAAAGACCCATTCACACATTGGTCCAGTCAATTTCTCCCTCTAGTTTCCAGTAATCCGATAAATTCAACAAAAATCATTTGGTATTTCTTCCAATATTCATGGCTCCCTGGCAAAGTTATTTTACAGGATCTTTTTGTGATTGAGGCACTGAACGGAGAGGCAAATGAGTTCAGTCCAGCTCCTGGTTTTGCTCCAGACTTCTTGTGTCAATTCAGGCAAGTCATTTAACCTCACGGTGTCTCAGGTCCCATCTATATTGTGGGAAAAACACAACCCACCTAAGGGAGACTGTGAGGATTCAAATGCACCTCAGGAAATTCTTGGACACAACAGGAATATGGCCTGAATAAATACAGTGAAAATAGGTTTCCACTCCCCTCCTGTTTATAATTCATAGGTTTGCTACTTCATTACCTTTAGCACTGAAGGATTATTTATATCAGCATGAAAAGCAAATAAACATTAGTATCATAATTCTGTAGCATTTTATACATGGTTTGCTTTAAGATGGCATTGGTATAAAGAGCCACACAAATGCAAAGCAATAGGGAAGAAGATCCTTTGCCTTTAACTAATTCAACACAAGTGCCTAATTCCTAGCACTCCAGAAGACCATTTTCCTCTTAAATCCAGTACAGTTAGCTTTAAAACCTGGTAAAACATGAAAAGTAAATACCTAATAGCATGCCTGCGTTCTAGTCACTGCTGTGATTGCTAAGTAGCACAGGCTTTTCTGAGGTAGCTTTTAACTTCCAGACCATACTGCTTGCTGGAAAATCCCCCACAGCTGTCTTTTTGAGTGGTTAGTCTTCTCTGATAACCCAGTATTGCCTTGGCCTGTTCACCAACTGATTCAACTCAATAAACCAGAAGCAAGAGGCCAAGGTGGCTCGGATGAATCTGCACTACTGCCATAACTGAAATAGGAAAAAATAAGGGGCATGCACAGACCTGGTCACTGCCTGCAACATTGGCTGGCTCTAAACCCCGGAGCAGCTGCTGTCCATGGCCAGTCCAGTGATCCTGGTCCCCAGGTCAGAGATGTGTAAGCCCAAAGACCAGCACCTGTCTCTCAGCCATTGACTGACAAAATTAAGCTGGGTGGTGTCAAGAACAAGTGGAAAAGAGGCATAGTAATTTACAGAACTGGTAAGGAATTCCAACACCCAGGCATTGTCTGGGACCCGATAAAAAATGGACAAACTCTGTGCATATGATGAAGCAAGATTTACCCACGGGGTCTCATCTTTGTCGTGGGAGCTTCACATTGAACCTAGATAAATGAGACTAGAGGAAGGATATGTAGGACACAAAGTTACAGGCTGTCACTTCAGTCTGCCTCTTATATTCATCACCCACTCACAAATGCTGATCAGAGGGAAGGGCTGCGTCCATACATGAAAGACAGAGGCAAACAGAGAAAGAACTGGGTTTTGTTAGTTTGTGGTTTTTTTCCAACCCTGAAGCCAATGCGAAAATAAGACCAGTAAAAGTAGTAAAAACGCAAATTATTTTCTCGGTCAGACTTAAGCCAATACTAACTGGTGTTGGAGCCACAGTTCCTTTCAAAGAAACCGCAGAGATTCGGAGCAGTGCTTCCAGAACAGCAGTCTGGATTAAAATTACAGCTTAAACGTGAGCAGCCGAAAGTAGTCCAGCAAATACCTGAGGCAAACTGGGAGGCGTAATGCGCCACCTTTTGTAACACACACAGGGCACTGCAGGACGGTGCTTTTATGGAGGTTTCATAAGAATGTTATGATTTAAGTTTTACACACTTGCATTTATTGCATTTCAGAATGAAATTAGCATCACTTTTGACTTTCCCCGCCCCTTTTCATACTAAATGTGCTGTGGATTTCTTATTTTAATGAATTATTCTAATTAATGCCATTGTTTTAATTTGTTAGCCTGGATTGCTCTCTTTTCTTTAGCTTTTTGATTTGTTGAGACAAAGAAAATAGTATATCTGATCTGGATTTATCTTTCTTAAAATTCAATTGTGGTAGAACTCGTGACAACTAACAAGAGATAGTAACTTTTCCATGTTTCAGACTGCAACCACATCTAGACAAACATTTCTCATTGAAGTCAGCAGAAGATTTTCAAGAGGAAAGCAATTTTAAGCCACAGAAGAAGATCTGAATTTTAAGAGAAGTTTCACTGTAGATGACATGGAGCCTGAAATACTAGAGATGAAATCACAAAAGGATGAACTCAATGAAGCAAAACAAGCATCAGGAAGAGGAGACCGAAGCAGAGATGTAATGTAGGTGTAATGTTTGATGGAAGGGCAGTGAGAAAGGTGATAGCAGTAGTGGCATTTTGGAGAGCAGGCTAGAAGGGGCTGCAGGGATTGCTGGTAAGACCTGACCAGAACAAGTGTTTCTGCTTTAAACAGAGAAATTGAGATAATTTATTGTTGTTATTATTATTATTGCTATTATATTTAATAATTAAAGTGTGTTGTAGAAAAAGCCAGAGGGAAAAAGAATGAAGGCAGCTGGAGGGCTGATTTACAATGACATTTGGGGAGAAGAGAATACCAATAAAACAGCAATTCTATTGGCGGGGGGGGGGGGGGGGGAGGAAAAAGAGAAAGAAAAGGAGAAGGCAAAAGAAAAAAAGAATATTTGAAGATAACCAGCAAAACCAAAATACAGCTACCTTATAACTAAAGCAGATGAGAATCATAACCTAAAGTGCTGCTGCTCGGAGCTGTCCATGATTTCCTCACGTGCTTGTCTGAGAGTCACTGCAGACTCAGAACTGACAGAAATGCTTCCCGCCACACGTGTTATAAGGCCATGGGAAAACTGGTTCAAATACAAAATAGGCGTGCGTGGCACAAAGCCGCCGCATGCCCCAGCGCCCTGGGCGAGGTCAGAGCTCCGCCAGGGCCCTCCTGAGCCACTAGAGGCTTTCCAGAAATAACTGAGAAATGGACAAGGTTCTGACACATCCCATCAGGACCGACTTTAGACATAATATCATACTTTTAAAGCTAAATACAGGCATCCGCTCTTCAGTATGTTTCTTTCCTAAGGGTGCGTACCTGTTTTGTAGTAAACTAAAGAGAAACATCTTCTCTATTCATGAGTTGTAAAAGATAACACAGAATAGGTTAGCAATATAAGTCTGGATTCAGCCTTAAGTGCACCCACGCACACTCAATCTCCAGTGCAGCACCCTTTTCCTCTTTTATCATCCTTTCTAACCAAAATACAGTTACATAACAATAAACTCAGATTTATCAGTGCGATCACAAACCTCTGCGCAAAAGTTTAAACCATGGTTTCAGTCCTTTACAAAGTTGCAAATTCCTCCTAGGCATCAAAGCAGCTCGGCAGGCCGCTCGTTATAGGCAAACTTTTCTCCTGTGACCCATTTCCAGTTCTCATCCTTAAGTTCCAAATTCCAACGCTGTGACTAGCTGCATAAAAATGAAACCTATCATGTCTCCCCTTTGAACAAAACATTTATGTTTTCCATCTTTTAGGAGGCAGCGCACTGGATTGACACCCAGATGCTCAGCAGATGTTTTCTGACTGTAGGACCTGTGGGATGTACACAGTTCTGTACACTAATGCCATTTTTGGCATGGTAACTAAGGTAATGCTCCTACGGGTTCACCGTTAAGACTAACGGCGTGACGGCGGCTCTGCTCAATGTGCCTCCAGCCAAGCCTTAAGAGAAGCTGCCTTACCAAGCTGAGAAACGGCAAGTGGGATGTCAGTTTCGTAGGGTGGCAGACTTTCTTGATGAGCATGTATTAAATAATTATTAATTGGGAACTTTTATAATTAATTTTTTGTGGTCCATTAGTGAAAACACTGTTTTCTGATCTTATGATATCAGCCTATAATTAAATCTTCCTCTATTAAAGATCAGGCCATGAGGCTTTCATATGCTGTTTTACTGCTACCGGTTGCTGATGTTTCTCTGTAATAAAAATATCCTACAACAACAGGATGTACCAAAAAAGTAATTATATACACTAAAGGAGGAATGCAATTACTTATAACAATGACAAGGAATGGTTTTTTTTAAATGGACCTGTAACACCCTGGATATTTTAGATAGTATTTACGCTGCTAACTACAAATACATGTGGTCAACTGGGACTAAAATCCTCATTCCTCAACGCCAAAAATCAAACCACAAGTCCCAAATTATTCTTGAGGCTTTTTGTTCCGAGAGCCTTACCTTCCCTGAGCCCAGAAGGGAGAAGAAAACGTCACGTACATATGTACATATCACACACAGCTACTGCAATATAGTACTCGAGAGAAATTATTTCTAGTTCTAGTATCTTCACTAATGATATGGGAAAAAGGAACAAACAGTGACTGTCACCCAGATGAAATTAGGAAATCAAATACAGCAAGGAGCAAATTAGAGACATTAGAAATGTTGAGATTGAACTTCAAATGCTTCAAAATAACATATCTTTGGAAAAAATAATTGAAACATTAATGAGAAGGAAGAACATGTAAATGTAGATGTGCTGGAGCGATGAGCAATGAGGGATGGAATATTCCTTAGTTATGACAGCAAACAAGAACGCTATGGCAGCCAAAGGGGTCAGCGCTCAGCTAAAGGAGCTAAAGGCTAAAACGTCCGGCCACAGAAATAAAGTTTTCACACCGACAGAAATTTTCAGAAACCTGCGTTATCTAACCAGTTCTGCATACGCCATTCGACAGTTACGGTGAAAACAGGATAAACATAACTTTACTTGAAAGCATTTATAGCAACTCTAAGGAATTCAATATTTCCTTTTGTAAATACTGACTCATAAAAGGCAGAATCTAATGTCATTTTATACGCTGCATTTTTTAAGATAAGCACAGCTCCTAGTACAAAATCTTCGCACATTGACAAAAATCAAATGACCACAGTGAATCTGGGGACTCAAAATATTTTTTTCCAGAACGCAGTAAGGAATAATTACAGAAAATATTTTTTGGGATTACACATGGTGGGTCAGTTCCTGAAGGAGAAATATTATTAAAATTACTATAATCTGTAGATGAGGATTTTCAGAGCACAACGTATCCAGCTGCTGCCACCTCAGCGCTCGTTTCCTTCAGCCTCCTTCGAACAGCCTCAGCCACAATATTTGTTTCATGTGTTTTGAGGGTTCTGCAAATAACTATGTTTTTATTTCATCTTAGGGCGTTGCTGGGGCTGACATAACTTGGTGTTGTGCTAAAATTTCATTTAAGGAATGGGAAGTGTTTCAAAAGACACATGAAGCAACTTGTTGGTAGAAATTCAACACTTTCTGGTTTTGAAGCTCTGCTGATTTGTGTTATTTGGAGGGACATCATTTTGATTCTTCTCCAAACAAGCTGGCGTTAGTGATTATCCAGCATAGCTGGATGTGAAAATATAGGCTTCCTGACACAGAACTAGATATGTTTATTAAAAAGTATTCCAGCAGAAATAATTTTTCTGTTTGAGGGTTAGAGGTTGAAAAGTGGTAATTAAAATAACGGGAGCATCATGTTCGTTGCTTCACTAGTAGCGAGATCAAGATTTTGGTAAAGTGCTGAAGAAATCTAAAAGAACTTGGTAACTTCAAGTGAAAGTCAAAGCAGCGTGATCTACCAGGCGGGACAGAAGGGCATATAATTGCAAATCTGGAAGATGAAAATATGAAACAGAATGAAACAAATTCTGCACCAGCATTGATATGAGATTGTATATTTACTCACTTATAGATATGTTTCTTCTAATTTTTCAGTAAATTTTATTACACTGTAAATGTAAAATAAAAATGTTTTATAGGTTGTGCATTAGAAATTTAGCTCAGAGCTCAGAAGAACCTTCAATATGACCCCAAAAGCTGCATTATGATTATTTTAGCTATAGTTCAATAAGCAACACTAAATTTAAGATGTTTCCTGTTTTTTATAAATAGATTCTAACTGAGACTATATAGAACTCACAGTACTCATTAAAATGAGTGCTTTGAAGAGTAGCATTAAACCTTGAAGGCAGCCAAAAACTGAGAAGATACCTCAGCAAACCATATAATCCTTACATTAATCAGACTATATTTCAGGCTTTAGGATGAAAAAGGTTATGGACTCATTTTGATGCAAAATTCATGTAATCTGACAAAATCATGCCTAAGAATGAAGCATAAAATAAAGCATTTTTCACCTTGAAAAGAGAATACATAAAGAAAAGGCAAAGACCTTTGCAAAACCAATGAAAAGGGTCTCTGTACTGGTGGTACCAATACGGAGCTCAAATTCTGCTCTGAACAAGTTCATCCTCATCACTAATTCAAAGGACATTTACAAAATAGAAACATTAAACCTGCTTTACAGTTCTGTAATACAATGGTCTCTCACCTCCGATCAAGAGGCTTGGCCTCCTTAGCAGATTGATTAGCAACCACTACAGTAAACACTGAATTTTGATTTTCATTAAAAATATTCATTTGTTTTGTTTTGAAGGAAAAGATACTAAATATTTAACTTAGGCTCCTGTAACACTTGTTACAGTGAGATAAACAACGCTTTTAGAGCATGGGAATGTACCAATGGTCAAAATCATAGGAAATATTCAGCAGCATAACTCAGTATCTGGCTTAAGACTATAGACTTGTAAATTACAGCTCTCTATTAGAGAGAAGTACATTACAGAAAAACATCTCATTTAAAAACGATTTTTTGTTCTCTTTCATGTCTTATCAGAAAAAAGAAAAAAAATCAGGGTTGATGGCTTTGCTCATCCCTTACCTGGCAATAGCTTGCCAATTGCTAAATATTTATTATGACCTTACATTTATTACTATTGGTGTTTGCTCACAAACTTAGCGAGATTCCTCAGATAAGGCAATGATTTGCGCTGCAAAAGGTCAACTCACCTCAAAGTAGCATTATCTGCAAGCAGCAGATCTTACAATAAAAGACCGTAAATTCACAGTCCTATACAACTCTAAGGTTCCCTTTAACTGTTCAAGGATAAAATAAATTGTACCTGTGATATATAAGTACCCGCGTGCTGAGCCTGTCCATGTGCTTAGTGAAATAGGCTGGCGTGCAGAACCTGCTTAGGGGATAATCCTGCTCATGTTAATTGATTCCTGCGCATGGCACAACACAGAAGCGCTGAGACCCTGATCTCAGCCTGAGGTCCGGGGCTCCTGGTATGATTTCAGATACTGGGCAGTGCTTTAAGTGAGCTGGGGATGCTTACGTGTTGATCTGAGACAGGTTAATGTGGGTATATTTAAAGATGTCATTTACAGGTTAGTATGTGATCCCATATCTATGTTTAATGTGTTATGCTGGTTGTTTTCCCCACTCGGTTTCAGTTTCATGAAAATATGCATTTTATTTTCTATTTTATTTTCCTGACATTTTTCAATAGAACTTTGAATGTACCCTAAATAAATTGTTTTCAGTCCCACAGAAAAGTCAGCTCAGCTTTTCCAAGGCAAGGGTGTGTGTGTCTCGGGGTGGGATTAGCAAGATGACATCTCGGGGAAGGGATATTCTCCAACCTCTAGAGCAGGGGAAAAAAGTCACGTTTTCCAATTCAAAGCATTAGCAATATCCAAAGAGGCCAACAGAACATTTGTTTCTATTTTAAATTTATTTCTGAGAGCCCTGGCACCAAATGAAGTTCTCAGGTGCATTTCCATGTCACAGGGTAATTGTGAAAAAGAATTTTAATTAAGATCATTTTGCCAGAAACTACCTGACCATTAGCGAACTGTAGAAAACATTGTTTCTCTAAACATCTTTTACCACAGAGGTGGCCTAATTGCAACCAATTTCCAGGCTGCTGCATCTGCTACTTTAGGCTATTCAAGATCATATAAAAAAAAAAAAAAAAATCTTTACTGCTGTCAAAGTACTCCTATCTGCTAGGACAATACAAGGTACGATGACGGACATTAACATTCAGTGCCAAAAGGTAACTTTAAACCACTAGTCCTGTGTGTGTTCACTTTAGGTCCAGACAAACATTTGTGCTGTAATATCAGGAGCTGCTTACGTTGCTTTCTGCTTTGCTGGTATTCCACCACGCTGCTTGAAATTACCTATTAGAAACATTTGTCCATTTGCTTTTATTAAAACATTTTTGATAGAAATGTATGCATATTTAGATGTGTGCACGGTCTAGAAATAAGCTAAATGAAACAGCCTTATTATGGCTGAGTCAGTTTGGAGACATAAGAGCCATTTTCTGGCAAGAAACAAAGAAATAATTGAATCTGCAAATTCCCAATTTCCTTTTTGTCCATTAGGTCTGCAGCAGAATTGATCTGTGTGTGCGCTGTCCGCCTCGCAGCAACTGCCTCACCGAGGCTTGCCTGCCGAGGTCCCTGCGCTGCCACTGCGAGCTGGCCCCCACCACTCATACTTCTAAATCTGGAGTCATAAACTTAATGGATGTGTAGGAATGGGCTTTTGTGGAAGCATCTGCAGGATTGGTACGGAAATGATGTGATTCCGTTTAGCCTGCCCATTACTGGATTGAGATATATGTAGTCTGGATGCATAAACTTCTTTGCAGGGATACTTCTGGGGCTAAAAATACAAAAGCCTGATGGCTGTCTCTTGAAAGGGGTCTTCATTGCAAGTAGGCTGACACTGAACAGAAAAAAACTCTGCTGCAAGAGGTGTGTAACCAGTCCTACAGTGGCTTGACTGCATCGGAGGCAAGATGTGGAAAAAAGCCAAAAAAGAGGAACAGAAGGGAGCCGTTACATTGTTTTAGAAACAAAACTCTGATTTGTTCAGGAAGAACACCTGACTGCCATCCACATCACGGATGTCAGGGCCAGCAAAACCTGGCTCTGATAGTTCCAGAAGATGGACGAAGTGAAAAGCCTTGCTCAGGGAAATGCCCCCAGAAAGGGGCAGGAGGGAATGGCGAGGAACTCACACTCTGCTAGGGCAACGCAGAGCAGCCTGGCAGACGAAACAGGGAACAAGGAATTCAGACAAGCATATTTTTTTTTTTTTACTGCAAAAAATATTTGGGGCAGAAGCTTTCATCATGCTGTAGTTCCAACCCTGTACATCACAAAGTTGTCAAGTAACTGCAGTTGTGGGTGTAGTATTGCTTGTTCATTACCCCTTTACAATAATCATTAACAGCATAAATATATTTTTCAGATAACCTTTTAATACTGATGGAATTTAAGGGTTTGTGGGTTTGGTTTTTTTTTTCCTTTTTTTTTTTCCAGACTAAGGTGCACATTTCAGCTCAGCCTGTGTGCTCTCTGAGATGGGACATTTGGGGATCTCATCAATATCCTGGTTAGTTATAACCTGCTTCAGCATCTACTTTTTCTCGGTACCCTACAGAATGCTATTTTATTACTTGGTGTATTGAACATACACACTTCAAAGAAAACAATAAGCCCTCTAAAGGGTTAGCTGAAAACAAGTTTTTACATCTAAAATATATTGGTATCATGCCTTAGCTGGAACCAGTTCCTCCTCAATGAAAAACAGAGCTCAGTTTCAGTATGCATTAGCCAAATTATCAAGCCTGGATTGTCCCACACGGAACAGTAATAAGTGAATTATACAAGACACAGTAAAAACTAATCATTTTTACTTCCATCAGAATGATAGATAATATGTGATAGATAGCTCTCCACGGCATACAGCTAAAAATGACTTTATTTAATGACCTTTGCATCTGTACAGTTAAGATTATGTGGGATAATTTAAATTTATAATATGTTACTGCTTCTGTCACTTTTCTAAGTTATAAGAATTGATCTGCTGGGGGAAATACAGCTCATTCCTGTGACTTTCATTCACAAAGGAGTGAGAGTTCTTCACAGATAGCCCCACCTTGAGAAGAAAAATGCAAAGCTTAGTTTGTATGAGAAGGCAGAAGCCATGCCTGCTGCTACTCTTAGTATATCCA
Organism: Phalacrocorax aristotelis; assembly: GCF_949628215.1. Lineage (NCBI taxonomy): Eukaryota > Metazoa > Chordata > Aves > Suliformes > Phalacrocoracidae > Phalacrocorax > Phalacrocorax aristotelis. The sequence goes on from NC_134282.1 coordinate 6,839,988, forward strand.
GGCCACCATTATTTGTAACACTGATCTTTCCAGCTTCCATTGTAAACTCAAATTTAATACGTCATTGGGTCACAATATGTTATCTCCTTATAATGGCTTTTTAGGATTTTCCATATAATTTTGAACATACCCTAAATACTTTTCAATCCCAGGTTCTTTACAATAATCCAGTTCACTATTTTCTGTCCCACGTATCTCACTAATGAGCTCCGTGCTGCTCCCAGCTGCAGGAGGCTGGACGACATCCGTCCAGAGGAGACACCCACTGCCACAAGACCCGCCGGCTCTCCTCCCTTCGGGTGCCAGCAGCCAGCTCACCTCGGGGAAAACTTCACCACCACCAAGATATTCCAACATTTCCCTCCCCAATTTGACGCAGAAGAGTGACTGAGTTGGAATAAAACATGCAGGTTAGAGTCTTTTAGGGATTTTTACAAAAGCACACATGAAGAAATAACATAGAAACATAAGAATGGCTGGACCAGCTCAAACTAAACATGCATGTTGAGCCCAGCGCCCTCCAACGCTGCCCACAGTCAGTGTTTAAAGAACACAAGCAAAGGCCAAGAACACAACAGTATTTCCCACAATCCCTTCCCAGCCTGCGGCTATTTGTGGTCCAAGGATTTCCTAAAATTGAGGTGGAATCTTTGCATGTGACAGATTTTTTCCTCCAAAGGTTGTCTTCAATGTGTTTTTTTTTTCCTTCCAGTCACTTTTTGAACCCATGCAGATTTTTAGCATATCCTATGTCCTATAAGATGGAGACAACACCTTACAGTAATAAACCAGTGAATGCACATCGTCATCAGAATTTGAATTTTTAACTTAGGTTCCCAGGGCTTATAGAAACAATTCAAAAAACCCTATTTTAATTATTGATATTTCTGTAACAGCTAGATTTCTCCATACCAACTTTTACAGACAAATCTTAAGCTTCTTTGTAAATCCCTTGCTTTGATCCTACAGCAAGAGCTCCCTGACTCTGGCAGTTTGTCTATGTCCTTTTCAAAGTTTCTTCAGAGATTTGGGATAACATTGTGAGACTGTACATGTAAATAGTTCAGGAGGAAATAATATCAATAACTAAAATGTAGTTTTATGTGATTTGGCATTTGAAAAATTTGAAAGATAACTCAACAAGTCACCATTACGCTGTATTAATTACCATAAAATGCTGATTCAGGAGAAATTTAGAGACAAATACATACTATTATTATAAGCACTCTTCAAGATTCATAGCCCAGCAAACTTTTGCATCTTATATCTCATTAACAGTAAAAAATATTTTGGCTAGGCTCAGCTATTTCAAGTGCTACCCCTTACATTTCTTAAATGTTTATTAGAAACTCTAGAAAGTATTTAAAATACACACGAACTAAACAAAAGAGAAATGAGTCTCTGCATGAGCAGAAATCTGAAGGGTTCCTCCTCACACAACTACATCTCAGGCCTGGGAACAATCGCTCTAAAAGTTGATATTTTTCAATATACATAGGAGAGATATACATCAAAGTTTATTTTCATTCAGAGAGGAGGAAACAGTTACTTCAGATATAATTGTACTATTATTCTAAATGTAACTGGAGCACAGACAACATCAACAGTGGTATTTCTGGTACTCAAGATAGATAAGTTAGAGCTTGCACTATATGGCTGTAGGGAATTTTAACTCGTTTTCTTCTGTCAAGTGGAGAAATCTGAGATGCGCTTGAAGACAAGAAGTTTTTAAAAATGGCTTATCATATTCCTGAATGTCAATTAGTCAGGGAGACAGCTGAAGTACATAACCCTCAAATACCATTTAACATTAGCCCAGTAAAATTCTTCTATAAAACCCAATGTGTTACATGCAAAACCATAGATTTGTGTTTTACATACTTGTGCTAAGCTTGTGAATAGCTAGAATTGAGAATACGTTCCCCATCCTACCATACACATGCTGTCATGAAAAATTTGAAAACAAAAAAATCCCTCCAAACCGTAGAGCAAGACTGCCAGCTTCGCTCTGCCGCCTCGCCTCCTCTGCAACGTCCCTTGCTACTGACAACGAAGCAGAAACTTGGGGAGAAGCCTCACAGAATCAAGGATTTCTATGGTATATTTCTAGCAAAGTATATATTAGGCTCAAGTCTCTCCTGTGGAATTGCAATTTTCATAAGCGTACTAGTGAGACATGTTTAGATTTCTTAGTAAGAAAATAGCATTCAGCACAGGGGGTGCAAAAATCACCTATAAAGTATCGGGACAAGGATTATTAATAACAGTTGAGGGAACAATGCAATAAAAATATGCAGTAGGTTATTTGAACATGTTTTATGCCCTATCTTCTTTATATACACACATACCTCCGATATATTTAGTTATACAAATATACATGTCTTTAAAGCTATGTATTTGTATATCAAATCGGAATAACTGTCACCTTGTTTTAATGATCTCAACAGTATACTTTACTGAAACAAGAGATTACATTTAAATACATTTTAATATTTGTTTGGTCAGATGAAACAAAAATCAAAAACTTTTCCTTCAGTGAACTTTTTGAGTGAACTCTGAACTTAAATAGGGGCCTGGCAAACGCAGAACGAAATGCAGAATGAGTATTTAAAAATTGCATCCAAGGAGAAGTTAGGAAGTTCAAAAAGAAAGAAGAAAAAGTTAAGGAAAGCAACCAATAAAAGGGATTGGGAAAACGTCATGGGGGAAGAAGGCTCTTCAAAGACTTTTCAAAGGCAAATATAAGTTGACCAATCAACATTAAAGATCAAGGAATAAAACCAGAAAAAGTTATGTCCAGACTCTGGAAGATGGAAATTTACATCTCTAAAACCAGTTGATTGTATGTCCTCATCTGATAAATAAAATGAATTCATTAAAAATTGAGAGCGCTATCCTTTTAGTATATTGCTATAAGGATTTAACCATTAATTTCAGAGTATTTCCCATTAGAAGTTGGGTTAATTTTTAATCATAGTTTAATGCAAATTCATATTATAAAAGCAGTTCTTTCCTTTTATGGTCTGAGCAGTTTCATGGCAAAAATGTTGCAAAGCATCACAACTGCAAACCAAAGATGTGCTGTGCCTGTTTCTCTTCCCGTTAATGTTAACAGAAATATTTTCTTAGTATTCTCAATACGACTAAGGGAATTAAATCGCTTATATAGCCTTCATGGAGTGAAGTATGGCTAATTAGTTATTTGTGCCCTCACATAAATGATCTTGAGGAGGCAATAATTGCACTGAATATGCATTAACTTCAAGAAAGACCCTGAAAATTGACTAGAGAAGTATGAATTAGCTAGCAAATATTTCATTTGAAAACTTCCTCTGAGCTAATACAAGCATTAGTCATTGCTCTGATCACACTGCACCGGTGTGGTGAGCTGTTGTCGCTGTACCCTGGGCAAACATCCTATTTGATTAACAGAAATGTCCTTAATGCTTTGATTTCTTTTTCCTCAGTCAAAAGGAACCAGCACATTTTTTTTCTTACAGAATTTAATTATATTCTTAAATCGTCAAATGGTTGCACATAACTGAACAAAAATATCTATTTTAGAATCATTATTTTCTCCTCAAAGTAAACTAAGATCCAGATCGGCCTTTTAGCAAATAAATAAGCTGTGAAGTTTTGATCATCCCTGTTATTAATAGGAATATTAAAATTAAAATGAAAGGATGGAGGGCCCTTTCTTCACATTCCTATCTTTGGCTCACTAAATCCCAGCCCTGGCAGCCAGGAGCATGGCGGAAGCAAGCAGAGGAGACCCAAGGGCAGCCTGTCCCCCCACTGCCAGGGCAGAGACCGATGGACCACGCTCAGGAGATGCTTCACCCATACCCTGCCATCAGCCAGGACCGCACTGGGAGAGCCCCACCACAGACTTCACCTCCCGATTTACCCACAGACTACCCCTCTCTTCGGCTACGCACGATTTTCAGGTAAGCATCAAATTTTAACATTTGTGATCAAGCCAGCACTAATTTTCCCAGCTAGACCTGGCCAGGAAAGGGAAATCTGGGTGCTCCCCAGCTTGCGGAGGCGGACGTGTTTTGCAGTTGTGCAGGCAGTGCTGAGGCGCAGCGGGGCAAGAACGCCTCTCAGCATTTTCAAATGAAAATGGCTAAGGGTGGCTTGTGAAAGAGAAGAAACACGTGGTTCTGTAAGAACTGGAAACGATATAATCAAACATCCACAGAAGCATCCTCTAGTGATAAGTGTAACTTACCCTCTAATATCAGGTGTAGGACATTATATGCAGTTTCATACACATCCCACAGCAATCTGGGTTTGATAGCTAGAATATATATTTAGCTCTTATCTTGTGGAGTGACTTTTAATGACATTTAGAAGTGCTAAGGCACTTTGAGGATGAGGCTCTTTATTAGTCCCAGTGTTTCCCTGTAAGCGGTTGCTCACATATTAAACGCTCCCTCTGCCAGGATCCATAAAACAAACATTGAGCCCATTTGATGTGGTGCAAATATTTCCTGTAATTTTGTTTCAACGAGTTTACTCCTGTCACCTTTATACGTTTATCTGCATACAAACCTCCATGGTGTAGTAATTATTTACTTCATCTGCTAATTAAGCGCTGGGTCTTGAGAAACCGCCTCAATTTTTATTCAGCCTATTTTGGTTTCTCAGCCAGGCAAAAATTCCTTTGGAAGTACACAGCCTGATTTTTCTTATCAGAAAGAGACCAGGTTAGCACTTGAACTATAAAATCGTCCCTCCAAAACAAATAAAACAGCAGTTAGATTAAGAGCCCTGCGTGTGCTATCCACCGTCCTCTCGCCGAGGAGGACTTAGGGCAGTTTTACCCCAGCTCCTTCCGCAGAAATTGTCACCTCAGGCCAAAAAAGTTGACAGAACTCTGTACGTTGGTGGTAGGCATTACTGTTGCCGTGTGAAGAAATGATTTCGCAGAGGGGTGGCTCGGTGTCCCCATCAGCAGCGGCTGGGTGCACAGGTGGTCCCTCCTGCCAGCTTCTGCCTGCCACCAGAGCACGCAGCGAGCTGGTAAAGCACGATCTGCTTTCGGCTTCCCCAGCAAGGCAAAGGCTTAAGGAAATGGATGCCAAAATCCTTCATGCACTCAGGTTCAATAGTGAAGAGAACAGAGTTGTAGTTACACCAGGGCTTTCAGTAATTCCTAAAAAGGACTTCTGTTTTTAAAATAAAACCTTAAATTACTTCCCAGAGCACTTTCCTAAAGGAAAAAAGAACTGCTACCCTTGATTATCTTACCCCACTTCCCTGAAAAGCCAGCACAGCCACCCATATGCACATCCTACCTACCACTGAACAGGTTCAAGCCTCTAGGTATCTGTTTTGTACTACTTTCGACTCTTGTCTAGTAGCACAGTCACAAGCCAGGGACAAGATGATTTTAGTGTTTCCCCAACACTCTCTCCTCCAAATATTTTCCAGGTTCAGGAAATTGAGGCACTTTTAAAAGGATAAAGTGTTCATTCTGCTGTAATGTGAAGTTTTCTATACACAAATCCTATCCTTCATGATAGCCCATGAGTACCTTCACACCGAGAAGACTTTGGTGTCATGCTTGGGAATGAGCCACATGAAAAAAATAGTGTCTTGCTTCAGCAGGGGAAACATCGCATGAACATTTTTACTACTCTGTTCTTCAGAATCTGATTTTTTTTTTTTACTGACAGAGCTGAATGGTTCCACACTATCTGAGAGATACCACTCATCACATCTGGCCATAAAGTCAGCTTTTAACACTGCGTACAAGGAAATCCAATAGTTGTACCAAATGCTGCAATTTAAATACAGAACCTGGAAATGTGGGATTATGGTGTGGGGAAGCTAATTATTTTCCTCCTGTGAGTTGATTTATATTATAATTCAAAGTCTAAACACAATTCCAGTACTCTTTCTTCCAGAGGAAATGCACGGAGCTTCAGATAACAAGATAATGCAGAGAGGATTCATTTCCTACAAGCTGTCTTTGTATTGTTTATTGAGCTAAATAAACGTGAGGGATGTGCAATACATAATCACAAAGCATCTTTCCGTGGCAAGAGGAGCTCTTTTCTACATGATAACTGATAATGGGTTTTTTGTTCTAGATTTAAAACAAGAATTAGAGCAATCAGTGATATGAAAACCAGGACAAAAACCAGCTCAGAACTGTTTCTGCATTCAGTTGTGAATAAGTTTCCCTACAAGTTTTGCAAGGCAGGCTGTGACAGAGTGCACAGGTATATCTCAGCAGAGGTGTTAGATGAAATCAGTATTTCTTGGTTTGGGTACGCTTACAGAGTCACAGCTTGTAATTTACCTTAATTGTTACTCATGCAAGCCAGTCTTTCCCTCTCCCTACCCAAAGTTAGTGTTTATACAATTAATTATCCATTATTAAAGTCTTTACTGTAACCATCATGTGCCACCAGTAATTTATAATTGAAAATTCATGCCTAACTGCGGGATTTGCATAGCAGTGAAGTTTTGATCTGTAGCTCTCCTATTATTCATATGCATACAAACAAATGTAGGCTCAGAAAGGCCAGATCTGAATACAGTCCTCTAACACTCCTGCTAGAAAATCCTAATATAGACTAGCACTGCCAGGTCCCATGAAATCCTTTACTACCCAGGGCTTGTAAAGCAAGACTTTCTGTGCTTTCTTCCACCTCCTGTTCTGCTGCCTGCATGGTACTTGTGCTGGGGCAGAGAGAGAGCATAAAGAAGGATTTGGTGCTGGAGGTTTGTCTAAGCAGGATTATGATTTTCTTGTCTTTCTGAATGCACCGAGATCTAATTCCCAACTCAGAAATAAAACAGGAATGTTACAGCTTGTGCATGGAGCTGCCATCCTCCATCTCATGCTGGGCCGTACTGGCATGTGTCTGCTGATATGTGAACAGAATATGCCCCTGTTTTCAGTGGGATCAGCTAGTAATTTACAATTAAAATAACACTCAGTTTGATAAAACATTTCAGATTTCCATTGAAATGCACCTTCTGCCTCAGCTGCACAGAGTCCTCTAAATAAAAAAAGGCTCAATAAAGTAAAGGACATTTTCCTGTGTCCTTATACAGACCCAGCAAGGAAACACATCTATAAAAAAATAATCCAAATATTCATGCAATTCCTAAAGATGACTAAAAGATTTCAAACTCTGCAGTGCTATAGATCTTCAGCCTTTTGTAGTAGAAATAGCAAAAAAATGTGAGCCAGCAATCTTACTGCAAACCTCTAATGACTAAATTGTGATTGATAATACCAATTTGTGAGCAGAACTGCCACCACAACATCCCATAGCAACAAGAGGCATCCTGCACAGGATTTCCCACTTGTGCAGTGATTACAGTAATAATGATGAAATTGTTTTGAAAGGATTTCTAAGAGTCTGATATCCCAGCATAGTCTAGAGTCTGAAGGAAACAAAAACTACTTTCAAACTTCTAGTTCTGTGTGTAAGTTGGGACACACTCAAAAATTGCTCCTCAAAAGTTACAAGGGACTTCAGGCACGCAAAACCTGGGCGGGAAACTTTCACCCTTCATACATGTCTCATTACCACTTCAGTTATTTTGCAGCAAACTGCAGGGGTCAATAGTACGCTTCAGTACCCATTAGCTGAAAAAACCCTACTCAGTGGGCAAGTCACAAACAGAATTTGATGCTTTCTATTTTTGCTGGTCTTAAGCATATCTGTAGAACCTGTCTAGCCAAAACCATCATTTCATCCACAAATGTGTTACAACGTTAAGAGATTTTCCCTAAAATGGATAACAAAAGGACATTTTTGAGGACAGAGGATAAAACAGGAACATCCTAGGAATTTACAGATGAGGTTCATGGGGTTTGTTTTTTTTTTTTTTTAATATCTATTTCCTTATCAGTTTACCAGGGAAATGAGCACACTGTAAAGGTCATGTTGAAGAGAAAGGTCATGCTTCACTGTACAGAAAAGCCTACTCTTGAAACAGAATCATCAAGGAAAAATTCAAAATTAGTGGTACTAGAAATAAGATTTCACAGTTGTGTTGTAGCAACATTTTTGCTACATTTCCTGGAGCAGGCATTACAAATACTACAGCATACTTAAGAAATAATTATCCATTCTTTCCATGAGTGTCCATAATTATTCTGTTTGTATATTTTGGACTGTAACATGTCTTGCCCTATATCAGGGCACAGGAGAGAATGTGAGATGAGTTGTTTCTTATTTCTTTCTGCTGACTACCAGCTGTGGGATCAATTGCAAAGAAAAAGCCTCCCTGAATGGCCCCAAGCTCTTCTGCATGCATGGATAGGAGTTTCCATGTCTATCAGCACCCTCAGAGAGGTCAGACATCAATCCGCAACCACAATTCTCTTCCTCTGGTCTGTTCTTTGGACAGTGCAATGTTATATTTGATTTACACACAGGCTTAGCTCAAGCTGAGCCCCTTTCGCCTGAGCTAGCTCCCAAAGCCAACAGAGATCCCCCACTGTGGGACAGAGGAGGAAGCAAGGCAGAGGTACAACAATCGCAACCTGATTGAGATGCCATTAGGGACAGGAATAGCTAAAAATTTTAGTCTATTATCTATTTCCTGAAGTTTAAATTCCCTTTAATCTTTAATTATTTACCATAGCTTTGAATTGCAAAACAAGGGAAAAACCCAATGAAGCCACTGTGCTAGCTGCAAAGCTGAACCTGCTGCAGCAGGCGAGGTCGGTGTGATACAACTCCAGCCAAGTCGAGGTGCAGTAGGAACTCACCCCTCGGGAGAGCGCCTCTCCTCCATACGGGGCCAACCAGCCGCGACAGCCTTTGCAATGAGCCACAGTACGTTGGGGGCTCATCCTGTCCAAGATGTTCTTCCTGGGAATTATGTGGGGGCTGGTTCGTGCTAGACTCTCGTGTCACCTATAGTGACTTAACTACAATGATATTATTTCTATACAGCAGTAATTATTTTCAGATAATCTGATCTGTTATTTAGACTGTGTACACGATAGCTACATTTGCAGTGATATTTTTCCATATATGTAGTTATAGCTCTGAATTGCAGCACAATAAAACTAAAGAGCTATGAAACATTAGCTCACCTGCTCCGTGTCTTTTTATACTCCGTTGATAGGTCACCGTAACTAAATTGTACTGCGTGAAATACCATAGCAGTTCACTACACCTCTGTCGCTGCAGACAGAGCAATATCATTCCATCTCAATTAACAAACCACCACCTGAAAAATCTTAAAGTAACACTGAGTATTTAAACTACCCCAGCAAATGAAGATGGGTGCCTGATTAGGTCCGTGTACTCTTTACTGCTGTAACTTTGCATTGGGACAGTGTGAGACAACCCGAATCAGAAATTGCTGCTCATTTAATCACTGTTACTGTTATTTTTGTTACTTGGCATAGTCATAATGCTCTAGGTGTGTCTTAACATCTTAAATACAGTAATCTTTTAGGAGGTACTATACTAAACCCTGTAAAATGCCTCATCTTCCAGTCCCTGATCATATACAATAAACATATGTTAAAGTTCCACAGCTTTGGAGCTGTACAAGAAATATGAAGATTGCTTTACACAGCCTACCAACACTTCCAGCAAGCCCTGTGCCTTCAAATATTCCCATAACCTCACCATCACGCTACAAAAAAACATCTCAGCAGCTTGTGACAGCATCATTTTTGCAGGCATTTTGAAGTGAAAAGGTACAATAATTACGAAGGGCACAGCCACAGAGCCTGGGGCCCAGGGAAGGTCAGAGCCAAACGCTGCCCAACAGGAGCAAGGGAAAGAGGGGTTATCCCACACCTCTTGCTCTGGGGGTCAGGGCTGGCTCCCTCAGGACCCCATCCCAGATTTGTAAGCACAACCCCAGCAGGTCTTCTGCCGCTGACACTACAAACGGTAATTACTGTGACAGGAGTTCACCTATGATTGTTTAGTTAACGGTTGTTCAGAAACACGCAGATACCATGGAGCACAGTCAAGGGATGTGAATGAAAGCTCCATCTGCAAATATAAAGGAACCCTACTTGTTAAAACCAAATACCTTGATGTTTACACAGAACTATGTATCAAGAAAAAAAATATATTAATCACTGACAAAGAAAATCCCTAACAAGAAATATCATTGCCTGGTACTAGGCTACCACTAGATCAGTCCATTGGCTTTTGATCATGAAATTTATTTTCTGCTGTTTCTGTAGAACTTCTGGTGATTATGTTTTGTTGTTATACATGAAGACATTAATGTATAAACTAGTAGTACTTAGTGAAAGATTTGGGGCTGATCAGAGTGATAAAATTGATTTGAAATTAATTTGGTGTGAAGATGGATCTTTACACCTCAGTAATAAGCAGGAATAAAATGAAAAACACACCACGAAAACCCAGAATCCAATAGAAAAATCCATTTTGGATGTTTGTTCTCTTCTGCCCTTGCAAAAGAACAGCTAGGAAAGTAGTCAGAAAATTTTTACTGTATTGAATATTACTATCAGTAGAGCATATTTTGATATGTGGATTGAACTACTGGATCACCTTATGTGATATGAGGTCTTGTGATATGACATCAGACAGAGTTTTACACCTCCTTATATAAGACCATTTTGTTATTACTCTTCAATCCTTGAAATAATACATAAAGGCACATTTTTAACATCGTTACGTGCAGACAGTCTTAGCACTAAAATCTCCCTTTTAATATTTCTTGATGACCTGAAATTGCCAAGAATCATGGGAAAATGCCAAATTCAAAAAGCAGTTTCTAATCTTTTTTATTAAAGGTAGTATCTGTCCTGCCTCTCTGGAAGCAGCTGGATTTTGATTCTACTGGAACAAGATCTCATTTACTTGCCTGGTTTATTGCTTATGCTATTAAGTAGGAATACTTTTAAGCTGACATTTCTAATTGTTTTAGCCCTGTTTATTCAAAGGTGTTAAACATCGAGAGTATTTTCTGAACAGGCCCTTTAGAGCTCTCTTACAGTTGAGAATTTGCTCTCCTGAAGTAAAAATAAATAGATATCAGAACTTCTTAGAAACTCAAGTGTTCAGAATTAACCTTTTGTTCTAGAAGAAACAGCTCATAGAAATGACTAGGTTGTAGCCAGCTTCCTGCTAACAAAAGGGAAAAAGGAGGACATTTGTTCTGTATTGAATGAACAGCTCTCCTCCCCAAAGCAGCACAAAGTCAACCTTGGCAGAGCCATGACCATCCCCCTCTTGTAGTCAGAGGCACAAAAACCAGTCCACAGTGAGATTTAATCCATCTCACTTCATCTCTTTCTATAATCAGCATTCAAACTGTGCCAGAAGAGTTAAAGAAAAAAGGAAGGTGTGGGAATCATTGTGTGGGCATTCAGGAGTTATCAGCACCTCCAGCAAGGCCAAATAAAAGGTTACAAATACACAATAAGTCCTCGGTCAGGGCTTTTGTATCACCCAGCATTTCTTTTGCTTCCCATTCCTTCTCTGCCTTATCAGTGTCGCTCTGTACTTTACCTGCTTTACCAAGCCATTTTGTTCTCATCCAGTTTCTTGAAACTTGGTTAAGTCTTTTTTCTCTATACATCTTTTAGTGTAGATGAGATCTCTATTAATTTGGTCTACACAGGCCAGGAGTAGCAGCAGCAGCAGCAGCAGAGTCTATATTGCTTAATTGCAGTACCCAATATACAAATATATTCTAATATACAAATATATTCTTTCTAATTTTTGTACCATTAAGTATTTGCACTTTAAAGAAAACCTTCATTTTTATTGCAACTCCAGTTTCTCATTGAAACACAGTTTTGTGAAACAACATGTTAAGATAGTTAACTTCAGGTCATTTTTTCCAGTTCATTTCACTTAGTAGTAAAAATCTTACTGCCAAAACTACCTATTGACTTGAGATTTCTCTTTGAGTCAATAATAGCTCTTAGCAAGAATCAGTGGCTCTTTGCTGTTATTTATACATGAAGCATTTTATTGAACTAAACTGGTGTTTGCAGCTTAGGCTTTCAGAATATTATTTTTTTTTTTTTTTAAGGATTGTCCTTCTTAACTCTGTTGGAATCTACTGCAAAGTAAATCAGACCAGAAAAGCTTACAAGTGAATGACAATCATAATTCAGTGTTTACTGCTTCATATGTTGATCTCACCTTCTAACAGCAAAATTCCTTATACACGTTTTCAGTGGCCTAGCAACAACCAATATGCAAGTAATAATAAAAGGACTGCATTAAAGGGAGCACTAAATTTATGATCCATCTAGCAGAAATCTATCACTTTTGATCAGATCCTAGGCACAGTTACTAATATCATTTCACACTGTGTTGCACAGTTTCTAACAAGTTTGTAAACGGCCTCATAAGACAACATACTATTGAAGAAAAGAGCTAAATCATGGACTAGATAATTTATATTATTCATTACTTAAGAATGTGTGTGTTTTGATTGGCAAAACACATGACTAAAAGCAAATATTCCCTACTTTGCCTCACTGATTAATTCTGCATCTTTTCTATATATTGTTATGACCCTATATCAAAATCCTAGAATTCAAACAGTAAAAGAATAACTGCACAGGGAAGGCCATGTCTGTATGTTAGTTTCCTACGAAATCCTTTGTTTCAGGGATATTCTTCCCTTTTTCCCAGTCTAGATGACAGCAATCTATAAAACAGAGATTCCAATTCTTTTAAGATTACAGTCTGATTTCACTCATTCCTTATTTAAAAAAATAACCATCATTTGTTATGATGAATAATCATGATCCATCATTAAAAACCTCCGAAACAGTATGAAATATTTGTATGACACACATAATGGCATGAGAGCTCTACGTGAGAATTTCTGATTTTCACAAGCAATCAGGAACTCTTGACTTCTATCTTGTCTCCTGCAGATTGCAAGCTTAGTCCTGTAAGGGTCATTTAGCAAAACGCTTAAGGAAGGGTCATCCTTTGTGAAGACTCAGGCAGACAATCAGAGACTGTGAAGGCGATCTCAGACATTTAGGGCTCCGTCACCGATGGTGTCCACCTGGATCCCAGCCCTTCCGTGGACAAATGTTCTTTAGTGCTTCAGTGGCTTGGCTGCTACCTTCTGGTTAAATGAACTCATGAAGCCAAGAGATTTGCTGAACTCCCAAAGCCTGTCAGGACTAGAGCATATGTGAGAACAGGCAAAAATAGGGGCAGAATGTCTGGAGGAAGCTTTAGAGACAAGACCTGAAGCATTTCTGAGCTGCAGGCATTTCTCACGTTGCCTGAGTCTCTGGTGAAAAGCAGCACCCTGAAGAAGACATGGCAGTTACTGCCAGTGTTTAGGAGCCAAAGAACTCAGATACATGCCCGCACCTCCGTGCCGAGAGTGAGGGCAATAAGTTTTGTAGAAAAATCCCCCTCCCCTCCCAAAGAGTGCGTTTTCCATCTTGAAAAGGTTAAACCTCGATTTTACTGCATGTTTAAAATACTTCAAAGAAACCTTCACAGTGTTGTAAATACTTCCAAATCTATTCCCAGAACAACTCTTTGCTCTTAAAAGCTACTAGGGATTTGAAAATTCTGGTGTATATCTTAGTCTCACAGACTACTCAATCTTAAATTCTATCTGGACTAGTAGTAGCAAGTGTAATAATAAAAATTTTAAAAAGGGTGCAAAAAAAACTAATAATGAAAAAACTGCCCTCAGGGAAGTCCTTACCTATTCCTGTCAGTTAATGTTAGTGATCCTGTCAGTATAAATCCTAAAAACACGAGGATTTCTGTTATGCATTCTTGCTTTTTGTAATAAATCTTTATCGTCTCATTATCCACATTAATATCACATAATCCCTTTTTTTATCCTTCTAAGCTCTTGATCTTAAAGTTGTCTAGTGATAAAAATCTCCAGAGGTTAATTGTGTGCGGTAACTATTTCAGTTCATTCAAAGTGTGTTACCTTTCCATTAAGCTACGTGTTCCCATCTGAAAGCATAAGCAGGAGCATCTGCTTATCCATGCCTTCCTCATACTATTATTTTTTTTGTAGGTCTGCTGTTCTTTTCATTTGTGTGGATTTTTTTAAATTACCCAAACAATACAATTCCCCCCTTTCCTCTCAGACAGTTCCTATAGCAGTATTCTTTACGTGCCATTTTTGCCACAAGACCTTCCTGAAGCAGAGTGCCAAGAACTAAGTAAATCAAGGCATGAGGAATGTAACGTGCAATAACTCCTGCAGTATCACCAACAACTTCTATGAAGTTAATGTCATATTTTGGAAGGCAGTCACAGGCAAAGCAAGCATCATGTTCGCCGTGATCTTGCTCCAAGCCCCAGAGCCACTAGAGCCTTCTTTCCTCTTCTATACGTTGCAAGTGGAATTTGGTACATGTCCAGACCATCTTACTGGAGGGGTGCTCAAATGGGCGGCTGTGTGCGTGCTGGGTTTCACTTTAAATACCAAAACAATTATAGAGCTTAAAATGACCAATCCTCTAACAGCATAAAGCGATTAAGCTGCAGAAGAGGCAAGTATTGCATTAATTTATCACAGTGGAAGAAAAGTTTGATAGTTTACACAATGGTGTTATTGCATTTTATATAATCAAAATGCAAAGTAGCTAACTCCTAGAAGTAACATATATTAAATGTATAACATGGCATATAACTGTTCAATGAAATAAGTTCTGTTTCCTTTTTAGTAGTAGAATAAACAAGGTTACCATGTTATAATGTTCAAGAAAATTATTTAATATTGTTCTAACTGGGTGGAAAGCCTTGATCCTTCCATTCCAAGTTTACTTGCAGACAAGAGGATTCTTGTGGTGATATACCCTTTGCCATTGCTGTTCTAATACTGTACTAGTGGAAGAAAACAGCCTGAAAAGGATGTGTCCAGGAGTGCATTACAGAGCGTGTCCAGGAGCACGTTACAGCAGAACAGGCACGCCGAGTGCCACATCAAAGGGACCACGGGCCCCTATAAACCCCTACTTTCCACTTTATGGTCTGTTTTAAAGAAAAAACCATTGCAGGCAGAGAATAAACCTGCAGCATTTCAGCAAAGAAACAACTTATATTACAGGATTTAACAGCCAATATCTATTTGGTCCCGAGTCGTGGAAAGCTGCAAGCTAAAAATCAGACAAAGAAACTTTTCTTTACCAAAGTTTCTTTTATGGCCTGGCTTAGTGTAGGTTCTCCTGCTGCTGTTCTTTCTCAGTGAATTTTTACCCTTTAATGGGAGGCATTCTTTATTCTTATTAATGGGGAATTAATTAATCTGGAAACCAGATTAATGCGTTCAGGTATTTTAGTAGATACACACACTGTAATTTCAAGCTTTGCTAGTACTCTGTACACATTTGCAGTATAATTGTACCTGCTGGGAGAACATATAGAGGAGGTTGCACAGCTGGCCTGTAAATAGTTACATAACCAGAAAACAATCTTACACTGTTCAAATGCTTAAACTGTTTAAGGCCAATGTAAATGAGGGAGAGGAAAAAAACAGTGACTTACAGCTTGTATATGAAACTACGAGACATTGATAGCCAGTGTGGAAGTCCTGCTCACCCTGTCCCTGGAGGGTTGCAGCTGCCGGACCAAGGCCACAGGAGCATCCTGCCCTGTTCAGCCCCACACGTGCCATCTTGCTCAGCATTTTCCAAGTTCATGGACAGCTCCTGCCTGCAGGATGTGGTGGTTTGGGCTCTTGCTCTGAGGTATCTAACCCTGACAGGTATCAAGGCACCCTCTGTCCAGGGCAGTCTGGTCATCTTGGCAGGCACTGTCATTAAGTAGACAGAAGAACCACCGCATCTCTTTGGCCTATATAGTTGTACTGCATAAAAGTACCACTATTTATTAAAAAAATTCTTAGATCAATTTTGTGTTTAAAATGAGCAACCAAACACCTTTAAGTGTGATTAGGCATGTGTATTCTCAATGAAGGTATGACCAAGACAGACAAGCTACTCCCTGTTGGCTAGAAATGTCGTATTTCACTTTCTCTTCTAGGGTAAGTCCCAGCAGTTCCTGCAATGAACGATTTGATGCACCTTGTAAAACGCACAGCAAAACACATACCGATAAGTCCGTTCTGACTGCCACGATGTGTCTGTGGAATGATAAAGACCTGAAGATTGCAGCTGGGGTCATCAGACCCTAAAATCCAGACTTTGGAAGAAGTTGGGATCCTCTCCCTTTTGGATTCATCTTGGGTCAGCAAATATAACTAAGTGATGAAGATACCCCAGACCTATCTATGCCAACTTTTCACACCAGGGATCCCTTCTCAATTTAACAAGCCAATTAAGGGAAATTATCAAGGTTATACCATGCTTCAGGGTCTAGAAGGTACAAACCCAAAGGGATAAACCGCAGTATGAGGAATTTTGTACTGCCTAAGAAATTATTTAGGCATTAGGAATTGATGGCTTGAAAGAAGAGAGACTACACCTCCTGATTTCACACAACAGTATTTTCTTTCCAAGGCAGAAATTACATTCAGAACCCCCAGGGAAGGTGGTATGTTTTCCCCTCCCAGTTCTTTCACAGCAGCTACTCACTGTATCATTTCAGCTCCACTGACCCCAAGTCCTACAGCACATAGTCCTCCTTGTGAAAGACAGTTTGAAAATATGAAAGAAGGAAGCCAGTTACATGACAAGAACATCATCAGCTTCTGATGTTGCAGTAAATAGCGTCATGCAGTTGCATCAGATAACAGCAGAGATCTTGGACTCACTGGTGCAGAATCCCTCACTAAATATGAGGATTAAATTAGCATATGGATCCTTTTACAGGTTTTTAAATGCTCTGATTTCCGATACTTACACTTCCAACCTTATTCTTACTCTCTAGTTGTTAGATGCATTCACCTTGTATCCAGTTTTTATGCTTTTTGGCTATGGGTGCTAATAGCTGCACAATGAATATTTAAATTTAAGTGAAATGCTGCAATACACTGATACATTTGATACATCAGTATAAATTGATACATTAGTGGGAAGTTGAAGAGAGGATATCCTCACTTCTCTAGATTATAACTTTCCTCAATATTAAAAGATTATATTACTCCCAGACGACCTGGAGAAATGTGCTCATGTCTTCCCATTTATCTTTTCTGTGTATATGGCACGTATGCAGTTCCCACGATAAGCAAGCTGAGAGCACATGAAAGTTATCTACATGTAGCTAACAGACCAGAAGGATTACGTAGTAGTTCTGTAAAAATAAAAATGCTTCTAAAATATTATAGAGTGGGCCTACAAGAAAAGGAAAAGCAATGTCATTTGTTTCCCTGCATTTTGATTCACATTCATTTTAAATTATGTCTAAAAAGGCTTTCTTCCCCCCCACCCCCACCCCCCTGAAGACCTTAGTATACAGAATAACCACAGCCTGTCTCTTTGGAGGCATTTGCAGATATCAAACCCCTAGGTTTTCCCATATTCACCTATTATTCTTCTGGATCACCTTAAAACAGAGGCTAAATAGTTTTTCTCCTGGGACACACGCTTGAAAGGCTTCCTGCCCTATTTTCACCTGCTCAGAAAAAGATGCATTCATTCACTCTTCAAGAAGTCACAACCATTTTTGTGTCCTTAAAGTGGTCACATGGGCCATGAGTCATTTATATTTCATTTATTTGGTTCACCCAGTCAGCTTCCTTAGGTGATGCATTGGAGAGAGAACAGGGAAGGAGAACAAAGTTATGTGCCTTTCCTTTTCCTGAGTTTGAAAGAAAAAGAATAGAAATTCAGAGCCTGAAGAATTGAGAACATAAGTTGCTACAACATGGGTAAGGAAAAGAACCCCAAAACCACCTAAGTCAAAATTTATAGCAACTAATCTACAATGAATCCACGCACTTTCCTACAACAACTAAGTTTTTATGCTCTAACTTTTCAGGCTTTCTGCATTTCTGTTGCACATATTTGCTGAAAAATAGGTCTCAGAGTGTTTGCTGTCCAGGGACACCCACAGGGGTGACGTGGGCATTGTTGTGGAGCCACGTGGATGTACCTCTACAGGGAAGGAGCACAGATGATAAAGCACAGTATGTCAGTATTGCTGAGCCAGTACCTTTTGGTAATCATCCCAATTTTTCAAGGCAAATGTAATTGTAATGCATTTTTGGCGGTGGTCAGGTTTTTTGTTGTTTTAAAAAAGTTCCCATGCCATGATTACAATGCAAACATTTGGTGATGGTGAGTCAACATTTCCATGTATAAAAACTAGACACTTTATAGCTCAATGTATATTTTAGACTAAATGGTGGTTCTACAGAAATTAAGTAGTAGAATAGAAAGCAATAACAAAGTCCTTTACAAATCTGCCCATGACTTGTTGGGTAAGATCTCATAGCCCACAGGTCACCTCACTACAGTTACCAGGCCCTCCCTGGATTTGATCAAATTACATATCTTTGAAGCCTCGTTAATGTTTTGTGGGTGGGGAAAGAAAAAAGGCAAAAAATGTATGAGAATTCAGTATTTAAATAGTTAAACCTTCAGAGATTTCAGTTTAGCTTTTTAAAGCCACCATCTCTAGCCACTTCAGAGTTAAGATTAGGGAGATCTTGGAAAAGGTAGTGCCTAACAAATTCTGAATTAAGTAGCACTGTACTTCAACTTCTTGTTAAGATTATGGCTCAGGGAGCTTTCATTGCTTATTCACTGCACTCACAGTAAGTCTTGGAAAACAGCCCATATATTGCACAGCGTAGATTGTACCGTAGCTGGTAATTACCACTTCACATGCAGCAGCTCAAAGTTTTGAGAAGTATTAATTTAATATAACAGTGTTCTACTGAAGGCCATATATTCCGAGTAAGCACTGTGGTAAAAGAGACAGAATTTTGTTTAGCCAATATTTTCTTTTAACAGATCAAAACAGAAAACACACATTGTTGATTAGTTGGCAAGATTGGGGGTTTTATTTATTAAATTC
The DNA here is from genome assembly GCF_949628215.1 of Phalacrocorax aristotelis. Classification (NCBI taxonomy): domain Eukaryota; kingdom Metazoa; phylum Chordata; class Aves; order Suliformes; family Phalacrocoracidae; genus Phalacrocorax; species Phalacrocorax aristotelis. The sequence continues at coordinate 6,858,902 of NC_134282.1, forward strand.
TCTTTCACTAAACCCAGAAGTATAAAGCAAGCTGCATTAATTCCTCCTGAAGAAAAAGAAAAGATTTTGGTTGGCTTAAGCATTGTTACAAAGTGATGTCTTTTCCTTACATGCATTTGCTTGCCTACCCCATCATCTCTAGCACACCTGGTCCTCAGCCAGCATGAATAGGTCTGGCACACACCAATTTAAAAAAAAAATCTGGTAGTCTGGGTGTTAATAATGCAAAACAGCCAAGCATTATAAACACAAGCTTATTTTCAGAATGAGGCATCTTCCAAGCAAGCACTGCCTGGGATAAACACGAGCTCCCTGGGATTGCTTATGGTACCCGGCTGCGGCAGGTCACGATGCTCCGGGCACCACAGCAGCTGTGACGGACCTCAGACAGATCATGCTACCTCCCTCCAGTAAGGGGGTTGGTTCTGCACCGTTCTCCCTCTCCTCTTTGCAGATTAGGCACACAAGAAGCAGCCATGCCTACAGCACACACTGTTTTCATGCCCCTTTTCTTTGTCCTTTCCTAAGGAGGTATGGCTGGAATGAGATAATTGGAGTATCTTTATGCTGCTCCTGCAGCCCATATCAGAAAAAGAAGAGAAAAGGATGAATATGTTTCCTTTCTAGCTATGCAATCTCAGAGCAGCAGAGTTTTGGGGCCTTATGCCTTGACAAGGAAGAAATAAGAATTTTGTTGCTGAAGAAAATTCTTCAGGAATCAAACACAACATCTGCTTTGTCTAGTAATTACTTGTGTCCTGTGCCTGTCTCATTCAATGCTGTCGTTATGCCTTTGTTTACATAGAAACAAAAGTTTCGTCATGAAATAATTTAAGTCTCTTTATAAGAGTTAAGTATTGGTGGGTCTGGCAAGGGAAAAGGACAAATTAAATATTTTAAAATTAAAAGAAAGAAAGGCAGGGTGCAGATTACATTTTTCAAAACTTATAAAATACACTTGAAAGGCAATTTATATGTTAAAACACATTTCTAACATCAGTACTCCAATGTACATGCATTATAAAAATGATAGTTTAAAAAAAGTCAAAGCTTTGCAATAGTTGCAAAACCAACTAAAACAAAAACCATCTTTTGTCCTTAAAAAATAACTATATTAGCGAGTCATTTGCAATCCCATTAGCAGAAGTAGAAAAGGGTAAGTTACAGGCTTCAAATTTTCATTCAGTTCCTGTAAATTGTATTGAGCCAAGTAGCATCCTTGTAACAGAGCTCACCTGTTGTACGATGGGAGACTAGAGAGCAGCAAGATTTCCTCTTGGTCCCAGCAGCTGGATGGGTTGGAGAAGGGGGAACCAGCGCAACCCCACAAATACTTGCATCCCTCATTCATGGCAGAAGGCTCTCTCTGCTCTAAGGCAGATAGGAAGGAAGGCAGGCAAGGCCCAAAGCCAACCCACACCCCAAAACTGTGAAGCCACCAGGAGCAGAGAAGCTAAGCCTCTTCTCTTGCTGTTTTTATCAAACCCAGCAACTGCTTCCACCTGAGTGTTTTCTTTCCTCTAACCATTTTCAGCTGCCCAGGGATGGAGTCCTTGTGTTTGCTTCATTAAGGCTAACTACGAACCCTTGGGTTGGCTGTGAGGAGTGTGCGTCTGCTCTGGGTTACCGCCAGGGCCACCAGTAGCAGCACACAAGGCTCTGCTGCCTATGTGGTGCAGGTCATCTGCTGCTCCGCGGGCTCTGGGGTAAAACACGTCACATAGCAAACTAAAACCATGAAAGCAGACCACCCCCTGGCTGGTAGGCTTCTGGGTACCCAAAACATCAGAACATAACCGTCTTGGAGCCTGACATCCTTGGCAAAGCGCCACTTTCGTCGGTGCCAGTAACACCAGTTTTCCATCCATTATGTTGGATGCCCAGGGTAGGAAAAGCAGCGACCCGCAGGCAGATTTGCCTTTTGTGTAGGTTTTGACATGAGAAGCAACAAATGTCTAACATTTGTAGCCCAAAAACTGGAAAAGCCAATTGTTTTCTTTGCCACAGCGAGCACAACATATTTCCCCCTTAATTAAGTTCTCAGACCTAGCCTGATTTCACATCAGAAATATAATGTTTGCAAACGGAGCGAATGGCTCAGCTGGCACGTCGTGTTACAGCACACCGTGGGCTGAGCGCCAGTCTGGCAACAGTCCCCAGGATTTCCGTGTCCCCTGGTCATGTGTTCAGCCGCAGAAATGATGATTTAAGCAAGGGGGGAAATAAAGGATAGCGTTTTGTTCCCAAATGTATTGTTTCAGCAGATTCAGTGAAGGTTTGTTGAAGTTAGGGACGGCTGGAGAACATGTGTCAAGGGAACACACGCAGAGTCAGAGCTGGTCCTTCCAAGATAAATGACAATAAAGTATGAACCTCAGGCTTTTTTCATTTGTTTTGCTTTATTCAAATTCCACCGTTTTCAGAGTTTTCTGAGCAGCATTCAGATCTCTGCACATGACTTGGTACACAAGATTTTCAGCACCTGGTGATATCAAAGACATACGGGATGGAGCTCATTCAAATTAGATGGTCTGGCATTTTCCAATTTTGGGCACTTTCATTTTCAGCACCGCTCTAATCTCTTCAGCCGGCCATGCCGTGTACACAGGTTTTGAAAAGTAGTTTGCTTTGAGGTTTTTCTACTTGAGTATGTGGAAGAGGGAGCCACTCAAATTCAAGGGATGCTTTGGAAAACAGAGGGAAAAGGGGTTTATGGTATAATTTGCTTTTCATGATGTTTTAAATATTTCCTCTGTTTGATTCCCATCCTGTGCAAGAGGCTTGAGCAGAGTCGTAGGAGTTGAGTAAAATGCATAGCTTCAAAATAAACACATTTATGGATCTGTGCTGGGTACCGTTTGTATCTGCTCTGGAATCTTTGCTTCATGATCTAGATATATTCTAGGTGCCATGACCAGTTTCTGAAGTCGTTTAAGTTAAAACACTGGATTACTGAGTTATGTGTCAGTATAACACAAATCATGAACTTCAGCTTAATTAATCCTAATGAAGCCTGATACGTACCAGTTGTACGATGCATTTGGCAACTTTTTTTCATGCCCTTTTCTTTTTGTAGAGAAAGAGCTGATCTATAAGTAACTGTTTGCAGACATCTCCACGCTTGGGAAGTCTAGTGGGATTATTCACATTCTCTCAGCAACTGTGCTATCGGTGTGGCTTTTTGGAATTGTGGTAAATGAAAGTATGGGGATTTTGATGTCCACGCAGCCATTCTACTAAGTGGGATACCATCTTCTTCTACTGGTAACACTACCTTTACTTTGTTAAATAATATAGCTTAGATACTGCATTATTTTTAAGCACAGTAGATGGCATAAATGTAAAAGCAGACACAGTCATCTGCTGTCTTGCTTTGAAAAGTGATTATTTTTTTTTGTTTTGAGGAGAGAAATTAGAAGAAGAGGTAGAATTAGACAAAAAGTATCACAGAATATTCCTCCCGTATTACAAATATCACTGGAAGATAGAAATTAATGGAAATGACAGTGATTTTTTTTTTTTTAACAAAATAGAATGATTTCTATCAGCAATATTCAGATTCCTCCTTGGAAAAACTGCAGTGTGGCCTCTACTCTTCCACTTGTGTTGCCGCTTTTGCTGCCGTTAATTTATTAGTGGATGCAGAAGTGAGCAGATGCACACGTGCCTATAGCGGACTGTACAGTCAAGCTTCTACGGTGTCGGTCCTCTGAAGCATTTATCTAATCTGAGAGCTCAACAGGTTCTGTGAGGACCCCAGAACGCTGAAGTGACCAAATCAGTTTCCGTGTGACACAGGAGCATCTTGCACGCTCATTTCATTTCACATTGGTAGCAGCAACAATATATCTAAGCTGTAGCGTGGAGGCTTGTGACAGATAAATTCCTACGTAGGGTGCATCGGGTTGCTCTTTAACAATATCCTGAACTAATCCACCAGAAACAGTTTTGTTGCAGCACATAAAACCTGTGGGAATGTTGTCTTTTGGTCTAGGCAAGAGGCACCTGGGTGCGGGGTAGGTTGCAGAGGGCAGCGGCGATTCAGGAGAAGGCTGGGCTGCAGCCACCTGCACTGGGACGTGCTGGGGGGACCAGGGGCTCCCCCGGCACGGGGCGGGGGTGGATGGAGATCAGAGGCTGCCTGAGGTTTCGTTAAACCAGACAAATTGGATGAGTGACATCTTGACATCTCCAGCTGCCAGGTACACACCATGTTCTGCAGCATTTTCCCAGGAGCCAACTGCAGCAGCAGCGCTTACAGCTCTTACAAACCAAACAATAATGCCTTTTTGTGATTTGCTGTTGACTATTTGCATTCCCTATTACATTTCACAGCTCATCGTTTCATTTTTGCCTTTCTTCCATCCACTGGCATAATTTCTTAGCACTGTCCTTTTAAGAAATCAATCGGCACATTCTGAACCTCACTATTTCCTTTAATCACAGTACTTTTGATGTAGCAAGTGCAAAAACATTTCTTTACTGGGGTTAAAAAGCAGCAATCAGGATTCTGCACTAAGTTGCACCATTTCTTTAAAGTTGAGGCTGTGAGCGTGTGGCAAATTGTTTCTGTTTCATTTGAGGAGCAAAGTGGGTAATAGAAATAGCTCTGTACAAAGCTATGCTATATGTATTTGCTACGCTATACACCAAGCTGTACATATTTTATGTGCTGCTGCTCTACAATTAGTAATTAACGTTCATTCATTCAGTCATGGCATTTTTCTTTTCCTACTGTATTCTCATTTTGTTGTCATACCGTCTACACTCTTCCTGAAATATAATTTCTGTTTACCTGAAACTTAAAATCTATTGCACTAATACACTCATCTCTGTGTTATAGCTCTCATCAATTTTTAATTGCTGCTGCCTTCGTTGTTCTATTTTTCCTGTTCTACTATTTTCCATGTAATTGGCTTCACATTTATATGTAACTCTTCCACTTCCTATCACTTATTATGAACATAAGGACCATCAGCACTGTTCTCCCACTGCGGGAACAGAGGACCTCAGCTCTCAGTTGCGTTAATCTGGCACCTTTGGCGAGTTTGGGCCCATGTGGAAAAACCTCAAGTTTAATGAAAAATGTATATGTGTTTTTAATTTTCATTACTCAGATGTTGTAGATAAACAGCAATTTTTCCAAAGGATTATTTCAGAAAGCAGTAAAATCCTGTCTCTGTTTTTTTCCAACTGTGGAAGAAAGGAAAATTCTGGTCTCATTCTTCACATTATATTTACGTTGCAGCAGCACCACCCTGCAGAGACGGATTGTGCCGCAAGCACTGTGTGCGCCACGCAGCGGGAGGTGAAGGGCAGGGACCGGGGAAAGCTGCCCTCCGCTTTCAGGGGTCATTCCAGCTACCAAAGCTCCTCAGGTCTCCACTTGTCAGAGCCAAGAGAGGAGAGCTGCCACCATGCCTCCCCCATCAGAGCAGCGCGGTGTTACCTGTATTTTGCTACGCTCATCCTTCTGCTGAAGGCAGGGACAGTTACTGGGTCTGAGCAGGTTGCTCAAGACCAGGTCTTGAAAAACCTCATGGGGTGGAGAGAGCACAGCCGCCGGGGGCAGCCTGGCCCAGAGGCTCTGCCCACCCCTACGCCGGGAAGGGGCAGCCCAAGCTTTCCAAAGACCGTTTCTTCAAGAGGAAGGGAGAAGGAGCAATAAGAAACAAGAACGATCTCTTAGTCGCCGTTTGCACTGGTAACTCCAAAATGAAGCAAAGGATTAGCTCCCAGGGCGTTTGGACTCTCAGCGCTTTAAAAAATGTTATTTTTAGCCCTGAGGCTGAAACGGATTTAGGCAGAATTTACGCACCTAAATCTACAAGCCAAATCCTGAAAATCCCTGCGCAGTTGCATACCTTGGAAACAACAAACTCTTCCTGAGTCCATACACTTTGTAGGGAAGGGGCTATTTGCCCCTCTGGGACAGGAGCTAGGTGTTGGCGGAGCGGGGTCAACTTCTTTCTCTGCCCAAACCCCCGTCTCCCACCTTGCGGAAAACAAGGGGTCACCTTCTCCTTTGGATCCAGCCTCAAATATCAAGCCTTCGACCTCCCCCTTATGGAAACCGGCGATCACAAACCAAAGCATTAGTCTAAGATTCCCACAGTGCAATTAGATTTATTGCACCAACTTGCCAATATTGTTATCTGCATTTAACCTTCGCTTCTCTCCTAACCGTAATTCTCCAGGCAGGATGTTTCTAACAGGAGCTTCATTGTCATTCTCCATCGGTATTACAATAAACAGGCCTCCCTAATCAGCATTCCCTCGGTGCCGAACCCAGAAGCAATCTGCCGGAGAAGATGTGATGAAACCAGAAGAGATCAATACCAAAAAGTTTTCACGAACTCAATCTGGCAAGGTTAGCGTGGATAATATTGATAGATAAAGATCTAACTCTAACGTGCATGACAACGGGGTGAAAATAAGAGTGTGTAGTAACGTGGTACTTCAAGTTTTACAGCTGTGGACTTAAAGAATTCATAGAATCTGTTGTATTTTCCCTAATAAAAATGATATTGAGAAGGATAAAAATGTACTGTACTTATTACAGATTTTAAGGATAAATAATTAAAAATACGAAATATCTACTGTACTTTTTTACGCATAACCACTGCCCCACTAAATAAAAGCACCTTTGGAAATACTGCTCTTTGAAAGTAATTTCAGCTTTTGGACTGACAATTAGAGGCCGGAAGGGAGCAGAGGCCGGGTTGATGGGGGGAAGGAGGAGGCTGTGGGACAGCAGGAACCGGAGGGCTGCCCCGGGCTCCTTCCACACCATCACAGCACCCAGCGGCCGCGTTGCGGCTCTGCTGGGGGAGAGGGGGCAGTTTGCAGATGGCTTATAAGTGGGTAGTATTTAAGTAACTCCGGGAAATAATTTCACTTTCTTTACAAGCTGTGAGTTTAATAGCAAACGGAGGTAAAGAATGCCACGTTATAAAAATAGGCAGTTATTTTTTATATATATATATATGAAATAAAATTTCTCAGATACAGCTGGAAGGCCTAAAAACTTCTATTACATCTTTACATCTTCCCTTACTTGAGGGACTTTTTTTTATAAAAGGAATAATTTGTAGTATGGAAAGACTCAGGACTAGTCACTATGTTGCCCAGCCCTGTTCACGTCAGTGATAAAAGAATTAAATCATCATGAAAAAGAAAAAGTGAAGAGAAAGGGACCTGAGGAAGCTATTTTCTTGATATCTTTTTCCTCTTTTACTAGTCGATATACGATACTAATTCTGATTTATTTCTACCAATATTAGCAAGCTGGGGTTTTATTTGTTTTTAATTTTATATTTCAGTGATAAAAGAGCACAAAGTAAAATAAAGGTAATGATCACCAGTACCTTTTCTTCAAGGCACCGAGAAATTGCTCATTTGGCGCACACCTGTGTCTACGCTCTCTACTTCTGCTGAGACTCTAAAAAACAGTTACACTTTGCAGAAATAGGATGGATTTTTTTTTTTCTTCAAGGCAAAAGTTGGGTGCAAACTGATTACGTTCAATTATCTCTAGAAAGAGGTATGATTTAGCTGATAAGGTCATCTAGGTGATCTTTTTGTTCATTAAAAAAGAAATCCTTTCACTTTGTGATGAAAGAATCCCTATAAGGACACTCTGGGAGAAACTTTTTTTTTTTTTTTAATCTTCCTCTGGAAATGTCACAGCAAAATCAAATAAACAGCACAAGAACTATAGGCGGTGTGGTATGCATCTTCTAATATTTCCCGGGCCTTGGTCCCCTCCTCCCAGCTCTCCCAGTAACCTAATTCGGGATGTGTGTGTGTGTATATATATATATGTGTGTACACACACACACACACATATATTCATATGCAGTGTGGGCAAGATCCTGGATTCTCATATCAGAATGATTTCAGGGAAATATTAGAGAATGTTGTGTATCACCTTCAGAAACAGGACCTTTGGGACCATGACCTGGATGTGACCTTAAAACACTAGAATCTCTAAAATCCTGTACAGGGAAAGTGTGTCATGAGTAACCACTAATATTGCACATCCACAGCTGTCAAGCTAAAGCAGGACACAACTTTTATGAAAATAGTGTTCTCATGGTTTAAGAGATTAAAAAAACAGAATGAAGGAAAGCAGATTAACCACTATAAAAAGCACTTGACAGTGTCCACCCGGTTTCATTTTTATATTTGTCTGAATGTTTTACAGACTCAGTCGTATTTTGTGTGTGTTTAAAGAGATTCAGCAAATATTCACCAACGAAAAGATGCATTTTCACGCCATAAACGTCAAAGATGGCAAATTTGCAAGAAGCCTTAATGTCATCACCCTTTCTGATAAGCCACGAGAAAACACGTGTTTTTAAACACTTGGGATTCGTACTGTGTAAATCAGCACGAGAGAGGGAAACAGTGACGGCTCCTGTGGAAAGCATCGCCTGTCTGTTCCCAGTAATGAGGCCGAGCGGTAACTCCTCTGTGCTCTAAATACCTAAACAACAGCAACGTGAACCTGGGTCTGTAAATTACATTTTTTTTTGTACGTATCTGACCGGTATATGAAGTTGATTTCATGCAAATATTTTGGAGCAGATTAGTTGATACCAAAACGGAACTGGAATGCTAATGATTTTTGGCTGCATATACGGAAGATGAAAATTCATTCAATCCAAGGCAAAGTGTCAGCTTTAATAAAGTAATGTCATGCCATACCTCCCCCATAGCTGGCCTATACTGACATGAAAAATTATAATGGTGAGAATGCAGAACTTTGCAGATATAAATAACTTGAGACTATGTTATAAAATTTCCAACTGGGGCGGAGGAAAACTGTAAACATACATTAAGTAGCTGCAGTGAAGGATATTATTGCCACCTATTGACAACAGAACCGCCTGAAATAATACAGCCTGTTTGCTTCTACTGAATTGAAATTCCGCCCTGGTAGCTTTACAATGGGCTGTTCCTATTGGATTGGTATGGCAGGGGATCCAGGCGTTGTGAATAGCATAAAAGTCTGGATTTAATGAATGTGACCCTATCTGAGGAAATTTAAAAGAAAAAAACCAACAACAACCACCACCAAAACCCCTTAGAGAGGTGATCTAACAGTAATTCAACACCCTGTCAAACCAGGGCTGGCATTCACGGGCCAGAGCATGTAGTGCCACCGACACCCAGGGGGATGGAGCAGATGCAGAGGAGGAGGGGCACTGTTGTAAGTCCATGTAGTGATGGAGTGAAAGGTGTCATCTGCTCGCAGGAGCAAGAGCACTTCTTCTGTGGGACTCGTCCGCCGAGCTCCAGCCGGCGGCTGCCTGCAGAGCCCCGCCGCTGCCCTCGCCTCGTTCCTTGGCCTGAGAGTGCTCAGCTGAGGATGACACAAACACTTCCTAAAATTCCCTTAAAACAGTTATTAGAAAATGGGAACAAATGCAAATTAAATAAGAAATAAGCAGCATTCAGCCATACAAGATCTAAAATCTGGGTAATTCTTAGCCAGAAATGCTAGACTTGTAATTAGGCTGATTTCAGCCAAACTGCTACAGGAATTGTCTCAGTGTGACAGTCTTGCCTTCTTTTTTGGTGTCCTTTTAGCATTTCAAATATGAAAACCCCTCCTACCTCTTCTTGTCAGGGACTCAGTTATATTATTAGGTACTTCAGTGTGATTCATTCTTGACAGCTCACTGATTTCTGATCTAATTCGGGTCAGACAGTGCAGATGGAGGCCAGTATCCTAGCCTATCTTATCGAGCCCTCCAATTCATTTGCTTTTCAGTGGAAATCCAAGCCCAGAAACATCTATCTTTAACTTGTCTCTCAAGAATACACTCTTTGAACATATGCACTTAAAGATGCACAACCTTTAATATACAACTTGGTGAAGACAAAACCTGTAGAGGTCAGAACAGTTTTCTGCCAAGCCGTAATTTTTCGACGGCCTTTGCTTTAGGTATTAAAAGGTTTTAATTATTATTTGGGTGTTATTTATGTGTTCCATTTTCAGAACAGGTTAAAATGACTGTTGTTTGTGTAACCTGTGTCATGGGAACGAATTTCAGTTTATGCGAATCACATTCTGCTTCTTCAGGAAAGGTTGGATTCACTATTCAGTGTCTTGTGCAGTCATGTTACTTGTGTTTCTGGTTTTGTTTTGGTTTTGTTTTTGTTTTTCCCCCCCAAAAAAAACATGACCTGAATATAAACAAGATTTGGGTGACAGTATCCAATCAAAAAAGGATACAGGGTTTTGAAGGATGAATAGTTCTTCTGGGGAGTTCATAATAAATTAATTGTCTTGAAAGGTTATGCAGACAACAATAAAAAGCAACAAAGGTCGCAGCCAAATTTAGAAAAGATATTAACTATCTTAAGAAAAAAAGTCCATTCAGAAGAGTTATGATTTTTTTTTCCTTGAAATCAGTACCAATGCAATGATCAACTTTGACAATGTACACAACACAGGACCTAATCCTCATTGAGCAAGAATATTCTTTCTTAGAAGATGTGTTGTCTTGTACAAAACATTCACAGTGAACAGAAGCTCAAAATGATCCCCACAAAGTTACTGCACAGGTTATCTGCCCCTGTTGCTCTAAAGTTGCATCTGCTGAGTATGACTGTGTCTGCATCAAGTGCTCACTGGTCAGTCACATCATATTTTTCTCCTTAGGTAAATTCTGTGCTTCATCCAACATGATTAACACCATTTTACTCACATGTTTGTGGGGTTTGGTATTTGGTGGTTGTTTTTTTTTCGGTTGGTTGGGTTTTTTTGTTTGCTTGGAGTTTGTTTTTTTTTTTCTTCCTAGTTCACCTCACACCACAAGCCATAACTCCTCTGAGTGAGTTTCTTGTTCCCAGGACCAAGCTCTCCAGCACATGGGATCGGCCACCTTCCTCTCCTCAGCTGTAGGACCGCATCCAACACCACTGACATAAATGTTTGAGCCCGGCTTACCAATCAGCCCTGGGAGGTCCTCTTTGTTGCTTATGACCCCAAACAACCTTCACATCTTTCTCAGTATAAATTCTTTTGTACACTTTGTTTGGCTCACTTTATTTTCACAGATACGTGAAAATTTTAAAGCGTCGACCTCTTGGACTTCATTCTGGTTTTGCGTAATAAATATAATCAACTCAAGGTAACTTGTAAATTTAAGAGAGGACTTTTCATCTCCTTGATATACCTCATTCAATATGCCAAGAAACACTCTGCTATTAAATTTGAAGATGCAGCATATTTTGAGTTCGGGCTTTTCCTTACCAGCTGGCTGAAGTCAGTGGAATATGGGCAGAGTCATGTTCCCACCCTATGCCACTCGCTCCAAATCCTCACGTGATGGCGGCCGATGCGTCGGGGTTTGGTTTGTATTGCCATCTTTCCCAGCACGATTGCCTCTGCTGTGAAGAGAATATTCAGGTCATTCAGGTGTAGTCTGGGGACCTGTTGCACACAATGATTCTGGGTTTCTCTTTGAGGCCACTGATTCATAAGCATTAAAAGTCATTTACTCCTGAGATAGGGAAGAACTAATATAATTTTTATTATAAAATACCACTCTTTGTACTTTTCCCTCCCTTAACTGATTCATCTTAAATAGGTTCTCACTATTGATTTTATCATCCCATCCATGCCGGCCTTCCTGCTAGGTCTCAGTAACACGAAGTAGATCTAATTTAGGCTCATAAATGAGTCATTCCAACTACCCTTCCTCATTACTCTCCTAACGTAAGATATTTGATTTTTTACCCTTTTCTGATCCTTTGTTTGTTCATTTTGCTTTCCACTATCTTGATTTTCTGCAGAAATGGGTGCTCATTTATTTGTCTTTTCCATTTATTCCCTTCTCTTACCATTTACTTTAATGCTTTTCAGCCTAACCTTGCCTGGCTAGTCCCCAGTCCTACACCTTCTGCCTCAGCATGGAGAGGTCACCTCCCCCACAGTTTCCCCACCAAAGGTGTTGCAACACTTTCCAGACCAGGGAGGGATCACGCAGATTTCCAAGTGTTTCTGCAGTGTGGAACCGCAATGCTGAGGTGACAGCTGAAACATACAGGTGGCCAAATCTTCTGGAAAAAAAAATAATAATAATAAAAAAAAAAATCAATGTTTCACTGATCTCCAGCATATGGGAAACACATATGGGAAGAGCATCCCCGACCGCTGCGAGGAGGCAAGCTGGTGCAGCTGTTCCAGCCGGCCCACGCGCGCATGCATTTTTTTAAATTTTATTTTCCTAAGAACATAAATTAGCTTGAATTTTCTGTTATGCACTCACTTTCTGCACTGTTTTGATTGTTCGTACTTGAAAATTTTAAGGCATGTACAACTTTATTGCTCATTTCCAGCGTGTAACTGCACTGTCTGCAGAAATAAATATCTCAACTGACATTCTCAAGCTTCAAGGCTACAAAATAAAATGACGGCATTGATTTCATCCAGCTATAAGGTTTCTGAACAGAAAAAAACCCCAACCCAAAACCTACACAATCAAGTGCATTATCTTTATTTGAATGCAGGATAACTGTTCCCAAGAACAGTCACGCTAAATACCTTGAACAATTGCTGTGCCTCCTGCCTGTCTGCAGCTCAATACCTCAATTACACATGCCGTGGAGGAAGGATGTCTTGAGCATCCTCGGATGTGTGCTATTATGCTCCAATGGTGCCACTATTGTTAGTTTGTGCAGAGAGATGAGTAATCACAGAAACAAATGAGCATCCTTCTAACATGCTGAACATCTTCCAGCAAAGTAATTGTTGCCGCAGTCTCGCGATGGGAATGAATTAATTCATTTAAGCTTCACGCTTATCCTGACCTGGGTTCAGACCAAGGTCAGAGGAAGACAATTGAAGCCATATCTGGTTTTGCAACTGGGTTTGTATAATCTCCAAATGTTCGGAGACAGGCTTTCCATCTACAGAGGAAAGTGTTTCTGTTGTCTTCCAGAAATACCACATAAAGTGCTCAGGTAGTTATTTTTCTGTTTGGAAGAGCGGGGAAGTGTGTCGTGCTACCCATGCTATTGGCATCAGAGACACAAACAAGCTTTTATAGACACTTTTTCAGGAAGGTGCCCTTAGACAAAACTTGCATGCTCTGAGTCCAATTGCAAAGCAAACTCATCATCTGCCAAAAGCATCTCAACACAGGAAAGCATTTCAATATTTGCTTAAGTGCTTGCTGTGTTGTCAGCTCAGTTATTTCAAATGATGTACCTACTAGTGAACTACCTTAACTAGGAGAGAAGAGAAACTGTAATAAAGACAAAATGATCTGAGTTAAAGCTTGGCTGCTGTTACAGGAGGACACAACCCCTTCGTTAATCGAGACGGAATGGACCCGTTTGTGTGATCAGCCACTTGGTAATGCAATCTGCCCTGGCAGGACGGGATCTGCACAAGCCGATACCAACACTGTCTGAGAAAGTAGGCAAAAGGTCTGGATCCTGCACTGGGATGGACTGAGGTGTGAATGGGGCGATGGGATTGCTGGTTTATGGAAGATGGGAGAAAAGAGTTTCTTGCAAACAAAAGTTTGCTTTTGCCTAAGTACCTCAGTGATGATCCTGCGTTTTGCTCTGCGTATCCCAACCCTCCTGATGCTTAAGCCTTCCTCATACCAGAAATATGCTCCCAGAAACAGTCTCAGACCCTAAATCTGGAAAGCAGTAAAACTGCCGTCATGTCTGCAAGTAAAAGTGTCCTGGAAGAGTTTACAGGCAATTATGTGAATTGTGTGTGTGTATATATATATACACACACAGAGCCCATATTGGTCATAAATGCATAAAAAATAACCACACGATTTTGCAGTCCCAGAAAGGCAGCTGTATCCCACGGCAGCACCTGGGCAGGTCCCTGCAGACCTCAGATCTCAATATGCCAATACACATCATTCTACCTTTTTTACAGCAACCTCCCACAGCCACAGAAGATGTGCCAGCAGTTCAAGTCTGCTTTTCCATTTACTGGAGTACAGAATTCGGTTCTTGAAATCTCCCAGGTTAAAAAACTGGGATAGAAGGAATTAGATGAGTATGTATATGAAATCCACATTTGGTTTGCTTATTTTTGTGGAAAACACTGATTTCTTTTTAAAAACTTTAAGTTAAAAGAAATCAAAGAGAAATATGAATTATTCCTTGCTAACCAAGATTTCCTCCTGTAATAACAAAATGCAGTAACCAGCAACTTTTTTCCCCAAAAGGAGGAGCCTGGCTTTAGTCTCCTAACTCCTGACAACGTAGGCGTCAGCTCACTGCACATTCAGGACTGCTGAATTCAGAGGGGAGGGAGCATGTGCCCAAGTGCCATCCAGATTTGGCATCCATGGTCTTAAATAGAAGTAGGGCTCTCTGCAAAAGTGCTGAGCACAAAGCAGTTTAAGTAGAAAATCTTTATGTGCGATTACTTTAGAAAATTGGCCCGCGTATTTAGAAGCCAGAAATCAACATCTACCAACAGAATTTTGCTTTTGAAAAATGCTACCTGCTCACTTGCAATAGCATTTCTCTAAAGATCTTTGTGATTTCCTCTTTGCTGTTTCAAGAACGATTTCATGGATGTTCCAAACTTCTTTTAATCTCCTGTTTTATAAAATCCTGCAATACAGAGCTGGATTTGCTTATCCTTTTTTGATTTTTTGCCATTCAATTTTCAAAATATATCACACATGAATTTCTACTTGTATATTTTCAATAATTCCCCACAGGCTTCCAAGACACCAGGTTTCATTCTATAGACAAAAAACAAGTGCTTGAAAACGAGGAAGGATAGTGTCTCAGTAAGGTAGTTGGAAAGAAGTTAATTTGCTTTCCTGTGCCATATCTTTCATTCAGACTAACTCAAATCTGCACAAATCCAGCAACAATTAAAGACACAAGGGCGGAAATGAAAGTGTGGTACCATAGCTGTACGTGCACAGGCTATTCATGCCTAAAAACATGGGATAATCATACATATAAAATGAAGAAGGAAGTAGGACTAATAGAATAGATGTTCCAAGTCTCCTTTGGGACTCCAACCCTATATATTGTTTTTCAAAAGCCAAGTCACGGTTCCTTTATGAGCAAGTCCAGCCATTACCTCCCAAAAGTTTGGGCCTGCCCAACTTCAGAAGTTACATGTAAGAAAGAGGACTATATCTCCCAAAGACACCTGAAGGTGGTTTCTTTGTTTTTACTTTATCCTTCTAGACTGCAGTCAGTCTTAAAATAAACCGGCTTCCCTTTCCTAAGTCTATTATAGCTTTAAAGCTAAAGATCAGCCATTGAAGATTTCATTGTTTTCATAACAATGCTTTTAACTAATGCTACAACCATCTACCTTCCTTGATGAAGCACTGTGGCATCAGTCTAGGATCCGCTTTCCCATATTGGGAATAAAACTCAGATGTTACTAAAGAAAAACAAATGCAAGCCCACCAAAACTCAAGGAAATTAAAGAGGAACTACTTTATTGATATTTTATTAAAAATTCTCCTATTCTCATAACTTTGGCAAAAAGGTCTCTTATTTTCCACAGTTGGTATAAATATTAACTTTACTTTTCATTGCATAATTTTTGGTGCATTAGAATCCACATTTCCTACTCAGATCCCACAAAAGTATATTCCCTTGAGAACGTGTTTCAGCATTCACCTTAGGATTGGAGGCAGCAGAGTGTTTGTAACCAACAAAACATAACAAGCTGACTTCTTGTTTTAAGCTTACACCTTATTGAAATCTGAAGAAAGGTGCTGCCTTCTTTCTTCTTTCGTACAACTGCCTGCTTTATACCACAAAAAAAAACCCTTAAGAAAAACAAGTCAGAGCAATTAAAAATATAACCATAATCCGGTGCTGCCCCCCCTTATTTTATAATATATGCTATTGCTTGCAATATCAGGAAAACACAAAAGATTTAGTTTCAAGAGATAAGATCCTTGAAAAGGTGAGTGACTAGGCAGTACATAATACCCACCACTGAGAACAGCACCTTCTTTTGTCTGGGTGACTGCTGCTGATGCATGGCCGGAGGGATATCGTGCAAAAGGTATGGAAGGACAGCAGTGTTTAAATGACTGTCTTTGTACTTTTGTTGCTGAACTGGCTTCAGCTTAAGGTAAAGCAGAGTTTGACTTGTAATTGATAGCCAATCTTCCAATAAAACCTGAGTACTAAGCTCAGTAAATGCATGGCTGTGACTGTTGAGCACAGTAAAGGACTGTAAGTGTAGGTGCTTTGACGTGCACGCAAAGGGTACTATAAAGAAAAAGTGAATCATCATTTATTTTCTGCCTTTTGCTTTGGTCATCTGCACTGCAATATTGCTGTTAGCACCTCTAAATGGAGAACATCTCAGCTCTCCTGGGGACAGTCTCCTTTCCCAGAGAGCACACTCCCCTTCAGGGCCATCTGATACGTTCAGGAAGCTGTTTCCCTCTTAAAAGAGAGAAAAAGTAACTGAGAGTCCTGCTTTAATAAAGACAAGGATTTTGCTCTGTAAATCCCTTCCCCTGCTAACTCTGCCACCTTCTACAACACACTTTTTCCTAGGGAGAATAATGGACAGGCAACCCAGGGAACAGTATAAGGAACCAGGCTGCATTCTTATCTGGAGTTATAAATACGTGGTAGCAAAATTTTTTATAAAACTGGAGTAAATAAGAACTATACCACTAAACAGACTTAAAGAGAAACGTGTGATGAGTAGAGAAAAAAACAACTGAATGATCAAGGAAGTCTGGGAAAGTGATGCTAAATGAATGCTGTGACAACTGATTGGTAACTGCTATAGCACAGAGTTCCCTTCACTACCAAATTTACAATATTTCAGTATTTGCAATATTTCCCCATGTGGTGAGAGGAGCGTAGGCTCAGACTAGTGAGAATTACCCCAAGGAACAGATCCAGCACCTGCTGGTACCAATTTGGAACAGGAGTTTGATCAGTAATTCACAGGTTATGCCCATTTCTTCCCTGCTACCCTGCTTGGATTGCATTGGCCTGCAAAATATCTCATAATTTCTATAGGAGGCATAGTAAAATGGAGTGTCACTGAAAACAAGGTGGTGAACGACTAATGCATAAATACATTTGTGCCATAGGCTGTAAGTACTTTCACTGATCATGTCTACTGAGCAAGCAAAAGAAGGGTTTTGTGGACCATGCAACCTCTATAAAAATTATGATTTGCATGGAATTCACCTGTGAAAATAGACGCTGATCTTCAATGGGATTTTTAACTTGCTAGTTATTAATATATTTTACTTTTATTTAAACTGTTTTAACTTCCTTACTGAAGAACAAGTTATTTTCATTATTCTTTGTTCACATGTGGTTAACCTTCCTAGAGGTTAAAAAAAAAAAAAAAAAAAAAAAGGTATTTTGTGAGGACAGCAAAACCTATTGAAAAATACTAGTTCTCTATTACATACTTGAATTTCCACAAAAGAAACACAGGAGCTACAAAACCGCAAACAATTCCCCCCGCCCACCTCCATGCCAGTTATGGGAAAAGAAATCACTAGATTTAGTTGGTTTGGTTTAGACTATCTGCCACTTTGGAGCAAAAAGACTCTAAAGTAGTCGTCATTGCATCAGAAAATGTAATTTCTGCTGCTTGGTCTTCTGTGACCCTTGCCCACTCTCTGTCAGGGTAATTGAAGTCTTTCATTCCCGTTGCTTTTTAACTTTACTGAATTTCTAGTTTCCGTGATCTTTTCACCAGGCATTTAGGTAACAGACTAGCCCCTAGCTCTTCCCTTATTTAGATAGAGCATTTCCATATTTAGCAGTTCTGTTGTACAGCTGATGGTTTTTATTTTTTTCTCATTACTATATTCAGTCCATTCATTCCAAATATACGCAGTTCCCCAAACATGATTCTGTCACTTCTCTTTAGTTTACCCTTGTATTAAGTTCCCACTGATTGCTACAATAACGGTAGAATACTATTACTGATGTTTTTGGGGAACAGAAAGCTTTGGCATCTTTCTTTGCACCATGGAGAGATCTAATCAATGCAGAAAAATATATATTTTAGTCCTAGTTTGCGCACTGGGAAAGGAATAGCTCCTACAGTTGGAGACGCTGTGAATAGCAGTATCGGTTTCTTCAGTGAGGAACCTGATGTCGTCTTTAGCAAGGATTTGGAAAACAAAGTAAAGACTAGCCTGAGCTTCACAAGAACTCAGCATAGTGCTGATCAGAACTACAAAAACTTCACTCTTTCACTTAACTAACTTATATGAAATTTTGCTGAGTGAGGCCCTGACTAAATGCTAACTGTAAATTCAGAGTTCAGTCTGATACGCAATCATAATTGCGGGTAGCTGATGCAAAGAGAAAAAAATGTGCGAACAGTAAAAATCTAGATTTTTACAACTGGATAATCAGGTGAAATGATTTTAAAATAAGAACGCTCAAAAATTTGCTCTGAATCAATTCACTTTCCAAATTGCTCTTTGTGTTTCGAAACCTATGCATGCCAGATGTGAAAGGAAGAGCACCCAAAAGAAGGAATTTTGTTGAAGAGCAATGCAAATGGTAACACACGAGAACAAAAATAAAGTACATGAAAAAAAAATAAAAGTTACACATGGCAGATACTGAGCCTAAACCACAAAGGTACGGGAGCTGCAGCTTCTGTGCAATCTTACAAGTTAATTAGACTCCAAGCATTTGCCTGAAAACTCTGCTGGTCAACAAAATCAAAGCGAATGGTGAAGTAATTGCACTGTTCGTGTAGCAGTGGAGACTGTAATTAATTGACTTTGCTGATGGCTAAAAAATGCTACAAAACTTTTACAAATAGAATTTCACAAGTGATAATAAGTAATGGCAGGTGCTGAAGGTGACATTGACAGCCATGTGTCTGTAAACAGGAAAGAAATACTGCCACATATGCTGACATTATTTGATATTAGAGGTTCCAGCTTCTAAATGTCATATTTTAAATGTCATTAAATTTGTAGAATGTGTAAAAAAAAATTAATGCTATTTTAGTCATATACCTCTCATTGAACCTTAAAATAATGCCATGTTTTTATGAACACTTTTAATAGTATGCAAAAGTAATTATCTTTAGTCTCTCAGGCTCGGTATCCTTTAATAATGAACTGAGTCATTCTAGATGTACCATATCCCAATTTTATAAATGGCTGTTTGCAGAGTAAAGGAGAACACAGAGATTAGACATATGTGGCAATATTAAAGTACTGCAACATTCTGTGTCAAGTAGTAGATTGAAACTAACTTTATCTCCAAATTATTTGGGTTGCATATACTGTTTGTGAAGGCAAATTTGACCAAAACGTCCCATCAGGGTCCAGAACAGAGAATAATATTTAATAGTGTGTTTGTGGGTTTCGTGTTACTGAACAAGCAAGAGGTAAGCAACCACATAACCCTGATTTCAAACCCAACTTTAATTTCATGGTGTCAAAACTTGTTAGGCTAGGACATTAGTGATGGCTTAGCCTTCACCTAACTTTAAATACTTCAGCTAACCCAGCGGTCTAGTTCACCCCTGTAGTCACAGAGCCACATTACCCAGTGGGTGATTCAAACTGTCCTGAACTGGCTATCCAGGAGTCATATCTAACCATTTCATATATCTACTGACTTTAAGTAACATCCAGGCAATTAATTTGTACTCAATATCTAAAAACTAGATACCTAGTCTTACAAAGCAAGAGAGAAGTGAAATCAGATCTCAGGTCAGAAAGACTGTAGTAATTAATACTTAGTCTTCAAAAGAGCGGACTAGTCAAAACCCATTCATCGCACATTTAACCGCTCTTGTTAGTTAAGAGGTGCAATCTGCTGCTCCATATGGCCCTTCCCCGTCCATTGCCGGCACTCCGTGGTCTGCGTACTGTCCTGGGACAGCACTGTACAGTCATCCTGACACTTCATCTGCTGGCATGCTCTTGGGCTTCACTTTTCATTTTCTGAACTTTATATCTAAACTAAAACCCAGTCTCCCTCAAATTCATCTACTTCTGGTGATGAGCTTCCTTAAGATCCATGTTTCATGTAATATCCTACAAAAAGACCAGGTTTGGCAGGAATGTATTTATGAGAGACGCATGCAAGAGACAACAACATGGGGATTTTAGTGCCATCTAAAACAGCAGCAGTAGCTGCAAGGCAACTCTTCAGAGCCCAGAGAGGAAACAAGCGTCTTCTACTGAGATGCCCAGTTCATCGCCCCACATACGGTGCACCACAATGCTTCTTGGATCATCTTTATTCGAAGATCACTTCCAATCATTAGTTTACATTCTCCCTTTTATAATTCCCTGCAGATTTTCTTGTTAGCAAAACACTACTTACAAAACCACCATTCTGCTATTTTGATTTTTCATGGACGGTGGTGTGCTGCGCTTAGGCTTACAGGCCCCACGTGTTGGTATTCAAGCCAGTAGTTGAAACAGATAGCAACCCAGAATTCAGATATGCAGCCCAAACACAGTAACACATAAATGAAAAGCTAGCTTGGGTAGCAATTAGAGAAAAGAATGAATGGAAATGGCTTTTTTAAAAAAGATAATGATCCAATTGGTATTATTATCCTGCTCTGTCAGTACCGAGCCAGGATTCAGGTTGCATGGCAGTGAGCCATAATGGATGGGTTCCATTCCTTTCTCTCTCCTTGATTGCCTTTAGACATAAGGCCCAATATAATAGCCTGACATATTGTTCTAGTGTTTGCAAAAGAAATGTTTGTTCTAGCAGACTTACGCTGTGACTATTCTTAACCACTTTGTAAGGTGGGCATCCAACACCATCTCTGGGCACCTCTTCCAATATCTGACAACACTCATGGTTAAAAAAATAAATCCTTATCTCTAATTGCATTTCTACCTTGTGTCTGTCACCTCTTGTCACAGCACCTGGCACATTCAAGAAGAGTCTGGCTCCATACCCTCTTCATAAGGCTTATTGTCAAGCCATAAGGCTGCATAACTTCACTGCAGGCTGGTGGGCTCAGAACTGTGCAACTTGTGAATCATCCAGTCCTTGAACCATGAAAAGAGTGAAGGTTTTACATCCTATTTTTGTGTAACATGTAATTGCTATTTCAACATTGATTTCAACTAAAAAAAAATAGGTCAATTTACAAAAAAAAACCCACCCACCACCTAATATTTGTGAAATAGAATGTCAACCTCAGAACAAAACATGCAAACCTTATAATGGAAACATTTAATTTCTCTGCAGATATTTCATGTCATTATACCGTCTTTTTGATAAGCTAAGTCAGCTAGGAACTCAGTAGACCATAAGTGGTTAATAAAAGGCAGTTTATGTTAAGTGACATATCTTTTATAGATTTGGGAGAATAATAGCTGTTGACTCAGTCAATGTCTAGTCAAGATTTTTTCTTTAAATTATCTAATTTGTCGCTATACTTTTGTTGATAATTCCTTGATAATTCCTACTACTGTAGGAAAAATAATTACCACACTTTGAATCTCCCTGCTCCTGTACAATGAAAGTGAACCCCCTCCACCCTCAGAGTTTACCCCTGAGCAATCCTTTCTAATGCCATATGTATTAGTGTCTGAAAGGCATTCTTGTGCCAAAGTAAGTATTTTGTGCTGAAATCAAGTATGTCATCAACAATATTCTCTTTAACATAAAGGGAAGGAGCATCTTGATATATTTTAAGATATTTTAGATATTTACTGTGTCATTCTTCAAATTATCTGGGCAACTGATCCTGCTTTGTATGGTACTAAGTCTGGGTAAGTGGTTATCATAGCTGAATGAAATGGTAGTACAGAGCTTAAAAAGTGTCCTGGCCCTTCTTTGCCTCTTGCTTCCCTCGCCCAGCAGAACAGTATTCACATTAGAAATCCATTTGTTTTCCAAGGCTATACAATGGTTTTGTAAAACAAAACTATGCCAATTATTTATCCATCATAATTGAAGGACTTAGAACCAAAGAAAACATTTTGTAGATTCTTCCTATAGAATAGTAATTTACTTTCCTGAAGCCACTACAAAGACCTGAATTAATTACCACCGAGATGCACATTAGTGGATTAGTACGAATTTTCATTCTGCTCCTTGAGTTAATTGACTTTCAAACTAAGACCATGACCTTATTTCAGTTTGCATCTTAGAAAAATATACATTGTTAAAATGCAAACCAGTGCTAGTCAACCTCCTACTTTTTTGTTACACTAAATTCAATGATAGCAAAATAAAATGTTATGCTGAACAGGATGTTTATATTTCAGTTCTGATTTTATTTTTTTTCTTAAAAAATTCCTTATTAATGTACAAATTTTCAAAACCTTCTTTATAACTATTATTTAAATATAATTATTTATATTTTTATATAGTTTTATTAATAATAGATGTCCTATCATTGATTAAATTTTCTTTAAAGTACCCAAAGCTGTATCACACTACACGATGATGGTATGAATTATTATGTGATGAACTACAGTCAAGAAAGGGGAATCGTTATTATCCAAGAAAATATTGCACAGACACAAAACCACACTGATTTACTTGGTTATATGTCTTTTACCAACTCTTTTGAGTTCTAAGATACTGAGAGGAATAAAGAAAATGCCATATCGCAGGAAGGGGTGTCCCTTTGCCTACCTGCCGCTGGACACAAGAACAGAAGCTGAAGGTGTTGCAGTGTTAGAACTGCTCCACTGACCCTGGCACGCTGTCCCTGACATGACACCAACACCTACATCAGCATCATACACACAAATACCAGTCAATCAGCTGGACTTCAGTCTGCCCTGACAGCTGGCAGTAAGGTACGACAGCCCAAAGCCCCAAAAGCAAGGAGCCACGCGGCTGCTATTCTGTGCAGCAGGAGGTAAATCAGAACAGCACAGACCAGCTTCTGCCGCCGTTGCATTAAACACTACCATGCAGCGTCTGCCTGCTGTTCTCTGAGCGCATCGCAGTGAGGGCAAGGCTCCGCTTGGAAAAGCCCTCATTTATAAAGTCCCAGCCCTTTCCCCATATGATCTTCAGAAAAAACCCAAACCCAACAGCAACAACAAAAACCCCAACCACATACATCATGTCTACTGTATTTCCGACTGTGAAAGGTCATTCCCTGCTGTGCATTTTAGCAGTATTTTACTCAGTACAGTTTTTAGCTTCCCAAACCAGAAGGTCGGTCTCGCTTCCATCAGAGAACTGTTCTATAGCCTAATAAATTTCTGTCAAGTTTTTTTTTTTCCCCCTGCTATAAAGCTTACATTTTTCTTCTCCTTTTTTCAGCCTATTACCTCTCATAATGCCGCAAGTGTCACAATAAATAATCCTTTGTTCTCCTTGACACTTTACTTTTATTTATTTATCAGGAGATGGCTATCTCATCCTAGCCTCTGCAGTCACCACCCAGTCACCCCTGTTTTACTAGGCCTCCTTACCATTCAACTTCCTGATGCTCATGGAAAATCTGAGCTTAGAAACATAAAATGACAGCAGTTTTTAGACCCCAATTTGCTTTTGCCATGCACAAAAGGAAGGCTTTTCGTTGGTTACCAACTATTGGTATGTCACAGTTTATTCTGACCGGGCAGAACATACCTGCAAAATAATGAATATAAATGGTTACCAGTTTCTAAGGACCAGATTTATCCAGTGGAAAGCAGAAGCACTTATCTAAGTTTTGGTATTCAGGTGTCTGCTCAGAAGCATCCTTAATTCTCCATTATAATCCACCTTACCAGCCTTTTTCTCAAGGCCTCTGCTCTGCAGCCCCGGTGGAAGATTGGATATCAACACCCACTTGGAGCTGTCTACTTGCTTTCTGTAACGTTGGACCACTCCTCCCCTGAAATGCCTCAGGCAGAAGCTTTCTTGAGGGTCTCACTCAAAGCTCCTGAGCACGGCGCTCTCTCCCACACCCAGAGCCTCCCCACCTCGACACAAGATGCCAGCAGTACTTGCAGACGTCCACTTAAAATGAAATAACAGAAGCCATTCATTTGAGATATACCTATGTAGGCCCTCGTGGCCTTGGGGTTTCACTGTGCTCAGCTTGATTGTCATTTTATATGATTAAATTACTCAATGTTACCCACTACCATATTATAAAAGATTCTTTCTTTTAAATGGACTATAACTTAACAGATGTGCTCGTTCCGCTTCCTTCTATTCTCTGCAGTCTTACCCCGCATGGTTTCTACTAAGCATATGCTCCTCGATTCCCCTCTTCGAGCGGCAATCTACTCAGCAGAAGCCCAAGCAAATGCAACTTGATTTAAACATATTTTCCCCTACCTGTGCTTCACATTTCTCATCTTCTTTCTTGCACAACACTTTAACTACTGACCCCCAGGCAACGATGGTTACTGCTGAAACTACACCTTACTACTTCAGCTTCGCAACCCTTCAGCCTGGGTTTTGCGGCCCCTTTTCAGGGCTGCCCTGCAGGTGTGGCCAATAACTTCACCCTCACACCCACCTCAGGTGGGCTAATGCCCTGCCTAGGCTCCCTGGTCCCACAGTGAGCTCTTGTCACCACCACCACCACCACCACCACCACCACCACCACCACCACCACCACCACCACCACCACCACCACCACCACCAGTCTTTCCTTCTTAAGTAAGCATATGTGTATATTAACCACACTATTAGATGTAATAGGCAGAAAATTGAGTTGCTCTTCAGCCTTAAATATTTAACTGAATTGTTATAACATTGGATTAGGTTACTGTTTTTATGATGAATCAGAGGGTTTTTTCTTCACATAAACTCTTCTTGGAATATCCCAGCTGTGGAAATTATGCCAACCCTTTAGACTTCATGAATACACAGAAATTTTGTGTATTGCTCCATTAGAGCTCTTCCAAAAGGAAAAGCGGGAAAGATGTTCCACCCTGCGACAGCCTGTCCAAGCCCAGACTCAGCCTTTAGCAAAACTCCTGGCAGAAATTCAGACATACTGCTCAAGGTAGAAAGCAAGAATTCAGATGTTATAAATTATCAGTCCCTGGAAATTCAAATTTATTTAAAAATTTTAACAGTAATATCAATGATATATCCTGCTACGCACTTCCAGTTACAGGCACAGCATCTTTTTAAATTGCAAAAGAGGCTTGCGAACATGAAGGTCTGTCTTTCATTCTCTCCTCTCAAAAATCCGTGGCTAAAATCATTCCTCATTTTATTCCTTTTCTGGTCTCCACCGTCTTCCATTGCAGCCCCTTTCCAACCTCCATTATTTAAGCACATTTAGAGAGAAATGTTGTGAGTGTGGTCCTGCTGTGGGACAGTGACAGGGAAGGACCACTTCACCTTTCGAAGCCTGCCTGGCCACTTTACTGGGAGTCAGTACTCTCCAGTCTGGTTTCTGACCCAAAGCAACAACTCATTCAATCTGTCAAAACGTCAGCTGTGCCACGAAGGACAGGCTTGCTGTGAACAGCTCTCCCTACCTTCTCCTCTTGCACGTTGGAAATCTCTTTGTAGGCTTTTTCTCCATCACTTACATATGGTGGGAGGGCTCATCTTCCTTCACAATTTAATTCTGTGCAGTAATGCTGCATTTCAGTGTAAAAAACAACTTCCCCTCCCTCCCCTGCTTCTTTGGAGCATGCACAAAACAGCTGTCTTTAAAATTCCTTGAAGTATTGTGTAATCTTAGCGATAGCAGAGAGCGCTTGGGAGTCCAATGCATTACAAAGTGTAATAACAGTAACAATAACAACAATAATAACAGTAAGGCAATGAAAGCTCAAGGAGGCTGTGACTTTGAGCATACTGTAGTATTATTTTGAAAAAGGTCTGCTGCAACTCCAGGAAATCTCCCTCACCAGACACCTACAGATTCTCATATGTCTTAGGGGGCAGATAACACAAATTAGGGCCTTTTCTTCCCAGAATGTGGGCTTGAATCTGGCTTGTGTTGAATGCAACAAAGGTGCTTACAAACTGAAGACTTCTCATAAACTAAATCAGGGTTTGCACCTTTTCACACATTCAGATTCTGTGATTAGACTTCATACACCTTTGCTATGATCGCCCCTTGAAAGGAGCAAACAAGTCCACTAAAAAGAGAACCAAGGGAAACTCTCCTTCAGCTCAAGTGCTGTCGTTGCCACTTGTAGCACAATGAGACCCAAAGACTCAATATTTGATCGTTATGCAATGTCATGATGTGCGCAGCCCTCTTATGCAGCAAGAAATCACAAGGTGCACCAGGAGAACATGTTAAAGCCAGTTTAGGGCAAGGTGGGGTATGGTGACTACACTTGAAAGTCACTTGAAAGTCGCTGATGTATGTTATGCATATGACAGCGTGACCAGAGATGAAACACGAGGTCAGAGGACTAGTCTAAATTTTGCCAAAAAAAAGTAATATATGATGAAGACAAAAATTGAGACCAAACATGTTGTTTACCTCAACTTTTTAAACCCTTGAAATTAATAAGATTTTATTGGGAAGCTAACTGAAATACCATGCACGGCTCAAGGAATCTCTCTCTGTAGTGAGGATTCACTACAGGCGTATCTCGTGGGATAGATAGAAGCTGACAATTTAATAAATGAAGATGGAAGCAGAATAAGCTGATGTCTTAATCAGCTCTTCTTTTGGAAACAAAGGAGCTGCACACGTCCCTTCCTTATCCAGCTTTTTTCCAAAGCTAGTTGATCTGGTCACAGAAATTACTCTTTGAGCTTTAGGGCAGCCTCTCCTTTGTGGGTTTTGTTTTTGCTACAGACCGTGTTTCCAGGAAGAGAAAAAAAAAACACCAACGTTTCACAGCTCTTCATAAAATTGTCACCAAATCGAATGTATGAATATCATTCCCTCTAGTAAGCCTCTCCTCAAATAAACAGTCCCCAGCATGGCTGCAGCCTGCAACTACCAAGTTCAGCTACAGCAAGAGCTCTTAGCAGCAGCCGCTTCTCTAATTGCTTTCTACTCCAGCAGCAACCAGCATGTCTGCTGCAGACTGGTGGGCACAGAACAATGTACAGGCAGGGATTTAAAACGTTTCCCTCCAAATCATGCTCTGTTGCAAGCTGGTCCTTGAATTCCTGACATTCGGTAATTGTGAATTCATAAAGCTTTGAGGATTCAGGAATACGTGTGCCAGCCTGGGGGTCTGCACAAAGCCTTGCTGGAAGGATAAATGATTCCCTTTAAAGAACATTCTGAAGCACGCATCAAATTTTAATGTCTTTGACTGTCTTTTCTAAATGTCATCTCCTAATGACACTATGGAAAGATGCTGTTTCTCCTACCATATTCTCTCTTGAAAATACTAAAATGCTAAGCTCATCGTATCTGATAAGCCATCAGAGAAGTTTGCTTGCTGGACTTTAAAACACAAGGAAAGAACATTTTGCTGTTTGTCTTTACATTGACACGCTGTTTGGATGTGCAGCACCTGCTTCTGTTTTCAGCTGCCGTATGAAACATTTCCCTGGCTTTGGAGTCATGTGAAAAACCTGAAACAATTATTAAACTGAATTATTCTTTTAAAAGCCAGGAAAGAGATTCTTAAATTCATGTAAAAAAATATGGCCATGTGTTCAGCAAAGTCCTGCACCCTCAAATCTCACCAAAAATCCCGAAAGCCCAAAATCTCACCTGAAACACCGGTTTTGCACAGAACGGGCCAATGTTCTCTGGAACAGGCAGGGAAGTGAAGCTGGCAGTTGGTAGATATAGAGTAGGAAGCTATATACCACACCGAGTGCCTTTGCATATAGAACAGCTCCCACAGCGTGTGATTTAGTGCGCTGACCACTCTCACCAGCTGATGCACAATTTCATTTACACAAACACATGTGCGCCCACACCAAAGCCACCGTAAGTTATGAACTGAAAATAGTGAAGTTTATTTTCTAATGGGGAGGAAGGACCAGGCAGCAGAGAGGCATGCACCCGATGGAAGGTGACTTTGGGGAACCATCTGATTTAATAAAGGAACGGCTGCATGAGGTTGTTACTGTTTGCAGAGGGTAACAGCAAAAAACCCCTTTCTCTGCCAATCTAACTCACACGGCTCCGCCTGAAGCAACTAGAAGCTGCAGGGCTTTTCATGGCTGTCGCTGTTAGGCAAGGATATATAATGCGGTGGGTATATACACTTGGCCGGGCATCACAGGACTCCTGTGACAAGAAAACAAAGCTCTTGCCAGCTTATTGCCCAGGGGTACCCCTGGCATGTGATATAGCATCCCTGGGGCAGGCAAATGTAAATAGTAAACAAGATACCAAAGCAAAATTTGTTTGCAGATGGAGGCTGCCAAACATAATGTGACTTTGCAAGGCGAATGAATGCCCTGTTTTAGAGAGTGACAAGACCTTATTTTTGTTCCTGTTGGGCCCCAGAATTTAATGGGCCTTGCCTAGAGCAGCACCTACCTGTGACATACTGTAGCCTCTGGGAAGCCTTCGTACAGCCCCGCAGTATGCCAAGAGGAAACTTTAATTTTTATCCGTGCAAGGACAGTATGCTAGGGGTACCTTATTCATAAAAAACCTTTTGTTGCTCTCCCCCGAGTCTTATACACAACTTGCATGTTTTCATTCTGTAACCTGTTGATGGAAAGATCAACCCTAGTTAAAGGCTGGTCTTTCCTGTAGCAAATGGGAAAATAAACCTCCCTAATTCTGCTCTGACAATCTCCTTTTTTAATCTTACTGATTGTGTGGGCATTTTTATTTTTAGATTGCTGCACACCACAGATGAACTTATAATATTTTACTACCTGCACCCAGTTCACCCAGGATTAATTTTGCTGCAGGAGGACTTTATAGCTATCGTAAGAAGTAGAGGCAATGCCATGGTAACAGGAATCGCTGGCAAAGGATAACTAGGAATCTTGATAGTCATCATTGTGCACACGATTTACTTCTAAGATTGTTTCATCTATAGCTTCATATCTATTATATTTTCAGACCTCCTTTATAAGGAAGAATAATTTTGTAATTTCTAAATTTTAAGTCATTGTGAGATATTTGTGACCCCAGGAGTCACGCTAAGTTGTAGTTGCATTGCAGACAATCTCACCCAGATTAATGAAATGTTTACATGTAAAATTAGTATTCTGTAGCAATAAGGGTAGCACAATCTGCTCTGCACGTTTAAGCCAAGAACTTTCATGTGAACATTGAATTTATTATTTTGAGTTGTAGCATTGTGCTTGAAAAATTGAGAGCTGAGTTCCCCTTTGGCAATTCAGCCTTCCAGTTTTGTATACCAATTTAGTCATAAAATTAACTTACATAGCACATTTCATATGCAAACACTTTCTAACAAAATATCAGTATCATTTTCCCGCTGTGTCACTAAAGCATATTTTCTTGTATCACATGAATCCCTCCTGAATGGTCTACCTTCTTCTTTTCAGTTTAGAGGTCAAACATTGTATCTAGAAGAGCACGTTTCCATTAAAAAAGGCACTTACTATAGATGTAACATTTATAAAACTCAGGGTGTAATTTTTATCATTTTCTTCACAGTATGTTGGTAAGACTTAATTCGGTTAAATTAAAATCCAAAACTGAAATAGCTAATAAAACATTGACAGGGAAAATATGAAAAATTATCCCCAGCTGCAGCTAGTTATACTTGCTATACAGAAAAAGCTGAATGAGTAACTGAGTGTCTAAAAATAGGTTGTGTTTTTTTGAATGGTATTGAATTATTGAATTGTATTCTAGCAGCGTAGACTAGATAATGGATTCACTAGATTCTGCCCTAAAGGATTTACCAGAAGATCAGATAAATATAGTTGGAGATGAGAGTAAAAACACAGAAATGTCATCAAGAGCTTTCAAAGAAAATCTTGGATTTAAAACCAGATTAACAGGAGGCAGACTGAAAGAAAGAGATGGATATTGGTTGCTTAATTAGATAAGGCCAGTACCTTAGTTTTAATGAACTTTCCAGAATTACAAGTAGCGTTAAAGACCATAGCAATTTACATCAACAAGTACCTAATAGGTCTGTAAGATAATATTGCCTTTAGCTATAAAGCATCTATGGTAAGAGGTACTTAGCATTCCCTTTGCGTATAAACACACTCCAAACCTTTCTGGACAGTTTATTTTAAACGCTTTGGCTTTGTTTTCAAAATCTACACACTTACACTGCAGAATGGGCTGGTGGATTAGTCAGTGCTGATAAACCTAATTGAGGGCAGTTAGAGATCTGAATGTGAATATACACAAGACTACCTTTTAATGACCAGTTTGTAATTATCAACGGATAATTTCGATAGTTTCCATTATTTCTTGGCAAACTGAAATGAATCACAGGCTCCATGCTTACTTACAAGTTGTGTATAAACTAAAGGTATAAGCTACTACCATATCTCATGGAGCAGAGGCTGAGCAATGAGAGTGAAATGCACACCTTTGGTGATTTTGAAGAAATAAAAATGTATTTCAAAGCTATTAAAATTTTTCAAGAAAGATCAGGAAAGATTTATGAGTTGTTGGATTTATTGCAAAGGCACACCTTTCCTGGACTTCAGCTCTTTTGCAGCTGTAGAGGAAGAAAAATGTGTTTTGGTTCTTTGTGTTAAACTTAAGCCAAAACAAACCGAAACCCTCGGTCTACTTCTGAAGCTGCAAACACTTACTGCAAAAATTCCTGACCTCATATTTTGGCTAAACATCTATAAGGAACTATTGATGTGGGGGGGACACCTGTGACAGTCACTTGCTTCTTGCCAATTGCTGGGAACCGGAGAGGATATTCCAGGGGCAACATGTGTCGTCCTGCATCTAGCGATGAGCATTAGTAGTCACCCGTCATCCTCTTGCATGCAAATATGGTGGGAAAAGTTCGGTTCCTGTCCTTCCCAACAAGGGGCTGGGTGCCATTTCTCGCTAAAAAGATACCAATTTGGGGCTTTTAACTGATTTCTAATGTTGCTGTCTTCATGCAAATTCCTTGGCATGCTAAGCTGCAGCAGATCCCAAAGGGCTTATTCTATAACCTATTACACAAATACGTGTCTTAAGGAAAATATCATATGTATAGTGTGCCATTACATATCAATGATGCTTTATTACTTGCCTGTTTTGGGTCTTTTACTTTCAAGAAGCTGCTCAGGTGTTATCCTTTGGCCTCCATCAGAATGACCTAGGAAAGCCTCAGGGGCAGATGGATCTCCTGAGCTCTGCAGGCAGCTGCCGCTGTCCTCAGTGCCTGCACAGCGAGATATTCTACCCCGCTCCAGAAGTGCTTCCCCGTGGCTTCATTTACAGCTTGTTCAGGTGCTGAAAGTTTACAAGCGGTAGTTATAAAAGTTAACTTTAAAAAGTGACAGCTTGCCCTTTTCACTATCATTCTGGACGTCCTATGAATAATCTCTCACTAGCTTTTTATTATTATTATTTTTTAAACAGGTACATTTAGAAATATCTGCCAGCTCCACTTTATTCTGCTTCTGAATTGAATTTGTTGCAATGCCTATAAATGGTTATTGCAGATAGCTATGCATCATTTCAGCAATTAATTGCTTATTAAACTCTTGGTGTGGTGTGGAAATAAATGGAAGATTTCTGCAAAGGCTGATGTTTGTGATATTATCCAGCTGCTTACTGTTAGAAAATTGAAAGTAACGATTTCAAATTAGAATCCACTGAGCCAATTCTTGCATATCCAGATATGCTGCAAGTAACAGGTCTTAAAGGTCCATGAAGTGAATGCTACCATTAGCCTGTGTTGTGCCTGTCCACAGAGTATGCACACAAGTTTTGACCTGCTCAAAGATACTCAAAATTATACTTTCTCTGGAAAAAATGTAACTCAGTAAATCTTTGTGGATCATCACGGTACATGAAGCAGGAGAAAAAACATGCATTTATTGATAACAAACAGGTTTATTATGTCTTTAGGTACGCAAACTCCGTTTAAGAAGTACAGATTTAATTTAACCAAAAGTGAAGTGGTTAACTTTGGAGAAATAATAATATAAAACTTGAGTCTCAGGCAACCAATAAGACCCTGAACTGAAGGAATAAGTCTGTATGTAGGATATAAATGTGCAAAGAACTTCCCAAAGAAGTATTTGTAACACAGTCTGTCATCATGCCCACCAACAGTTGGGTACCGCTGTAGCTCTTTTTATATCCGACTCTAGCACACCTGTATGCAAATTGCAGCAGCTCTAAAGACCATGCTGGGGTCACGCGTCTCACAGCACGTCATTACCTTCGCAGTGCCTCGGGACTTCCTCGCTGGAACCTTTTTGATGAACAGTGATAAATAAATTAAAAAAAGGCTTTGCATGTCAGTTAGTTACAGGGATATATTTCAACGCCTGCATCACTCCTTATTAGATGTACCCGTCCCGGGGGCTTGTTTATCCTGGTGGAAATGCAATAAAAAAGTTTCTTATGCTTTTTACTACCCTCTATAACGATTACCGTCTATCCGCCCTCGGTGATTATTTCTTATATATATATCATATGTGGTCTAAATATTACCTTGCACAGCTAGATATTTATAGGCAGTTCAGGATTTAAGTTTTATAGGTAACATAGCACTTTTAATTGCATATTCTTCTGAATTTCGATTAAGCTGAATAATGGGATGACATCCATTTCAAATTCAAATTAGAGTAACTTATTCCACCAACGAGTGAACTTTATCTTCATAATCTAGCTCAGCAAGAGAGCGTGATATAACATAGAAAATGGTAACTGAGAGTGCTTTAACTGATGTACATGCCATCAGAAATGCAGCTGCATGTTTGACAGCTGAACCACTGAATTTTGATTTTTATTTTTATTAATTGGAAGACCCTTACAGTAACCTCTGTTAATCAGTGCCTGAGCGGCTCACAGCACATTGTCAAGAGCACACGTACAAATGAGGACTCTGCACTCATTTAAGCCATATATGTAAAAGTATCCTGTTGTCCAGTGTTTGCTGAGTTTCACAGAAGTAAAACTAGGCCTGAACATTTTCATGCACCACGTGATGTTATTTTACATCTCATAGCACATTTGTGTTGCACATAGTGATGCTTCCTCCTTCCATATAGCACCATTAATAAAGGAAATTGTACTGAGAATAATTCGGATTATTTGGAAAATAGAGGCCACAGATTAAGTAGAGGAATAGATATAGTTTTTGTATCTCTGCTAATGAATTTTCCAATTAAATGTTCCATCAGAGTTATTAGTTTTAATCAATTAGATTCAGACATACTGGGCCATATTTTCATATTATTCATATAGATTCATTTCAGTTAAATAGCAAGTTTACCACCAGACAAATAGGCCTGTATATTTTCCATTTTTTAAAATTATGCTGAAGTTGAAAAGCTCAAAGAACCCCAAAGCTGGCAACATTTGCGCTTATATTTTGGTTAGGTGTGAACCAAGACCAAAACCCAACACCTGTTTCAAGAGACACAAGAATATCAGAAACCATGCATACATATATTTTGCAATATATTTGCAATATTTGCAAAACAAGACATGTTTCCGCCAATGCAATATTCATTTTGCAGAAGCGGGATCCACCTTTTCCATACCACACTGCCAGGAATGAGTATCTCAGGGCTTGTGTCCTTGACCAATTTTAATTTAAGATATTTGGAAGGGGCAGACTCCGCTGACACATACTCTGCATCAGGGTCCTGGCGGTCACTGGCAATTAAAACCCCATCTGAAATGGTCCGTAACACTTTCCATCCAAGCGTGTTAAACCACTTTAAACATAAAATGTATTGACTAATTAATTAGTTATAATATCTTCTGAGACTTGTAGATATGATCTTCAGTTGGTCATTCAGGAACATGAGGCAGAGAGAGGCAAAAGCCCTCCCGAGAGGTGCCAGCCTGCCCTCGCTCGGTCACTAGGAAGGAACCCTGACTCTCAATACAGCCATACACCCACAAGACAAGGACCTATTTCTTACCACAGACACACCAATGTTACCGATTTTACTTATTCTTCCCTGGTTTTCTTCTTCTTTAAAAGGCTGTATTATGGAGGTTTGATCATCATCAAGAAGAAAGTTTACATTTAAGCACTCTTAAATATTTGACAAAGCCACAAAACCAAGGAAATTCAGATTCAAGGCTGAAAATCCAGACTGACACTCCAACCTTACTGATACTGCCACAAAACTCCTTGCTTTTGTGCATTGAAGTCAGACCTCTTACTTTACTAAATGCTGTTTTTTTGTAGTTAAATTATAGTAACAACTGCTCCAGTTTCACTAAAACCCACTACCTACAAGATATGGATTACTAAAACGTAACCTAAATCCTTTCTGCTGGTGGTGTGTGCATTTGAAGATAAGTAGCAGGGTGAGTAGGCTAATAATGGATTGGAATCTCCTATAGATAGTTCAGCACATCTCTAATTTCATTGTAACTATTTTTCGAGTTAAATTTACATGAAAGAGAGAGACTTCTTGCCTGCTATTTTTTTCCTTTAAGGCACTATGAGAATCCTGTTATATAAAATTATACATACAGACAAGAGAAAAGTGGCAGCCACAGTAGCATATTAATTTGTGTCATATTTCCGATGATTTTGATTGATTATAGCATGGATGATGCTGTCCCACAATAGTTAAAGACACAGTATTGTAGGAATTAACATAAAATTGGTCCTCTAACTCACCTTGCTAAAACATGTACTTATTATTTGTTTAGTGTAATTTTAATGACATTTCTACTGTTCGAGTCCTATGTACATCAGTCTTTAAGTGGAGAGAGCTCAACCGCAGCCTTTTCTGGCAGTAGAAAGATTCCCACATATTCACAAGCCTACCAGAAAGCAGACTCCAGAATAAGCATAGAAGGTGCTGGCATACCCTTTTGGTTTTGTCCAGGAAAATGTACAGAATCCAGAGAATAAAAAAGCATGGCAATTAAACAGAAAGGTTTAAGTAAGTCAGAGATGGAGGAGAGGCATATACATGGGGAACAAGCAGCTCACACACTATACATCTTTCTGACTATAGCTTTATTGTTTTGAACCACATCTTTGGCACAGCTCTTACCAGGATTTGTGAATATTCATCACCTACATTTTCCAGGAAAAAACTTTTGGGGGAAGATGATTGACAATACAGATGAAAAAAGTGTAATGCTTTTATTATGATTTTAAAAAAAAATTCAATGAGCAGATGAATTAGGAAAAATGCTTATTGTGGGTCCTAGCCTGCCTTAGCAAAATATGAATTAGAAAGGACTCCTAGTGAGGATTTGTTTATGTCAACATGGAACTTAATGAAAATTAAACCTTGCTTTATGTAATATGCTGGAAACCAAATCCCCAGCTTGGTAACAGAGGTGTAAACACAAACTAACTCCACTGTGCTTGATGATCCTACTGTGGATTTCCATCTTGCTGTCATCTGTGTCCCACCAATTTATGGCAGAGGTGGATCCAGCTGTCAGCAAGCGATTTGCCTAAAACGAGAGTAATATAACCCAGGGGTCTGCACATAAGCATAAAGAACTCCTAGGCTTATAGTTTGCCTCTCATCAGCTGTTGCTCATTAATGCTTTCCTCGCTGATATTCATTTTAAAGTCTAGCACCTTTCTCTCTACATTTGAGGCATTTGCCTTCAGTCATTTTAATATTCAAGCTACAAAGGTGTTTGCTGTCTTTGGCTCAGTTGACCTTTACTTGCGAGAAACTGAACCGAAGCGGCTGGTAATTTCTGTAAGAGGTGTTGGCATTAATTTTCTTGCTGTTCTGCCTTGTTGCTCCAGTAGATGTTTGTAGATGCCAACATTGTCTAATTTTTTCCCCTTTTACTTATGTTTGACAGGTTACTTATTGTTTATTGACTGCAGAAAGTTTCATGTGCGATTTTGCTTCCTGAGCTCTGTTATTCAGCAAAAAGGCTTTATATGTCTCACAATAAGGTGTTTTTTTCTGACATTAAGTCCTTTTTCTACAAGTCAGACTTCTAAATAAATTATTATAAACATCACTACTTAGCTGTTAGCAAACGCTGTACACTTTGATTATATGAAATGAAGAAAATGTGATAATTTACTGAGTGACACAGAATTGTCTAAAAAATGTTCGGTTCCCTTTTCATATCTTATTCGTGTACTATCAGATGAGGGCAATGACTTATCTTTCATAGAAGAATCTATACTGATGAGTGCTAGGATTAATAAGACATGTTTTAAAGGATCAATAAGACATCTTTTAAATGTATATTACACATTTGAAAAACAATGTGACAAGTACATTATTACAAGTATCTTTTCTAAGTTATAGTCCACCAGGTGAATAAGGAACAAAATTGTAATAACTGGAGACCAACAGTGACTGTAAAAAGAAATTTTAATAAATACGTTAAGATCTAGCTAAAGGCTTCTGTCAATAATTACCATCACATAATAACGCTCAGTGTTGATACCCTGGTGCACTACGCATATAAGCAGATATGAACACATAATTCCGTTCAAATTTAGGGGTCCTGAAGTAATTGCAGGCCATAAACAGAGCTGCCTGATTAGACTTTTGATAAACTTACTTAGGATTAACCATGGTTTCTCTGAATAAGTATGACAGCATCAAGCAGAAAAGTCAGGAAAGGTCTGATGTCTTCCCAACATCTTTTTTCTTTAAGTTTCCCACTTAACATCTTTTGCTTCTTGCCAATAAGTAGCACAGAATATATTACAGAGGAATCATCTACAGTGGGGAAAAAATTGTGAAAAGTAATTTCATCAAACACATGGTCTCTTTCCTGCCAATAATACAGAGTTTTAAATCTACAACCCTGATACTCGGTAGCTTGGTGACCGTGCTGGTCTCAAGCCTTCCTGTGTAAAAGTCACAATATATTTTGAAAATTATTCTTCCTCCCAAGCCACCTTTGCAAGCACACATTTGGTGTTTCGCTGCAACAAGAAGCTCAAGCCTGGCCAAGGTCGTTCTTCACCTTACTTTGAGAAGAGCGGAGCTTGCCCAGCCATGGAAATGCCAAAGGAATTTACACAGAGATTGTAAGAGACAAGTAAAACTAGGCCATGATAATACCATCCCTTCCTTCATGAGCTTAAAACTATGGCTGAGTCCATCTAGACAGAAAATATAGGCACTGCTTTTGAAAAGGGCCCGCTTTGTTTTTAATGCTGGGTATTAGCAGACAAAAACAGAGAGGAGATAACATTGGATCACCCGAAAACATTCCCAGATGCATATTTTTGGCAGGTAACTGCATTTCCTTGCAACATGATAAAGCAAATCAATAAAATGAATACAGAAACCGTGAAACTGAAATCTATACCATAGTATTCACAAGAAATCCAGCAGGATCTTGTTCAGAACCATGTGTCCAGGTCATGTCAAGATGTAGGCTGCATGGTTTTCTGGAAAAAAAAAAGAACAATTAAATAAAACAAAAAAACAAAAGAGTCAAAACCAGTAAAGTGATCTGTTCATCCCTTTTCCAAGACCAAATAACATTACTTTCATGCTACACTTTGAGAAACAGGAGTGATCAGAACAGTAGTTTGTTGATTTAGAAAATGTGGCTCTGTAGTGGCTTTGAAAAGGCAGTGAAAACAGTTCTTCAGCTGCAGAAGCTGAGGTTGACGTGGATATAGATTTCACTTTTGCCTTCATGAACTTATTAGATTTTTTTTTTTTTTTTTAATGAATCATCCTAATCCAAGCCACAAGGAGGCAAGCATCCCTGTATCAGCAGGACCACTGCAATCAAAGTCCTCCATTTACTCAGAGTTAGTCCTGCCCCCAAAGAGACTGCTTAGTGACAACACGTACTCACATGCTGACTGCTTGTACACAAACTCCCCAATACCAAGCTGGCTGCTCCCTTTCTAGTTGTAATTCCTGTAGCGGAGATGCCGTGTTCTTCTCCGCGAAGAAAACACTTGGTTTGCTCTGAAGAGACAGGCTTTGCAGGTAACTCCATGCGTGTGGCTTTCCTTTGTTCTCAGAGTTTTTACAGTCATTCTTGACTCTCAAAGATTTCCATCATCCTCTGGCCTTAATCTTCAAAATTTATTCCAGAGCCTCAGAAGCTTTGTTTGGCTGAGTGCAGCTAAGCAGTGAGCAGCTGAAACCCTTTGTAGCTGTCATACAGTTTCCCTATTTCTTTTCAATATCCATCAAGCTTGAAGTTTTATGAAACCTGTTTTAAATGTGTTATAAGAGAGTTTATTTGGCTACGGGCAGTGTTTTCATGATGGGTTTTGGGTTTTTTCCTGAGCTGATAAAAATGGAATTAACAGGTATTAGCAACTAAATTAGTTAGCAGGCATTAATAATAAAAGAACCTGTTCAGGCTCACTGAAGCAGATATAATTCTAGTTACAGGTAAAATATTTTTTTCAATAAATTGTTTATTTGCATTGCTTTTTAAGTATTATTTCTTAAGAAATTAATGCTTCTTAACCATAGCCCAGTGAACTCAAGAGTCTATCTGACACTGCCTTAGACTACTGCTCTCGCAGAAGAAACCCTCACCATCGTCTCATTTCCTCTCAGACAATGAGTCTGTATTCCCCAGGGGGGTTTTAATTCAACCTCAAGAACAGCATAATTTCAAATGTCTGTAGAGAAAATGGAGTTACAGAACACCATGAAAAGTATATGTTCAGGCTCGTCGCACGTGTGCAATTAGTGCTCTGCTGAATTTCTTACCAGTTACGAAAAACAATGACCTTATGTATCGCAATACGCTGCAGCAGCAATTTCTTACATAAGCGTATAAACTGCTTTTCCCAAAAGCTGTATTTTGATCTCGTGTTTACTTGTTCAAACGCTCTCACCAGATAAAGCAGTGTTCAAATAGTCCTTCCTTAGAATGCAAAAATGCATGGAATCCCTCTCAAATTTAAGGTTACAGTTAACTAATTTCTTTGGATGCAACATTTCCATCTTCAAGTCTTCTGTAGAAAATAACAGAAATGAAAGTGAGACCATCTGAAAATTAAATGAACTGTAGGACAACTATAAACTGGGAATGACAGGTTCAGGTTTTTCCTTCAAGCTTTTAAGTATCTCTACTAATAGCTAAAATATTTCTGAAACGGCCTGACCTTTAGATTCAATTTGAAAAAGGGCTTCTTTTCTTTTGGGAAACTGCCTCCACTGAATCATTTCCAAGCCTCCGGGCAACTTTCAGTATCAAATACACTGTTGTTACAACTATTTCTAAGATAATTTTATAAGTGAACAACAAGGGAAAATTAGCCCTAATGTCTAAA
The DNA here is from genome assembly GCF_949628215.1 of Phalacrocorax aristotelis. Lineage (NCBI taxonomy): Eukaryota > Metazoa > Chordata > Aves > Suliformes > Phalacrocoracidae > Phalacrocorax > Phalacrocorax aristotelis. Next base: position 6,898,087 of record NC_134282.1, read on the forward strand.
AAGGATGGTAAAAATATACAGAAAATCTTTTGCAACATATATGCTAGAATCCAAGTATAGCTCGTTTGATACAGACCTTCAGCTTTGCATGATTCTGTTATGGAAACTGAAAAAGCTTAATGGGAAGGTCTTGAGAGTTCCAAGCCCTAAGTAACTGGGTTATGAACCCCAGAGAAATTATTAACTTTTTTTTCTGGTGTCTGCATTTCAGCTGTGGTAGTCATTGAAATATTTGTGACGATTAAAATAGACAGAATGTTCATCAATGTTTACCATCTATATATTTCTCATAAGATCAACAAAAATTAAATGTCAAATTTTAATACATACGTGTTCTTTTCAGTACGGTATATTTGATTTGACCTAATAAAATTATATGACAATTCAGTAAATTACTGTGATAGCAAATTAATATATTTATTGTCATTACTACTTAAACATGTAGCAATGAAAACTGGAACTGCCTTCAGAATTAATGAGATTTCTATAACTTGGTCCCACTCTGGTGAAAGCAAGTGGCACTCCATTAACTGTGACATGATCAGCCTAGAAATCCTCTGTGCAAAATACTACCTTATTTCACTTGAGACTGAAGAAGTTTTGGATGTAAGGTATGTTTATTTTTCTTTTCCAAACTCTATAGCTTGGCGCCTAGTACTTAGTGGAAATTGATAAGCTCAGTTACCTGGTTATGATCTGAAACACTGGTCATGGTGATTGCTTGGACCTGGAAGACAGCTGGACAAATACCTGAATTAGAGCCACAAAAATGTTTACCCCTACAAAAGAAAAGAGGACATGAATACGTGAATAAATAGAAGCATTATGAAGCAAAGCACTTTGCCAGAACATTTATTTAAAAAAAAAAATAAAATAACCAACAGCATGGCATGGACAGAGACCTTAAGCCACTGTGAGGAGCATCAGATGATGGGTGTCGTGGTTCAGCCTCAGTTGGCAACTAAACACCGCGCAGCCGCTCGCTCACTGCCCCCACCCCTGTGGGATGGGGGGAATCGGAAGAGCAAAAGCCAAAAAAAAACTTGTGGGTGGAGATAAGAGCAGTTTAATAATTAAAATAAAATAATAATGATTGTGATAATAATAAAAATAATGATAATATAATAAAAAGGAAAATGGAAAAAAGGAGAAAATGAAACCACAAGCGATGCAGCCGCTCACCAGCCGCCGACCGATGCTGCCCGTCCCCGAGCCGCGATTGCTGCCTCCCGCCCCCGGCCAGCCCCTCCCAGGTACCGCACTGGGCATGACGTTACATGATGTGGAATATCCCTTTGGCCAGTTTGGAGCCCCTCTCTTAGCTGTGCCCCCTCCCCTCCCGGCTCCTTGTGCACCCGGCAGAGCACGGGAAGCTGGAAAAGCCCTTGACTAGTACAAGCGCTGCCCAGCAACAGCCAAACCATCGGTGTGTTATCAGCATTGTTCTCGTACTATGTCCAAAGCACAGCACTGCACCAGCTACAGTGAAGAAAATCAACTCTAGCCCAGCTAAAACCATGACATGGGCCAAGCCATGGCTGTCTTATTCACACAGCAACGCTGCTCTGTTCTTAAACAGTGGGTCAACACCGGAAATTTAACTCTAGAATTCGTTAAATTGTTCACGTAGACAGGACTATTGGAATGTGCCTGAATAAATAATGTCAGTATTTGAATGACTATATTGTGTTCCATCACATAACGTGATACGTGCCCATGGTTTACATGAACAGAGCTGAGCTTCCATTTTAGATCAGTTTTGAATAGTCTTGCTTATTTGTTTTTATCTATTTTTATATGTTCAGTTTGCTCCTGCTCTTGCTTCCATAGATGAAATGATGAAAAAGCTACTAAAAATATGATCAGAAATTCTGTCTTCATCACACAGTCTTTCAGTACAGGTTCTTCTCGGTGGCAATCTCCAGCCTCTACGCAGACATTTTTTTGGAGGAAGGTATTTTGTTGCAGGTGTTCATCTATTAATTTGTAATAAATATAGTACCTGTTTAATAAAGCAAAACCAGCAATATCCAATGACAGCCTTGGTTGATCTAAAAGACAGACCTCCAGAAACCTTGTTAGCTTCTCTCCCAGGAAATCTAGGAGCTGGCAGGCGCGGTAGGAGCAGCTGTTCTCACACGTCTTACAGATGGCTGCAGAAAAGGAAATGAAATCCCCTCTGCGCTCAGACCTTTAATGAAAACTGTATAAAATCCTGAACTGGTTGAAATCATCTCCAAGGACCAGACTTGCCTCTTGTATGGACACAAAGACTCAAACACCGGCTGGATCCTGCGTGTGCCAGGTGAGCACATTGCCAGATGTGCCTGACCGTGGGTCGCAGGTGGCTTCTGAGGCTCCTGGCTGGGAGCCAAGACCGTCCTTCCTGAGAGCCATAGCATTGATCATACCTTTATAGAGAAATAACATTACATAAGTTTTACATATTTCTACATCAATATATAAACATATAGATATAGCACTTATTAAAATAGTTTACATATAAAGAGAATACCTATATAAACTATATATCAATATATAGAGAGAATATAAGAATATATATAGTATATAAACTATATATAGTTTATATAGAGAGAGAACTGTTCTGACTACAGAATACACACCAAACTGAAACATCTAAAAATAGGAGACCTAAGTAGGAATGCTGGCTTATAAAAAGAAGTCAACAGTAAAATGCTTTCACGACACAGCAGCAGGTTGGGTAGATAGGTGCAAGTCTGAAAGGCTGCTCAAAGTTAAATGGTGTTAGGAGCAGCGTGGCAGGACAAAGTTTTGGAGTGCGGCTTTCAGTGGTGCGATGCAAGGCATGTTGGTTTAACAATATCGGCAAGGTCTGAAAGTGTTTCGCGTGCACTATAACTTCAAAGAGAGCCTGATTTATAGGGTCCCTATGATGTATCTAAATGTCAAAAATACATAATTTATGAATTCATCTGTTTAGAGATCTATTCTTTTCCAGATTATGTATACTAAAATGACTATACTCCATGTAATTCAGCTCAATTTCCAGCAGATTACTCATTTGAAAAGAACTGAGAAAATAAGTGTTTGCTATTCATTTTGCACAGAGAACAGATGTCTACAATGAGCTTTTGCACATCCTAACATGAAAACTTGGATTTGTCATCAATGATTGATCATCTCAGTGCTGCTCTCCAAATATGCCTTTTGTTAGTTACGCTTCTGGTTTTTTAATAGTGGCCTTGAAACTTTCTAAACCTTTAGCAGGTGAGATAATTCGCTTTGTAGTGAAGTGACTTTCTTCTCCAACCAGGTGAAGGAATAGGAGCTGCCGTTCCTCACTCCTTCCAGCTTTGTCATGGCATCTGCAACAGTGCAGACCCTGGCACCATCCCATAAGGAGCCGTCCCTCTTACAAAAGTTCATACGCAACAGGGCAAAATAAGCCTCAGACATCTTACGCCCCTTGTCTGTCTTTGCCACACACACTTTTAAATCCTAAAAAGAATTATACAATTGCATGAGAGGTTCAGTAGATAAGGGTAGAAACATAAATAATATATGAATGCAAAATAGACACAGTTATTATACCATAATACAATAAGACTATGTAGGAAAGAGTTCATCTTCATATCAATATTTGGGTCATTAATTTGAAAATAAATACAGAATACAGAATTCTAGCTGTAATGCTCTGGACCTCTTTGATGGTCAAGCAAAACCATACTTTGCTTGCATGAGAAGGGCTGAAGCAAAGGTATCTTGCCGTGTCCGCTGCAACGGTGGGAAGGAGGAACATATCTCGCTGCCCTGTTGCAGAGGGTGTCCACATGCCCTAAAGGACCCTATGAGCCAGAGAGGAGAAAAAGCCATTGTTCTCCTTGTGCATAACACTTAGCACTGACCAGCTCTGCCATGAATCACTGCATGGTAGCAGGAGGTAACTTCTCTGATATGGTTTCTCAGCCCATATACCTAACAGCCATGTTGCATTAATTCTTGCTAAGACGACTGTGCTGTGTTTTTATCATGGGCTGCCTACGATAGTTAAGAAAAAAAAGTCATCTTTGATCATTTTTACCCATCTTACACATCCTTTTTAAGCTTCTTGCTGCCTTGTCCAAATTCTTCTTGAATCTTCATTATGTTCCTGTTGGAAAAGTGCATATTCAAGCAGTAATAATCAGATTTTTAAAAAGTAATTTTGTTGGTTCTGGTGCTGAACATATGAAAGAGAAGATCCTATACTTCAATTTGAGACGTATCTAACTGAAATGGCACAATATATACTGGGGTGGGGTGTTTAAGGAGCTTTAGCATACATTTATCGTTACCTAAAATGACCATTATAAACCACAGTCCACAGCAGGGAACAACTAATCATTTCTTTGTGCCCTTAAAATGTTTTCAAATACACAAACACAGCTGAATTTTAAAGGGTTAGTCAACATGATATTGGGCTCGGAGTCAAATTGGCTCCGAAAGCAGACAACTCAGGATCTTTCTGTCTTCAGAGAATTTATGGTCACATAATATTAATAGTTGATGCTATAGCCAACACCCACCCCCTGGAAATGGTTTTGTAAACCAAACAGTGCGTTACCTAGTTTCAGGTTACAGAGCAGCCAACAGCAAGGCATTTTCCTATAGTTTATACTGTATAGTTAACACAGAACTTCAGGTTTTCATTAGAAGCTATTTGAACACTTCCTAAATGCCAGGATCCCACCGACACAAGTGGTATTTAGTTGATACTCAGCACCTTTAAGGCTCAACAATACCTTTGTCCTTGCCTGGGCAACTACACTGCCCATTAAGATCAAGGTCTCCATAACTAAACAGACATGAGCTAGGTGTGGGTATGAGCTAAATGATTTGAGAAGATACAAGGAATCCTCCTGAAAAGCAGATAATTGAACCTAAATCCCACAAGGATATATTACCTCCCTAAAAATTAAGAGACTTCCTCCTCTTTAAAAAAATAAATTGGACTTAAAAAACTATTCTAATTCTGTATAGATTTTTGTGTGTGGTAGGAAAATATACAGCTGTATTTAACTGAGCCTTTACAAGGTCATTAAGCCGGCTTACAATTATTAATTTGTGGGTGGTGTTTGTTTTTTGAAGTGGTTTGCATAATCATAATAAATATACATAGGAACGTTGAACCTACTAGCCAAAGCGCCTGTCCTCTATTATAAAGAGCACGTTACTGCCATCTGGGTGCAGAAGATATATTGCAAGGTAGACCAGTACATTTTCATAGGAAACCTAGAATATGGAGGAATTTTGATTCCTGTTTGTCCACATTTCAGATATTTCATCCAGTTCCTTACAGTGCTAAATCAGGCACATTCCAAACTAAGCAATAAACGGGTTGTCTCTAATCTTCAGGAGTTAGAAATATAAGAGCTGATTAAGCACTGTACAGTGTTTATATCAAATTTTGCATTATTCAATCAATCTGGCAATTGGAGAGGTGCACTGTAGGGTTTAATGCTAATAAGGCCGAGCGGAAGAGGAAAACAATCTCATTACTGGAAGGTCCCACAGTATTTTGCCCACTTACCTTATTCTTCTCTCGGAAATAAGAAAAACATTTACAAAATTTTGCCAAACAAATGCTCTTCAAAGTGTAAAGTGATACTTTCTGCATAAAAAAATGGACCATATTTGTACAATGCAATTTCAGATTTCACTTATAGAAAAATTTCATACACATGTATATATTTTCATACATATAAATGTGCTAAAATTATCCAGAAACAAATTTGACATCTGCAGGTTAAGAAAAACCGATCACAAGAAGCGGTACTACTACAAGGGAAAGGTTACATTGGCTCAGACTGAATGAGCCATCTAGCCATGTGACTAATAGCAGATGCCAATAAAAAAATGTAACAACAAGCCTTACCATTAAACTCGTATAGAATAAACTCCCAACCTCCAGCAATTTCTGAACAAGAAGTTGTACGCAGTGTTAACAGGCAGGTGATATTGATTACAAGACAAAAAAAAGCCTTTTCATTTTTGTTTATGAGGTTTTTAATCCACATGGTTTATCTGCCTCTATTCAAAATACAAAATTTTTAAAGGTGCGCACAGGAAAAAAAAAAAAAATCAGGGTACAATTTAGGCTAAACAACACCTCGGCGTATGAAGCGATAATTCAGGTGAAGCAGGAAAGTTTTCAGCTGGGCTGAAAAACAACAGCCCTTTCACTACAGCGAAGGAGCCCGTGGAGTTTGAAATCATTGAAACTTGGCATTAGTCCTTTGAAGCATCTTCCTCCACAATTATAGATATGAGATACTGTCAACGGCCAGAGACATCCTGTTATAATTTTTGTGTTATTATAGTTGTTGTGCAACTATTTTTAGTTTCAAATCTGTCATAGTCGTTCACCTGTAAGAAGAAAATGGTCTAAATGTAGTGCAACCTAGGTAGTGTAAAAACTGCCTGGTTTTGGAGTTGAGTCCCTAAAATAACCTCTGTCAAATATAAATATTCTGAAGATAATAAAAAAAGTGGCTGAACCAAATTTGTAGACCTTTCCCAAAAGTTCATCTTGGTACTAAAATTAAGTATGAGATGCTACATAATAACAGGATTTCTTTTTTTTTCTTTCTTTTTTGTTACCTAGAGGTGCAAAAGAAGATTTAGAACATCAGGACTTCTGCCAACTTTAAAAAAAAACTATAATGGTATTTCCTCTGCCAGAAGGGACAGCAAGTTTGCAGGTTTGACTATTTGGGACCTGATTTGTAACCCAAATTATTCTGAAGTATAATACTAATTATAATAATAATAATAGTATTTGGGAATTACAATACAGCCACACCCACCCACCCACCCCCCACTTTATATGTGATACTAAACGGAACATTTCCATGTGAGCAGAACCTTTGCAGTTCATTTTTAATAATGAATGCATTGCACTTGAGGGCAAATTGCTTCTCACACAAATTTGGAAACTATAAATTGTCTCCATGGTTTCCTCAGGAAACAACTCTGAGCCTGATCTCTCTGGGCAAATGTAGTAGAGGAGCATGTGGTGCCAATGCTTTATTACTGGCACGGATAAAGAACTTCTCACATAAATTATCATTTAGAAAATATTACCATAAAATCAAATTAGGAGACTTGTGAGGACCTCCTGGGTCTCTGATAACATCCGTAATAATAGCATAAATACGAAAATAGCTTATTTGATCTTCTGCAGTTCACAGATCTCAGTGCACACTGGTTAAACCCGAGCAGAAGGCGGCAGCCGAGGGGGCTCAGGCCGCCGGGGTGGCTGGGGCTGCACACCGACAGCCCGCGGAATAGCGCAGGTGAGAAACCTGCCAAGGAAATTGTCGCTGATATGAATAGGAACATTTTGTGCAGATCAAGGGATAATGAACACCATGAGGCAATCTTTGCTCTTCCAAAATACTCCCTTAGATCATTCAAATCCATAAAGAGCAGAATGGCTTCAGCTGACCTCATAAAAGCAAAGTCTTTTCTTTCAAGGTTGTCAGCATATCCCCATCCCACTGTTTATGCCTGCTAGGGCTCTATAATCACTGTTTGAACTCCACTGCCCAGCTCTCTGCTTCCTTCTTTCTGCATAGCTACAAATTTCTCTTTACCGTTAAATATTTTGTGAGGCAGCGTCTCCTTTCTCTAAGAGAAAAATTCATTTAAGAGTAAGAATGCGGCTCAGGAGATTCAGAGGGAGAGACTTCCCCATGACATCTCCCCCAAATGCCAAAAACCTGATCTGTGTTGGAACATAACATTTTAATGAATCCTATAAAGTTCCCTTGATGTTCTGATCTGCATTACAGTACCACAGAAGATACATTTAACAGGTAGAAATGAACATTAGGTATCTACCTTGATTTTTATAGTAATAGAAAATTGTTTTCCTGATTATTATAGCTTTCCTAGCCTTATAGATACACACATTTTATAAAGTTTTCTAAGGGTTTACATTAATTAAAAAAAGTAATAATGCTTACAGAAATCCTTTTTCTGTTCCTTTTGATGTTTCGTGCAAGTATTGTACATATAGAGGAACGAATCTGCTGGGCCGTTTCGTCCGTCCTTTGGTGAGGTCTTGTGCTGTTCCCTGTCCAGAAGAAGGCTTAACTCCGCGGCATTTCCTTAGGCACCGTATTTACTCTCATTGCTAGAACTGCAGAGCTGGCTGGGGGTGGTTCCTAGCTGGGAAAAGGGCTGTTGATTGCTTAGAAGCTCACTTTTTTTTCCCAAAGTTTTCAAGACACTCGTTCTTTGCTTGTCTCCATTTGCCTAGAAATAGTCATTCCTCCCCAGATTCCCCAGCCTCTTCCTCCTCCGCAGTATTGACCAGACCACAGTCCTCTTGGGTGCCTTCAGCCTGTGACCAGCAAGCTCTGCCGTACTCGGACTTCCCTTCTAGCCACGTGCATTAAGCTGTAATGGAAATCTATAACGCTACTGGTCTAGATACAGCTCCGTAATGAAGAATTCATATATAACTTTTTTTTCAGAGGACCTATTTCATCTTGTACTCTGGTTAACAGTGCCGTGATTGCATGGCAAGGGCCACGTTTGATTATTGCCGACAGCACGAGAGAGACCGTTCCCTTTCCTATCTCATATTGCGTTGTCAAACAGAATTTATCAGAATTTGTCTTACAAGCACTTCTTTTCTGCAGGTGTCACCACATTTCCAGCGTTAGATTTACCATCAGATTGCTAGCAATGCAGACAAGGAATCTGTGAAACTGAGACAGTATTTTGCATTATTTCTACTTTGTCAGTCAGCACTTTGCAAATCCCTGATACTCTGTGTACGCAGTGCATGGTTATGTTATGTTAACTCACACACAAAAAAAATCTGTTCTGAATAATGTTGTCTGATAGCATCAGTTTTCTGTTACACAGTGCTGCAGTTCATACAGCAAGCTTATAATGATTTCCAGTAATTGGCCAATGGCATTTTTTTTCTACCTTATGCTTTTCAGTTTAGACTCGTGTTTCATCAACTTTCCTATATGTGTGTGCACACGTACGTACATTTACATGTACAGTAGAACTCTAGAAACATAGTTTAGACATAAACTTATCAGAGAGTTGGTACAATTGAAATATCTTTGTATCGAATATTTTGTCAAAACCAGGTTCTGCATATTACTCTGAGTGAGCATTAGAAAGGTGAAAAAAATACATTTGTAGATTCCTGCCTTACTCAGGAGTGCAAAATATTAGACAGCACCTAATCCCTTTAATGTTTTTTGGAATGTGTGCTGACTGGGTATTTTGACATAGTTAAATGACATTTCAGAGGCTTGTAAAAGGGTCTTTCCTCTCACAATGCAATGTCCTGTGCAACAGCTCCTGCCTGGAGTCGTTTTAAGGATAACTGTCATTGATTCTTTTTCTTACTTATTCTTGCATACAGATCTCGTATCTAACAAATACAGCAGCTGCCTTGGGAGCAGGGCATGGGAACATATGGGTAAAAAAATTGTATTCATATTTACTTTCATATGTAACAATCCTAGTTACTGCAAATACTTTACTCATGGGGCAGTCGCAGCAAGCAAATCCCATACCATTTCATTCCAATTAATAGTAAGGCAGAATTTACGTTTATTTATTATTCAGCTGGTTGGCCAGCCAGTGAAATACTGCCCAAAAAGTACTAGCTAAATAAATTATCTAGTGAAAAGTTTACTGTTTTGTAATCAATTTACAAATCTGTGTAGAACAAGTTATGTGTTTCCTTCGAAGAAAAATAAATGTGGATTACAAAGAGAACTTGAGAATTAGATTTCGTTTCATATTTTGTGGCAAATTTACCAGCAATTAAATATCACCTCTAATTTACAGTAACTCGTAGTTGTCCCAAGGTAATGCCAATACAAATTCAGAAAGATACCCAGCTGAACCATGACTAAGAGGAACAGGAAAAGGCCATGCCATTTTCTCTTCTAATCTTGTTTTCTTACTCTTCCGACAGCCAATACAGCTCCGCTTTCTACTGATGAAGGTGCTGTTTTGCTTGAGACTTTGTTTTCTCTAGTTCTCTCTTACCTGGCCTCACCTTTATCTAAAGGAACAGTTTTCCATTGCTCTTGACTTTTGTGGTCACGCATGTATATATTTTTTATTTTGTGATTCCTTACTAACACAAATTATCTTTTCTGTTGAATTCAGTACTTGGTCAAGTCTTTAATAATTCACTGAAATACACCAGCTACATTCAAACACATAGGCATGGCAAACATCCATTAAAAGATCAAGGAAAAGCAGCTAGCTGTTCCTCTTGACATATTGTACCCGTCCTCTATCCAAAAGAAAACCATTCATGATTCAAGACTTCAGCTGTTATCCCTAACTGAGGGCGGAGGCCCAAGTTTATTCCCTTGTCTATCAATCACAATTTCCACAGACACACTTGGACCTTGCAATTTGTGTTCTTCACAGTCAAGGGCTCGTAATAATCACTGAATAGAAACCTTCCTTAAAAAACACTACTTCTGTAGAACACAAGAAAGTCAGGGCAAAGGTATCATAAAAACAATTCAGCAAACTATATATATATACCTAGTTTAGAAGATATTTATTCATGGAAACCATTTAAATTTAATTTCCTGCAGACTCTTCATGTAACAGCTTCTAAATTTGGTTCATTGCTGGAGTTGGCAGCCCTGACATGGACTGTAAAGTCACTTAGTTACTTTATTTTCTATAAAATAACGGCATTTTTTTTAATCTCTTGGCCTTGCATCTCCCAGATCTGGTCAAACAATGTCAAAAGTGAGAGACAAAAGTCTTTGATATTGTCATATGCCAACAAGTTTTGACGTAACATGCAATGCTTTTCAGTCACTATTTGTTGTCAATATTCCTACTTCAGATCCATTTTGGTTGTAATTACATTATTAATTGCAATTGTAGTGGATAGTAAACTGCAGCAGTATCATCCTAAAGAAATCCTTCAATCTGGGCTTAAAATAAATTTTCCTTTTTTAATTATGATGGGATTTATCAGGAGCTCAGAAAGCCTTTACCTATTTTATTTCAAATCTGATCAGAGTAAGACTTAATCCTTCAAAACTAATGCCGAAAGCTGGTATATGTAAAGGTTTTGGATACACTTTAGAAAGGAACAAAATCAGAACTATAATGAAATTTCAAATGTAACAACTCTGAAATTATTCCTAATGCTTCATGTTACTTATGAAGCTTGAGCAAAGGCAAATATATGCATCTCCACAACTATAATTTACTGCCTTAGAATCAACAGCCTTACAATAAGCATTTTGTAGAGTTTCTTTGTGCATATTAATGATTTCTACAAAAATCACTCTTAATTATGCTGTTTCAGTTTTTGCTGCTTTGGAAGTTGTCCCTGGAGATGCTTCAAGGAAGATCTATGGGGAGGAGGAAAGCGCTTGTCCCTTTCATTAGCAGTCTACATTTAAGTTAATTCCCTTGACTCATCTGCTTGCTTCTCTTTCAGGCAATCAGTCCTTTGCTGTCAATGCCAACTCGCTGCTGGTCAATGGCAAACACTCCAAGATTCCTTAAAGGGATCCAGCTGATTAACTTGGGAGACTTCGCAAGGAAGAAAAATGGCCTTTTTTCCTTTGAAGATTCATCACCTTAAACAGAAATACTATATTTCAGAATCTGAAATCTATATTTATACAAAATTCAAAGTATGAGGCTTTCCATGTGATTTCCTAAAAGGATAAAAATACACAAGCATTTCTCTGTCCGTGGCATCGTAATCATTTGAATCGTATCTCTCCCATCCCAGTATGAAAGGACTTCACAAATGAATGACGAGCAGATGGCATATCATTTTCTCAACTGGAGATTCTTGGAATCGATTTGTCACTCATTGAATGCTGGCAAAAAACACTTTTCTGCCCCAGTGAATAGCCTACATAGTTTGTATAGTCTCTGATGGTATTTGTTTAACAGCTACTGGTAAACATAATAAAGGTTTCTATCAATTAGATTTTTTTTGTTGTTGTTATAAATATCACTGCAGTCATCAGTGACTTCACTTCTTTGATTTTGCTGTCTCTGAGCTGTATTTTGGTGCATGGCTCCACTCTGCCTGCAGTATCGCTGATGGCCATATCCAGGCACTGCCCTCTCCTGGCTGCCCCCATCCACACAGCCTTATTGTACACACCTGAGGTTAATGTCTGTTGAGCCCAACAACCCAACTTTTCTCACTTTTTCCACCATTTAGCAAAAGTCTGGCTTAGCACCTATGCTATTTCTGTCGTAGCTGCGGTACTCATGGCACCCATGTGTGACACACAGTGGACATTAGTGGGGTGGTTTGGAGACAAACCTGCAGCCTGCAGAGATGGTCCTCCAACAAATGCTGCCTTTCTGTGTAAGCTCTCAGATACTGCCTAAGAGAGTAATGCAGGTATCTCCAGTTTGATACCACTGTTTCTTATTTCAAGCACCTTTCTTAATTCCATTTTTCCTTTTTATTATGCTATTATGCACAACCTGTTGCAACATTATCAACAGACTGTGGTTTGACAGTCCCATTTTCCTGAGTTATGCAAGTAACTACCAGAGATGCTACTGTGATCCCTCGTGATATATGGGTCAGTGCCTCCCATTCGCAGTGCAGAACTGCCCATCTATCAACAGCTTAAATGATCTGTTAATAATATAACTGATGCACAGTAAGATTTATCTGAACCATTTTGTATATCATAAGATAAGAAATCTAGAAACCATTACTCCTACTTGAGACAACAGAAACACTAACTCACAGCCTGTGCCTGGGAGAATTATAGTCCATCAACATCACGTATTTTATGCCATTCCGAGCCTCCTAGGATGTAAAAATAACAAGTTTTTGTAAGTAACTTCTCAAGTGCCACATTTTTGGGTTTTGAGGTTGGGGGTCATGAGAATTATCCTTCTTCCAGCTTGTTCTACTATTTCCAACATAGCAAATATATTAGTGGGTTCATTGTCAGAAGTGCTCTACCCTAAGCAAAAACTTTCCAAATTCTTGACACAGTATTAATCACTTATCCAGCCTTTTCTGCTATCAGAGCAGATGTCTAAAGCACAGAATCCACGTAGGGAGCCCTTAGAAGTTTGTATTGTTTCTACCGCCTAAGGGGTAGATATTTAAATTTTCTTGATATTGAGCCAAATCTGTTCTTATCACAGTTACACAAAGCCGCCGCATAATTCAATAGACAAATTGTCTGAATCTAATTAATCGATAAAATGACAAATTATAACACTTTTTAAAAAATCTATACTTAATAGATAGCCAAATGGCTACAAACCACATTAGGCATGAATCGGATACCATCTGTGATAGAAGGCATGTTGAGTAACACAGTCTAGATGCAAAGCATATTGAACAGAACAAAACATACCATATAACAGATTTATAGTCTATAATCCACACAGAAAGTCTGCTAAAATAGATCAGCTCTGTCACATAACACTGCTTTCATCTAGTGTCCAGGAGCACTGCGCCACTTTGACTCATTTAGCAGATTGGTTACGTGCTATTCCTGATTTCATGCAGTGATGATTAAGGATGAAAAATATCACAGACAGTTGGCAACTGCAATAAATCAAAAAGCTTTGTTCAATTTTGCTTTACGTAGTTGCATTAGAATTTTTTTTTTAAAAAAAGATCGAATTAGTCATGTAAAATAATTGTTATCTGGGGAAAAAAAGCCCGTCATGATAACTTTGGGTCTTCAGATTTCATAAGCATTCTAAGACAGGGATGTAAATTAAGCTTTAACAGGCTGTTATGAGCCCACTGTCAGATGTTGCATACACACTAAAATTAGTTTCAACTGAGACTTTTTGTTTTGTTGAGAATGGTCCAAAGCTGTAAGCGAAGTAATGGTGAGATGAACTCCATTAATCAAATAAGAGTTGGCACAATTACCTAAGCCACTTAAGGTATTTTTATGTATGCCGTTCCATCCTCCGCACCATAGACTCTCCTCAGACATAGTAAACACCTGCTGGTTTGAGAATTATGGAATATATTTTCTAAATTTACAGTGCTCAGATACCAATTTGAGTCACCAAAACCTGACTTTGACCTTAAACCAAAGCTTAAATTGTCCCCAAAAATGAATACATAAAGCCACCCTAATGAATGCTACTAGTATTATTGTACGCCTGATCATGACAAATAGCTCCTGCTAAACCGCATAACAGCGAGATGTTGAATCATGAGGCAATATTAGCCAAAGTTTCACGTTTTCTTTTCTTTCCCTGCCATGTGTCATAAAGCAGCAGAGAAGTAATGGTTGTGCTGAGGATGCGGAGCCGAACCTGTTGATTAGCCATCCTCTTGTCAGCAAAGGAGCTGAGACGTGGGTGTATACGATACAGGCTATATAGTTTCTGCATATAGCTGTCAACAACACCATTACAGCACCTTTAATTCACTCTGCAGCGCACACTTAAGAATCCTCTCTGGTTCAGATAACTTGTATCACATCGGTCCCAATAATAGCATGGAATAAAATATGCGACCACCACAGCACCTGTCTATTATATCAGAAGTTTCTAGTGGAAAACAAAGTGCAATATTTACAATAGTTTTCAAATTTGGATCTTTGGAAGCCTTCTGTCTTACTGTTTAATCTGAACATTTCAGAGAGTGTAAAATCAGGAGACTCTAAGGTCTCACGGCTGTGTAGTTTCATTTATTTAAAAATTAATCACAGACTGAAGAACAGTAGTCCATTCCCACAAGAACTGACTCAAATTCTACTGCCTTAAATTTACTTTGTTGCAATCTTTCCTTTTAATAAAGTACTCACAGTGATTTAAGTGTGACTGATGGTAGTAAGAGAGGTTTATTAGGTTTATTATTATTATTCTATTATTATCAAATTAAAGGGCATTTAGGGATAAAAAGGTCCTATATAGCTGTCATACTACAGTTTTCATTTTTATGTGTGTTTATTTAGAAAACACACTCAAAGGAAACATAAAAGTATGAACTCTGTAACTAAAGTATTTTAATTCATTTAATAAATATTCTCCCAAAACCATTTATAACAAGCCCTGTAAACAATAAAGCTGTGTTAGTTTAACATTAGATTTGCTTACTTGCATGCTTTATTCCTGTCCCAACTCTGGACTCTGCTGTTTTTCAGCTGGTGAATTCACTGAATGAAGAAACATCTCTCAGCTGCTTTTGTGCGTGGGGACACCGGTTCTGACGGAAATCTTTCCGAGGTTTCTTCTGTCAAAATGGAAATTACATCAGCTTCACCGAGGAGAAATAAAACATAAGGATTTCAAACGCACATGTCCTCTCTCCGTTCCTGAAGTTACAGAAAGTTGTTGAAATCTTCGCTTCTTTAAAAAACTTCCTCCTTTTCATGACTGTGAGGAAAAGCTGGGAAGCATGTACTGAGAATAATAGCTGCAGAGACATCTTCTTAAATCTTAAAAAAACATGAAAGGACTCAGAATAATAGAAACATCAATCGAGTTAGCACAGCTGACCTACCATAGTTTCAGCTTGGAGGATATCAGTGTACAAGTGTAAGCAAAATTTAAGGCTTCTTCAGCTTTTCTGAGAGCGCTTCAGGAACAACAGATGAACTATACTGTTATCCCGAGGAAGAATAAGAGAGAAGGTCATGACAAACTCTGGGTCTTGATGTAGCTACAGGAGTGATTCACCCGCTTCCGAGCAACAAAGAGTCTGCCTCAAAATTGGAAAATATTTGCAATTTGATCACGTAACATTTCATTTCATCATATCATGTATTTTTAAAATACAAAACACCTTTTTTTCAATGGAAAACATCCAAATATTAATGTTCTTACAAATATCTCAGCAACCATGCTTGGGAACCAGAAAAATGTTCATTTTCACACCCTTGACTGCCAGCGCGCCGAGGTTGGTTTTTTGCACTGCTGTCACTCATTGTCAAGTAGCCATTATCACTTCACATGCAACCCCCAAAAGCCAGGCTTGCTTTGCTACACCAGATCAAAAGTCCCTAAGTGGAACATGGCAATGTTTTCAAAGCACTTTCCTGTGTTAATTTCCAATGTAATTTAATACATAAATTAAGAAAGCAAATTATGAGAATGTTTGCTGTAAGAAAATGCAATTGCAGTTATGTCAGGTGAGTTCCTACCTGTGCTGGAGCTGACAGTGGCCCAACACCCGGAGACTGCAGGTGGCTTTGGGACTGGCAGGTGGGTGCACGCTGACAGTCTGTCACTTGCTCATCAGCGACTTCATCACAGTTCATCATACCAGTAAGAATTCACTCCCTCTAGCTTCTTCTTTGTACATGTAGTTGCAGATGATAGGGTAGATTTACCCCGTTCTCTTCAGATGGGCATGGAGTAGAAACGCAAAAAGCAGGAAGTGAATTATATATGCTTTGGATTATAACAATTGTGTAGTTAAACACTGGAATTAATAGATCCAACTTAATTGCATTTAAAATCAGAAAAGCTGCATTATGAAAGAATTTTCGAAAACATTTCTTCAAAAGGTGCCTAATACGTGAAATTTCACGGGCTTATTGTTCCATATCAAGTCAAAATATTGGGTCCGGAGTGATAAGTAATGCTGCCCGTATAACCTAAAATATAAACTTTAGGTTCTAGATATGGACAAGTAGTCAATGTAGGTAATTAAAAAAATTGAAACTGATAGAGACTAAATACAGGTTATAGTGCATAAAATTCAGTAATGCAGTGCTCATTAGTGTATTAATATTTAATATTTCTCTCTTTGCTCCCTAGCTCCTGTTTGATTTCTCTGTCCTACCTAAATAATGGTAAGCACTTCTGTAATGCTCATGGATGCATTTGACTTGAACAATAGGTGAAAGAAAAGGCACAATTATTTTCTCCTCTTGAACTGCATAGGCTTTCTCAGTACATGATGAATGTGTTGTTTTTTCCTATCCCTCCACCTTCGCCATCTATTATTGCACGTTGAAGTACATGGAGTAAAGCTTCCTTAATTGTTTATCACAAGTACATGCAACCACTTACTCTAAAAGGAAGGTCTATAAATGTGAAGTCCATCAGCCACGCTTGTTCAGGACTTAGGTGTTGTGGTTCAACCCCAGGCAGCAACTCAGCCCCCGCACCCAGCTGCTCACCGACTCCCCCCTGGTGGGATGGGGAAGAGAGTCAGAAGAGTAAAAGTGAGAACACTCACTTTGAGATAAAGTTGAGATGAAGACAGTTCAACAGGTAAGGTAAAAGTCACACACAATCAAAACAAACCAAGGAATTCATTGACTCCTTCCCATTGGCAAGCAGGAGTTCAGTTGTCTCCAGGAAAGCAGGGCTCCGTCCCAGCCAGAACCAGCACATTAGGCAATACTGCCATTCAGAGAAGGAATGTGAGATGACATCTAACACTTTCCCATCCTGTAAATACATTGCTGAATCAGGGCGCTGAAAAGAAATAGAGCCCTATTACGATATTTTGTCCGCGTGCTCCAAAGGAGAAGGTGCAATAAAATACAACTCCATTATACTGCAAATGATTACATATTTATAATGAATATAGAGAGGCTGTGCCCAACTGATATATGAAAAATGAAACATATTAAACTACAGTAAGAATGGTTGTGAAGGAAGGGATTCCCTTAGGAAACAGTCTAATTTCTAATACATAAAGCAATATGTCCTCTTCCACATCTGCTCATCCTCAAGAAGGTTTTCCTGATATTCAACCTAAGTGCCATTTTCCTTTCCTAATTTAATCTCATTATTAATAGCTATGTTTATTTTCATTTTGCTAAATTTTCGTTCCTGAATGTTTGCTGTAGGCAGATTTCTTTTCCCTTGCTTCCCAATTCTGGTCTCATCTAGATTTGGTACTGTATACATCAGGCCACCAGCCCTTTAGCAGTTCTTCTAGTCCCTTTCTGGCACCCTTTCCAGCAACACTTCTACCATGTTACAAGCAAGCTGGTTTTGAATATTCAGTGGTATGACATCAACCAGAGTTAAAAGCACTTAAAATCTTATGCCAGGCAAAATGGACTATAGGGTCCTGTTTGAAAAGCGGGAAAGTAAGGACAGGGAGACAGAAGAACATGGGGAAAGCATTGATGGATGCTTTCACACGTTATATCGTTGGTATTTGTCAAGTCACTTCCTCTTTATTTTATTATTACAGGACTGATTGCTTAGCCTGGAGTACAGTGCTCTGCTTGCATGATCTTCAAAAGGAAACCATTACCTCCTAGCGAGAGAGATCTATATGTAGCATATACTGGAAGCATTTAAAGGTCTGAAGATTAATTTCTACTTGTATCTTTTGAAAACATCCCCGTAGTTGCAAGAATAATATTGTGGCACCACAAAATGTGTATGCATTTGTAAGGCACTAAAGTACACGGCAGTGAGGTTAGCAGAGCGGTAGTCTAGGCTGGCACAAAGAGGAACACATTGCTTCCCTGTCTCCTGTAGCTTGTAGTCTCATTTCGACTCATCTCACCTAATGTTAGGATGAACTTGTGAGACCTGGAAAGAAATAGTTTTCCATTCCAGCAGTATTTTTCTGAAATGCCATATACAGATGAGCCAAAGGTGACCTGAAGTTTGGCACCACAGAAGCAAGAGGTCAAGAGCCCCGAAATAGGCACTACCAGGGACCCAGTTTGCAAATGATTGATTTCACCATCTAACAGACAATTCAGAGGTATAACGTACATCACGAGCTTTCAGTCTGGAGTGACGTGAACTTCTAGAGCCAATTCCTGAAAGAACAATTTGAAGAAAACTTTTTAATGTGTGAGCAACACGCTGTTTGAAGAAATTCTTTATGCCAGCCAGGATATAACACTGACATTATTATTATTATTATTATGAAAAAAGTTACCTTCAAAATACAAGTATTACGTTTTATTGAAATGTAAGAACAGTATGTACATACCAGGTGGTACCATGTAACCCATTTATAAATCAGAAGCAAAGAATGGATGGGGAATTATATCTTGTTCTAACAAATCGTGATCAGTCCCTGAATGTGAAAATGTAACCTGTTTCAACTCAGAAACTGGAACTAATTAGGATAGTTGTAACCTTGAGAACAGGGTGCTTCTCTTTATTTCTTCACAATGCAGAAAGATGAATTAAGCATTGATAAGAGCAGTCCTGAGAACTAAACAAATTCATGTTGCATCTGCTTCAACAGTAAAATGAATGTTATTTTTTAAAAATTTCATTAAAAAAAAAAGTTCAATTATATTCTAGAAAGAATTCTAAGATATGGTTTAAGGTGACCTTAACCTTGCTGGTCTATTGACCTGGATAAGGAAGCGGGGTGGGGGAGGGCAGGGGGAATGATTTAAGTAATGCACAATTACATTAGCAGAAAGCGTGAATAACCAAAAACCACAAGAGACAAGTGGCACGTATACACAACTGCAAAATATTTCCAAATAGACACTGCAGTGACTATAATAAGTAGTAATCCACAACTTCTGCTGTTGTATACATTTCCAAGACATTACTTAGAATGACTGGTGAGTGACTTCTGGACTAGGTTACTTGTAGTTGCTGAACCCAAAGTGCAATTTGCTTGCACTGGACTTAAAGTGATTCATTGTTTTAACTCCATTTCACTTTGTCAAAAAGGACGGAACATAATTTTAAGCAGGATTACTTAGTCTCCTCTATGAAATGTCTTCCACTTGTCTTGACTTTCCTTTTTTCTTGCTGACACACCAAAGGTCATTTGATTTGTCTGTCGTTACGGTTTGTGGGTGTACGCAAGATCCAGTGACCTTTGAATCTTAGTTCAATATGCTTCTACATCAAAACGCTACTTTATATAGCAAAATTTAAAAACTATGGGTATTGGCTCAGTCTGCTTAAGGTGATTGTAAGCTAAAGACATATCTGAAATGAGGAAAATTCTGCCTTGACCGCAATTTTTTGTTTCTTTAATTTTGTATTACATTTTGATGCATTTTCTGGTTATTTCTCCTTAAGAAGATTGAGGGTTTAAGCTGAATCATAGTTAAAATAAAATACATAATGTGAGTAACTCTTCAAATATTGCCATCTTTAGTGAAAAATACTAAGGGAGAACGAAGAAAAACTCTGCTGGGGTTTTGAATTTACATCATATCTACAGTACCTTCTTGCATTTGCTTGTTGGGCAAGTTCACCTTTTTTCCCACCATTCAGAGAGCACCCTGCCCAGCAGGATCCACATCCATGGTTAAGGTTTCTAGGCAGTGATACAGCAAAAGTAAACACATTAGACTAAAGATTTCATCTCTGCAGCAACACATAAAAGAGCAGTATGCCTGCATTTATTGTTTTTTGTCATCCCACCATCTTTTTGTTCTACACTTGTCAAGACATTTTGTCACTTCATTCTTTTGAGTTTCTTGGGACACAACTGACACATGGTAAATTATGGAAAACAAACACAAATATTAATCTATAGCAACAGAGCATTAAAATTTCTCAAGCTTTCAGCATTTGAGATTTTTTTCAGGAAAAAAAAGTTCATTCTGAACTTAAAAATACATCCCAGTTCCAGAGATAGGATTTCCTAGGATAGAAAACACCGTTTCATCTGTACGAATCTATATACAAGAATGTCTAAAACTTCCCAATGTTAATCTGGTCTTGCTTATAAAATACCACCTTCCTTTTAACTTCTATGCAAAAGTGTAGTAAAAAATCTCCCTGACAGCAAATTACTCAAAAAACTTTATCTAATAGTTACTTTTGATGATGTGATTGTTAACTACAGGTTTCTATAGATCACAGAAATGTTCTCTGAATGGTGTAAGGAATAAGCGGGGCTGTACTCACCATGGGCATGGAAGAAGAGACAAGTAACGTTACAGAAGTAGCACCTTGTACTAGTGAAGAAACCCTCACCCTCGGTTTTCTCCAGGAAATCTACTTTCCAAATAAATGTCCCCAGAACATCAGTGTCTGCCAAGACATCATCTTCTTTACACTATTCTTACTCTGCATATGTAAAGTCAGTGTACTTAATTAAAACTATTTAGGCTAACAGACTCTTGCTCACTTAAATATTTGAAAAAAATTAAATATTCAGTTAAACATTCAGTTGAAGCTGAATCTGTTTTCTTAGTCCCTTCAAGGCTTATGTGGCCCACTGCGTAATAAAATGTATTTTATAACTATAGATTGTTGGACACTATGACTATAATTTTCTTCTGCTTTCCCAGAACTAAGGACACCACTATGAATTTATCCATGGGTATGACACAGGGATTATTCTATCAGAACAAAATATCAAACTCCATCAGACCTTTTCACAGAAAAAAGGGAATCCTTCAGAGGAGCTGTAAGAAGAAAATGAGTAAGGAATATTTTTTAAAGCTTGTTTCTTACCTTTTCTCTTCTTTTTTTTTTAAGTTATACGCACTCTAGACCTTTCTCTCTAACTTCAAACTTAATGGCAAGCCTGTGCACAAAGGACACAGCAAATAGCACAGCACAACCACGTTCATCTTACTGCAGTATCTGTTTATTTGTGCTATGGGCAGGGATTTTTCCCTTTCATACATCATTCACTACTAGGCAGACTGATTTCACAATGTCAACTCAAAAAACAACCTTAGCATGAAGAAAATGAAAAAGAAAGGAAAAAAGGAAAAATCTATCTTTTGTTGTTGTTTTGAATATTAGCCACTCTGGGCCCTAGATTTCATTTTCTCTGCCCTACTTCAGAGGCTGCATTGATAGCAAAGGTCACATGAACAGGACAGAAATATAAATAACATTTTCTGTCATTTGCTTGGCTTTGAAAGTCCTTCTATTGTCTATGAACACAAAGAACATATCATCTCTCTGATGCACCAAGAAAGGCCCTGATTATAATGTTTCGTTGCCTGAACCTCTGTTTAAATTAAGAAGCTGTTTCGGTGATACTTTCAAAGGCACAAAAGCAGTTAACGCATCCAAGTCTTCCTGGAAATTAATGGGAAGAGGGAGCTTTGCATACGTTTGTAGCTTTGTTACAGCTTTCACCATCTGACCTCTGTTTCTGTGGTGAAGCAAGAAAAATAAGCCAGTTCATAAGGGCTGGATAAGAGCTTTACTTACTGAGAGACCCAAGCATCCTTTGGTAATAAGGATTGTTCACCATCTTTCTCGTGTTTTTGGACTGTGTTGCAACTTGAAAGGAAAAATAAATTTTGCTATTGCATTTACTAACCACTTCAAGTTTAAAATAACATATAATTGGAGGTAAACCTAACTTCATTAATTAACAGGAAGTGAAAATATGCATGCAAATCACAACTGAGACTTGATAAATTAAGAGAAGAGCAACTACAATTGCTTTGACCATCCATGTGTCTTATCATCATGTAAAGAGAGCAGGTAATCAACTCATGAAGTTGAACAAGAATTGTCTGTGAATAGTCCTGCATTAGACAACGAGAGAAAGCAGCTATGTTATTTTAATCTGAAGCATCCCACATATGATCTCTGTTCTTGAGAGTGAGTTTTTCATTTGACTCTCCAATTAAGAGAGCTTGCTCTTTGGCTAGAGTGAAAAAGATTTGTTTTAGGATAATACAGAGACTAACTTTATTTCTATAGCCATAATGACTTAATAATTAACAACATTCAATTCTGCCATACAGATGTATCGTGATCATTTCAATTCATTTAAATGAGGTGAACAATGCTTAAAGTCCACGAAAGGAGTCTGAACTACAAGTAAGACTCAATGTAATGAAGATTTAATCTTCAATTTTAAAAAAAGCATTAATGATGCTTTTCACCAAAGGGACAGAAATGCACGAATCCATCCATCTCAACAGGAATGGAAAAGTGAAAACTCCTCATATACCTGCTAGTGATTTTTGCCTCATTTATCTGAAGTCACTGCAGTCATGAGGCTCAGTCTTCTAGGCAGAGTGTTTCAATCTGCAGAGTATTGCAGATAACAGCAGCCCAAGCATTGTAACTACAGTTTTAACCACTTGCTCCTGTGGATATTGTGCTGAAGGGAACCGTCACAGGTGTTTCCCATAGATACTGTTGGTGAACCAAGATAGGAAAGAGGTTATGCCTCTTCTACCCTTATCTGACCTTTATTTTAGCAAATGACTTTCACCAGTTCAGCCTCAAACACCTATCTTTATAATTTCAGGTCTGTTTAGGTGGTCCCCACATGCTGAAAGCAAGTTGGCATCTTTTAATTTTGCTGCAGCAGGCAGATGTCAGGCCTCAGGTCACCAGTCATCCTGCTCAGGACAACAGGCGTCTGGATAAATCTGCTGATGCATACACTTGACATCTGTTCTCTAATAGATACAGAAATAGGACTTGTGTGGGCCCACTGTGAAGGAGCTGCTACCAGCCTTCAATCTGGGGTAACAGCTCTGGGGCTACCTTCATGAGCAATATTTGGTATCGTACCATGCCCTTTCTTAAAAAAAAAAGTTCTCAGCTTAGTCAGCAGCATACATTCACTCCTACAGATTTGAAACAGCCTTGCAATAAGTCTATGTGGCTCATGAGGGTTGACATCCTTACTCCGAGCAAAAAACCCTAAACACATAATCATGGGGCCTTAATTTCATAACGTACACAGTTGCTTTTGCCCTAGAAAGAAAGAGATGCCTTTTTAAAATTATTTTTTATCAGTTCAGCCTCCATCTAACATAAGTCGATTCCTGCTTATGTAGGTCAGGAATCCCCACTGGGCAGTTGCAGATGCATTGACAAGAAACTCACAGGCCCCAGCTCAGAGAAGCTGAAGAGGAGGCCCAGGTTTTTGTGATGTAGGCCAACACATTTCCCCTGCTCTCGCTCATCAAACTGTGTTTCAAATGAAGAAAACAGCTTTACAATTATTACTCTGACCACCTTCTCTCGTCCTTTCTATCCTTCACCCATCAATCCCTCCTTCACAAACCAGCAAAGGACAGAAGAACAAATAAAAACCCAAAACAACATGGTGTTTGCCAAGCTGCATAGTTCACTGTGACCATCCTCTCCCCCAGTCTCCACCTGCCTCTGCTTCAGCAAAAACTAGTTAGCCAACATCTTTTCATAGGTTAACCTATTTCTGATGAGTCTTCAGGAACACCTAAACCAGCTGCATACTAATTAATAACTGGCTCTATAAAAGAAGCAAAGTGCAACAGCTTTCACTCCTAAAACTGGTGGCCCTGGTTTAGCTTGGTAACAGAGTTACTCATTTTGGACTGTGAGGATAGTAGGTTAACTTAGATTCATGAGTCCTTCCATAACCCCTTGAGGTCTTTACACCATGTACATATGTGCAGATCCAGGCAAAAACAAGGATGACAGATAATGTTGTGGGTTGGTGTTTTTTGTGGGCAGCTAATTTTTGGGAGCCTGGCTGAAGGTGCTGAACAACCCTAACGATCAAAAGCAAGCTGTTTTTACATCATTAATTCTTTTGCATAAAGTTTCAACACCAAAAAGCTATGGGTTTGGTGCACTACTCGTGGTGTGCAGTATTGTAACTACAAATGCATTACTTCATCCTATCATCAGGGAATATTGGCCAGCAGTGTCATGAGGTCTCAAAGAGGGAGAAACTCAGAAGGAGGACAATTGGCTGGAAGGGTTGTTGGCTTAGTTCCCAATTAACTTATCTTTTGGAAGAAAAAAATCTCAGCGAGGGGCAACATTTTACATGAGGAAAATACAGGGAAGAGCACTGCAGAAACTGAGATTATTTTCTTGTTCATATTGAAGAAGTGCTTAAAAATGAACTCATTAGAGGCCTCCACATTGTACATAAACTGATCAAAGTTCTCTTGTATATTGAGCTAATCTGTCACACAAAGGTCCAGAGTTAATCTGTCTTGCAAAGGGCCGGAGTTCCAACGCATTAAGACATTACAGGGTAAAGCTCTGCAGAGATGTCAAACATCAAATCCCTTTGAAAACAGTTAAAAGCAAAGTCTCTTTACCTTGCTGAGTGCCACACATCAGCTTTGCTAATCCCCTACAAAAGTTAAATCTTTAGAAGCCAAATTATAAGTTAGTATAACACAGTAATTTATTGTCTTATTATAAAAAAGTAATAGCAGAAAAAAATCAATTTCAAAAAGGCTCTTTTCTGTGTCTAACTTGCCAATTTTGCAAAACTGTAATTTCCCTTGTGGGAAATCCATTATATTGTGAAAATACTACTGTACGTATTGGCTGCTTTTCCATGAATTATATCCAAACTTTTGCATAGCACATTGTCATTATGCAGAAGCAACAGTCTCTAGTGGTGGATCAAATCTATGATATAACCTCCTCCTCTCTGGTCCTTTAACACTACTCATCTCAGTGCATTACTAAGAATACTGAAGGTTAATCATGTAAAAGAATTCTTTCTCCTGCAGAGAAAGCTGTTTTGTCTAAAAACCAACGACTTCAAAAATTCTAAATATGTAAATGAGTAATCTGAACTGCCTCACAAATATCACTACATTGCCCGTAAATATAATGTTCCATATAAACTTTTAAGGCCACTATAGTTTCCTTGCTAAGCATTTCTCTTTATTTCAGATTTGCTTTCCTCTGCAAAAGAAGAATGTGAAGTTCACTTGGAGAAAATATATGTCCTGGAGGCATCTATAAAGAATGACTTGGCTTTCTCTGGAAGTGCTTGTACTATTTTGAGAAATGGATATATAGTAGGGTGGTTACCAGCAGTTCCTTTTGTTGTAATTTCTGAAATGGAGCTTCTCATGTTTCAGAGAATAATTGATTTTTTAAAATAGCTTTCCTGTAGCTATACAACTCATTTTATTCTGGCACTTTTTCTTTTTTTTGCTTCTTTTTTTCCTCCTCTCAGATGCTTAATTACCTTTTGCAATAGTATACACAATCAAATTACACAGCTGCTAGATAGGTAGTTTCCTGGTATCCATTAGCATTCAAAAAAGAAAAGAATGCCTTTAGAATTTCACAACAGACTCCAGTTACCTTTTTTATCCATTATCATATTATAAAAATTGTGCTTTCAATAAAACTACTAAAAGAATGTGAAATCTTACTTTTATTGTAACAGCAAAAAGTTAGGCCTAGAATTTAAACTTTGTCTGCATTAACATCCCTTTGTGATTAGGTATTCAAATGACTCAGTGCTCTAATGTATATGATATCCCGCTGAAGCACAAGAGTGTTCAGAGTGACTAGATTTAACCTTCAGAGATTAAAACCATAAATTTAGGTCATTATTTCAAATCTTCTAACCGATGTTGATGTATGTTGTTGTAGACACTTACCAGTGCAACAGGCTACAGCCTCAAGCCTTTAGATCTCATATATACATACGTGTATGTATGCACACACACACAAATCAATGAAAATAGCATATTTTTAGCATACAACATTCTTCTTCCCTTTAAGCAGATGCAAAAGGAATCAAATGTTCACAACAAATTTAAAGAAATACAGTCCCTGTTTTTTTCAGATGCTTTGAGAAGGATACAAACCTGCCCATATCTACCTCATCTCTGCTGATTCTTCTCCTTCTCCATCAGGCCCTTCATAGAAAGTTTTTACCAACATCTCTTGCTGGGAAATTACCACTTGTTTTTAGTAAAAGCAAGCAGCTGCAACCTTAAAACGGAGAGTCTGCACATGGCTGCTGCCTGATTTTCCTCTGGTTTAGCTTGCTGGGATTTTTAGCTTCCAGATAGGGAAATTAGGATACAAAGACCATTTGAGACTTATCAAAACAATGCCTTGCACTCGCTGGACTTTTTGCCAAGAAAGGTTTTGAGGAATGAGGATGGAGGAGATGAGTTTCATTGGGAAACGATGGATAACGTAGGCAGCACTTGAACAGTAGTAGCATGTATGAAGTTTTCATTTAGCTACTGATTTTAAGTTGTGGGGTGCATTGGGTTTGCATGGCAAAGTTTTGGTAGTGGGGGGGCTACAAGGGTGGCTTCTGCGAGAAGCTGCCAGAAGCTTCCCCCCATGTCTGGCAGAGCCGATGCCAGCCAGCTCCAAGATGGACCTGCTGCTGGCCAAGGCCGAGCCCATCAGTGATGGTGGTAGCGCCTCTGGGGTAACATAGTCAAGAACTGGGCTGGGGGGGGAACCCAAACTGCTCAATTGTAGCTGGGGAAGAGAGGACTGAGAAGGTGTGAGAGGAACAGCTCTGCAGACACCAAGGCCAGTGAAGGAGGAGGGGAGGAGGTGCTCCAGGCGCTGGAGCAGAGATTCCCCTGCAGCCCCTGGGGAAGACCATGGTGAGGCAGGCTGTGCCCCTGCAGCCCGTGGAGGTTAGTGGCGGAGCAGATACCCACCTGCAGCCCGTGGAGGTTAGTGGCGGAGCAGATACCCACCTGCAGCCCCTGGAGGTTAGTGGGGGAGCAGATACCCACCTGCAGCCCCTGGAGGTTAGTGGGGGAGCAGATACCCACCTACAGCCCCTGGAGGTTAGTGGTGGTGCAGATACCCACCTGCAGCCCCTGGAGGTTAGTGGCGGAGCAGATACCCACCTGCAGCCCGTGGAGGTTAGTGGGGGAGCAGATACCCACCTGCAGCCCCTGGAGGTTAGTGGCGGAGCAGATACCCACCTGCAGCCCGTGGAGGTTAGTGGCGGAGCAGATATCCACCTGCAGCCCGTGGAGGTTAGTGGGGGAGCAGATACCCACCTGCAGCCCCTGGAGGTTAGTGGGGGAGCAGATATCCACCTGCAGCCCGTGGAGGTTAGTGGGGGAGCAGATACCCACCTGCAGCCCCTGGAGGTTAGTGGCGGAGCAGATACCCACCTGCAGCCCGTGGAGGTTAGTGGCGGAACAGATATCCACCTGCAGCCCGTGGAGGTTAGTGGGGGAGCAGATACCCACCTGCAGCCCGTGGAGGTTAGTGGGGGAGCAGATACCCACCTGCAGCCCCTGGAGGTTAGTGGCGGAGCAGATACCCACCTGCAGCCCGTGGAGGTTAGTGGGGGAGCAGATACCCACCTGCAGCCCGTGGAGGTTAGTGGTGGAGCAGATACCCACCTGCAGCCCCTGGAGGTTAGTGGCGGAGCAGATACCCACCTGCAGCCCGTGGAGGTTAGTGGCGGAGCAGATACCCACCTGCAGCCCGTGGAGGTTAGTGGCGGAGCAGATACCCACCTGCAGCCCGTGGAGGTTAGTGGCGGAGCAGATACCCACCTGCAGCCCGTGGAGGTTAGTGGCGGAGCAGATACCCACCTGCAGCCCCTGGAGGTTAGTGGCGGAGCAGATACCCACCTGCAGCCCCTGGAGGTTAGTGGGGGAGCAGATACCCACCTGCAGCCCGTGGAGGTTAGTGGCGGAGCAGATACCCACCTGCAGCCCGTGGAGGTTAGTGGCGGAGCAGATACCCACCTGCAGCCCGTGGAGGTTAGTGGGGGAGCAGATACCCACCTGCAGCCCGTGGAGGTTAGTGGCGGAGCAGATACCCACCTGCAGCCCGTGGAAGACCCCACACCAGAGCAGGTGGGTGCCCGAAGGAGGCTGTGACCCTGTGGGAAGCCCACAACAGAGCAGGCTCCTGGCAGGGCCTGTGGGCCCGTGGAGAGAGGAGCCCACGCCCGAGCAGGTTTGCTGGCAGGACCTGTGGCCCTGTGGGGGACCCGCGCTGGAGCAGCCTGTTCCTGGCGGGCGGCACCCCGGGGAAGGGACCCACGCTGGGGCAGTTTGTGAAGAACTGCGGCCTGTGGGAAGGACCCACGCTGGAGCAGCTCATGGAGGCCTGTCTCCCGTGGGAGGGACCCCACGCTGGAGCAGGGGAGGAGTGTGAGGAGTCCTTCTCCTGGGGAGGAAGGAGCAGCAGAGACAAGGTGTGATGAACTGACCACAACCCCCATTCCCCATCCCCCTGTGCTGCTGGAGGGGAGGAGGTGGAGAAAATCAGGAGTGAAGTTGAGCCTGGGAAGAAGGGAGAGGTGGGGGGAAGGTGTTTTAAGATTTGGTTTTGTTTCTCATTACCCTACTCTGATTTGATTGGTAATAAATTAAGCCAGTTTCCCCAAGTCGAGTCTGTTCTGCCTGGGACGGTAACTGCTGAGTGATCTCTCCCTGTCCTTATCTCGATCCATGAGACTTTCATCATATTTTCTCTCCCCTGCCCAGCTGAGCAGCTTTGGTGGGCACCTGGCAGCCAACCAGGGTCAACCCACCAGATGGGGAAAGACAACTAGCCCTGAAAACACCCTTTACTCTGATTTAGTGCAAAGGAAAATAATTTGCCAACCTAGACAGCAAAAATATTTAAAATAACATAAGGCTTGACCTATGACTTATTTGTCACGTATTAGGTTAGTTTTCCCCACCCATGTTTATTCATCATCTACTGGTCAAAAAATAGGAGAAAACTCTTGAGTTCACAAGAAGCCAGTGTTGTGTAGACATCAGGTGCATTGTGGAATGATGCATCATTCAAAGGGAAATGTTTAATATTGGACTAGTGCCCAAGTATTACATGACCATATCTATGAAATCATGCATGGAGGTGAATAAAGGTGTAGTCATGAACTGTTTCTTTCAAGAGACAAACTAGGAACACCAAACGAAGTAAGGCTAAAAAAACCCAAACCAAACCAAAAGAACACAAAAACAAACCCCGCACAGGAGATGGGCGTACACACCCAATGTAAAGGTGCGAAAGTCCTTGTCACCAAATGCTGTAGATATGTAGATATTATAAGTTTATATGGTTCAACAGGCTACTTGGGAAAGTTCAAGGAAAACATCTGTGAGGGATTATTATATTCCAAGTTAGGGTTCGCACTTCTGGTCATGGAACTGTCTTGGTTACAAACCCTTAAAAACTAGAAGAACAGTATGGGGCAGCAAAACTATGTTCTCGTTCCCTTCCTTACAGAGCTACTTTCAGATGGAGCAGGCAACACAGTTCTGGACTGGATGCTTACCTTTGCAGTATGGCAAGTCTCATGTTCATGTTATTAATGAATAATGCTGATTTTTGAGTTGTTTTATTAAGGTCAATGAAATCTTCTTCTAAGTGAGGATCATTTTTACAGGCCCTGACTCCTCGACCAGACACTGATTTGACTGATCCACTTGGGCATTGACTAACAGGAAAAGATCATGGACTTTGGGAAACACACCAGGTAGGATGGCTGCTGAGGAGTATTGTACAGCATGCCGCCCAAGCATGTCACCAGAGACATTATGTATTGCTGAAGCTCCATACACAACACAAACACACTAGCACAAACCCAAAAAGAACCATTCTAAAGGAAACTGAGACTTTATATACATATGCATATACATATACAGATAGTCTCAGCAGTCTACACACATTAATATACATACATGAAAATCCCTACGGTGGTTGGCTTTTAACACAAACACCAAAGCAGAACTATCCCTTGTGAGCCAAAGCTCTAACATGAGGATACAGATTTACATACAGTCATGCCACAAACCCTTCAAATGAAAACAAAGTTGATGACTTAAATCCCCTCAGACTACTAGAGGCAGATTTTTGGTAATATTTCTGACATCAGTTCTATTGTTTCTCCCTATAATGCACTGACCTAGATCTGTTGGTGTAATTTTTCAGCTTCTAATACTGATAATATTGCTTTTAGACAGTGGTTTCAGGGCCCTTTTGAGATGAGTTCTTCAAAGCTGTAGCTTAATCCATTCTTTATTAGCTTCTGTAAAGTGATTACTTCTTCAGGGCTGGATGGAAGTACTTAAAGGAAATGAGCATTCTGTTACCAAACATCACTGCTCTACTTCCAAAGCATTTGCTGGAATTTTAACGCTTTAGGGTTGAATGATGAGGATATAAAACAAGAGAGGACACTAACAGAGAAGTTTCATATGGTAAATATGTTGACACTATGACAATTTTTTAACGAAATCCCAAAATGTGACAGGTGCTCAGGGACTGATGGCCTGTGACGGGCAATCTTGAGGTCACTGGAGCTGATACTGCTGTTGAGATGTCACTTTATTTTTTAGTTCAAAATGAAAAATTGCTCCCTACATGTAGTTTATTAGAATCCTGTTGCAACTAAGGGCTAGAGGAAAGGCACATCGTAGTTGCAGATTACCTTTGCAATGCTCCTTCCATAATGCACAAAAAAAGAGATATAACGAAATGTACTGCATCTGTCAGGCTGTAGTTAGATGGGGACTTCTTCCTCTGCCTGTGTGAACTTGTTTCACTAATTCCATGAAACCTGTGCTGATAAACACTAGGTTAGGATGGCTTCAAGGAATACTGATTTGACTAATAGCTACAGAAAATAAGTACCACCTGTTATCATGGAGAAGTACCTGCCTCAAGGGCAAAGCCTGTCTACCAACTTGACCACAGCTCTATAATTTCAGACTGCAAGTCCAAAATAATGAAGGAATTAAAGAAAAAATGAAAGAAAAAGACTAATTCATTTCAGAGCTGTTGAAACACAAAAAAGTTAAAAAACCCCAAAACATTATTTTTATAAACATCTGCATATAAGTCCAGCCAATGGCTGCTGTATATATTCCACAATAAATAAAGTTTTAGAAAGCAAAAAGCATTGTGAAGTTTCTTTAGGAATAACAATAGTTCCCTAAAAACAAAAGGGTGAAAGCAAACCTGTATTAAAATACACAGCACGTGATACCACTGGCAAGAGGATTGAGACCTGATCTATCACAGCGTTAAGACAATGGCTGTGTTCCTAAAATAAGAGAAAAGAAACAGTCACCCTAAAGGCACTGTTCATGTAAGAAACACTAGAGTAAGGCCTGACTCAGAGAAGTGCAACTTGTGGTGAGTTCCTGAACAAAAACAAGCCGCACAGAGACTTACAAAAAGAGTTTTGAAGGTAGACAAACTTTTGAACTCATTTAACAAAGTACTTGTAGTTCCCATCTCAAGGTGAAACAATAATAAATAGATAAAAAGTTAATTGGGTCCCCAGGCCTCTTTAAAAAAACAAAGTTATATTGAATTTTTTAAGGAAAAATTGGCATAGGGCAATAGGCTCTTACAAAACCTTATTACTGAATCATTCCAGCCTGCCACCCTTCACATGCTTAAGGAATAACCAAGTACAGAGCCAGACATTCATTTTAATAAAAGAAAATACAACAACCACAAGAATGCAGATACTTGAGGAAAAAAATGTTTAGAATGAAAACCGGAGACAAACCTGCTTCTGGGGAGCCGACAGCAGCTTTGCGGTGCCGTAGGGGACACAGGGGTGTGGGCAGGGTACCGCTCAGTGCAGGTTCAGGCACTGCCTTCATGCCTCCAAACCACTGGTTTACAGGAAGGAGGGAAGCCTCCATTTTGGAGATTTTTTTTTTACAAAAAGATTCCTAGGGGGAACTTGCAGAGTTTAACAAACTCTCTGCTGTAGCCCTTTCTGGCTCCGGTTTTGGTAGGTTGTTACTCTGGAAAAATTAATAATCTCAAGTCAACCACAAAAATACTGTCTCACCTGGCAATTACAACAGAGCAGCGTAACCCAATCCATTCCATTTCCAGTTCGGCCAGAAATAATTCAAATTTCTGCAAGCAATTAACTTCACACCAACATGCCTCAGTTTACCTATTTGGGGTAGCATCACACATCCCTAAAGTGTCATAGTCCCTCTGGGTGTCTTCTGCTGAGTACAACAATAAACCAGGACTATCTATAATGGCTATACCAACATTTATTTGCCCTGCAGTAACACTACGCATCCCATGACACTGTCCTCAACTAAGACATGGCAAGAGGAGAGGGCAGAGCTGCTGCAGGCAGAGCAGGTGAGGTGCAACCGTTCAGGTTCTGCCTCTGCTTCTGGGGTCAGCAGGCTGGTTTTTTTGGAGCAACAGCCCAGTCTGTATTCTCTCACTTTTTGGGCAAATACGGAACAGAAGAGAAAAACAAGGGAAGTGTCTTCTGCTGTCTCCCATCGCAGTGCTCAACTGGGGACCATGCCTATCTGCAGATTCTGCATTCAGATCCTCTAATGAAAAGGTGGTGTTATACAAGGACAAACACAATACAGTGGTATTATTGCTGACTTAATTGTAAAACCTGTCAAAATGTTGTGGCTTGGCTTTTTTTTTTTTAATAAAATGAGAAGAATGTTTGTAAGAAGGTAGGAAATAGCAGCGTACAATAGTATTGAAAAATCAGATGTGAGAACTAGAAGTCGAGTGCAGACAGCACGATAACCACCGTTTGGTTCCTCTACATTAGCTTCCCTAAAGGAAGAGGCAGAAGCAGCCCAGGCTATTTTGGCAATTACAGTAGTTCCCTGATAAAATCAGTCAGTTGGATTTCAGAGCATACTGCTCCCACCACAAATTTCAGGATTTGTCTGCAGATTCAAATGGCTTTCTAATAAAAATAAATTCAGTCTGTGAGGCTGTCAGGTGCATTTCAGGAGTTCTCATTTTGACAGAGCCTATAGAAAGCACATTCTGCGGAGAAAAAGCACTCTGCATAGGGAAGGAATAAACATAAGGACTGAATGCAAGAGAGTGACAATTCATTCAACCCTGATTTATACTCTAATAAAAAGAACAAGTACAGGTTCCATAGAACTGCTCTCACCTGCATCAGGAATGTTTCTTCCTTTGTTTCCCAATGTATTTGTTCTGCAAATGCAAATTCATTTTCAGCTGATCTTGACCATAACTATTGTCTCCTGTTCAGTTCTCTATATCATAGCGTGCACATCCCATTTGCCTCATGTTATGGCCCCTGTGAAAAGGGAACACGAGTTAATCTTTGCTAAGAAGCACAAATGTCAGCTTTTTCTTAAAAAGCTTGGAGAGCTTGTCTTGGGTTCAAGGAGCACCAACATTATTGAACATCCACCCAAAAGCTGGTGGCTGAACTGTGTAACCTAGCCCGGGTGCTTGGCTTAACTAATCACCTACCTATCCCAAAGCCATATATTAAGAGTGAACTCCCTGTGCTTTAGCAAGTCTACACTACAAATGATTTTAAGTTCTGTCACTTAATTTTCTAAATGTAAACAAAATCATAATCTCAGAATTAATTCTCCATTTTTACTCCCAGTACCCTGAATTCTTTGAAATTAATACAGGCATTATATGTTATCGTAAATGATATATTAAATGCATCTCAATTTTAAGCCTTAGATTATTGAAGAAAATTAATGTTACATGAAATAATAGAAAAAAGTCAGCAACTCATGTTAGGGAAAGTATACAATCATTGTATGTGTTCATCTCATTAGGCAGGACAAGTCTATTGAGAAATTTTGTCGTCTTTTTGGTGGAGATAAGCTACATTTTTTAGAAAAGTTTTTTTTTTTTTTAAAAAGACAATGCTAATAGAAAGTCAATCAAGCATTTTGGTAGGGTTACATGTATTTCCTCAATTTCATATCTTGGCAGCAAAGCCAAATAAAGCTTTTTTAAAAATTTATTTTAAATAATGTAGCTTGTCTTCCTAAATATTTGATCGTGTTATCAACAGGGAAAACAACATGGTCTGTAGGACACAGCTTGAAACCTTGAGTTCTGTATTTTGCTTTGCCAAACACCTGGTCTGAGTTGGTCGAAACATTTCACCTCCGTTTCCTCTCTCATTCCTGTTTCTTGCCTGCTCTATTTTGGTTATGGCCTTTTCAGAGCAGGAGCTATTTATTGTTTTGCGTTTGTACAGTGCCAGCCACAACGGGAGCTTGGTGCTGGTTGGGACCCTGCTGTGAAGGTCCTACTGGTCACCTTTTGGGGACCCTGGGAAGGATCTTTTTCTCCTCGTGACACACTGGGCCATACCAGGTGCTGTGTTTGTTGGCTTGCTTGCTTTGCTGCTTCTCAGCAGTCCAGGGAGGCAGAAGCTGTGTGAGGTCTGTAAAACTGGCCACACTTTGGCACCCATTTAATAGCATTTTGGTTCTTGGATAAGCCAAGAGTGAATTAGGAGCAGGAAGGGGGATGGTGTGAGGGGCACAGGGCAGCCAGGTACCCACCAAGGTATGCAGCTGGGGAGTAGAGAGACACCGCCACCACCACACCCTAAAAGGTGACATGATGGAGGAAAAGAAGGATGCCATTCCTGCAACAGCTCTCAGAGTGATAGTGAAGTGATGTCTCAGTTAAACCACATTCCAATCCACTTCTGTCCTACCGTGGAGTTTCAAAGCATAAAAGTCTGAAGTGGAAGCACAAGATTCTGTCAGGACAGAAGTGATGAAAGGGCTGGATGAGAGCTGGATTTATTTTATTTTGGAAGGAAGAAGCACTTGTCACCGCTCCAGCTTTCTCTCATTCCAAAATATTTTGCTCCTCGCTAAAGCCCTTGGGGTACTGGAGTCAATATCAATCAAATGGAGCCAATCTTACAATACTGAATTTAAATGTGCTCTTAATAGTAGGTCTGCCTCTAAGAAATGTTACAGCAGAAACACTCTTAAAAGGCAGGTGTAAGAAGTTGCTGTACCTGGACTTGCTTTGCACAGCTTAGCACTCCTCAGTGTTTCCCAGGGGAATGGCTTTAAGTCACCCATCTTTGTAATTTTCCTTGCAAAGTTTTCTTTAAAGGAATGCTTTCCAAGGACAGGGTGTATTTTATACCTTTCAGCATCCATTTGGAAAAGATTAAGAACACTATGTCCCAATGCTATAAACATTTATGTATATGATACTACAGTTGCAGGTGGCTCTTATAAGTATGGCTAAAGTAAACACAATCAAGGGCTACAAATATTTACACATTATTACAGTTTCCTCAGGAAAAACCCCCAGGACAGATACACATTTGCTTTAATCTGCTCCCAGGATATAAAGCAGCCATAAACCTATTCTGATATCCTCCAACATCCACTGTCCTTACTCCAGCAATGATAAAAATTTGCTGTAGTACTCATTATTTGATTAGTATTCATAACGTGTAATGCTTTATTTGATCCATAGCACTCATTTGATTTTTCACCAGGGCAAAATTGTCATACACATGATACATGGAAAAAGGACAGAATTGAGCAAATAAGCTTCAAAACAAAGTTGTTAAATAACACCATTCCTCTGACATCCTGTGGCAAACAAAACATGGCTGTATGAGAGTTACTACCATAAGCATGGTGGCTCACATCACTCTCACCCTCCAAACCGCTCTCCAGGCTGCCAGTCGCATCAGCACAAGAGCACGTTTCCTTCTTGGTTATTAGGAGTCCTGCTTACATTTGCTTTCAGAACTACTACTTACTCCAAACCTTAATGAATCAAGACCTGAATCTATGCTTTTCCAGTGACTCACTGTATTGTGTTTACAGTAATTGCTCAGATGCTTTCACCAAATGTTTTTTTTGAGTAGCTGAGCACCTTCAGTTTGCAGGTACCTCACAGAGAGACTTATTTTTAGATCCTATTCTCTCTGCCTGTTCAACGTCAACAGTATGAAATGAATTCTGCTGGGCTAAGCTGTCCAAGAGCTGTAAACACAGGTATGTAAGCTGCTTTACAGGAGCTGTTTTAAATGTACAGCTGGTTTACAGAGAGACTAACACTTTAAACGTGACCAGTCTTGAGGGCTAGTTCAGAATATTGTTTTACTAATCTGCTTGACTTCCGTGACACATAAAATAATGGAAACTGTTGTGAAGGGCAAAAGCTATCGTGAAATGAAAAGCCGTGATATAATTTGAGGTCGCTCAACTAACAGGAAGGATATAAATAACGAATCACCTTGACATTTTTCGGGGGTTACAGATAAGGGTGATAATCGAAGTTCACATGATGCAATTTATGGTAATCACAGAGCCATTGTTTCACATGGCACGTAACTCAGCCCCACACAGCCGCTCGCTCACATCCCCCCGCTGGAGTGGGGGAGAGAATTAGAAGACTAAAAGTCTGTTGAGATAAAGACAGTTCAATAGGTAAAGCAAAAGCCACGCATGCAAGCAAAGCAAGCCAACGAATTAATTCCCTAATTCCCATGGGCAGGCAGGTGCTCAGCCATCCCCAGGACAGCAGGGCTCCATCACGGGTAATGGTGACTTGGGAAGACAATTACCATTACTCCCATCATCCCCCCTTCCTTCTCCTTCCCCCAGCTCTATGTGCTGAGCATGACGCCATGTGGTGTGGGACATCCCTTGGGTCAGTTGGGGTCAGCTGTCCTGGCTGTGCCCCCTCCCAGCTCCTTGTGCATCTCCAGCCTTCTCAGTCAGTAGAGCATGAGAAGCTGAGAAGTCCTTGATTTAGTGTAAGCACTGCTCAGCAACAACTTAAATATCAGCATGTTATCAACGATATTCTCATATACCAAATCCAAAACATAGCCCCGTACTATCTACTATGAAGAAAATTAACTCTATCCCAGCCAAAGCCAGGAGATCTTCTTAACAACCATTTGTATTTGAAATCTGAACCTCTCCATGCTCCTGCCAGAAAAACAAAAATGAGGCTGGATCTACAGAGAGCATCCGTACTGTGAGCAAATTTGGTGGAAATAACTTAAAACAGTTTCCAGATAGATGCAAATGTGTGGTGACAACAGTGACAAAATTTTTCTTTTTAAAAAAATGTAATCATTAATGTTTACCTATTGCTTGTCAAAGCATGCATTCAGAGAGTCACCTCATGCTTGTGTGCTCCCTCCTGCCTCTCCCAGCTGGGTGCAACTTTCCCAGTAGCATCACACATTATCTCCATGTAGATAGCAGCTGGTGTGAGACACCATGGTCTCACACAACACAAGAAGCCTTCTCACTTGTTATTGGAGAGAAGATTGTACCACAACAGAGACAGCAACAGTCAAATGTCGGAGGCTCCTGTACAGCTAGTGTTTGCTCTCAGACCAGTTTTCCCACCTATTCTCAAGGAAACCTTCTGGAGGGGATGGACAAGTAGGATGATCAGCACAGGGCAAGCTATTAAACAATTCACAGACACGTTGTTTAATACAGGTACAACCAATTTCAACCATCCTTCTCCTGCCTAACCTCTGTGTCGTGCCTATACGCATTTCATTTAGTATTTTTAGAGAAGGACTGCAGAAGCAGGGACAGGTGACCGCAGTACTCATATGTGAGAGCCACATGAGAGCCTGCTAGCTTCACTCTCACAGACCTATGCCCTCCCAAAACCCTGGGCTGCATGGGGAGCAGGTGCTTTCCAGAGGAACACAGGCACAGCCTGCCAAAAATGCAGTAGCTGGTAGAGGAGAGGAGATTTAAGTTATTTAGCTTGAGGGGTTTCAAGTTGGATAAAGCCCCAAACCACCTGCTTTGGCCCCTTGAAGTGTGCATGTACTATCACACAATGCCTTCTGCCTTCAGCAATGACTCTTGCATTTTTAATGTGTTTGTACTTCTCGAACAGCAAGAATAGAAAGGGTATAACAAATTTCACACTGAATCCACTTCAAAAGTTTGAGAACAGCGCTAGAATGAATTGTAGTGCAGACTCCATTGATCTGAGACCCGCTGCTGAGTAACCAGCACTTCTGACCTCCGACGTGCGGCTTTACGCCCTTTCAGATGGCAGCAGCTTAGACAAGAAACACAACATCTCACAAAGGATCTAAAAGCTTCGTTACAGAAATGGTCAATTAACTGAGCCCTGTAACAAATTCTGTGCAACCAAAGAAAGGCAAAGTGCTCACGACACTAGGCAGCACATCTAAAACACTGTTCTTTATTTTAGGATTAACTTTATTTATAAAATTTAGATATTTATAGAACATCCAAGCATATATTAATAGCAGGCAAGGCTTTGAGAGGGATAGCAACTGTTGCATTGCAGGGCCCACAAGCCATGCTAGGTTCACCCTGGTCTTTCCTTTCTTCCTACTGCAGTATTTTAATGTCGTGCTTTGAAATTTCTGGGGCTGGCTTAGGCCAATAAACTCGACAGTCTGTGTTAGGAGTGGATATATCCCTCACAGGAATCGGCCTCCCAGCGTGCACGCATCTGAAGCCAGCTCCCAGGGCATCCCCCTCGGTGCCTGCCCAGCAGCGAGGGGCCCTCCCTCAGCAGGGGAGAGGGAAATGGAGTCAACAGGGAGGCTGAAGCCCTTTCTGTGCCACCTAATAAACCCCAACCTGCCATTTTTATTTAATATAGCAGCCCTTGTGCTGTTCCAAAACCCAAAATACATTGCCAGCCAGTATATCTGCACAGCAAATACAAAACCATGTCTGGGAAGAGGCTCAGGCAGGAATGCAGGGCTTTTATAGGATCAATGATTGTGTTTTTTTTTTTAAAAAAAAAAAACCACACTGATGAAAAAACATGGCATTATCACTGAAGTATTCATATTCAATTTAAAATGGATTAGAGAGCACTCTGAGTATAAGTGCTGCACTTTAAGTAGCAATGATAGTTCAACTAT
Source organism: Phalacrocorax aristotelis (assembly GCF_949628215.1). Classification (NCBI taxonomy): domain Eukaryota; kingdom Metazoa; phylum Chordata; class Aves; order Suliformes; family Phalacrocoracidae; genus Phalacrocorax; species Phalacrocorax aristotelis. The sequence goes on from NC_134282.1 coordinate 6,937,376, forward strand.
GTATACAGTGTATTATATTTCGTCTCTTTGTACTTCTTATGAAGGCTTCAGTTCAGCTTCTGGTATCTACGCTGTTATTAAAGCTTCTCATTGTAATAAATTAAAGAGTGTAAATGCTCTTTTATATTAATCCTTCACATGCTGTCCCTCTCTTTGCCTCTCCAGCAACCTTCAAGAGTGCAGATGTAATCAGAGATGGAAGAGTGCTCCAGCAAAGAAACCAAAAAGGACATGGCTAGAGCTGCTATCTACAAAAAGTAGTAAGAGACTTGGACAAACCAAATTATCCGGCAACTCAGAGAAGCAAAACTTATCTTACAGATCTTTCTCCTAGAGGACACAGGCTGGAAGCCTGCACAGCACCACTGCAAGCAGCACCAGCCTCAGGATGCCCACACCACCCGTCCTGTGCGATGTGCATGGGACGCGCACACTGACACGACAAGTATTTCAGTTTTAGTGCTCAACTGGTACAAAGAAATCTTTGTGTGTAGTAATCCCAGCAAATGTCTTTGCCCACATCGCAAAACAGACACTCCAGTCACCGTTGTCCGGATTGTACTGATCTCCCTAAACCAACTGTGCAACAAATTCCCATAAAACCTCCATATTGCATATTGATTTTCCTATTCGTATTTTATTACAGCAAGTCCTTTCTGAAGCCATACTAGAGCTATTTGCTCCTTACATTGTAAGAGGTTGCGAAGCTGTAAGCTTTAATTTAGTTTTGCTTCACACAATCATGTGTGTATACACATATTCAGACACATATCTTACATAAAATGTCATCGATTCGAAATGGAAAAAATGTATACCCAAATTTCCGCAGTTCACAGATGACAATACAGCAGGCTCTTTCACAGAGCAAATCTCATTAATCCTCTCAAAGGCAGCAATACTGGCTTCGCCTTCTAATGCACATGGTTCCTTAATTCATCATCTCCATTGTATCTACTTTAATATTTTTTCTGAGACCATGCGGGTACCCTTGAACTAATGAGATCACGTTATATCTGGAATTGATAAGCCACCATAAGGCTGTGCTGTTATTGTACTTATTCTGCTGCCTCTGGGACAATAAAGCTGTCTTCATACAGTTATTTTTACCATAAGGACACATCAGCGTGACTCGCGTTAGCTCACAAACCGCCCTCCATTTCACTGTATGGGGACGCACCAGGTAGCTTTAGTTTTAACTGGACCATATCCACCTGACAGAGAAAACCAAAATTTCATTAATTTTCCAGGATATTATATCCTATACAAATGCACTATGAAATAACCAAGGTACAGAACCAAACAGCAATTATCAGGAACAACAAACCAAGCTTCGGCCTGCTGCCCAGCACTTTTGTCTGATGTGTACTGAACATTAGGATGTATGATCTCTTCAGTGGGTCTCCATGTAATAACAGCAAATTAGCAACTGATACTTAATTACTGCCTAATTGGTAAAAAAAGGAAGCATAAAAGTTTACAAATAGCAAGTAAGGAAGATAAATGGAAAACTAAATTATATGCTGAAAACTGGATTCTGAGATTTAGCTTCACTTTAAATTATTACATTGGGATTGATAACAAACTACGTATATTTTAGTGACTTTTGACTGGCAGTTTCCAGATGGGTAAGCTCCAAGCACCTTAAGAAGTAATTCACTGATGCAGTTGACTGACTGCTCCAGTAAAGATGTCCCTTTACCAGAGAAAATTGTATGTTAAGTTCTTTTTTAAAAAAAGAGGAGTATCATAACAGATTTGTTTCAGGCATCCTTAATCTTTTCTGTCCTCGGGACAAAACCATTTTTCTCCTTAGATGTTACAGTGATCAAGTCTAAAGTCTTCCCAGAAAGCCTCAGGTGTTCGAGATTACTATGGTTTGGTTTGAAGACATTTGGTGCAACATGGTAGCCAGCCTCCAATTACATTTTGGGTGGTTTTTTTTGGTTTTTTTTTTAAATAAAAATTAAAATCAGAAACCAGAAGTGGTTTCTTTTGTTCCTCCCACCTCCCCCCCTTCAATTTTTAGAACTGGAATCAATAATACTTTTGCCATCCATATTAAACAATTTAAAGGTGGTTACTCATCCATTTCTCAGTTGTGTTTTGTAAAAGGTTTCATTATATTTAGACAATTATAAAGACTGAATATTTTCTGCTCTTCTCTGTTAGAATGGCAAGTACCTCAACATTCACTGAAAACTGCAGTAACATCACAGCAATTGACTCCAGGTACTGAGAGTGCACGCGACAAGTTTTTTGCACTTAAGACCAGCTTAAAAGAAAGGAATATCTTTAGGAAGTGGAAGAATTGTCTCACTGAACAGAATTACCATGGCTTTGGCTGCTCGCTTTGGTTCCTCACACCCCGTTCTTGGTCACAGTTGCGAAAAACTGCTCTGAAGAACATCTGCCAGTGCATGATAAAGGTGCATTTGGGAGGTCATACATACTAAATTACATTTAAGAAGTGTGTTTACCTTGCTAAGCAGATTTGTTGAGAAAATAATTTACTCACTATTAGAACCACAAATATCACCATTAGCATGTAAATCACAGTTCCCAGCATCAGCAATAATGTCCTTATATCAATGCAATATTTTTTTTACACAGCCCTGTCTCTTCCACACAACAATCTACAACACTGACAGCTCCAATCTTTTATTTAATTTGTTCCTGACCTTCCAGATAAAGCTGCCTGTTATCTGCCTGTATTTGTTCCTTGACTATAATAGCAACATTGTCCTGAAAATTGGCATTTGACCCTCTTGGAGGTGTGAATACTGACTGCAGACAAAACTCCTACAGGGTATTTTTCTAGAAATGATTAGGGTGCATACCTCTAGTTATGTATTTCTGCATTAAACTTTGAAATGCGTTTTTCATCCAAAAAGTTCCAGACTTAACAGCAGGCAAGCATTCATTTTTCTAGAAAATATTTCCCAATAATTCTCTTTTTAATTTCATCACATAATTCCTGCTAAAACTGCTTGGTTTTCAATACAGAATTGTATGTGCTGCAAATGTTTCTTTCTCCAAGTCCTTTTTTACATTTATACAAACAATTTCTGACTTTAATTTCAAGAAGAATAAAAATTAAATATGAAATTTTCTACTCCTACAAGTAAATATAGCTATCACAATTTTAAAAATATTTGAAAAATTACACTTAAAAACTGGAAAAGTCATTAATTTAGCATGGGCAGAGGATAGAGAAGGGGTATTTTTAACATGCTCAGAGCAGATGGAAAGAATGACAGACTGGAAAAAAAAAAGCATCATTCCTATAAACCATTTAAACTACCAATTTTCAACTGGCTGCTCTTGTGAGATTTCTGCCATTTTTCTCTTCAAGTGTCATAAGGATCCAATCTAAAGAGGTGCACCTCAGTGAAGTATCCTGAGCAGAACAGGGATTAAGAAGAAATAAAAATCTACCTGGAAACACTTCAAGTATGTACTTAAGAAAAGGACTGGTTTCATTCCTGACTAGAGAAAAGCAGAACGATTTTGAAATATTCAAAACTTATTTTGAATTCTGCAATTTATTCCTGTTTTGACAGAATAGTTTGCCCATTTAGAATCCCCTTAAATATCGCATCACAATATATCCTAGAAAACCCACTTAAGAAAAAAAATTAATTATTGTACTTTTTTTTTTTTCCTATAAAACCTCATTACAGGTCATGAACCACAGAACATAATATACAACAGATGGAAAACTTAAGTGCTCTTAAACCTACTTGTAAGTACATTAGTGTTGTGTGATTTTTTTTAATAAAACCCACACCAGAACAAAAAGTAAGTTCTTTAAATTCACTAGGTGTTCAATTTATTTATTTTAACAGGACTGGGAAATATGTCCCATTTCAGGAAGTATATATAAAATATTAAAATAAAAATTTCATAATGGTCTCCAAGAATTATAGAAGTGAAGAAAAAAATTAACTATTCAATAATTCTATGGCTTTCAGTTATTTTTACTACTCTTTTTAATGAATATATTTTACAACATGCCCAATGCACCAGGATATTGATACCTATATTAAAGTCCTTGCATTTTGTGCATATTTAGATGCCACATAAATGCTTATATGTTTCAAAATGCAGTAAAAAATTCTAAAACCAAGAGAACTGAGACACAAAATTTTCAAGGCAGTTAAGTAGCTCTCATGATTAAGAACCTGGCTTAAAATACTGAACTCAATGAAATTCCAAGAATTAAAGAAGAAAAAAACTTCCTATTTTACAGGTATACGATCTCCAGTTTCTCCTTTCACTGTGTAGTTGACAAGTCCTGTGCTACCTTAACACAGAAATTATGATCAGAATTTCTCTGAAACACCTGGTAAAACACCAATTAATAACCTGCACAGGATTCTTAAATAGCAGAGATTTCTGCTAATGCTGTACCAATTATGCAACAAACCAATTAACTGGAAGAAGGCTAAGTTGAGGATATTTCCTAATTAAATATGTCTGGATTAAGTATGGTATTAGTGTACTGTATAGTCACAGTAAGGCAAGAGAGAAAAATTACTTCTGTCAATACAAAGGCTGTAGATGTTGAAATCCTTTTGTAAACATCGTATTTAGGCTGTCTTGTTTGAAATAACTTTTTTCATAGTGTATTAACACAAATTTAAAAGACTAGTTCCTGAACCTTTTTCATATTAAAAATCAAACCTCTAAAAACAAAATATTAGCAATATTAAAATAGAAATATTTTCAAGTTCAAGGCTTTTGATTAAAACCACCTGGTAACAATGATAGGAATAACACATTATTTTCATCCCATTTCAGTGGGAAGATGAGACTTCAGAAATATATCAAACTGCTATAGCAGACTATAGAAACTGTATAATCACGTTAGAAAAAAATACCTCACTGCCATCAGCATTGAATACCCGCTAACATGTATGCGGTTCTTTAATTTTGGAAAATGGGCTGAAATCCTTTGTTCCACAGTAACTCCACCCTATGCATTCCAGAGTCAATTAGAATTTTCTCTTGAAGTTCTTTCCCCTCTTAGGAAAGTGGAGTATGAAAACATTCACTTTGATCTCATCCAGACGCTGCTATATCGTAGCCAAACCGATTTGTCTTTCCCCTGCGTGTACACGAGCCCTTAGTGTCAGGTGGTCAAACCTGCTCATTTTTCAGCCTCTGCACTGCCTGCGCTGAAGCAGCGAGGAAAATCAGGTAAAACAGCAACACAATTCTGTGTTAAATGCCTGCAGAGGGTGCTGCAAATGCTGGTTTAAGTACCAGTAGTGGCAGTGCTTTGGGGCTGGATCTTAAAAATCAGGTACCATCTGAAACACAATGAAGTAAGAACTCAAATCTATTAATAGGTTTCTCTCTCCCCATATCTTCCAGTTGGTTCCAGCTTCTGACATATTTTACAACTCATTGAGTATTTTCTTTAGCTAAAATTCTGGGCTTAAAATACTTGGGAGATTTATTTAAAAAGTCATTATTTGTTCTTTTTACTTTAAGATTCACACAATTGTGAGCAGAGTCTACGTAACCTGAAAATTTTGTTTGCTTGTTTGTATGCCAGCTTTGTTTTAAGGTTGCTTGAAGTCAGGGAGGACAAAAGGTCTCAGAGCACACGATATCTTTAATACGGTTGTACTTAAAATCAGACTAGAAAATTAAATTTGTCCTCTATATCTTTAATACTGTTAAATAATGGAGTCTTCCAAAGGAGTTGCTACCTATTGCGCTGGATTTTTCTTGTGGAATACACCAACCTCACCCAAATAGCTGATTACTAGTCAATTGCCCAGAAAATAATGAACTCTCCAAGTGCTTGCCAAAAACTGCAGGAGAAAGTGTTTTCTGGAGTAGGTTGCTTTGCCTTTGGTCAGATCACGTCTCTAGGACACTTCAAAACTAGGATGGCTCTGTATCATACATAGTAAAATACAGTATTCTCAAAACTACCTGCATTGTAAAGGAATTAATAACAAACAGGCACGCAGATCCCCAGCCTATTATACACACCAAAGGAACCAATTTATTCATCCAGTTTATGCTCTTAACGTTCGATGACATCTTGATGAGCTCCTAGAACAGCTCAAACAGGAATTCTCCCCAAAGCATGGAACTGTCCAAAACTGCTTCTTAATATCCCCATCTACATGTTCACCAGGCCTGCATGCCGTACTACGATGGGTCTATGCTATAGACAGCAGTCCATGCTTTACATAGCGGGGCAAACAACCATTTGCTGGAATTTAATAATTAAATTTTCATTCTTTTGGAAAGAAAATAAGTTAAGACAAATAGTTAGAAGGGAGAGGAGATATTTAATCCAGAACTTACTTCAGTTAATCACAAAGTAAATAGACTATATTTTCCAGGCCAGTCATAATAGTAATTTGGTCTTTTTATTTGTCATTTATAGTTGAGAGCACCATTCTGAGGTTCTGTGTTCCCTTGGTTATATTTCACGGGCCAGCACTCCGCACCGCACGCATGTAATGGAGAATTTTATTTCGCTTCTTAACAAAATCGGAACACAAGACTCTCTCGGGTTGACTAAAGGTAACTTTTTTTTTTTTAATTTATGGTCTCTGGAGAATAAGTGACCTTTATTGCTGCTCTACAACTCTGTTTTATTGATGTTTCCTTTGCATATTGCAAAGCGGTGTTTACTCTCATCAGTTATTACTGCTTTCACTTACAGTATTTAGCGGGAAAGCAAAGAAGCAAGATGGACAAGGGTTTAGGGAAACGTAAAGCTCAGATCACTGTATTAACCACTGTACATTTTTAATATCCTTCATTAGCTTGTATAGAGTGGGAAAAAATAACGCCTCGTTATATTTTAGCACAGATAGCACTCAGGAGTAAAACATTACACAGAAAAGTTTGGACTCACAAGCATTCCATTTGCCAGACTTCATTCCTGATTACATTTGGTCTAAATTATTTTCATAGTCTTATGCCTGGCTGAAGTTTTAGTCCATGTGTAGGGTTTAGTTAAAAGCACTAGAAAGGGGAGATACGGCTTTAAATCTGACGATGAGTCAGTACCTTTGATTTGCAATTTAGCATGCAGCATAGGAAAACAATTTTAAGTCTGGAAAAGTTCCCAGCTGGAGGCATCGAACTATTTGTGTACAAGTGTATGGGAAAACTGTTTATTCGGTATGGACTGCATCTCCAATTAATTTATGAGTATTGTAGTACTTGCGTAGATGATTGACAAAACCAGACACTGTTTCTATCTAATAATGTTCAAAAGGTACACATATTATAAGTCAGAATAGTAGAATTTAGTACAAAGCAGCGCTGTCAGGACTATGACTGCCCACACATTTCTCAGTAAGCAATTAGAAGGTTTCTATTTAACAAACTGGAATTGCAGCCATCTTGCTCTGAAGCTGGATACCTGAAAGTCCCAAAGCCCTGGTCTGACTGAGGCTTTCAGTGTTTGGGGGTCTGAGACACGGTAAGAAAAAACCCCAAGACTCTCAACACAAAGGGACTTCCTTAATTTTACCCCTGGCATGGTTAGATCAGTGTTGGCAGTTCTAATACCGCTAATAATTTCTGAGTAGTGTCACAGCCAGTGTGTACTGCAGGTTTCCTTCCTCCTGCTCAGCACTTCTTACTGCTTATGTAGGACTCCTAGCATTCTCAGACTGTAAAACCAGAGAGGAAAATTACAGTCCCACACAGTCGCATGCACAGCGGCACTAACACTTTGCTTCTGCTGTTCTTATTGAGAAGTCAGCAGTACAAGCCCTGACACAGTTTGCTCGCCCCAAATTATATAAAGTACCAATTTAAAAAAAGCTGACTCCTCTCTCTGGCTTTTGACATTGGAAGAAAGCTTTTCCCCCTCAGTAAGTAAAGGGAACTCTTAAGGAGGGTAGAAGGATAACATGTCTTGACCCCTTTAATAGGGGTCCAGAGATCCAAGACGAGTGTTACCTTTGGGGGAAAAAACCCAAATACAAACTCTCCGCAAAGAAACCCCGTACTACATCTGTCCTGGTCCCTGTGTTAAGTTTTTGCACATCCTAAGAGCTGGGCTTCCTGCCTGTCCTTCCCTTTAAAACCCGTGCTGAAGAGCCGTGACACTGTGCATCATTTCCAGCAGTAGCGATGTCTTTGGCACTTTTTAGGTTTGGTGGGTAACATTTGTGCTACCAGTGCTTGCAGAGAACTACATGGCTGTGAGAAATGACAGCTAGGTGAAATTCTTGTTCATAAATGATGTCCAATGGGACTATCTCCTGCTTTCCCAGCAGAGAGTGAGAAGGGGCATTATGTGCTGGCAGAGCCTGAAGCTTGCCTACCCAGGACTCAGTGCTTGTAAGTTTGTGGGCATTTTCTTGGGTTTAAGTGTTCTGACCTACCTGCAGTACTGCTTGCAGTCAGTTGCGTGACCCTGCCACATGAGTATGGATCAAAGGATAAACCGACTGCAGGGCAAGTGCTTGCAGGTTCCCCCAGTCCAGCACTCCCAAACTCTTGGTGCTGGAGAGAGTAATAAATAAATAAAAAATAATTTAAAAAAAATTAATATGTTCTTTGAACAACAGGATTTATCTTTCTTGCATGAACACTTTCTTCCTGCTCCCCCCAAATACTTCTCATGCCCTGAAGGTTTCCTAAGCTGCACTAGATGGAGAAACTGATGCATCTGAAACCAGAACAGTCCTTTTAAGACTGTGACCATGACACCTCTTCACCAAAAAGCTAATTTAGCACTTCTCTGAACATTCCCAACTCCCCTTACAACTTCTAACTCCCCACAAAACACTCAAGATAGCATAATTCAATGTCTGAAAGCATTAGTCTTATATTTGATCCAATATTTGTGTTAAAAATGGGTTGAAAACATATAAGCCACCTAAATCAATAAGTATCTACAAATTAAAGAATACCTTTAAGATGTAAATACCCACAAAGAATGATTTCATCTGGATCACTGCAATTCATGCTTCCCACAGGCACTCAACAAATCCTTCTTCTCTGTTGACAGCCCCGCACGCTCTGTGCCACGTACAATGCTCTGACACATCCACACCACTCTGAACCACTCTCCCCAGAGTGACCACGCTATACTTCCCACAGATTTTATAGTTTTCAATTTTCTTGCATAAGTCCTCTATAATCTCGCGCCCTGATTCCTTGCTATATTTCAATACATGCCACCTGTAAATCAATTTCCCTTTCTTCAAAAATCGTTGTCGTCATCTTAAACGCCAGCATCTCTGCAACTGCTTGAAATTGCAGCTCAATTTCTGTGTCATTTTAACCTCACAATTTTACCTTTAAAATGATGCCAAACTTCAGCCAAAATATGCATTGCTTGCTACTCCTGCCACTTTCACCAATCTTTTACTATTTGTGGGTTTTTTTTTTTTAGGCTTTTTGTTTCAAATACTGTGAGAAAACAGAATTGAGGGGACAAATTACCCTGTCCACAGCTGAAGGTGTGAACCACATTACACAGAAGAACAGATCTTTAAATGCAAACATACATACCTCAGCGGTGGATTTGGTGCTATAGTGGTAACAATGGCGGAATTTTAAGCAGCACAATGACTGCAGAGATACACCAGGAAAAAGAAACCTTGCCAACCATGTGTTGTGCTTTAACACCTATACTGCTTACTTTAACTACACTATTTCTTTACAAGATGACTCATGGGTCAATCCACAGACACGGGGATACTGCCCTTCCTATTTTCTGTGGTCTTGTTCAGAGAGCAGCAATGGAATAGAGCATTGTGAACAAAAGCAGAAGTTTTGCTTCCAGGAAACCCTCACCGGCTTCTTCTCGTGAATAAATGTCCTTTTCCCAGTCAGCTGTAATTAAAGCCTTCGACAGACACAAAAGAGGGGTCAGGATTTACTTAAGAAATATTCATCTGGAAGGGACTTCAGAATGGAGAACTGCATTAAAAAGTTGGACACGAAACATGAAACAGATTTCTTCACTCTTTTTATCCCCTTCATTCTCCTTAAAGTGTAATATAGACGTTTTGTCCAGATTATTTTTTTATAGCGTGCTTCAGAAAAGTAGTTCACTGAAATGTCTGACCAGCCTTTTCTGATGGAAAATTAAATTGGTTTCATTTTTACTGTGTTCTAAAGCTGGTCTTTTTGTTTATTAATTTATTTTTGAGTAGAGACATTTGAAAAAGAATCAAGAAAGTTCATTAAAGGCATTAAAGCTTTTCAGAATGGTTTTCTACAGAAATTTTTCAAACCAAACAATGAATAAGTGATCTAGAGAATGGGACTTTTTTTATATACCTTTCTTTTGCTGAGCTGGGGCTCTTTGCACTGGTTACTTGCTGTGGAGGGTGGGATGGGAAGGTTGGTTTTTGGTATGTGCCTGACGGTGAAGGGTTTTGCCAAAGCTTCGTCCGTTTGCTAAATCAGCTCTCTTCTGACCAACACTGCCTGAATCATCACTGTGGTGTGCTCTGCAATGCCATACAATTAACGTGACGAATAAATGGCACCAAAGAGTACGTACATGCATGCATTTATACATACACACACATACACATATATATATATATATGCACAGGTTTTTTTTAACCCAAGCAAACTTCAGCTTTTCCTTTCTGAACTTTCTGGAACTGTGACCTGATTACAGCTTGACATAACTAGTAAGAAATCTATCAGGATTGAGTTTGGCTAACAAAGTTAATTTACTTTTTAGTAATTGCATACCACCGGTATTATTTAGTGAAAGAGGGCTGAGACAATCTTACCCCCACTCTGTAGAAGTGACACTTCAGGGCATGGTTTAAGAGACATAGCTGACAGTTGGACTTGATAATCCTAGAGGTCTTTTCCAACCTTAATAACTCTATGATTCTACACATTTCAGAAATACATACCAGAAAGAGAAAATGTGCACATACATATATGAGATGCAGCTTAAATGTAAAAAGCTCAAAAACTCTTACAACTCTCCAAAAACCAGCTTCCCCCAACTCCAGCTCAAATTTTTGCTCCACCAAGACATACAGAAGTCTCCAGTATATTAGCTTTCATCAGTGGGATCACCGTTAAAGAAACTTTGTGGAGGATAAAGATGGAGATCAATGAAAGCATGGATTTAGAAAAGGAAATTAAACAATTTGAGAAGGATTACCGCAACGGACCAGCTAATGAAAGCCTAACAAAGCTCTGGAAAAGTAAAAATGCACCTGATTTACATTTATATTGTGATTTTTGGCAATTGTTTTTGTATTCTTCCTTAATTATTCTGTGTAAGACTATTTTATTACCCTAAATAAGAAATAATAAAATATGGCAATTACTCTATATTTGAAAATGAAGATAAAGAAGCAGGGTCTGACATCAAAGTCTGCTTTCTTAAAGATCTAAAGAACTAAACAGAATTTAAAAACTGAAAATGATCTCTGGAAGCTTTGCAGCATTGCCGAGTACTCGCACAGATCAGGATCATGGGAAAACAAAACTGAATTCCAACAGAGCAGAACAAAAAACGGGCTTTATTCTGAACGGAATTACTCTCCCGGTGCCTTGGGGGATGCCGTGACTTTGCCGGCGGAGACGTGCTGGAGCAACACTGTCATCCCTGCCTGCCCCAAGGGCCGTGCTGCTGGCACCGCACCGGCAGGAATGGTTTCATTTCATACAAGAGAGGCTTCTTAAGCATGTAACCATGAAATATTCCTAGCTACCCTCCTCTTCCTCATCACTCCTTTGTCGCCTCTCACCACCAGGCAGCTTCTGCCCTGCCCCAAGGAGGCACTGGGTGCGCGGGCAGCTTTAGCGATGCCTGCAACAGGACAGTTTCTGCGTGAAACACAGACGAGAGAATATCTGCCTCACGGGAAGCAAGATCAGCAAGATCAGGGGAAACCAATGTGCAGGTACCCAAACTACTGGGTCATTTAAAAAAACATAACTCCATCGGTTGCCCCATCCCCTGCTACAGTAGGAGCGAGGTGCAGATCTCAGCCCTAAAAGTCTTCAGACGCAGCCGCTGTATCTTTGTCACTGAAGTCTTCACACTGAAGAAAGAGGAGGGCTTACAGGTTTGCTCTGTCCTCAGCATACCTCAATATAAATACAAATGAAGTTTTTCCCCTTTCTATTTTTTCTGATAATACCTCAAACATTTTCTGGGGGAGAGAAAAATATTCCTTAGGTTTCCTGGAAAGAGATATCGATTTAAGCTTTAAATTGTACACTCTTGATTATTTTGGTTTTGTTTTTTTTTTTTCCCCCCAGGGTCCTATAAGTCAAATAACATTTCTGGTAAATGGAAAGACAGATCCATCTCTCTGGGCCAGCTGCAATTTGATATTTATATTGGATGTGAGTGAACTCTGCTATTGAACAGCTCACACAACCTCATGGTAACTTCTGATTTAATGCCGAATATATTGCTAAGTAAAGTATGACTTGAAATAAACCTTATGCCTTTATGCATTGAGTTTAATATTTCATGGCTTGTTCTCAAAGTAGAAAATATTTATCTACAGGATGGAGAAAATAAGTGTGTCAGAAGAAAGCAAGGCTGAAAAGCTTAAGGACTATGCTGGTGTTAACCATCACGAATGCTTAAAAAAAATTTGCTTCCAACAACACATTAAGTGTTCAAAAGAGCTGGAATTTACTATGCCGCTTTGGTATATACATGTATAAAAAAATAGTCTGGTACAAAAAGTTTTCAAAGTTTAGGAAAAACAGTACAAGAAAATATATATGGGCCTAAATCCTTTGAGAAAAAAAAAATGCATATGTATGAAGGCTCTGTGACCTAGCTAGTTATCTACATAATTCCCTTTTTTAAAAAATTTTAAAAAAAGACCACCAAACCTGAGGTAAGACAACAGTTACATGCTGAAGGCTGAATTTTGTTATTTTGTCACTAAGAAGACTGAGATAATTGTACATACAAGGAGTTGGGTGTCAAAGAAAAGCAGCCCATCATCATTTCTCATGCATACACACGTTTGTAAATATAGAAAAGAAAAATTGGACATTTCAGCTAAACTGACTCATGCCAACCCTTAGCCACATCCTTTTGTGGGATCAAATTAGGTACTCCGGTGTGGTTTTGTACTTCAGTGACTGCAATTTATGTAACTATCTTACACTAGCAAGTCTTTCGCTGCATTTTGTTCCTTTACACGAAAAATACGTCACGCCTCCAGAATCCACCCCTGCTTTGAAAGGGTGCTGCTCGCACACCCGGGGAGAGGCTGCCCTTTCTCGCAGATGAGCGGAGACCGCAGCGAGGGGCGACGCGTTATCAGCCCGCGCATTTCGTTTACAAGCCGCTGTGCGAGTGATAACATTTAACTCTGCACGAAATGAGATAACGTTACAAACCTAAACGGGTTGAATGAAAGATGAAGTAACCTGTGTACAAACCAGACAATTTCAAGCAGCAGCGCGGAGGAGCAAGAGCAGCGCTCTCATTCCCTCCCCTGCCCCAGGCTGGGGGAAGAAGGCGTTTGGCAGAGCTGAAACCCGCTGAATGAGTTCCTGTATCTGGGAAATGGGATGTGGTTCCCATTCGCTTGCGCTTACAGATCAGTTTTGTTTTGTAATATAGATGAGCCCTCCAATATCTAAAATATTTCTAAATTACCAAAACAGGCTTCCATTATTTTTAACTGAAGCCAATGCAGTCTGGATTATAGTTTTATTTATTATTATTTAATGAGCATGCACAAGCGCTTTTGCTGCTCAGAATATTGTTCCATAAAAGTTCCTTCGCAGCGATGACTCCTGTTATTTAAATTGCAATACTTCAGGGCGACTAAGTTTTTTAAGGGAAGTTTTCCGAATGCCATAGAAAAGCAGACAGAAAAGGTAATATTTTCACATAGTTCCATTTTGCGATTTAAATTATCAAAATTCAGAGAAAAAATAATTTTAGAAACACGAATACACATTTCTGAAGCAAAATTATACTCTTCAGTGTTGAAGTTTCTAAGATGTCTGTCACCTTCACTAAGACCAGATCTCTGAGTCACTAAAAATTCAAATTATCATGCGTGTGTCACAAAAAAATATTGTAGAACAAAACCCGCCATAATCCAGTGAAAAGAAATTTCTTGGAAGCCTTCTGACTGGTAAATCGGAGCAAAATATATTTCATGGTTATTAAAAGTGTATCAGTCAACCAGTTTTATAAACCAAAGAACTTAAAAAAAAAACCCCATAATCTGGATCCAGACCTGCTAATAATTTAAAAAGAGGAGGTAGGAAGGCCAATAAATTTAATGACCTGTTAAGGCAACATAACATATACACATGAGCACAGGATGTTTGTAATTCCAGATCGCTTCCTGGTATCGTTAGCACAACATTCTGAGCAGGTTTAGCTGTCCTAACCTTAAAATACATTTATTCATGGCAGTCTGTGCATGATCTACTTTCATGTCCCAATATGATTATTTTTTTGTTGCCATACACTAGAGATGGTATATTTTGAGTCCAGTTCAGAAAACAATGTATTCATAAAATCATGATCACATCTTTCTGCCTAGAAGCAAATCAAACACAAAGTTAATTTGGAGCCATTGTCATGCATTTAGTCTTTTCCTGTCCCCTGATGAATTACAAAGTCTGATCACCATCAGACTGCTCTGGGTAGCGAGAGCCCAGAAGGACAGAATTTTGGTAACAAAGATGACAAATCTGTCTAACTTTAGGCAAAATGATTACATTTATAATAGAAGCATGTCAATGGAATCAGAGACTGAATCTAAACGATGGTATTTTCTGTGTTCATATTGAAGCAGACCGTTTTGGAAAAATAATGCAGAAATTTATAGGTTGGGTTATTTCATGTTCTCCTATTGACAATATCTTAATTATTGCCTATACAAAAAAAAGAGTGCTTTTGTTGACAGAATATCCTTGATGTTCCGTTCACATCCCCCCAGAATTAAAAATAATTCTCACATGTATAGCACTGAGTTTAAGAAACAGATTTTGGTCAGCCATTAGACAACACGTACAAGTAAAAGTCTTCCAGCTAGCTAAACACATCAGACCAGCACACAGCAGTTTCTCCATTTGATCTTGATGGTTTGGGCATATAGAATATATTGAGAAGGGGTTTAATCTCTTTATATCAGAGCTGAGAAATAAAACCCTGTCATCCTCATTCAAGTCTCACATCCCCATCTGCTCTGCTTAACTTCTGAATACATCAGAAACCTGGAGAAGACTGTGTTTAGATACGATGAAAAAAGCAAAAGCTGGTGGGGAAAATTAGCGAACGCCATTAACATAGGACTTTGATATCAACATGCACTATAAATCTGCAACCATAGCCCAAGCATCACGTGGAATTAAAAAAAAAAAACAACGTTAAACATACTTTCCTGTAGATTTGCTCCTTCTGCCTGCAAGTTGCAGTATATTCAGATCACCAAGCTGTGCTGAATAACCTCACGTTGATTTAATTTTTAGTAAATGCCTAACTGCTGCTAAAATTCTTTCATCTGTACAGCTGTCCTTAGCACTGCGCCCAGTGGGGAGGGGGGTTTTGTCTGGGGAACAGGCTAAAGACGATGCACAAGAACTCGTTTAACACCTATATGCACAGCAGTGGTTCTAAATAAAGTCTTCCTATCAGCTACAGTTCAACACCAGCCAGCAGCATCGCCAGCTGCTTGAACAGTCATCCAGAGTTAGTACAAACTTCAGGTACACCTAAATATTTTGCTTGAAGGTGTTGCAAACGGTGAGACGCTGCCAGCCCCACGGACAGGGAAGACTCACAGTCAGATGCCTGAAGCTACGCTTATGGAACTGCCTGACCTACTGAAGCTGAAGATAACGTAAGGTTTCTGCAGTGTTTACAAAGTCAACTAGCAGCTCTACTACAGGTCAGGATTTTCT
The DNA here is from genome assembly GCF_949628215.1 of Phalacrocorax aristotelis. Taxonomy (NCBI): domain Eukaryota; kingdom Metazoa; phylum Chordata; class Aves; order Suliformes; family Phalacrocoracidae; genus Phalacrocorax; species Phalacrocorax aristotelis. Next base: position 6,953,255 of record NC_134282.1, read on the forward strand.
ATTTAAAGTTTTCTATAATTTTCTCTGAAGGATTTGTGGTGACAGAGATTCAGGAAGATATATATTATTTACCAAGTCTGAACTAAAAGAGAAAAGGTCAAAGCTTGGCCAAAGCTCAGACTTCCTGGCATTTTCTAATGTAAGCACAGAGAAGAGTTGGCAAACTCCTCCTCATGAGATTTCTCTATGACGGAGCTCAGCTCACAAAATTTCAGGTGAATTTAACCGGAGCCTGACCTGTCATCGTTTTATAACAGAACCACATATCTGTGGTTTTATGACATTTTATGGCAGCCTCTCAATTAAGCTGCGACAATGACCGCTTGTTATTTATATTGCAAAAGAGTTTGAAGAGTGTGCTCTGCCAGGGGCTGTATGAAGGGGTAGGAAAGTGCCGTGGCAGCGAGGAGATCTCGCAATATAATTACTGCTGTTAGAACACCTCACGCACAGCATTGTTCACAAATTAGCTTGGTAGCCCAAACTTTTAATGACCTTTTAACTTGCGTGGGAATAATTTCGGCAGCAGCCCTTTTTAGTTTCTGTAATTAAAGTCATTTAGAAGTTTTAACTAGAAAGCACACTTAAGGCACACAAACTGATAAAGGGGAACATAGCTTCAAGAGCTTTCGCCCCCCCCCCATGCAGAGCTCCCACTGTGTCAGAAAATTACAGAATGTCCATCTTTCAATTTGGCTCGGCAACAAAGGATTTCCACCTACTCACTCCATGCTTTTCATATTTTTAGTTCTAAATCTGGATGCTTTAATGGAAAAAAAAATGAAATATGCTGCTATGAATATGTGCCAATATTAAATGGGAACAGAGAACTGGAAGAAAGTTTGGAGTACAAGGAAGCCAAGAAACCACATGGGGCCACTCCCCTGGTTTAAGTGCTGAAGCATTTGTGCGCTTCAATGTTTGTTTTTTTTTCTTATTATGCTTCTCTAATTAGTTTTTGAGGATGCTGTATTTGTTATGCCATTTTAAAATTGATTTGGATATTGATTTCTTTCCATATAAACATGATTGCTTGCCATTCAAAGATCCACGTGCAAGTTTAACTGCAAACCTTTCTTTTGAATAGGCCAATGAAAACATTTAAAGAACCAGGTTTTAAAGATGCTGAAGCAATGAAAAACACAGACAGGTGTCAGGAGCGATTTTCAAAGTCTAATTGTTTAAACACACTGTGGGAATCGGCTACTCTTGTATTGTACATTGGTACAGAAATCATGCAGCCTAAATATCTTTACAGAAGTGCCCCAAAGAGCTAAATTTTGATTTGTTTTTATATGATGCTCGCTGTAGATGCTGACTGACCTCCAAATGACGTACATCAATTCCAAGCAAAAATAATTCAGAAGTATTTTTAAGCCACTAATTTAATGCAGTAAACACAAAACCCACTGATATTCGAAATGAATTTTAGCACTTGGTAGGACAATTGAAAAATATAAATTCAAACTCATTATAAAAATATTTGCAAGTATAAGTAAGTATAAAAGAATTAATCCATGACATTCTACTACGATCTGCCTAAAGTGTATAGACAGCTATAGTTACCAAGGAAGGCAGGAGGTGAGACTGGGCTTAACTTTGGCTTTTAAATGTGTGTCTATGAACTTTCCCTCCAGTGTCAACATTCTGCAAATTAAAAGCTACCAGAAATGTTTAAAATCAAACATTATTTTGTAAATCAAGCAACATTCATATATATATATATATATACACTACAAGAGAAAAAACAGGGAAAAAAACCCAACAACAACAAAACCCAGAAGTGTTTCAAAAGTCAAAGAGGCCATAAAAAATATTTTTAGTGCATGTGTTTGACCCATGGTTCGCTGAACCAAAGTTTAATACGTTCCATAAAAGCACCCGGTCGGGAAGCACTGTTTCAGAAGGTGGCTGAAGTATGCTCACCCCGTCTTGTATGTGCCTTTCCAACTTCAGATATTATTCTGCACTTTAAATAACAATTACACAGCCTCACCATATATATAATTAAACTCCATTCATAATGAGATTATTAGCCTATTAAAGCCATCAACCTCTCACTGATAAATAATCAGTATAACTATGTGCACTTGCCTTGTGGTTATAATTAAGTAACGATAGATAGTTTGTTACTGGGTGCCAACATCTTTGCAGTCGGTGGCAACCATTAACAGGGTTAACGATGATATCCTCTCTTTGGTTTGAGGCAATACCTCCAACAACAAATACAGGCAAGAGGGTATTTCGCCTCATGCTCAGAATTTTGGCCATTTCACTTTTGATTTTAAAAAATTCAATACTAAGACTTACCCCAGGTTGGCAGAGACGTAACTGTATGAAAAGTTGCCTTATGGAGGGCAAAGAAGCAGGCTCTGTATTGGAAGGAATGTACCAAACACTTCAGAAATGAGAGGAAGGCAGGACCTTGGAAGAATGCACTACCTAAATACATTGTTTACCTGCATGCCGGTATTATGCAAGCAATTCTCCATGGTCCAGCTCAGATTTTGCCAAATTGCCACGGGTCACCCTCTAAAACCCTGTTATCAAATATCCTAGGTGGGATTGTCACAACCTCACTTTCGCACATGCAGCAAAGGAAGCACCTTCACTGGCATCCTGCTTGCGCAAGGCCATAGGAAATAGCTCTGTCTAGGAAAAGCAATGTCGAGTTTCATGAATTAGAGATACGTGGTTTTCACACGTGTTAACTTCAGCAAAAGTAAAACCTTTCATTATTTCCTCAAAAATCTGAAGGGAAAAAAAAGCAGTCTGCAAAATAACAGTCTGCAGCAGTCACTCGATCAGGAACTGAACTGCCTTCTGTGGTTTCAGGTACCTTCTGCTACTACTAGAGATGTTCAATTTTGGGTGAAGTTCATTTCCATGCAGAAGGCCAATGGACCACTTAAGTCCTACTTAAACCTCGCTTTCCTGGCATGGTAGATTTTACATATACCACAACCTTTGTTGTTTTCCCCCTTGTAGAGCGCTGGAGCCTGATCTTGCCAAAAAGATGCTTAGAGTGTCTCCCAAGGTGCCATATAAGCAGGAAAAAAAAACCTGAAAGAAATGATAAATTTCTGATATTCATGTTCCCTAGGAAGGTCCCGTGGGGGTTTCAGTGCTGGAAATGGCTGGGTGTGAGGCAGAGCCTGCCTTCCCGTGCCAACCCTACAGAGCAACACGGGGCACATTGAGCGGTGAGGATGGACCCATTACAGCCATGTGCCGGGAGTTCCCCACAGCCCTACATCACACATACAAGATGGCTATTCAACTTTGAGCAATTCCAGAAGACATTGTGTCAGATTTTCTGCCATTCATCAGCAGAAAATGAAAAAATTCCTACGGAACGGGAAAACTCCATTAAAGCACAGTGATTACACCGGACAATCCCAGTCTATTAGTTAAAATAATATACTAAGATACAGAACTAGAATATTAATCCCTTCCCAACTGTTTCTAATAACTGTTTTTTGAATCTCACATTCATCTACTCTGAGTACATAGGAAGCTTTCAGGTAATACAGTAATTCTTGGTCAAATGAAAGAACAAAAATCACATCCGTTACTTTGCCTTGTTAATCTGCTTCGTTTCCTTCCTGTTTCTCCATGGTAACACTTCAGCCAATTGTCGATTTTTAGGAATACAAACACATCGAATAATTCATGCAGAGGTATAAGTCTGGAATATTGGTTTTAGAGCTTACACGGAATATAATTTGTAAACAGAAGTTACATGCTGCTTTTCTTCTGAGGCACTGGAAAGATTTGTGAAGTCCTAAGCAATGACACCAGTTTTCTGAACTTAAAATAGCAGTTTTTCTATCACATTGGAAATACACACCGGAGTCGGAAATCTATAAAACCTTTCCTAACCTCTTTTTGTAACAAAATACTGCGGCCAGATACACTGAAGCAACATGTGGTAAAAGCTAAAAATTATGTCTGATCACTAACATTCAGCCACGCATGCTGATCAAACAGGAAAGAGTTATTTACCGATTTTACATTACATAAATAGAACATTTTAGTCTAACAAAAGAGAGAAAAGTATAATCATGATGCACTTGTCATAGATATGGAAAATATATTTTAGGGTTTTTGTTTAGGTGATAGGATCTTGTGAGAATGTTACAAGGTTTACTTAGTGAGACAGACACCACATGGCTACTTGAAAACTGAAAATGGATTTCCAGGATTACATCTCGTGTTTCCAAACACAGGCTGTAGGTGCGGCCCTGAACTGCAGCCCCTACATTACGCACTGTGAAATTTACCATTTTTCCCCATTATTTGTTGTAAGACTTTTGTTATGTCCAGGGAATACCTCCCCGTATATCTACAAAATTTACAATTCAACTTTTCCCTTAAACACCTGTAAAAGAACAAATATGTCAAAAGAAAATACCTGCACAAAAGAAATATAGATTAGTCTGTCAGAAAGACAGCCTAAAAGTCCTATTTCTTTTTGATTGAATAGTTTTTCAAGCTGAACAAAATGTATCATTTATTTTGAGTGATAACTCTACATTGGCCAATTTTGCCTTTTGATCATCCATAATATGGATAGAGCCGTAGCACAGAAGGAAAGCTAAGAAGAGGTCCCAAAAGCTTTTAATCCCTCCCTTTCTGAGCAATCACAGACTAATCTTCCTGTACCATGCCAGACCCAAATCTTCTCTGTTCTTCCAGGACATAGTTTATGAGGCTTCTCATATTGTTCAAATTATCCCACCCAGTAAACTGAGACGATGCAGAAACTCTGAAAGAAATTCAAATAAAGCTTCCCATCAGGTTTAACTCTTCCCAGAGTCGCCATCGCCATTTTGAAGTAGTTCCTCTGTCACCACCTATAGATATTCTTTAGGTGACAGAAAAGGTACTCTCACATAGGCTTTTGCTGTGAGCTACCACATAAGTCAAAATCCAAGGAAAGGAAAATACAGAACATCAATATTTATAGTTCTTGAAAGGCCACTGTCAGGTTTTTATTTCTTAATTTGATGCATGTTAGAGAAAATAATAAGAAAGAGAAAAGCAATAAAGAAAAGGAGAAGTTAAAGTGCTTGGAGAGATTAATTCTCAAAGCGAGACAATGAAGTGGCTGGAACACAGAGCTAAACTGGTGGCAAATCTCTCTGACATTATAAAAAAGCCTAGTGGACAGATGGATTGGGCAATCATTTGATACGAATCAGTTTATAACAAAGATAAAACAGAAAAGGAGAAAGGGGAAGAGATGTTTCATGTCTGAAAACAGCAGGTTCAGGAACAGGGAGTTGCCAGCTGACTTTGCTAAAACAACTGCTATCAAATTAATACGAGAGAGTGACATGCTTGAACAGGCAGGACAAGCGATGTAATAAATGAAATTCAGAAGATGCAAGAGAGATCAATGCCCTGCTCTGTGGCAAGCCACTGAAAATGCAAACATGATGCAAGGAAGAGCAAGGGGATGGAAGACTTGATGTACGAGCAGGGGAACTGAGAGGGGAACCAACAGAAAAAAAATGGGAAATAGAAAAAGTGGTAGACTTTATTCTGAGACAAACAAAACCGATAAAGCTTGCCTGCAATTAATAGCAGCCTGTATGCCGTACAACTTTGCTGTGTTCATGTAAAATATCTAGGGGTACAGCTTCAAGTCTTACAAATCACCGTCACTTTACTCATTTGGTATCAGCTGAGAGTCTGGGACTGGAATTGTGGAATGTCCTTTTAAAACAAAGAGAAACCCACCACCCCAAGCTCCAAATACTTTGGAAAAATTTGACAGCCTGATCTACATATCTTCTTTGTGATTTTACCTTTGTGACACGCACCAAATAAGCCCCGGTTTTTGTAATTTCTTTACTGGATGGAACCAAATATTGTAGTTTTTTGTCTGCTGACAATGGCCGTATGTGAAGAGCTTTTGCTCACATACGGGAACCAAATCAATCCAATAAACCTGCTGCAATTTTCATGGTCCCTTATCAAGCAACATGTGAAAATGAGGATGTTAGACACAGGAAAATAGATTAATATTGGACAACTGACACTTCAAGCACTCAAGGAAGTTTAGCGTTCCCACTGCCATGCTGACTGACAACACTTACTTCACGAGCAGTTGTGATTTTAGAAAACTAACTCAAATCAGGAAAATCTAAGCAGTGTGTGGGGACAAGTTATTTGTAATAATCCTCCTGTTCCACTGGGATACAGGGTGGCTGGATGCACAGCAATGCCTCTAAGCCTAGTGAGTCCTAGTAAGCAAAATAATTCCTATTTGGCACCAAACTGTTTTCTTACTTTATGCTCTGAGCACAAACAATTGCAGCACTTCTTCAGTCCTGCCGTCAGCTTTACCATTATTCTTACAAAATAATTGCACAGTAATTCTTACACAAATACCTAGGAGATGATCTGTTGACTTTAAACTTTTTCGCCTAGCCTTTAACGCGTAGAATGCACGACAATAAACTCTCATATTGTACAAATATGCAAAAAGAGATACAGCTCCTCAAAGAGACATTTTGTTAATAGTTAACTAGTAGTCCTGTATACATATATACCTATCTATATTTATTTCTCTCTATATAAGCAATCTCATACTAAATGAAAAGTTAAAAAAAAAAAAAGGAAAAGAAAAAACCCTAAAAACCATGGGCTGTAACTTCACTCTCTGATACTTCAGTATTTTTTTGCCAGGAAGCTTTTTTATAAGACTGCAATACAGATGGTCCATTAGACCTCCTCTTGGCTTAAATCACCATTTCCAAAAACCATTTCAGAAATACTTTTAAATACCTGTATACACACTTTTATATAATAATTCTGCTTCCAACAATTGGTTATGGAACTCAGTGAAAAAAGAATCCTAAAAATCAAGCAAACCCTTGGCTTACAAGACAGAAACCAAATTTCCCTGGCAAGTGATAAACGTTAAGTAACATCAAGGTAAGTTACTATCATTGGCGTTAACGTTGACTTAAGTATCTGACAGACTTGAGAACAGAGGTGTTACAAGAGCTTTTGACTAGCTACTTGCCAAAAGAAATGTGTTTGTGAATATTAGCAGAAATTGCATGTAAATTTGAAGTTTTCATCATTTGGCTGCCCTCTTCCCTACTCCAAGCTTATAATTTGCAGGCAACGGCTTGCTACAGGTTGGAGCTAAGGATTTTAATACCATGCATTGACATTTTCAAAAGCAAGCAGGTAAGGAAAATATTCAATTTGCATTTGGAAAATGGTAGTATGCTTCCTCCGTTTCACTTGCTATGCAGTGTTTGACTCCACAGCTATTCCCACTGAACAGAGTATTCTGGGGCAAATCTGTATTAGAATTTGTTCCTTTATAAGTATGCACATTATCACCCTCAATCAGTAGTTAATGCGCTAACCTTTTTGTTTATTACATTTATAAAAACACTTCCTGACTTTCATTCACTGGAGACTAGCGACAAAATACCAAAGCCATCTCTCTACTTTTACTGCTCTTAACCTCAATGCAAAGTGTCTCTGCCATATCACCTAAATACATACATCATTTCCCTGCAAGCCTCCATAATCCCTTGCCAATAACATCCCCATGTCTCTTATTTCATTTTGTACATCCTTTCAGTAGACGCTTGATGTTTTAAATCCCCAATCACTTTTCTCATTCAGCCATGTCTCACTTTATTGGAATAATTTCATACTTATGCTAAAACATTTGTAACTCCCATTCAGCAATCTTATTATATAAGATATGCAGCTTTTCTCTCTCAGCTCTCCTTTGATTTACATTCTTACTAGAGGTATCTTCCACTCAACACTGTTAACCAGTGGATAAATTACCTTGGGATTTAGGCAGTGCCATCTAAATCTCCCTCCACCCTCATTACTTCAGCTAATAAAATATGGGTAGTAATTTTCCAGTTTAGAAGTCAGCTGATTTTCTCCTGAGCTTGTGACAGACAGACACTTTCCAAATATTATTCTGCCTTTTTAGCTTTTGGGGTTTTTTTTTGTTTGTTTTTAATTGGGGTTTGTTTTTTTTATTGTTGTTTGTTTCAGGGTTTTTATTTTGTTTTTAAGTAAAATTTTTACCTTAAAACATCTTTCTGACCCAACCCAGTGAGGGCAAAGGCAACCTTACACAACTGTGCTCTTCTTTGGGAGGGGGGGGGGCAGGTGGAATCAGATCATTGAACCATCCAGATTTAGACACCCAGACATTAAAATCCCAGTTAAAAGTTTCCTGTTTGCTGTCAAGAAGAATCAGGAAAGAAAAGCTGCCGTGGAAAGGGTCCTGGTAGCAGCCTCCCGTTAGCCCACCACTGCCGGCACAGGGAGGGTGCCCGGCGGCAGGGCTCCGCGCTGCGTCAGGCACCAGCTGGGCACTGCACGGAGCACGGCAATTGCAGCGCTGCTCCAGAGACCCTTCAGCTCAGCCCTCACTGAAAACATGCCCCACCCGGGGCTGGAGAAACATCTACAGCATCTCCTTGGTGCCTCCATGCAGGAACATCGTGGTTAACTGGTTCAGAGAAAGACCCTGGGGAAAAGCTCAGGTTCTCTTTTGCTGAGCTGAAACTGAAAAAAGCACCCAGGAACCTGAGAGCATTTTCCAGCTCTGCTCTTATTGTGTATCCACTACTCCGTGTATAAATCACAAAAAGCCTCTAACAGAAATTTCCATCTGTACTCCCTAAAAGAGCTGCTAAACACATCCTGCTTACACAATCATTTCACCCAACGATGCAATGTTTAACAGATTTAATAAGCACCTTATTTTAAAACTGGCTACCTTGCAATATCATAACAAATTCAATTAAAAATAAAAGCTCGCAAGCATGTTTTAGGACATGATTAGTAAACAAATAACCTTACCTAATACAGGATTTCAACTGAAGATTTATTTCCACTGTAGCTATATCCTTTTCTCTAAAGCCCTGAAAGAGCTGTTCTCTGAAAAGAAACAAGCACTGAAAAAAGGTCTAAGGATTAACACAGTTATCCACTTACAAAAAAAGAGAAAAAAACATAGTCTAAGAGGAACCCTTTTGTACGCCTTCCTAGGTCACTTCCTCCTGAGCTTCTGGTGATGCCCAAGCCCCTTTTCCCCAGGTGAACAAGATCAGCAGGGATTTTCTTGATGGCAGATTAGTGCCATCAAGGCACTTGAGTGATGGAACTTGAGGGCCAGGCTGTTGCTCACATTAAACACTGACTTATATTATGAGTAACCCTATTCCCCTGCAGCCAACAGAGCAGTTTTGGAGAACACAGCTCCTGTTGGGTGCACAGGACTTCTCACCTTCGCAGTGGTGTATTTAATGTCCGCGGAGAAGACTTAGCAAGCTGTGTAATGGTCAAACCCAAGAAGCTGTGTTTTCCCAAACAGGTTACAGAAAACTACTGCTGAAATTTGAATTCTGATTTCAATTGCAAGTATAGAGAATGTCAAGCAACTGATTTGGAAGTTATAGTGTGATTTGAATAAGGAAACTATGGCAGCTAACCCGTCAGGAATGGTAGTTCACCTATAGCGAATTAGATTTTAAACTGACTTTTAAAATAATATCAAAGATACTGTGATCTAATGTGTTTGACCACTGTAGGGTGAAGGCTAAAAAATAATGTTGGTTCAAAGACAGACAGTAATTATATTAATTTCTTTAATACTTGAAGTAATAATTATGTCATTAGAAAAGTTATCAGTTTTATCCTGCTGGATTAAAATTCTTACTGGGCATTTGAACATGGCGGTGTTGTAGGCACAGAAAATTGGTTTGGGTGCAGCCAAGCAAAACACTTCTGGCAGTAGTAATGGAAAATAATATGGTTGCACCGCTTCCATTAGCTACACACATGATCAGAATGTTCTGATTTTTGGTGAAGGACACTATGCTTTAACGTGGGTCCCTCTAAAACGTGACATATCAAATCATGTAGTAAACTACAGAATGAAAACACTGTACAAGTATTTCTCCGGCCCCTCTGACCTTTCTCAGATCATTTGGACACCTAAAATTCCCTGCCATTACAGTGGCACAGCACAGCAACCATGCCCTTTGCCTCCCCTGAACCTCTCCTGTGGATTTTGGCCTTCGTACTGCAGCAGCAGCAGGGCTTTTGCAGAACATTTTCTGACCCATGTGTTCTTTAACCGTAAATGGTGGATATGCTGCAGACCTTCCACGGACCAAGCATATATTACTCCGTTGCTGCAAGTATCGAGCGTGCTGTAACTTGAAGTACAACTGATCCCGAATCCCTTTTCACCTGTTAGGAATCCCACAGAGTTGGGATGGTGCAGCAGCAAAAGTGGCCGGAAAGAGCCACAGATACCTCTATTATTTATTTCAACATGCCATGAAAGCAGAATAGTTAAAAGTAACACTGGAGGATTTCAAATGAGTGGTCAAAATGCTGGAAGTGTTTGAAGACGGAGCTGAGCAAACATTTACTCTTCTGCGAGCTAACACTGAAATCCTGCTGGGGGTTTTGAACTGCCTGTTTAGAACCAGGGAAAATTTATTTCTGTAACACATAAGACACAGTTTTTTGTTAATTCGGGTTTCTCATTCTGTTCCAATTCTTCTCACCTAATTTTTGACACAATAATGAAATAGAGAGATCCCAACAGAGACTGTAGTTTCTGATTTAGAGTAGATTGAAGTGGTTCAAATGTCTTGTTTGCTTGCGACTTTCATAGAAAATTGAAGTGCTCATGGGAAAAATAAACCTCAACAGATTTTGGGACTATTCTGGTTTTTTTCTTTCCTGATCATACGGCTAATCAAAATGCTTTGATGCTACCAGAAACTTATTTTCCACAATGTGATTTAATTAATTTATTGCTCAGTTTTTTTGTAAACAAAGCACACAACAGTTTTTCTATATTGAGTAAGTCTGACTCAAGTGGCTAGAGAGTTCATGATTTAGCTGCTAAGGGGGAAGCATGTAGAAATAGGAGACGCATATCTCATTAATGTTAATGGAGTTGGACTCAGTTGCAGGGACATTCAACATGACCAATTTCAACACCATTATTTCTGTAAAGTAAACCTGATTTTTTTTCCCAATATGGGAAAGTTCAAAAACAGTCATGGTTGGTAAAATTCATTTGATTACGGAAACTCTGAGCTGTGAAAACTGCATAAAAGGCTTTTGAACTTCTCTGTAGAGCTGCTTCATGAACGAGTGTGTAAGTTTCAAAAGATATGTGCAATAAACATCTTGGTGCTGTAGCTGGTAAAGGGAGGCAATGGCTGTACATATGCCAGCGTTGTCCATTTTAGCATCAAATACGCCATGAGGCTGCTGTATTGTGATTGCATAATGGGACTTTTCTTAGGACTAATGCTGCTCTCGCAGGTCGCTTTTTGCAATGCTTGCTAGAGCTGCTCATCCCTCTGAAGCAAGCTGCAGAGTCCTCCCCAAACTGGCGCTCTTGATCCCACTTATGCTCATTGACAAGTCTAACTTCGTAACAGTAGTTTGAAGTGCACAAGTGACTGTCAAAAAACCCAAAGCAAATTTCCACAATTTTACTTTTCAAGAATTGTTTGGTTTTTATTTTTTTCCTCCTTAATGTGACTGGAATCAATGTCTTCACATACCTACTAGTTTGAAAACCTCAGTTTCTTTCAGCTGCTTGGGCTTGTCAGAGCTCTGCATTCTACATCTGGAAACCTGTCACATTACGCCCATCACGCTGTAAGGTCTTACCACCATCTAATACTGATCCAGTTTGGGCTCCACATTTCCTAAAGGACTGCTGGAGTTCTCCTCAAGACAATAAGCCTTTGGGGGATGAAGTTACGATCATCCTTCAGGAAGTCGCAGTTTTCATTACCAGCACTAGTAATGACATAGAGACCCATTTTCCAAGACAACACCGTGCCATCCAAACCCAACGCGCCCTCTGAGCGCAGTGTAGGTCATCACTGGTGACACATATTTCAGGAAGTAAATATGAAAGTTGATCAAGATGCCAATGGCTGTTCTAAACTCCAGTGCTTCATCTTTCAGCCTGCTCTCACACCTAATGTTGGCCACATACCGTCAGGGGTAGAGGTTCGTGCAAATGCTATGCAAAAGCCTCAGTCAGGGAGGCTAAGTGAATACAAATGCTGGCTCAGCAAGCAGGCTTGTCAAAGACACCCAGCAACCAAAGACTGAAAATTAATTGCTCGATTCCTGATTTTGTGTACATTATTTTAAATACTTGGGGTTTTACCTGCACGTGCTGTGATTGGACTTGGAAGGCTTCAGAACTCCATTTCATTGCAGTATATATAAGAAAGATTAAATGGTCTTGAACATTCCGCTATAAAACTAAGAGCTCCAGATATTTCCTGAGGCTATTTTTCATGGGTTCGTTAAGAACCATGATGCTTAGATTTTGTTCTTTGATAAAACATCATTCATCTAGCTGTTAAAATAAGGAAACTTGGCATTTCTTGCCTTCTGGTCATTGAAATTGGCTGTCAGGATACCTGTGCCGTTTGCTTTATTATCATGTAGCTGCTGACACGGCAGAAAAACACTATTATGAAGGATTTAGCAAGGGAACATTGGCAATTGTCTGTGAGATATGTCTTGTCTGCTCCTAGGGTTATATAAGCCTTTTTATCTCTATGTCCCAAGACCCTCTTATCCCATTAGATAGGTTGCTGATAAAATATGTTTGAAGAGAGGGATAGATATGATCCAGCTAATGAACTGACTGTTTCCAGGTTGTAGTTAGGTTAGATTAGGGAGATCCAAACTCTTAAAAGAAAATCTTAATCTGCCTTTTACCTGCATACTGAGTGTACGTGGAATGATTTTGCCCGGATAGCTGCTTCCTTTGCTTAAGCCTTCCTTTTGCCACCTGTGAAATGATACCAACTTTCTTTGCAGAGCGTTTGAGCTCTGGGGTAAAACAGCAATAAAATAGAAACCAAGTACCGCTCCCCCCACCCCACCCCACCACCTTTTTGCATCATTGATAATCACAAGGAAAGGAGGTTTCATTCCCTGATCATGGATGATGAAATTGCTCCAGTTATTTTAAAGCATGAATCTACCCTAAATGTAAACCTATTGTCTGTAATGTCAGTTCATCACTTCTGAGACTGCCTTTCTCATACCACCGTTTAGGCTGTATTAGATTATGGAAAGGGTGATTGTTGCAGTGATGTGACTGATGAGCTGTATCAGCACTTACTGGGTAATATTTAACCTATTTCAGAACATCTGTCCAGTTAATGTGGTTTGCAAAAGAGCTTTCTGTCTTCTCAAGAATGCAATGATTCCCCAATTAATAAAAGGGAACTAATTTTAGAATGGTTGAAATGAACTATTAGAAGACCCATAAAGGCGTTTCTGTACGTGGCATTAAATATAGCATGAATTAATTTGCTGGAGTGGTTAATCTGTACGTGACAGGATTTTAGTGGGGAAAAAAATTAATGTAATGCAAATAAAAATCTAATCAGGAGAGTGGGAATAAAGCACAATTTATCGTTAGGGACTGTGTTTGCCACACACATTTTTTGCAAAGTGTGTACCTGCAAAAAGGGTCTCAATTAAATATGCTATATAAAATTAGACCAGCAGGGGGATTACTGTTTGTCACATAAAACATGTTTAAATGAATCAAAACTCATTAAAAAGCTGTATAATTACAGTTAACTAGCAGGAAAAAAAAAAAGGAGAATTTGGACATAAAGAATAGGGTGTTTAAAAAAAAAAAAAAAGAGATACAGTGCCTGTGACTGGACAGAAAGTTAAAAATAGGTCATGGGAGCCGAAAAATGAGCCCATAAAGGATCAGCATGATGAAGTATACCAGCAAGAAAGCGCTACTGAATATCGCATTAGTGGGAAGAGTGCCCAAACAGGAGGGTTTCATGCCTGGGATTTTTCTTAAGGTGTCACTATATTATTCTGCTTGCATTTTTGTGTATTATTTATCTCCCCTGGCACATAACAGTGAAGGATAACAGCCTGACCATTAGGAACAGAGAGCATATAGCACTGGGCAGGAGGCTGTGCTCACTGACCTCCTGAAGTCCCTTCCAACCTCAATTACTTTATGATCCTGCACATACCAGCAGCATCTCCTTCCCCAGCTGATCTATCTGAACTGAGCTGGGGGGAACACCCGCTCAGAGGAGCTCAGCCAACCCATGCTGATGGCACACAGGCCACCTTTGGTCCGGGACATCGTCATGCTTGCCCATGAAGGAAGGTTGACTTCTTCAGCTTAACACCAAAAGCAGAAGGCCGATAAGCCAACCAGTAGAGGAAGCAAGAGTCATAGCATAGCGGTAACCTATGTGTATAGAAATTCAGAGATCCTGCTACTGTTACTGCTGTTTTTTTCCCAAATTCTGTCACCTAAAAGTTATCAACAGTGACCAAGGGTCTATGTTTATAGGCACAGTAAAAAACATATCTAAAGAAAGACCTTCACCAAGTAAGTCACAGTGTAAATGACACATCCTGCTGCCCTCCACTATGCACCATGAAGAGACCAGGGCTACTTTAGATATTAGAGACATGCTGACCTTCAGGAGCCCAGGTTCCCATGCCAATTAGTTTACCTGCTTTCTCAGCAGACTGGGTTATAGACTTAACATAAACTGCAACACGTGGTACACGGTAGCTCTGTGTTAAAAGCGCCAAAATAAAAATAACAGCTGCCCTTTGCAAAGGTTTCTCTCTCACTGCCACAGGGCTTGCACGTGAATGGCACTTACAACAGCTCTCAAGGTCACAGTAAGCCTCCCGCCTCCCTGGCAAAGATGAATTTGAGTTCTGTTCGTGCTTCAAACTCATTTTTCCCTTAGTTAACTTCGTGCTTTTACTTAGCTCTATCTTTCTGGTCCAGCAGCCTGTTCCAAATTTAATAAAATTTCTCATGTAGATCTCATTTTCTTCTATTTATCTGCATTACCAAATTTCTCTGTCTCTTCTTCCCTTTTTCCTGAGACCCAGCACCACGTCCCAATATTATTAGAATACAGTGCATTTGAAATTCATGCCTACAGGCAGAATACTTCTCAATATTGTGGAAAACATCCTGGAGAGCATTACCAAGGCAAACTGTCACATTTCCTCTGATCTGCAGCACAGAATCAAGCATCTTCAGCGATCTTTACTTAGATGTTTCAAAGAGACTTGCTTTTTCTGGAGACCCCAACTGTCAATGGCAATTCCTGGGTTAAAGGGACCTTCTTGTAGTTCTGCCTCAACGCTCGGCTCGCTCTCTGCTCTCATCCTGCACTCCAGCTCTCATATTTCTCAATCAATATATTCCACAGTGCTGCACACGTACTGCCTGGGATCTAACGAGAAGCACTGTGCAGGACTACTTATCTTCCCGATTTGATCATAGGGACGGCAAGACTTTTGCCATTCATTTTGGGAGATCTCAGGTCTGAACCGTGAGCAGTTCTCTACCCGCAGTGATTTTTCCCTCCTCGCTGCCAACCTGCCCGTTATTATTAAATAACCCCAGCACAATCTGTGCAGTCTCCCCTGGAGGATGGACTCTGAGTCGTGAGGCACTTCAACAGAGGACATCAATTGAGGTAGATACACCAGTACTTACCGTGAATTTATGAAACTGAGAGTCTGTTTCTCATTACAGCTCACAGTAAATCATCCTCCTCTTGCTTTTGCTTGGAAATTGCTTCAGCTGCTGCCTTTATTTCCATTCTTTTATACATATATATTTAAATCTTTCAGAAGAAGCTGCACAAGTTAAAACAAAATAAAAGGAACGGTGGTTTTTTTTTTTAAATAAAAATAAAAGATTCGCAAGAGACTCTAGCATCTTTACATGTAGACCACAAGACACAGTATCCCCCCCCCCAACCCCACAAGATTTTCCCAAGTAAACTTACTTATTTTTTTTCTCAAACTTATTTTATCTATTTCTCTTTATGAAGTTGGAAAGTTGGTTTGGACAGGCTGGTGGCTGTGATGGTCTATAAAAAAGGATAGTTTCACATTTTGGAAAGAACGACCTCTCTGACCTAGCATAGTTTCTAATCATGCTTCACCGTTAGCAGAGCTGATCTGAGAGCGGCAAATTGAGAGGAAAACCAGGGTAAGGGGAGCATTGGGCAGCGCATGTGATTCCCACCCAGGCTAGCACCGGCCTATTATTACAGTGAATATAAAGGAAGCCACTTGCACTGCAGAACATCTTATCCGGCTGATTTTTAACACTTTTG
The DNA here is from genome assembly GCF_949628215.1 of Phalacrocorax aristotelis. Taxonomy (NCBI): domain Eukaryota; kingdom Metazoa; phylum Chordata; class Aves; order Suliformes; family Phalacrocoracidae; genus Phalacrocorax; species Phalacrocorax aristotelis. Next base: position 6,969,463 of record NC_134282.1, read on the forward strand.
GACAAAGTGGAAACAGAAATCAATATAACAAAGGAAATAAAAATATCATCAATTCATAAGGGTTACTTTAATTTCCTTTTATAAAAGGCAAACAAGTGGAAAGTTGTTCATGCAAGTATCACTCTCTCCTCTTTACCTGCTGTGTGTCCCTTGTCACTGCCAGGCAGAAAATCCGTAACTTTCCAGGTTTACTGTTTTTCTGTACAGAAAGGAATATACCCATCGATTATCAAAGTCTGGGAACGAATTTCCACAGCATGGAGCCAGATTTGTTTCTCTCCTTACTGTGTACTTTTCTGAAGCAAGAGCAGTTGTACGAGGCCATGTACCCATCTCCTTTTCGCTTGTAGCGAGCGCACATGCAAAAAGGCATCTGAGCACTCATTATTTTATGTATGTGCAGGTCCTACAGAAACTGCATTACACTTGCATGGGAACCGTTATCTAGAGACCTGGTTATCAAACTGCACAGATATTAACCTTATTTTCCATGCACAATTGAACTCAAATGATTTCCCAAGCATCACTTCGCACAGAGATCTTCCCCTCTACTTTAAAAAGTGTTTTGTTCTATATGACAAGGGAAGTACCCGCTTACCTCAAACGTCCCTCCTTTCCAACATCCAACGTACAATTCACCGCCTGAATTTGGAACAAGGCTTTTAATAGCTCTCCATTTACAGCCTTGCTTGCACTTCGGATAGGAAAAAAGCATGCTGTCTATAAAAGCAATCACTCTAGTTACACCAGCGCGAGCCTTTGTAGAAATAGTGCTAAGAGGGAAGGAAATTGGAAAAGTAAGGCCTGAGAGTATAATGCTATTTAAAAATTACTTTAGAATCTTATGGGTCACAAAAAAAAAAAAAAAGAAAAAGAAAGAAAAAACGTCTTCACAGGCTCTTTCTACTTTGTATGAAAAAATCTTACTAGTTTTCATCTCAGTTCTGTGTCTTTTAAGCATTCCTGCTTTGTAATAATTTTTTCATGTCCTAAAGACAGTTCCTTGGCTCCTCACTGTTATTTCCAACTGTCTGTCCTCTGCTTCTTCTCTAGACAATGGAGAATGACCTCTTGGCCCAAAGGAGTGTCACCTTTACAAAAGGACCAGAGCTTCAGCAGAGACTTTTCCAAAAGGATGGCAATTGTGTTATTTAAACCCTCAGTGCCGGTCAGTAAACAGGTGTCACCTGCCCTCGCTCTGTGAAGGCTGCTTGTGGTCAAGGTCTGACAAACTCAGGTTGTCACCAGGTAACAAACCATCATCCTTCACATCCCGTGAGGCTGGAAAAGCTGTTGTGCAGTTTTCAAACTGTAACTGAGGCGCAATGTAAATGGCAATACATATAGATGAACCCAAGTGGACCCAAGACAGAGAAGGAAGAAATCTCCACCATGAACATCACTGAAACACCCCTCCCCATCACTCTTCATGAAGACTCAAGCTGTTGACATTTGGATCCAGAAGGACGTTGGAGGAGTATGACACCAAAGAAAATAAAGTTTTCTTATATAGCAACTTTAAGTATATTATTATTAATAAGGATTGCCTGTACTAATTTTAAGTGTTAGCATTATTGTAACTGGACTGATAGTCACTATTAGATGTATCTTGAAACATAGGATGGACACAACGTATTGCTGAAGTCAGCACTGGTTCTCTCCAACAACTTTTGCACATAAAACCAGAAGATAAAAAGAAATTAAAAATATTGTTTGAATCTATGTACCCCTTGGCAGTAAATATCTACTGTATTGAATAACCTTCACAGTAGACCAAGTAAAGGGCAATGTTAACACAAAATAATGACAGTAAGACAATTATACTGGACACAAAAAAAAGATGTTCAGCCTACCCTACAGACTATGAACTTTCAAATGATGGTGGCTGGCCAGTCACGGGATATCAACATATCCACAGTAAGTGGTAACTTTTATTAGATGTGACATAATTAGAGGTTACAGGTGAAGAGTGACACAACAAGCTATTCACTGGTTGTACAGAAAGTTGGCAGAAAGATTTTTCATGTACTGATTGTAGAACGGGACACTTAACATTTTGAGTGCCATTTGATGACATGAGATGATAATGACTTTGTGTCAGTAATGACCTGGACTGGATTTGGAGTGGTGACCTGGAGGTAAAAAACTTCATAAGGCATTATTGTAATCTAAGACATTGCCATCAAGCTTCACCACCACTTACGGTCCTTCCTTTAGACATTTATCCACATTATTAGGAGTCCTGCACTCTGCACATTGTTTGCAAAAGAGGCCAGAATTACTCTCACTGTATTAAAACTGCCTTTGATTTCAACAAGAGCGGATCTAAACCAATGATGAGCATATCTATTATTCCCTTCTCCTTACCTTCCCCTGTGCTGTCCATTCTCTGTAATCTTGGCCCATGCCTTGCAGAGCAGAGCTGATGAAGCTGAAGACCACTCAAGATGACTATTTTATGATTGCTCTACTCATGTCTTTTGTTGCTGACAGTATGGGAAGTAAAATAGCATGGTTTAATTAAATATCTGTATTATTATATTAATAAAAAGGTAAACTCTCTGGCAAGAACAAATCAAGAACAATCTCCAGTGATCTGCTAGCTAGAATAGGAAGAGGTAAGAGATAAGACGAGCCTTCTTGCTCCAGAGAAACCTCTTCTTACCCAGCCTTCTCCTTGGAACTCAGCAACGTTTCTTTGTACCACAAAACAAAGGCTGGCAATTTGGACTGTACATTGTGACACCCTAAGCCATCCTAAGAATAGGTAAGCCACAATCACATGGGTTTAAACCTCTTTGGGATATCCTCTCCTAAATGTAATTCCAGTTCCAGTTTACTCAGGAACTGCCTGAGCAGCTACAAACTGGCCTGCTTTACTGGCCTAATTGGTTTAGCTGAAGCTGGAGCTGCTTTCCTGAGGGCAGCGTTTGAAAACTTACACTATAGCAAAAAGACTGTAAAGTCACACGTTCACAGATGTTTTCCTGCACTTCTGACATGGGTCAGAACTGTCTAACAGTGTCTAACTGTCTAACAGACTTAACCTCTTCAATCCCACGTACAAAGCCAGTACTAAAATACTCATTACTAATGAATTGAATATCTGATGATATTTATATTCCTATATTATATAGATAAACATAAACTATGCCTTTTTGAACCTGCTGACAGTAAAGAAAAGCCATAGGCGCTTCTCAGTAGGATGTACAAGCTGACATGTAATGGTCTGCAGTTGCTGCGAAGCAAGAGCTACTGGCCTTGTGCAGTAAGAATTTAAATGATACTTTGGCTGTTGTTTTGCATTTCCATATTTTGATTTCCATATAAGAGAACCGGATAGCACCAAGGTGGATGCAGAACTAAAGCAAGGTCTTTGGCAGAGAGAGATGTCCTTGTGTCTCGCCGTGGTGGCTGCAGGACTTCTGAGGGGTCCGTGGGTACGGCCCATAAAAGCTGTCACGGATTTTTTGAACCAAACCTATAACAACTTTCTTCTTTCATATATCACATCAATTTCCATGTTCCTCCTGTTTAAAATCACTGATGCAATTGGAAGTGATATCAAAAGCACATTTTGAGGAACCTGACTCTTTTTCCTGGCTTTTAAATGCAGAATTATTTTATTAATGCAGAATTATTGTCAGAGACAGTATTTGTTTTTGTGAAAGTACGTAGATGACGCTGCTGACTTTATTTACATGCTACACATTAGTTGGCCATCTGGCCTCTCCCAGAATAACATAAGAACAGATTTTTAAATCATTAGAAATATTAAAATCATAAAAGCAATAAAATGTGTTTATTATTATCAAGTACAAGTCTGAGTAATTCCTATTATCTTTCTTGATTTTTTGGAAATGTACTAAAAGTTAAAACCAGTTTTTATTAAAGACATTATTGGGTGTATAATTTTAAGTAAATGTAAGAATTTTGATACATAATTTAAACAGTAAAAATCACCTTATCTAATGAAAACTAATTCAAAATAAATCTTCAATGAAAAGTGCTGCCATATTATCTTTTTGACCAGTTCTATTTTTTAGGATAAAAAATATCACATAATTATCACATAATACTTTACAGAACCTTCCCTGTTAAACATTAGCTGAAATAGTAGCTGTGAGCAAATATCTGATGGTAAGAATACTCCTGTAATATCACCGAATTGCACAGAATGTAGCTACCGCCACACATGCTCCTTCAGGGCAGGTGTGAATTGAGCCGTGATATTGTGATAAACACATTGACAGTAAAATCACTTGTGAAAGAAGAAAACTATTCATATTTTTTTTAAGTGAGCCAAAATAGGGAGATTTTTCTCTTTTCCCAAACGGTAACTTCTTATATGATTGCTATGGCAGAAGTATTTTTTATTTAATAGACTGTGAAGGTCTTTTCTTTGCTTACAGTAAATATTTAAGTGTCCTGTTTAAATATAAATTACAGTGTGTATTTTTTTAATAAACTGTGATTTTTCTGAAACCAGGGAGATTTCATTTGCTGAAGAATATCAATATATAGGCTCATTTGAAGGTATTCCAAAGGTGCATGATTATACCTTTTCTTGATAAAAAAGGAAGTGGCTTTTCCCATAAGTGTTTTATCAGAAGATGCTCAGTTATAAAGACAAAATCCTTCCAGCAATAGGTTGATAAGTAATGCATTATCTCAGTGAGGACAACAGAGTTATATTCATCTAAAAATTCCACAGAGGGAGGAGAAAAATCAGGACTCTCAGAACTCTTCAGTGATTATATTGCGGCATTCCGTGCTCAGTCATCTGGAGAAGTAAAGCTCATCAGGCCATGACTCTCCATCGCTCACTCATTCCCGCTTTGAGCCATGGATGTAACACGTTTTCCTTTCCTTCCTTAACATAGTTAAATTTCATTTCAGTTTTCTTTTGAATACCATAGCAAGCGAGAGGTCTAATTTCAGTATCAATTCAGAAACCGTTCAGATACGTATCGACAAGAGTGTAATTTTCCTGCAAATACAGCCAAAACAGAAAGGGGTCTGGAGGCAGGCTTGCATCAGTCTCACTTTAGGATTGTGTTTCCAAGTCAGAACCGAGGCAGGCTCTAGGGACTTTTCTTCACTACAAGCTCCCTTATCCCTAGTCTTGTCCTTTAAGAACAGGAATTTTTGTTCATATCTTGAAATCTAATTAGGAATTATTTCTGAAAAAGCTGTATCCTGAACATGACAAACATGTCTAAAAATCCCTGCAGAACACCCCGCATTTGGGTTCTATTGCTAGGTTGCAACAAACTTCCATCTCACCACCTCAATCATTTCCAGCCAAGGCACAAAATCAACAAAATAAAGAAAACAGACATATTTTTCCATTGTGTACAGAGTATGAAACATAAAAATAATGAAGTGTCTGGATTTGGACACTAATGGGCAAGCGTCCCATCCATGAGATGCACAGGAGAAATAACCAAGATGTCAGAACTACCAGCAATACTTCTATTCATTTGATTTTAAATACTAAATCAATTCTAGATTTTTCTCTAGGGACTATAGTTACTGGAAAAATAACAAAAAAACCACCCCAAAACCAATTTATTTTTAGAACTATGCAATTATCTAATAACATGCTATTTAAACTTTACTCCAATAAGGTTCTTGTAAGCTGTGTCAGAGGAGAAAGTAAGACTTAGAGTCTGTGTATATCTTAACGTGTCTTATTTAAGTATAGACAGCCTAGAGCAGAGGCGGCCAACATAACACAGTGAAAAAGAACCGGAGCTGGAGTACCTGGCAGCCACCATCCAGCTGGCACACAACCCACAGTCCAGGTAAATTCCTAACCGTTATATCATCTCACACATGCCCATGCACATCAATTACTGCTTCTAAAACTGACAGCTTGTATTAAATTGCGACGCAGCACCCATCCGCTCTGAAACCTTGCTTTCTGTAAAACGTCACTTTCTCAAATTAAGCCGTTTTTTAAAATTATGCACAACCGTGAAAAGTGTTGCATATAATTAAAGACAGTTTGTTGGCAAGAAATCTTGTTTGCTTTTAATCCATACTGTCAGGCAATTAACTGAAAGTACTCCCATGAAAAGCTGTCTCAGTGTAAGGCCAGTGCACGGATCAGACATTGGAGAGCCACTGCAGAAAACTCTAGAAAACAGGGTTTATGTGAGAAGCACGACCAGCTTGCTAAATATTGCACAGATATTACTGCCACGCACGCCTGCAAGAAAACTTTCAAAAACCAGTTCGATATGCTGTCTCTTCAACTCTTCCTACATGCTGAAGTCTAGGTGGTCTTTGCATTGACTCGCTTTGCCTCACAGGAGACCCTCACACAATCGTTTCAGTCGCAATCTGGTGACATTTTGACAGAAAAAAATAAAAGGTTTCACCCTACATTTCTGAACTCATTCTCAAATTGAATACTTCTCAAGTGAGAGAAACTTGCTGTGAAATAGTGACTTCCAAAGATTTACTTTTTGTTATGTAGTCAAAAAGAAGTTTTCTGGTTTAGATTTTTTAATATTTAAAATTTTAACAGAAGTCTACTAGAGGAGGCATATTTTCTTAGAAGAAAAAAGATTTTAGAGGAGTCATTGAAAGTTATTCATTTTATTCTAAACGTGTTTCCAAGAAAGTCCCATATTTTTTACAAAAAGTCCAGTTTTTCAGAGGGAAAACTTTAGAAAAGTCCTATTTGATTAAAAGTTGATAGGCGATCTTCACCAATACTACATCTGTCCACTTAGACTAGCTGGTTTAACTAAGAGCCACAAGTGAAACTAAACCAGTGGATGAATAAAATAACCCCAGAAATAGACATCAGCTTTCAGGAAAGTTGACTTCTGATTAAATTTGACCAACACCTCCAGCTCTGTAAGGTCTTTCAGCAGCAACAGCTACATTTTGGTTAAATCCCAGGCAGTGGCGGGACCGCACACTGCCAGGTACATAGTCACTATAATAATTTTTTAATTAGTTATTTTGTACTAAGTAATTTCAGAGTTTTAACTCTCTGACGTTACTCCAGAATGTTCAGGGACGTCCAGACTTAAGACAATTATTAATTACTAAACATATAGTAAAGCACTATCCTGTGCATTAGGTTCATTTTTCTGGAGGTGTCAGTATATAGCTACTCCCATTTTTTTTTCTCTCACTTTAAATCTGTATTGGTTGAAACAGATATTTCTGCATTCAACAGTGCTAAACAGCTATTAAATTCATATTAGTTTTCTTAACTTAATGTTAGTTTAACATGAGTTGCTCAGTAAAGAAGAAATGGCTATAAGGAGCTCTGCTCAAGTGAGCTGAACAGTTAGCGACAAAACTGCAGGAATGATACATCTAGAGCAAGAATGTGGCAGCATAAATCATGAAATCCCTTTTTGGCAATCAAAGGGAAAATATGGATTAATGAAATATTCTAATGCACTACAATGAATAAGCATAAAATAAAATACTGTATTACATTTCAACATGGCTTGACTTTCAACGCATCCTCAATGAAAATGGAAATTTCTGCAAGTCTTACCCATTATTTCCCTCCTCAGCCCCAAAGAAAGATGTGCTTGTAAGGGAAGTATTTTGTTAGAGTCACACTGCGGGAAGATAACAAGAAAACCAGTCAACTTTACTTTGATTTCTTATGCACTGGAAGAAATGTGTGCAGCTGAAGAGGCTTACTCTCTAATCCACTTGGCGCTTGATGATACACACCACGGCTGACACTGGTACCCTCTTAGATCCTAGGTGAGATGCGCCAGCGTAATACAAATTCCCAGCTGGCCTCAGTTTGGCTGCCCACAGCCCTGAAGCTGTCAGCCTTCCTCCGGCAAGAAATTGAATTGTTATTCATGGCAGCCAGGGCTCTTCCACGGTCTCCTTTCTGTCCCGCCTGTCATCACTGGCCCTCCTGTCATTACTGTCCTTACCCAGCTTCAGATGATAGACAGCTTGAACCACACAATAAGCAATGGAGGGGTTCTGCAGGACAGTTGCTGTATCACAAGCTTGTGACATTTCCTGCAGGAACTATGCAAAGCTAAACACAGGTGGGGGACTAGGTACTTACTTTTCCCATTTATCACTGCATTATTATTAGTTGGCAACGATTAACCTCATGCCCACCTCCAGACTACTAATTTTAGAGAAGGATTAGAAGAGATCATTGCTTCTAATTGATCTTTGAAAGGTTGGAAAGGTTACAGCCCCAGATCTGGATAATTTTTACAGAAACACAGTTCAGCCCTCAGCTAGCGTAGAGAGACATAGCCTTGTTGCACTTGTCAGTGGTGTGCTGCATTACACCAGGTGAGCATCTCTCCCAGGCATCAAACTAAAAGACATTGCCTGGAAAAAATCTCTCTCTCATACTGCTGTAAGATGGACTGACCCTGCTGAGATGTGAACTTTGAAACCATGCAATGTTGCAGAAAGCAAACGGAGCATGAAACCCTGCGTGAGAGGTGCTGGTAGGAAAGTTCCTGTGGGATAACAGTGATCCTTATCAGTCTTTTAACTTTTAATATCAAGACTGTAATCCCTTTGCAAGCACCTATCCCCTGTAGACAACCAACCTTTGTCTGCCAGATGCTGCAGACACATGGAAGACAACTTTGTGCTTTGGATGGGTAAAGCAACAGGTGCAAGGCAGGGAAGTAGCAGCTTTCCTTCACATACACCTACTGAACAGTGGGATCCCTTAGCTTCCCCAGTCTGCTAAAACATAGGACTAACCTCTTCATTTTCAGTCTTTCTTCCCTACCACAGACTTACTATGAAAGGAAAAATTGTACTGCACACTACAACTAATTTGTTTTTACTGCTTTCCAAGGTGCCCTAGATAGCTGTTTTCTCTCCAAGGTAGGCACAGGGAAAGCTAAGACGTTTCTCATTACTACCTTTCACACCACTGAAGTTAAGTGTCTGCCTGAAATAGTCTGTTTAAATGTTTAAATGATAATATTTTTGAATGTTCCCGATGTTCAATGAGAAATTAATTTAATCTTGATACCATTTTTACCCAGCATCATGAATTGCTGATTACTCCTGAGCCCGGCAGATGTCCCCCCCGGATGCTGCATACGTGAGGGTGCCTTGCTGCACGCTTGTGATGGGAAATTCAAAGCAGCACCGTGGAGTAAAGGTTTGCTACAGGGTAGGGGGAGAGAGCACTCATCAGACAAGCCATGTTAAAAGTTCACCAGAGATGGAGGCAGTCAACCTGTACCATTTTAATATCATGGTTTTCTAAAGGTTGCCTTTTAAAATCACTTTTCACGGTAAGTGAAATAGCAACTGAGTTTGGGACAAAATTGCCTGAAAGCAAAGGGCACTCTGAAGGAGCTGAAGACGATGCAATCAGCACGGAGGTGAATACGGCCCATCCAGCAATGTCCTCAAAGATGTCCCACCAAGGTGTTGTCCTTCACTTTACCCAGCCAAGACAAAGCCCGTTCTGTTTCCAAAGCCAAACAGATTGACGGATGAAGCTTTCTTCTGAGAATCATTCACAAACTTCCATGAACTGAGCCTCAGTGAACGAAATCAGAATCACACAGAATCACAGAATCCCAGGTTGGAAGGGACCTCAGGGATCATCCAGTCCAACCTTTCTAGGAAGAGCACAGTCTAGACAAGATGGCCCAGCACCCTGTCAAGACGACTCTTGAAGGTGTCCAACGTGGCCGAGTCAACCCCTTCCCTGGGGAGATTATTCCAGTGGTGACTGTCCTCTGTGAAATGCATTACTTTGTTGAAAATGCCGAGTTCTTTATAGAAATGACCTCCAGCTTGGGCCTGATGGCATCTCAGCAATTTGGTTTTATTGTTCATTATTTTTAGCATTTTACCATTCATCTAAATCCTGGAGCAGTCTGCCTATTCGCGGACAGTGCAGCTGAACACTTCCAAAGCGTAAGCCAGAGATGGAGTAACCTGCAACAAGCAGCAGAACTCTACTGAAAATTATTGGACAAAAATCTCATTTGAGGACACATTCTAGGAGAGTTAGAAGAAATGAGTTGGATCTGTTATTAAGTCAATGAAACTGAAAAAAGTCTTCTAATATTTAAAAAAAATAAGAGGTGAATTCTCAGCTGTTTTAAATAGGAGCCGCTATTTGGCTTCATGTCACGCTCTGCCAGATGGCTGTCTTAGAGGAATGGCTGGTTCCAGTGTCAGCAAATGTGACTGGTGGCCTTTCAACTGGAGTCAACAAACTGTTTCACGTTAACATGATCGCTCAGCTGTTGTGTTAGGAGGAGTAGGTGGTTGCCCTACTTCTTCTTCTCCTCTTTTCATTCTGGTTTGTTTACTCTTGCAAAGAAAACTCATGTGTTTCAGCTTTCAGGTGGATCAAAGTGTTTCTTCCAAACAGCTGTTTATAAAACTGTGGGATTCTTCAGGTAAAATGAGATATAAATTAAAACTAGAGGATGTAATTATTGTTAAAGATGCTCTGTTTTATAAAAGAAAAATCACAGCAAGAAAACCCCAACCAAACAAATCCAAAGACCTACATAGTCATAGCAATGATAGACGAGAGTAAGAAGAATGAAAATATTGCTGTCATAGACATCCAATAAAATCAACAAACTTTTGGATGACTAGAAATTAATTATTTGCCTGAGTAATCCAACATATTTCCTCATACAGGCAGCGGCAGGGGATGTCTCAGGTGTCATTTATGGGTGCAGAGTACTCCTCTGGTCTCCCTCCACCTGGACTATCTCCTTCATGACCTGCAGATCCCGCAGCAGAACAGCCACCTAAGCGGCTGTCACAGCAAAGACCCTCGTGCCCCCAGTTAACACTCCTCCCTGCAGCCACCTGAGGCTGGCATTGCTCTTGCTTCTCCTATTTTCACCTACAGCTCTTCAGATAAATTAATTTTTGCATGTGGAAAAATACAACAGAAGGTTTCATCACAGTAAAACAGAGACAAAATTATGTACTTTTTACTTCAGAGTTCTAAACCGTATTCTAAAACCTGAAGATATGACCTACTTTTCTGCGAACCTTCACAAGCGATGTGTTGCTATGGTAGTTTAATTTTATTTACCATTGGCTATTCCAAACTGCAGGTCTACAAGGCATTCGAAGAGCAGCATCCAGCATGACCACTGTAATTGTAGGTTCCAGTTACTGGGGAAGAATGACTATTCTACACTTAGAAAAATTATCTCATCTCCCTTCATTACAGAGTGATCTTTGCCCTCTATTATTGATGCAGCTGACAAGGCAATCACATTAAGATGGCTCTGAAGAAGCTGACACAATGGACTTTGAGACATAAATTTGTAAGTGTCCTGACTTGTCAGTTTTCCCATTAGAAACCCTCTTTGGCAGGAGATAAGGGGAAATGCCTAGTTATAATTTAGCCATGAAAATTTAATTATTGTCTAAAATCTGCTAAATTTAGAAATGAGCTTTGTTCATAAAACTGCATGTGAGAGAGAGACTGAAACCAGAAGATACCTGACATGGAAAAGGTCACCAAGATGCCACCCTTGCAATCCGGGTGCCTGAATATGACCGCTTCCCTTGGGAATTCAGGTCCTTAATCTCAACCATACATTTTCAAGACCTTCATACTAAATTCAAACCACTATTAAAACAAAAAGGCAATTTATGTAGTAAAGTCAGACCCTTCAAACTAGCAGGCAGCTCTGTGTAACTGTGTTAGATGTAAGTTCTTATAAGCAGAGAATATAGAATCATTTTGTGTTATAGATTCTGAGTAATTTGAAGCCAGGATTAAAGCAATATTACAGGCCACAGATCGTTAATGCAAATACCCGAGTTAGCAATTCTGGACACAGCCCTGGGCGCAGACATTAGTATTCACAACAAGGACTTCACAAACAGAGTGGCACACTAATAAAAATGAAAAAAAAAAAAAAAAAAAAAAATCACTCTGCAGACTGCAGCTGCTCAATATAGGTCATCTTTCAATTTTAATTTGAATCATCATCTTTCCAAGTCAAATTGACTAATACTAGGGTACCTTATCCAAGAGCCATGTGGTCCAATCAAAGATCAATTTAAAATGTGTTCAAAGAGATTGATTCTTCTAATTCACGGACATAAGAATCTTTAAGCTCTGTTAGCATCGCCAAGACATGACGAAAGCATCATTCCAGCCACAAACACACACAGACAATACTCAGCAGATGCAGATTAACTGAAATGAATTTTTATTAACTCACCTGGGAACATAAGCCAGATATAAACCACTCAGAGCTCTCTGTCCTTGAGTGCTTCACTGTGTCAGCCAAGCTTCAACTTTTCTGACCTGTTGGGGCCTCCCCAGCTTTCTTCAGGTAAGGTTCCCCAGACCTGTTAGTGCCCCCTCATAAACGCACTTGCAGTTCTGGTTTATTGCCCTGGTTTGTGGGTGCTCACCCACATCACAAAGCCAGTAGAAAATGCCTTAGTCCTTCATGCCCTACTCACGCCCACGGCCTCAGCTTGGAGCCACCAAGTCCCTGCTCCCTGCCTAGCACCAAAGCAGACCCTGTGCAGTCAGGAGCACAGACTCAGGGACGTAAGGTACAACGATATTTTATGACCAGTTGCATACAAATTTAATCACCTCCTGGTTAGTAAACCAGCTAACTTTTCTCAACCTTGACAGCGTGACAGCATCTCATAACGTTCTTTGCTGCAAAACATAGGACCAATTTATAATTAATTCCTCAGGAAACATTATGGATCTACCGCCTGCAAAGTCAAGGAGCACTTAGGTTTGGGGCAGTCATGTTTCTCTTTCATTTATGGTCTGCAAAAAGAATAGAAAACTGTCTTTTAAAATAAATGTGTAGAGATGACTTGTCACACTTCAGAAATGCTCCCAGCAAATAGCGTCGGAGACCTAAAAGGAGAGGGATGCAGCAGCAGAATAAGCAAGCACACTGACAATGCGAATTACTAGGGTAAGGTTAGAGTACACTGAAGTGCTAAAAAAGTCCTCTGCCCCATGAGCCTTGTGTGAAGACAGATGTTTTAAGAAGTAAATGTGTTGAAAGACACACGGACATTTATCCTCCACCTTCGTAACCCGCAGATGTCTGTGTAAGAGCAGCCATCCATTTTTTTTCATCTCTAGTATCTCTGGTTTAGCTCCTCCACAGAAAAACAAACCAAACCAAAAGTTTTAACAGTAGATATAAGAAATTCCAGCGTGTTTTGACTGGAAAATACAGCATAGCAAAAGAAGCAAATGGATGGCGCTTGAGTTCCGGCGCCATCCAGTATCCTTAGGTACCCCTCAGGTAATTATTTTTACTCCCACTTGCTGGATTTTATGCTGAAATACAAGGTCTCTCTAAAATGGAACTGTTCCTGACTTTCTTTAGAGTGGTTTGGGGTTTTTTTTTTTCAGTGTTTGTATTTTTCAAGCATTTCATACAGAGAAGAACTCAGAATAATTGTTCTGCTAAATTTATACATTTGGATTTGGGAAGATGGACAGGGCTTTTCTTTTTTATTCTTGGCTTTGCCACACCATTAGCTTTAACTGGTGATGCTAGTAGCATAGCATGCAACACAGCACTGGCTGCTCCCCCTTCGCTCCCTCTGATGTCAGCACCAGAGTCTGCGTCAAGCTGGTCTATTTACGGCGCACCTCTTTCAAAACAATGAAAACTCTTAGAAATGTACTTCTAAAATCTCAAAACATCATTTCAGGTATTTTCCAGTCTCATAATGCAAACACTGTATCCAGAGAAAAATCTATTGAAAACTGGAAAACAAAATATTAAGCTACCAGATCTCTAAGAGAGTACTGTGGGATTCCTCTGCCAGACCTCCCACATGGCACTGGTCATCTATTTTTGGATTTTTCATAAAACTCTACGGTATGAGTGACCTCTGTACATAATTTAACACAAGCAAATTTGTAAATTATCCAGTCTGCGGTAACGCAAACACAGCTGCCTGGGGATTCCCAAGTCAATTAGTTCTGTTATGCACAAACGTAAGATGTCGTAGCCTTTAAGTACTTCCCCATTTACAGGCAGGGAAAAAAAACAAGATATAAGATAAGTATATTGTTTAACGTCTTTCTTGAAGACGAATTTTATGTTCTGTGCATTAGAAGGTTATATTATACTTCCAAACTGTTCAAAAGGATCTGCTGCCTCTACAAGAAATTTCCTTGCATGTGAAACCCCAGGTACCATGGATATCTGAACACCGCTCCAATAACCAAAGGAATAACACCTCACCAGCTTGTAAGCACGAAGCATGTCAGGAGGATATTTAGTTAGGGATGTATAGGAAAGACTCCCAAACTGGGTGAGAGCATAGTTGTATGTACTTATATGCACTAAAGAGCTGTAAAAGTTGGTGTGTAGTGGTAAGACTTCCTGAGAGGGGCCCCGTGGGTGCAGAGCAGGTCCTTGCACAAACACCATACTGGACCTGAAAGACATTGAGCATCTTCTGCAAACAGCATTCTGCATCGGGGCACAAGCCTGCAGAGCCCCGCGTGCTGCTGGTGGAAAGCTGGCTGCTGACCTCGTGTTAAAGTGGCATGGACTGAAAAATATTACCACGGAATTACAACATTTCTTAGGGTTTTAAGTTCTTACTCTATATTTAGCTGGTCTATTCCAAATGAAACAAACTCATGTTTTCTAGCATTTTCAGTCTTTCCTCGTGGGATCAGAATGATGACCGTCTGGGGTTTTTCATGCATACTTTTTAATGAGTTAGATACATCGTTTAGGCTGAAAAGCGTATTTAAAAATCCAAAATAGTTAATGTCTGATAATGAAATCAATAATATGTTTTTCTGGTAATGTAGTTATCTGAGATTTTTCTTTTTATTTTGTTTATTTTTCCACTTCAATTCCTTTTGCAAATTACTTATTATTATAATTCAGATAAAGCAGCGATTGCAAAAATGCCACAGAACAAAGTGTTTCCATGAATTTGTGCAGCACAAATGAGGTTACATAAAAGACGATGTTTCAGCACGGCAGTTTAGTGCAGCCGACAGTGCCACAAGAGGTGGTGCTGTTTCAAAGCTGCAGAAGTTTTAAATCAGCCTGAGCATTTGAAACAGAAGTTAAAGACTAAAGCAATACTTTGTTATACCTGCAAAATGGCAGAAGAATTCTATTCCCTAGAAAAGTGACTTTGGTGCAGCTACGACATGAAGAAAGAAGCGGAGGCATTTATCACAGGAAGACAATTTTTTTTTCACTCATTGGCAACGTATCACATACCATTTATCCAAACATAATTTATACATGTTTTTCATCTAAATAATTCAGCCAGGATTGCTGCTGTCATGACAAACACAATAGCGAGATAAAGTCTAAAGGATGCTATTTCAAGGTGAAACTCTAGAGTAGTTGTTAAAATAAGCTCCCTTTCTGCAACAGAACATGCCACCATTCACCCCTCACACATACTGCTCACACGTAGGGTCCCAGTCCTGCACCAGGGTCATCTGCAGGATGACGACAGCTGATGCTCTCCAGGGCCCAGCAGCAGGAGCTCTGTCTCCCGTGCTCATGCCCAATGCAAAACATATGGATATACTGTTGTAAACAAACAGCAAAATCACCAAACTCTTAAATCAGCCTCTGCAGGAAGCAAGTGTTTGCAGGGCAATGCATATTAATTTAGTGAATCTTTGTCTTTCATGTTTGACTACATTTTATTGTACTCGGAGACCTGAATATATTGAGTACAATTTGTATTTAAATTTTCATAGAAAATTCAGATTTCTTTACATCTACAGATATATAGTGTGATTGAATAAAATAGTCTAATTGCTTAAATTCCTTTCTAAGATTGAACATCTCTTGTTTCAATCAAATGGGGAAAGCTAAATACAGTCACTGAAGGTGTGCTGGCACATACAGAAACTTACAGATTTTCTCAGTGTTGGGGGCACAATTCTGTGTTAATAATGAATATGAAGTTGTAATAGTCCCTACAAAACAACTTCCTCAGCAATTTCTCCTGCTTATTTTACCCTCTGACTTACCTTTTGGCCAGGATTCCAACCTCCTACCTCTAGTTTCCTGAGCTGGAGGTGGCTTTCCAAAAAAACATCTCTTCTGCAAGTGAACCTTTCCTTCATTTTGCGGCATTCCTTCACCAATAATGGTGATGTATCTGTTGTGAATATTTCACTACGGTGAGGATTTTTGTCTTCGATTTGTGGTAAAGCCAGGCATAGGAGGGGTCCAAGTGGGAACAGGCTCTTGAGCAAACAGAAAGAGCTCTCTGTAACCTGAAGAGAGAAAAAAAAAAACATCCAAACATTGTGCCGTGATGGAAACAGATTTGTGCAGTGACTATGCTGTTTTCAGTAGGTTTTGTTATATGAAGCCTTTATTTATACAATAAGGATCAAAATGTTTAAAACAAATCTCCAGCAAACTGAGCCAAAATTGGCTTTCTAATGGCTGATATTCTATATCCTGAGAAAGTAAAATATTACCCAACAAAACAAACAAGACAACCATTTTACGAAATAGAGCAGGGCAGTTTCCTCTAATGCAGGAATCATGGATTAAATTTCCTGGCTTGCAATACACAGGAGGTCAGAAAAGATGTTTATAATGGCACTTTCTTGCTTAAAAATCTATGAAAACAACTGATTGGTCTGTCAGGTTCAGGCTATATTCTGCTCTGTTACTTTCCAGTTTGACCTCTTAATCCCATCCATCTCCAAAACAAAGTTAATATCTTCCTAAATTCACTTAAAGTTCTCCTTCAAAGGTTCTGAAATCAGTGAGAGTTTTTCCATCGGGTGCAGGCTGGACTTAAGGCCATTTTTTTCTAAAAATATATATGGATGAATACAACAGATATATTCCAAATCTGTATTAGTCTTAATGTAAAGTACTTCAGTTTGAGTTTCCCACACGCTCCCAGTAAATGAGATGAACTACATTGCTATTCATCTTTCTTTATCTTGCAGTACTGACAGTAAGCATAACCAGTAGTCGAAAACCAATTAATATCCAAAATGCAGAAAATTTAGTTTATTTGCATAGCAGCTAATACCATGACCACAAACCCAACATCAGAGGAACTGGGTGCAGATTTTAGTGTGGTGGGACAAGCTGCGCCACCCATCCGGATCTGCCCTTTTACTTTGGTTTTCTTGGCTGTGTTCGTGTCTCCAAAACTAAATTTTATTTGTGTTTTTGGAAAAGGAAAAGACTTGGTTTCCTCCATCTCATGATGAAAGGTATTTGTCTTCAAGCATAAGTGGAAGAAGCTACACCCATGAACTTTCTGAGGTAGGCTGGCTTTCTGAGCCCCAGGCCTGGATGAAGGGGACACCCTTGAGCGAGCGAATGCTAAATGCGTGGGTGAGCCCTACCAAAAAGATGAAGATGCTGGAAGTGAATACACCTAAAGGCTTTGCTCTAGGTTAGAAACAGTCAGAAAACATTGCTGAGTATCACAAGTTCTAGATTTTAAATCTGAAGGTAAATATTGCCCTACTTAAGTTTTTAAATATTTATCTCAATTATTATTTTTAGAAAAAACGAAAGCACCAATAAGTACTATGAGGAGTAGCATGTCTGAAACCTAATCATTAATGAGTTGTAAGCAGATAGCATTAATTGTATATACTCTTTGTGAATTTCTAATTATCTTGTACCATTTTCCCTAATGATAGCAAGCATATTAGGATGTGCCATACTTTCTAATAATCTGCATTATTTATTTATGCTATATTTACACTCCTAAATATGTTGAGACATTTTAAGCAATTCAGAATATTTGCAAAGTCTAATCAACTAACATAAGCCCTGGTTAAGGAAAGCACTTAAGCCTTTGTTTTGCTTTGTTTTCAAAACGGACTAAAACGCATTTAAAAAGACCAAAAACCCCAGATTATTTATCCAGACCTTTCTATGGGCTTAATCACAATTGACTGAAGTAAAATAAACCATATTGCTTTAGGAGTACTAAAACATTATTTTCTGTGCATCATTAGCAACTTGACCACGAAGTCAGTCAATTAATACTAAATTTGAATGTCTTATTATAGCACATAAGCTGAAACCCACTATGGTTGTGAGGGATGTGGGATGCAGAGCAGTGATGCGCTGTGCGGATTCACAGACAACGAGTGTTTTAAGGTCAGCAAATAGCTCGCCAGCAATGCATTCAAAATTTAGCCTCTCTTACCTCTCCCGTGTGGTCTGCTTTGGGACCACCTGCAAATCCTGAGCCACAAACTGGTCTTTTCTCTGCTCCCAGGCATCTACATGGAGTAGGTGCACAACTCGACCCTCTGCGTTTCTGTATTTTCATTGCTCCACAAAGCCTCACTCCATCAGATTTATCCTGTACAAACAGGACTCCACGTGTACAGAGCTCCCCCTCTGCCCTGTAAATAGGATCGTTACAGGGCAGCGCTAACACCCACCCTTTGCCAGAAGCTAATGGAAATGCCTCTCTTTTTCCAGCCTGAGCAATCAGTATTCACTGACAGGGCAACAATCCCTCTCGTTTCAAACAACTTGAGCACTTGTGAGATCACAGTCGAAACCACTAGTGACAGCCAACATTAGAGAAGAGATCATCTGCTGAACATAGTACTTATCCTAGAGCGGCAAGCCCCTGGAAACACTCCTGAAAAGCCTGGGCATGCAAGCCTGAATTAATGTATTTGGTCTCCTGCAGTCACACCATAGCAGAGAGGTTCAGACAACCCTCAGTGGATGTGCAGCACCTCTATCCCCAGAATGGTCCTTGTAAGCAAGGATTAAGGCAGAGGAAACACGTACTGCTCCCACCCTTCCCTCCACCCGGCAGCGATGCTCACGCAGACACTGTTCAACCCGGGGCAAACAGCACAAGCCTCTCAGAGACAAAGAGCTGGCTCACCATTTGATATTTTAGGACCAGACTCTGAAATCTTGGTTAAATGAATTCACTGTTCCTTTCTACTAGGATTCATTAATTTTGATAGGAAAAAGTGTGTTTTGTAATATTATTATAAATCATACTTGTTATTCTACCAGTCGTGCTCAGCAACTGCATTGAAATAGAAGCAGAGATTGCTAATTATGTGCCACAATAAAGATTATAATGTATGCTATCATTAACTATTCCTTTATGTTTGATGAACTAATAAATAATTTCTTCCTCAGCCATTATAAAATCATTTTGCATAAAGACCCTTGATGCACTCCTGCTAGGGCCTCCACTTACAAGCCCCTCCAGGTAAGTATTTATTATGTATTTTTAATCATCTCTGGAACATGATGTACCTTTCACAGCTCAAATACATGTTCGCTTTTTTTCTATTGCCAAAAATGTTATGCTCAAAAGGCCTCAGCTGGCAACTGGTTTACCTGTACGTTGTCGTCAAGCTTAGGACACTCTTACCGCCCAGTGCGAGCGAGCCCGTGTTGCTTATTCCCCTCTACGCCAGTCTCCCAGGTGCCCCTTAGGCAGGTTCAATCCCCTCCCTCCTGCCAGGATGAAGAGATGCTCCAGAGACGTGCAAGTGCACCGACCAGACTAACAGTGGACATGAGCTGCAGAAGATGATCCATGCTCTTTGTCTTGTTGCAACACCTGGAGGCTAAAAGCAGAGGCCACTGGCCAACGGGTGATACGCACCCACGGAGCGCGGCGTGAATACGCAGAGGTGGGCTCCGGCACCTCCCTGCAGCATCCCCTTCCTCGGCCTTCCTCCTGGTGTCGGAAGTTTATGTCGGCAGGAGCCGCAGAGCAAAGCTGCCTGAGCCTGCTCTGGCTGTGCACGTGTGTCCTTGAGCAGGCAGTGCCTCTGCTTCCCATCTCCCGGTGCCCTGACCCTGCGCCGCTCCATGCGCTAAGCTGCAACTCAGAGCCCGTAAACTGCTCCCGAGGGTCGGCATTATTGTTTGCAGTGATTTTTGCCTGCAGTTCAAAGAAAGACAAAGAGGTTTCCTGTCTCACTCCTGAACCTCCCATTCCACTTACTTTT
The DNA here is from genome assembly GCF_949628215.1 of Phalacrocorax aristotelis. Lineage (NCBI taxonomy): Eukaryota > Metazoa > Chordata > Aves > Suliformes > Phalacrocoracidae > Phalacrocorax > Phalacrocorax aristotelis. Next base: position 6,989,423 of record NC_134282.1, read on the forward strand.
CTTTTTAAATTGAAACTAATATAACAAATCCCCTGTAAGAGAACAACAGTATCTGCTTCCATTAAAATGCTTTTTTCTCCCTGCAAGAGTGAAGAGAGCGCAGCTAAAGCACAAAGTCCGGCATGAAATCAATTCTATCCGCTGCGTACAAATAAAATGTGAAATATAAATATGAATGTTCTCATGCTATTATATACATTGGATTTTTTTGTATGAGGAGTGTTAGCTTATCTGTATTATTTCCACAAAGCTTTTTGGAGTTACGTGTATAACAGCAGTATAACAACGTGTTCCTTCAAAGAAACGGTGCAATGCAGCACAAGAAGAGCAACTTAAATGGCAATATTACAAATTAATTACATCTGCAGCCTTAAGAGCCACTTTTCATATTTGTTACACAAGCCATTTAAGTCTAAGCCTATTTCAGAGCTGAGGTCTGGGTAAGCTAAGCAGAAAATCCATGGTGATGGTGATGATGATTATATTTATTTGCACTTGGGTAGTGGGCAAGATACCCAGTCACGCACCAGGAAACAGGAATGTGAAGCACTACATTACCTATGGATATTTGAATAAGCTTTATCCCTAGAGCTTACACAATATATGAAGCATCCTAATGGCAGCTCCTTTGCTATTCACTGGCATCACATACAAGTATCTGGGTTTAGCAAGCACTCCATTATGGTTTTTAATGCTGCAGCTATGCCATGTCAAACTGGATCTACCCTCCGGAGCACAAATCGACTGATTTTTAGTCAAGAAATGATAATTAAGAGAGGTCTGGCTCTGAACTCAGTGACTTCAGAGCAGCTTGCCTAATATAATGGGTAAGCATCTACCACTGGTGTTTCTAGAGTTCCACCTCTTGCTTGCAATGCTTTCTCAGGAGGGTTTTTTGTTTTGATTACATGATGTTCATTAAATCAAATGTGATCTGAGCAATGCTTTCATCATTGTCAGTATACAGCTAAACATATGGCATTATTTATCCTGAGGGGAGGAGGGAAGATCCTTGAAGTTGATGCATTGGTTTAGCTATGTTAGCTGGAACAAATGCACTGTGGGCTTTATCCAAATCCTACCAAAATCACTGTCAGTCCATTGACCTCTCTGGATTTTGGATGAGCTTTCAATCAACAGCTGCTGCAACCCTTTCACTGGCAAACAAACTCGCCAAAGTTTTACTGTCTTCTGCCCAGAAGTACCTGTTCCCTTTGTGAATCTGAACCCCAGCATTAAACACCCATAAGTAAAAGCAACTCCCAAATGCAAACCAATATGATCAGGGAGGTCTGAGAAGGCGGAGTGACCGCTGCCATGAACGCGACTCTCAGCATGCATTGGGTAGAGTGAACGACCCTATCTATGATGTCAGCCTGAATTGGGCTGCTGTGTTACACGGCCACTGAGTAAATAGGAAAGCTCATCATCACAACCCAGTGCTTTTATCACTGCCAAAAATGCTACCACAAAATTTCAGAGAAGAGGAGAATAAGTAAAATGACCACAAGAAAGAGGAAGAGATGGAAAGAACTGCTGAGTTGAGGCTGTCTTTTAGCAATGGGATATTCATACAATAAGCCTCACAAATAAAACCAATTTAACAGCAATTTTCTTAACTACATTTCAATCCCCACACAGTATTGCTGCGTGCCTATATTTTGTTGCTTGCCTTTCAATAATTTAATGGTGCTCACCTCGCCTTGGGCTCATGAACCTACAGAGCTTGGAGGTACTTACTAGAGATTCCTTGCCAGGGGCCTTTCTTAAGTTTGCAAAGGTCACACGTCCCACTAGCCAGCTTCCTTCATTATGCAGAATGCACACTCAAACCTGTAACTATGACCCAAATGCTGAAGCTGAAAAGTGTATGAAATCTCAGAAGCTAACCCATAAATATGGAAACCATGCTATTACAGGATGGGAATGTGACCATTAGGGAAGGCAAGTGGAATGATGCTGGAGAACAGTCATTTTAAGAATGGCCCAAAGAAAAATATTTTTGTTATAGTAACCAGTAGCCAAGAAAAAAAAAATCTGTACTGGATTATAGCAGAATTCAACAATATTTATGAAACAAAACCCAAACTGACTAAAATCTCAACCCAGAATTTACTGAATGTGCTCCCCTCTACCAGCTTTATTCCTTCTCCATGGTGTTGTGGTAAGTTTATCCTCTTTCTGTAGAACAGTATCTGTTGGCCTAACAGAAGTTACTACAAGAAATAAAAATGTGTAACTGGCATAAGATACAGACATGAACATGGATGAGCGTGGGCATATATATACACACAAACACACAAATGCTAAAAGAGGCTGATATCAGGAGTAAAATGCTCCTCACCTTTGCACTCCAGCTTCCTCAGCCATGAGACAAGTCCTGACTCCTCTCACAAGCTGCATTTCAATCCTGACCTTTCGGAACCACTGCATTTCTTATGACATTTTGCAGTCTTGCCAAGTTATTTTCTTTACGTTTAATGGCAATTTATTGAGCTAAATGTGCAGGTTATACACTTGAATACTAGGTACTTTCATAGTCAAACTTGAAGACCCGTTAGTGCCCATCTCAAGCACTAGAAGCTTCTCTAAGGTTGTTTAGTGTCCTCAGCCTTGCTGAATATTTCTTCTCACACAGGAGAGGCAGTGACTGAAAGTAAAAATATGTGTACTTGTGAAGATTAAAATCTCCTTCACAAGTTGAGTGTATTAAGCATTTGTGCTACTTGGCAGACTTGTGCATCAATTCTGAAATAAAATAGTGTTAACAGCTCTACAAGACTTTTATCTCTCATAGCTTCTTGCACTCTGGGTGAATCACATGAGCAAAAAATGGAGCTAGCCTTTTAGACAGTGAGCTAAACAGCTCTTAAATCAGACAAGCATGATGCCCATGCAAGACAATTTACCTTTTTTATGCCATTTTAAGCAACAAAAACTCTTTTGCTCTTCGGGAGTGCCTCCGAATCTAGACATTATGTATCTGATCATAGTTTCTGTCACACTACCATAATACTTCAGATATTTATTTACACTATTTTCATATTTGTGCCATGCGGGCTCATTACCACATCATGAGGCTGAACTATGATCCCTGCAATAGCGCTGACATTTATTACAGGGTGGAGTGTAGTAACTCACACTGTAAATGAACTCTGCTTCAGGAAACTTCTCTCTAACTGTGTTAAAATATATGGGGTTTTGGATTCTCACATTTTATTAGCAACCATCATTCTTATTTTACAGCTACTTCACCACAAATTTGCCCATTTCTTGTAAGCACGAGTGTAGGTCAAGCCTAATGAATGACCTTAGAGGGTGCATATGTTATCTGTACTATAGTCACATGTATTGATATGTGCTCAAAGGGAAAACCGAATTTACAACTCATTGAGAACCAAGTCTATTAGCAAGATAACTAAACATAATCATGGGTAAGTGCTTCGCTTTAGGAAAATGTTTTTGGGATTTTTGCCCATGCATGATTGAGTGCTTAGAAAAACTTTTTGCTCTGCTTGGCATTATTCTGTGGATCCTTTTTTCAGTACATTACAAACTCATTAAAATTAAAATGCTAATATTCAATTTTTACAGCTTAAATTAGTCATCTCATATGTGCCTCTTTAAATAACTACATTCAGAAAGTCAAAGATCATCAAGCCTTATTAGTAGAGCACTGAAAGAAGAAATAAATAATTAGAAACAACTTTTCCAATAGGAAAACAGTTTTGTTTATCACTTTCCTATTTTAATGAGTAGTTAATGAGTAAAGAGTCCTACTTTAATGCATTAGGAAAGCGTCATGAACAAATTTGTTCTTAAAAATGGTAAACATTTAGATAAACCAATACTTTAGGTTACAGCCTGTTGATAGGGCAGTAATGAGCGTATGCACTCATTACTTTGGGGCAAACTTTCTGCCAGGCAAGCAGAGTCTTCCCAGCTGCTCTGAGGCAGCTTCAGTGGCAGGAGTCAGGGGAACCACGGGGAGGAGGACGCAACCCCCCAAGGATGCCAACAGCATGTGGGCACTTTGAGTCCCTGGCACCAAGTCTCTGATTCTCACATGACAGAAGAGAGAGGAAAAGTCAGGAAAAAAGTGGAGCTTTCGCTCCCCTGATGACTTTCAAAGGATTTTTCATGAAACAATGAGCCTGACTTTCTTTTAATATCACATCATCTGTTCTTTACAAGACCAGATTTTTAAATGCCTTTAATGATGCACATAAATGCTGGTAAGAATTGCTGAGGCTCCACTGAAATCAATGGGGCTCTGCCAATTATGCTAGTGGAGCAGCAGCCTCCTTAAGAGGAAAATGCCATGAAATCAGTAGAGCCTACCAGCCAAGAGTGCTGTTGGGGAAATTACAGGAACATCTTCTCTGTGAATTATTAATAAACAGTGGGCAGTTGAATTATTCACCCAAACAAATCGTGTATACATTAAGAAACATTTTCCACAGCAAGGTTTAAATAGAATGTTTTGTGATTAAATGGAGTTTAATTAAGGGGTACAATTACTTAATAGAAAGCAAGTACTTTCCTACTATTAGATAGTACCTGCAGCAGAACAACTCTACTGTGAACATCCGCTATATGTTGAGGAACCTCATAGCCAAATTATTTATAGAAACACTAATAATTACTCAATTTACCCACATACAATGATTATGGTAATTTCATATTTTAATTTAAAATGTTTTTATTCCACTAAAAAATAAAAATAGAATACCGTAAGAGACATGGGAATAGAGGTATTGGCGATTCAAGTGTTCTACAAATAAATTATTGAAAAAGTTAAGTTACTTAGAAAAGTGGTTCAGGTAAACAAAAGTTATAAACTTACGTGATTTGAATAATCACCAGGTACTGGAAAAGAGTAGCTGAATGGATGGGAAAATGTTAATAATTATTAATAATAAAACAAATACATTCTATAAAAGAGTTATTAAGTGTAATGTATTTCTCTATATGAATATATTGCTGCCTCTCATTTAAGATTTTCCTTTTGTATTAGAACATTTATGTCTTCTATAAATGGAAAGGGTAAGACTATGCTCCGCTGTTTCAGTACGGTACCATAACAAACTCCACTATACTAAATTCTAGTATTATCCGCTGGACAGCCAAGTAGATAAATTTTTTCTCAAACCATGGAAACTGTTCCTGCTGTTTTATCCTTTTGCTTCAATTTTTTAAATCAAAGCCGCTGCTTTGCAAGGTGAGGCTGTTGAGTGCATCTGGCCCTGGAGACAAAATTCTCGCTGTCTTTGACACAGCCCTGTTATTGTGCTGTAACTACTGCAGTAATGAGGAGGATCCCACATTGCCATTAGATGAACTAGAATATAAGCAAGGAACACAGCTTCTGTTGTAAAGAATTAGTCATCTAAAGAAATAGTTGTTCTACATCTAAATTAATAGAAAGAGAATGAACAGATTCAACGTAGGTATCTCTTAGAAAGGAAATCTCCTTGAACCTCTGGAAGCTACATACTACCCAAAGGACAGGCTCCACCATTCCCTGCCCAAGAACCCACTCCCATGGCCTCCAAAAAGGGTTTGGATCCCAGTCTTGCAATCTATGCTTGCTTGAGTTCTGCGTCAAGTAGTTTAGTTAATCTACTACGCCTATCATTCTGTCAGTCTTCCCAAATATTTGGTGACCCTCAGTTGTTTTACTGTTTGCCTAGTTTCTTGAGATATTGTACTTCCATTTTGTTTTATTTTCTGACTCACCACTAGTTCTCATCAGCACTTTATAGCCCTGAGGTTCACTATATATGATAAATAATATAGAATATGACCTTTCATTTCAGTAGGTATTCCCCATTCCATATACACATCTGCTTCCAGCTGCCTTAGGATTATCAAACCTTCATTTCTTATTGTTTGTGTGCCTCTGTGATAACTTGTGTACACACCTCTATCAGTCTTAATATAGTAATAATCATCTGGCTTAAAAACTTGCTTCAGCCAAAGCTTTATTTACAGTTCATTTTACTTAACCTTAGTTATTCACAATTCCACCGGGAAAAGAAGTTTACTTGGACAGTCTGATAGCAATGTGTTTTCCCATTTATTCTGAGGCAAGTAAAAATCAGAGTCAACAAAATATATTTATCCTAGGCTGCACAACATGAGAATTAAAGGAAAAGGAGTGAGACCTTTGCAGCCCAGAACATTTCCAAATCAAATTGGTAAACAAGTTGAAGTTATGATCACATCTGACAATGTGATAAGACTTAAAGAACTTCAAAATTAAGCTTTTATTCATAGTACTGCTTTTATTCATGCTACACATGCATAAAAATTGCCATAAATGGCAGGGCGTGTTCTCTCAGTCCCTTCCATGTAGTCATGCAGGAGGAGCATGGGCAGCTACCTGTTTTTACCAGATCGTGATTAAATTTGTAAGTACACAATGGAGCAGAACAACAGGAGGGTAGTCCAGATTACGGTCTTAAATCATGGAAACTCACCCATGTACGGTAAAGAAATCAGATGTAATGACATAGTCCATCCCCCACTGCACAGGCAGCCTCTCCTAGGAGAGAACTGCGTGGGACTGGTCACACACGCAGCGTCCTAGCGCACAGGGATCTGTGCGGTTCAGCAGGAGCTTAGAAGTGATACATGTTCACATGGAGTTGTCACTATGCATTTATATGCCTGTTTCCACACTGCATGCATTCACCATACCTACGGCTCGATAGACCGAGGAGAAAGGTTCTCCAAGAAACTTCTTATGTTACTGTATGGGTAACATCAGCAAAGAAATTCATGTATAATGATAGCAAAGTAGCTAAATAACGTGGGTTTTTAGAGTCACTTTAACCACATTGATAATACATCTGCCTGAATATCAACTTGTCATGGTTTTAGCTGGGCTAGAGTTAATTTTCGTCACTGTAGCTGGTGCAGTGCTGTGATTTGGACTTAGTATGAGAATAATGTTGATAACACACCCATGTTTTGGTTGTTGCTAAGCAGCGTTTACACTAGTCAAGGACTTCTTCAGCCTCCCATGTTCTGCCAGGTGCACAAGAAGCCGGGAGGGGAGGGGGCACGGCCAGGACAGCTGATCCAAACTGGCCAAAGGGGTATTGCATGTGATATGACGTCATGCCCAGTATGTTAACTGGGGGGAGCTGGCCGGGGGAAGCCGCGATCGCAGCTCGGGGATCGGCGTCATCAATTGGCAAGTGGTGAGCGGCTGCATCACTTATTTGGTTTTTTCCCTGCTCCCAGGGTTTCACCTCTCTCTCTCTCTCTCTTGTTATTTTACTTTTCATTATATTATTATTATTACCATCACTATTTTATTTTAATTATTAAACTGTTGTTAGCTCAACCCATGAGTTTTCTTACTTTGGCCCTTCCGGTTGTCTCCCCCATCCCACAGGTGTGGGGGGAGTCAGCGAGCGGCTGCGTGGTGCTTGGATGCTGACTGGGGCTCGACCACAGCACAACTCAAATCGTTTTTTCTGTCCAACGTCTAATCACTGTGATTTCAACTTTTGAAAATTCAATCAAATGCACATGCAAAGAAATGGACCCAAGAAATTAACTTTATGCACTGAGACAGAAAGGCATCTTCCAATTACTTTTACCATGTAATGTGGGAAATATATATAATTAGGTTTTCTTTCTTTTTATCCACGCCTCTATAAGAGTTACAGCTTTGTAGGATTAAACAAATGGCAGGCTTTCTTTAGAGTTTACATTGTTATAAAAGATTTTCTAATGCTATGGAGAAAATGAAGATTAGTACTGTCATGCTCAATGTTTGTTCCAGACATATTTTGAGTGCACAGGGGAGGAGGAAGTGCTCTAAGGCACCAAGAGGAAGGCTTAGCCCCATTTCACACCACTTAATCACAGATTACAAATAGCAGGGGACAAGAAATCAACTCTTTTCCCATTCCTAAATGTTGTGGGGTTTGTTTCTAAGCATGTTTTTTTCTTTGGAGGAAATAGCTAATTTAACGGGCCTACTAAGACAGAGAGATGAGTTTTATCCTATTTTTAATTGGGTTATATTGAACCTTGATGGAAAGAATGTGTTTGTGAGTTTTTACTACCGAGCAATTAATTTAATATACCATTTACATTCTGCTTGTTATTAAATTCACTAAGAATTAATACCTAAATTAATTAATACTTAAACAACCATCTTTATGAAAGTAAAAAGACAGTAAGGTTAAAGAGTAAATACCAGGGATGCGTATTTCCACTATTTACTGAATTCTTGTAGTATTTACTCATTTTCAAATGCAAGCGTTCAGAAACACAACATTAGGACTACGTAGTGCTGCACACTCCATTGTCGAGCTCCGCAGGGCAGGTGGCTGGTACTGAAAGAGGAGCCCGAACCTTCAGAGTCAGTCCCTCTAACCATCTACCACTGCCTCTCAGAAAGGTGTAAAACTACTTACCACCTGTTATAAAACTACTTTAATCTTCTGCTAATGCTGCACATCCAGATGCGTAAAGAATAACACACCATGAAAAATAAATCCTAATTTTTTTTATATAGATGGAATTAGGTTTGAACTCACGCAATGAAATTTAGTTCTCTGAATTCTGAAGCTTCTGCCACTCAGTAAAACGCATAACTTTGAACAGAAGGTATTTGAACAATTCTGTAGATAGAGAAAGAGAAGTTCAAAAGCTTTGTTGCAGGTCAAGGTAAGACTGCTGCCTCACAAAAGACCCATTCACCAGAAAAAGTGCATGAAAAATGACTTGTGTGAGACAAATGCATTTCTCTCATCAGGCAATTATCAGAAAGATAATAACTCTTTAAAAGGAGCAATGGTTTGACATTACTGGGTTTTTTTTCAGTGTCACATTGGAGTAGGTGGGAAAAGAAAAAAATACTTATCGAATCAGATTACTGAATACTTATATTGAATAATTGTTCAATTATTATTAACTAATCAATTATACATATGAAAAAAGTTTATTGAGACCAAGAATGAGTACCTGGAACGTCCTCCTCTGCTATTCATTTTGGATACATGAAAAACAATCACATTTGAGGGAGGCATTTGAGGATTTTGAAAATTAGTAACTTCTTATTTTAAAAAAGATTAATATTAAAGAATCATTAGTTTTGCTTTTTTGGCATGCACACATGTTTGGAATAGCCTGCCTGATTTATTTTTGACCCATACTTGATTTACTGGCATTATCTATAAATAAAATCCTATAGCCATATCTGCTACCAGATATGTTGTCAAAGAGCTACCACGTGGCAGTGGCACTTCCAAAAATGTTCCCATCTCCTGCAAGCTTTACTGGCGTGACAGTGAAAGCTTAAAAATACTGTTAAATAACAACTCCAGAGTAATCATAACAGTCATAACACATCATTTCTACCTGGCAAAATCATAATGTAATTCAAAACTACTCTTATAACCAAGGTGAGCCATGCTTCTTTGTTCCAGGTCAATTTTTCTTTCCACCAAGTCTACTTCTCTCCTGTTCCCTCTCGCTCGGGCAGAGTCATGCTGAATACTTGGTTTAAAGCCAAGTAGTCCAATTTCATGGCCCTCTTCCTGGCATCCAACCTCCATCTGACTGTTTTCCCAGGCAGCAACATGTCAGGTTATTAGATTACGTGTGATTATATCGCTGGCAGACGTGGTTACTCCAGCGCTCCGGATATTTACCCCTTTGCTTCATATTGTTTGCTACATTCACAGCCAAAAGCTCACACAATAAAAATACATCAGTGTAACTTCTTCACCAGCTATTCAGACGATCAGCTTAGCTAGCTATGCTCTAACAGCCTTCTGCTTTTCCCACCTTCAGGAACACAGACATGGCAAGAAAAACAGGGTCTGTGTCTCAAACCACCTGCAGAAGCAGTCGGTGACTTCCTCTGGCCTGGGTGCAGCTGACTGTCCTGTCCTTTTTATTGCTCTAGATTGGAATAAGTAAGACACCCTCCTGGGAAAATGCTGGTGCATGCTATTAGATCTAGTTATCTTTATTTCTTATATATATTTCCCCCACCCCGCCCCGGATCTAACCAAACTCCTTTTAGAGCCAGAAGAAAATTTCCTATTGATTTCAAAGTGAGTTTTAAAAAGTCTTAAAGTAGCAATTAGACTGAATCTTCTGCTTTCCTAATATGAATTGTCTGCTTCTCTTGCAGACCTTTCAAGCTAATGAGCAAAAATTGTACAAGTTTTTCCCTTATATGCATTTCTATTATACAAATATTTCCTATCTTAACCTTCAGAAATCTGGTAAAAAAAATATGTATTTTACTAACCATAATTAGGACACACACAACAGCAGTTTGACATTGTACTGCAAAGGAAACAGCAGCCTCACATTTTGTAGGTTGAATTATAATGTTCCTTCACATCGCTGGATTTTAAAATAAAAGCATAAAATATTATTTCCTGCAGAAACAAAACTACAGATAAGGAATATTTAAAGAAATAGAAGGATGCAAACATCACGTTCATTTTCATTTGAGTGGGGATAATTCCTACATGTTTAAAGAAAATTATATAAATGTCACTTCACTGAGAGATGATTTCTGATCTCTGGTATGATCTAACGATAAGTCTTAATCAAGGAGGATTATTACTGCAAATGGAATGGGCTGTGGTTTATGATATATCCAACCTTCACTGTTTAATACCAGGTCTAAAAATATTATTAGATTTGAAAGCATAAAAACTCATAAACCACCTCTTTTGGTGTTTCCATTCTTCACAATATGCACAAACTTGAACAGAGATGATTTTGTAATCAAGACTGATATTGTCTTGCAAATGCCATATTGATCAGCCCAGTGAAGGGGTGCTAAATGACGGGTTTCCAAGTACATGTAATACATAATATTTTAACAAACAGCAGTGGAAAAAGGCTAAACACGCAGTCACTTCAAACTAGATCCTACGATAACTCTCAATAATGAATGGCCTTAATATGATAATAACAGGATGAAATATCTTTAAGAATATGTTGCAGACAAATATCTTTCTAGATGAGGGCTCAAAATTCCAATTATTCATGAATATTTTAAGAGTCGCAAAATCCCTGAAATATTTTCTTGTTATCACAGCAGGAAATCTGCAACTTGGAAAAAGTTTAGATGTTGAAAACCAACCTTCACAAGCATCTTCTCACCCTGGGCAGAGTGAGCGGCAGCCAGACACAGGAGGGCTGCAGGACAGGCTGCGGAGCACCCGCTCCTTGCAGGCAGGAGTTCACATGGGCCATGAAACCAGTGTGACTTGAACATGAGGGTGGGCATCAGTAAGTTTTGAAATTAAATATATTGAAAAGAATGGATTCTCACCAAAATTCACTAATTACCCTTTAAAGATTTTTCTTCTCTAGCTACAGTTTGCCTTACATTATTACTAATTTTCAATGTAAATTTTAACTCTCTTCTTGTTCTAAGGATGTGACATGAAAAAGATAAATTGGCAGTTTATTAGGATTTTATACAAACTGGCTACATAATATTTTTCTATGCAAATAACTGCTCTATCTCAGACTTTGTTGTGGCTCAAATCTACATAACACATCCACAGGTATGGGCTTTTAAAACTTAGTTATCAGCTCATTAAAAAATTATGTCTGCCATATATTCAATTGTAATAAAGTGGTGTGTACTATTTAATTATTCAGATTGAAGTATAAAAATGGGGCGTTCATAGTTTATTCTTTATGAACAATAACATTTGTTTTCAGATTTCTGTTCTTAACTGCTCAGGAACCTGAAAATCTGAGGCTATTCACATTTAATTATTTATGTTCCATAATTAGACATTAAGTTCTAATTAACCAAGAATGCTAAAGCCAGCTGATGAATTATTACAGTAGAACCATGCAACTTTCACTAATTAAACCCTGAGAAACAGACACAAGATTAAGAAATGTACTTAAGATCTAAGGAAAGCATGGAAATTCCAGGTAAAAAAATAACATTCAGAATGAAAACCCGTTGGATATAGTTCAAGGAAGTTAATTTTTATTGTTATTTCCTTTGCTATAAAGAATGGAATGTGTATGAATAGTTGCTATATTTCAACAAATTTTTTTCCACATTTTATCTAGCTTGCTTCTCCTTTAGGATAGATTTTTCAGTATATATACAACAAAAATAACAAATGCCCTTGTTTAATGGAGATTATAATATATATGAGAAACGTGATTTAGAAATCCCTCCTTAGTATCTGCAAAATGGCGTGTGAAAAAACCCTTGTGCCTTTAGTGATTTAAGCCATAGGCTTATGAGGGATATTGGTCCTCAATATCAGATCAGCCCTTACGACTAAGAGACCATTGCCTACAATCTGGCTGTTGCCTGCTCTTGGGGAGAGAGGCTGGGTGTGAGACTGTAGGTAGAGAAGGAGAAGACACAGCAACAGCATTAAAACAACAGTTGCCCTAGTCATGAGCTGCTTCTTGCCTTACCTCTCAGAACAACTTGAACCATCCTGAAGTTCTATGCCAAGGTGTTTTACAGTCATTTATCCTCTCTCCTCTAACCCTTTGCCTCAGGACTAACCAAGTAAGCACACAACCAACTTGATTGCCTGCAAAGGCTGGATGAAGCTCTCAAAAGCAACCGAAGCAACCGAGAGGTTCGGATGAGGGAGTAACAACTGGTCACTTATTTAGTAACTATTTTAGTAATTACCATTTTATGTAAGCTGATCTAAACTTTGATGAAAAAGTGTGAAATGAAGACCATCTCATGAATGTCTTCTGTACCTGCACCTCCTTCCAGTAGAAACTGCAGAATGGAGAAGCAGCTGTAAAAACTAACCTTCCTGCTGAGGTTGGGTGGAGAGCTTTGGCACAACACCTGTGAGGCTGGTGTTGTCTAGAAGAGTTGGTGGCCATGCCCAAGGCCTTGGCTTTAGAGCCATTTCTAGATTTCACCACCAGGATACAAATGAGGGTGATAATATGAAATCTCTTGTGATGCTGATACCCAGCAGTCAGCGGTCACCATGGGTTGCAGCACCACTAAACCTCCTGAGCGAAGATGCCGTGGTTTAGGGACCTGTGCATATTGGGTAAGGATATCGTATTTTTTTCCCCCCTTTCCCCTCCTGAACTACATCCTTCCAAGCAGATGAGATCTCACTAGGAGAAGAAGGCAGGGTCTGTCCCTGAGCTATCCCAGCACAGACACTAGGATAACTGGCCACCAGAGAATTTTGGTAGCATTACCTACTGAACAGATTTAGCCCTGGGATATGAAGGTAATATTAGTAATACATCTAGCTTTCAACCCGTTTCAAACTGTTACTTAATGTTCAGCTTACTTTTTTTTCTTTTTTCCTCCACCTCACCTGAAGCTGCTTAAATACAGTACATACAATTTACAAAGCACTGGGAGCAGACACAGCTAAAATGTAAGTTATACATTTAGCAGGAATTGAGATAATTGAAAGCAATGGGAGACAACTCCACTTTCAGCACTTTCAAGTTCAGGATCGGCTTGGGAGGGGAGAATCTTCCAGCTGATAGTTTACTTCTGATTTGAAAACACTGAACCATCAAACTCAAATTTAACTCCGACAACAAAATAACGAGTAGGGGTGTGGGACAGAGAGCTCTGAGATGTAACTCCAAAGTAGCAGTAGCTTTGTAGATGGGATAAAATGAGATTGAGTCCACGGCTGGGTGCATAACATTGTGCCAAGCTTCACAAAGCAAAATCAGGGGTGCTTTTTTTGTTGGAGTAAAAAAAAAAAAAAAGAAAAAGAAAAGAGAAAAAAGAACCTTTTTTCTTCCCAATTAAATTTTTTTCCAGAAAATATTTCCTTGCTGACAAAGTGCATGTCTTTCTAAAGAGAAGAAAAGTATGCCAGTAACAAATAAGAATCTACACAAAATTTGTGATACATAACAAATTCTCTTAACCTGAAACAAGACGGATTTATAATAGACAATCAGCATATTCATAAAGAAGGAACTGGTGTACTTTTAAGATAACCTTAAATGTCAACAAATTCCATAGCAGAAATGCTGTATGTTAAAATAAAAAGTCTTACTGAAAGTCTCTTGTATGGAACTGATATTAATTGGGAGCACTTTTTCTTCCTCTTAATTATGACGTGGACTTGGGAAATGCAGCAACTGAACATTTGCCTAATCCTTATATCTCCACAGTAATTCCTGAAAAACTTTGTATTACCCTTGTTCTAGAGGGCTTTAAACCAATGCCTTCATTACAGGACTATCCAGTTAATAGGATGGGCCCAGAGTAAATCAATACCAACAAAACCAGCATCATGTGGGAACGGACCCATTAATATGAAGAACAAGGATCAGTCCATCCATGTGACACATTAGTCTTGTGCCTGCCGAAAATGAAAATATGTGACTAAATTAAAGATTAGGTCAGGAGAGTCAGAGAGTCCTGACAAATCCTCGAACATTAACTCTTGCTATAAATGCAGCTGTCACACTTGACAGCCATTTAACCAGGCAGAAATTCCCAAATAAATTGGTACCCACACCGTGTGCTGCTCAACCTCTCTGACAGCTAATGGCTGACCTTCGAAGCACACCGCAAATTACCTGGAATATTCAACAGTCATTTTTATGATGCTGTTACTGACAGACCATCTCCAATAAAGATTTATGTCCTACACACAAAAAACTGTATAAAGTTTACCTGTAAAAAGTTGAAGTGCCTCAAGGAGTACAGCTCTTTAGCAATCAATAACATCCCACCTTCTGCTGTTGTTCCACACGAGACCCTCATCAAAAGTACAATATGGCTGACTAATTATAAAAGAGGAATTTCTTTTGCACTATAATACTAATTTTAATTAGAGTTCATTACCCACTTTTTTCCATATTCATGCCTTGCATTTTTGTCACTGATATTATTTCACTATAAAAACAGCAGCACAAGTTTTGAAGGCAATGAGGTATAGATTCAACGGTGGGGTGTGGGGCAGGATCCACGAATCATCAAAAATGGAACAAACTGTAAAAATTGTGGCATCCAGTGTACCCCACTTCTTAGGCCTTAAAGGATATTTTTAAAAATTGCTTCATGTTAAAAAAAATTGCTGCCAAATTAATCAGAAACACATCAAGCTAAGACTACTAGCAGTCCGAGAGAGTAATTGCTGTTATTATTAGGTAATCAGCATATTATTTTCTGGGGTTTATTCAGTCGTTAGGTACTCAGCCAAAGAAACATCCTTTTGCTCACCGTACAAAAAATGGTGACGTACCATGAAGAAAGAAATGAAGAAAATGCAATACAGAGACATGACGGACATGGTTTTTATCTCTGACTGCTGGCTGAAATCAGAATGAGCCCCTAGGCAGGAGAATTAGAGAGGATAGAAATGACTAGCTCCTCGGTCTTTAAGCAGTGGCAGACATATGAACCAACAATACTGGTCTAAATCATAGTTTGCATAGACACATTTCCCTTCAGATTCACAGAGCGCCCAATAAGGAGCTTTTTCACACAGTACTGCTGTCAGTGCAGTGCTCTACCACTACTCTACTTTGTAATTTAATGGTTAACGTGGTTAATATAATTACTATAGGGTGTTACCCTGTGTTCTCCTTAAATGGCAAACTTGGAGGAAGGAAATTTTCTGGCTAGGGTTGGGAAATTTTTCCAGTATTTACATGTTCAAATGAGCAAGCACCAAACCATGGTCCCTTAGGATACATTCGGCACCATGCAATAAAGAATTAGTTATGAACAACAGGTAACTGTGCTTTCACTACGCAAATCCTACACCTTATCATTAATTATCTGAATTGCAGAGCCAAACATGAAACTTCACATCGTTTGTGTACAGCAAGTTCATCAAAAAGTCATTTTTCTACCCTTATATATTATTCATAAGAAACTTCCAGTGATGGGAACCACCGACCTGCCCTGCACTGGAGTGCGGCCAGGGCCGCGTTTTACAGATCAGACTCCCAGTTGATTTAACGCACTCAAGTGCAAACAAACAAGTAGAATTCTGGTTTTGCAGATTTAAGTCTTTGAGTAATGCCTGTGGCTTGCTGAAAATCCTTTTTTATTAAAAATTGAATATGTCATCTCAGTCATTAATTTGTTTTAAAAGATTTATTAGAGTTTGATGGTTTTCCTCTTGCTTGATTTTCTTGTATTTTCCTGATAAAATTAAAATCATTGGAGCTTCCACTACAGAAGAACTTCATCAATGTGTCAGTAGGAGCATGATTTTCATAAAACACTTTGGGAAAGTTTCTTATTGAAACAATTTTTAAACTTTTTAGGAGGCACAAAAAATTCATGGTTATGGAGAAAAGTACACCACTAACAACGCAGTGGAGCTGATCTTTAGTATTTTATATTTACTAGAGTACTGTCCTGAATTTGTTTGTTTTGCTTTAATACCACAGAAACACAGCTCTCTCCTCTGTTTCTTATGCACATACAGGCACTTACGCAAAAGTCTTAATATTAACAACTTCTGTTGACAGCATTCGAGGTAGTATTTTAATACTTACCATAAGTATGAAACAGACACCCAGAATAAACTTGTAATCTATCATTCACAATGTTATTAAAAGGCAGAAGGAGAATTCAAAACTGCCTTCACCTATGCCTTTCTCAGGAGACTGGGAAGCTCTTTCCAGCTACCCACCTGCTGCAGCTGCGGCGCAGCACCGAACACAACCTGTGCCGGCCACAGCACGCGGGGGGTCTGCGCAGGTCCATCGCTGGGGCCTGGAGGACATGGCCCTGGGTACCACCAAGCTGGGAGCACTGGCACCAGTGGAGCTCAGCACATGCCAGAGGTGACGTTTGGCTGCCTGTACCATTGTTGCTTGTTGTGTGGCTGGCTGTAAGACCCTCCATTCCGGCTCGCTTATCAGTCATTGAGATGTGTCCTTTGTCTTTCAGATGCACCCACCATCATCATGGCACACCTTAGCCATAATGTAGATCATCTCTACGATGCAGCTCTCTTCACCCAGCACAGTGGAGAATTAACAAAGTCCCCTGGAATAGCACAGGCAATATGTCAGTAACTGATGCCAATCATGCCTAAAGGACAATACAGAAATACTCCTTCTGTTGATGGACCCAGAGGATTTGCATGTGGGACAATAATTAGACAAACAGGGTTCCCGTAATTACCCCACTGAATTTTGGGAATCTCATAGACTGCAAATCATCCTTGCATAGGCTGTCAAGCTACATAACATGCATCCAATTTGCCCTTATCATAGCCCTCAATCCCCTCCATCATGTCTGTTCTCAATAGGTGACTGGCCTCCACCAACTGCAGGTTATCAGCAGTGGCCAGCTCCAGATGGCCGTGAAAGCCCCACACTTCTGACAGTGATGAAACTTCACCCGAAAGTGCTGGTGTTGCAGTTCTACAGTAAGACCCATTTATTTGTTCCCCTGATACTCTTCATTATCCTGAAACCCCAGAGGCATTTTTTTTTTTCCATCCTTGCAGTTATCTGCCATCTCTGCAGAGCACTGAATCTCTTCCCTGAACTCTGGAGCAGCATCGTACCAAATGAGGCTGATCCAAGAGAAGCTCTTCCAAAATTAAGTAGTTGATACGATCAGCTTTTGCTTTTACAGTTCCCTTCCAGTGCAACCGCAAACAGACTAGCTGCTCGTGGGGTTGCTACCACTGCTTTAACCATGGTTGCTGATAACACAAAAAGGCACAGTATGCGAGGAGGAGGGTCACGCTACGGATCACAAGGCAGCGACAAATATACCAGGAGAATTTACCAAAGAGCCCGGGGCTCAGGAAATGCCATTCCAAATGTGCATGTATCCTACCAGAGCAATACGCATGGCAGGAGTGGCACAGAGGCACAGCATAGATGTTAATATAGTGCAGAGTACTTAAAGAAGTTACTGCAAAGCAAGAGCAATAATTCATAGTGTACACGTTGGCTTAATGGCCACAGCTGCACTGTGGCAGATAAAGTCTATTCCAGCTCAAAACAAACTTACACACACACACAAATCAGACCTCATCCTGAAAATAAATTGTCCTTTGATATATTTTTCATTGGTATCAAAAACTCATTATATTTGGTCTTTATATTTAGAGGTACCAAAAGTGCTTTGAAATATAATTTTTCAAAAATCTAAATGGTTAACAGCTAAAATTATATAAAAATTGAAGGCATCGTAATAATAATAAAAATCAAAGCTTAAAATCTTATTTCATGAAGCTTGAAATAAAATATATGTTACTTATATATGTTTCAAAGTGTTATGCTTTCCTTTGGTACTCAACTGTAATAAGATATAACTTCATGCGCTCTCTAGGTATTAAGGGAAATATAATATGTACCTGCATAGGTATTCTGCTTTGATTTAGAAAATTGTCTGCCTCCCCAAAATTATGCTATGCCAGCAGAAACGTTTAAAAACAAATTTAAAATATCCTACTAGCCAGATAAAATGACTTAAAATGAACACCTGGGATAAGCTGTATGATAGATATATGAAAACAATAAGAGTGAACCGCATCCAACGTGGAAATGAAACATTATTACCAAAATGCAAATGCTGTCAGATCAGCATTCCTGAGCTTCCCCATGAAGATCCAGTCTAAATTAATATTCAGGAAGACAGCAAAAGAAACTGAAAGCTAAGAAAAGCATAGTGCGTACAGGAGAGGAAAGTCTGAACTGCCCAGCTTCCTCATGAGGTTCAACATTAATTGTAGCAACTCAGGAAAATGATGGGCATCATTTCCAGCAGCTAAGAGCAGACCTTTATTCAACATGTAGTGCCAGCTGAAACAGCAAACAAAACATTAGGATGCGTAAGTAGGAAGAAGAATAATACAGAAAAGATTATAATGTCATTATATAAATCCCTGACTCACTCCTGCCATCTGAAACGTGGTGCTCAGTACCTACCATCAGCTCAGGAAACATCCTACTGGACTAAACGGCTTTCAGAAAGAGGCAATAAGAATCATTATTGACATGGAAAATTTTGCTAGCAAAGTACAATTGCTCACCCTCGAAAGGAGGGAAATGCAAGAAGGCATAATTAAAATGTCCAGCTTTACTAACAGAGGGACAGGGGAATCCTGTTCAGCAGTCTCATGGTGTGAGAATTCGGGGGCAGTCCATGAAAGGCTATAAACTGGGAAAAGTATTTCTTCCGACACAAGACTTAGAGAGTTGAAATCCTCACCACAAGGATGACACTGGGGCTGAGAACTTAGATGCGAAGAACAACTGTATAATTTTTTGCAGGTAACGAGGACAGCCAAAGTTACAATGTTAATTTAGAAAAAGGAATTCAGACATTAGAACTGACTAATTTCTAACCAGTTAGGGCCAGATATTTTCTAGACTGCAAGTTACTTTGTCTTGCTGAACACCTGAAATTGCTTGAAAGGAATTTAGTTGCTTTCTTCACGTCACATCAGACAGAGGACACAGTCTGAAACAAAACACTAGATGGGTTGAAGCTCAGATCAATCTCCCTGCCAGCACGTACATTTACACAGGCCTTCATTTCTCTTTAGTGATTTGGAAGCTACTGGTTATATTTCAGATCCAATGTTTAGTGTTGTTACTTTCTGAAGAAGTTGTGTGCATCAGAAGAACACATCTACTTGTCTGTGGCTACCCCCAGCTGAATTGTGGTGAGAACTAATGCCGGTGGCAGCAGTAGCTGTAGGAGAGACAATATTCGGTCCAAAATATCTATACAGCAACACTGGGAAGCCAACTCTCAAAATTTTAACTCCCAAAATTTAAACTAGGGGTCCTGGAAAGGAAGAAAGTGGAAGCAGGGTCAAAAGGTCTAAGAAGCAAAATGACCCAGGCAGGCACCCAGCAGCCGCCACCACCAGGGCTGAGGCGAGCAGTGGAATCGGAGCAGTCATTGGGACAACAGGATTTTTTTTGGTTATACCAGGGACACTACAGGCTTCGGCCTATTTATCTTTCCAAAAGAGATTTAACTGACCTTAAATCTATCCCATTCACGAAAAGAATAACTTGCTAGGCTGGCTCTAAGCTGTACCTAAAGGCTATCACCAGCACTGCATCTCTCCTTCGCAGGAGCTGTCGTAGCAAGGTCCGGTAAAATGCCTACACCTGTAACGCTCTCCTTCCTCCCTTTCCACTTCATTCATTCCTCCGTCCATCTCCTCAGCATTCATGTTATCTGCGCTGTGGCTAGCCTCTGCCTCCATGCTGGGACTTCAGGTCTTACAGTCTCATTTAAGAGAACTGAAAGGTGCTAATTACTATAGCTACAATTCTGTCAATTTTTAAACAGTTTGCAAGTATTTAATATTTCAATATACATTCCTAACTATAAATAAAGCAAGCAAGCACATGAATAATATATCTGATTTAAATATTAGTAACTTGGTGGTAAGGAAAACTAATCTGAAAAAAACCCACTAAAATATTTTCTCTGTTCTTAGTTGGAATAACGTGAAGAATTGATTCATTTTGTAAGTACTGACATTTCTTTCATTAGATTTTGATGTGGTAAATGCAGTGTTTCAAGTGACCAGTCTGGACTTCCAATTTACATGAAAAAATGTCTTTTTTTTTTTTTTTTACCATCTCATGATACTGCATATTTTTAATTCCATATCTGGCTGGATATGAAAATTAGCAAGCTGCCTGGTTTTGAACTTGCTCGGTGGATGAAAGGATGCATGTTCTGTTCCCAGCACAGCCAGATTCAAACATGCAATCTGGGGTTTTGCCAGACGACCATGAACTTCACATTGTGTTTAACCGAGCTCTCAAACTGATTACCAAGCAATCTACAAAAGGTAAAGTGATACAGTTGGGATTAACCTGAATAGTTAAGAAAACACCGTCAGCATTGATAAATTCTTCAGACAACAGTATAATACGTAAAGGCTCGCATTTCAGTAACGATGTGATTTCCAATCCAGTGTACAATGTGCTGGAGCCACGATAAATCGTTTGTATCTGCTTGTGCCCTGCACAGAGTAAGTGCTGAAATAGCAGTTAAACTGTGAACCTATTTTAATTTAATTTAGTTTACTGTACGAGACTGCTACATCCTGCCAAAACTGTAGTTTCTCTATTCCCTTCATTTTCAGTCCTAAGAGTAAGACGCAATAGCAGCTCTGGAGAGGACAAACATAGACCAAAGTTTCCAGATTCCCATCTAAGACGGTCAAAATCTGATAAGCAATGTATACGCAGTTTTGGGGAGACGGAGCAAATCTTGAATTTCAGAAGTGAAATAACTTATAGAAAGCTTGTCTTTATTTTACACATTCAGGATTTTTCTAGGTCCTTTGTCCCTTCCACTAGATCAGCAGCGTATAATGGTAGTAATTCAGAAACCTATCTAAAGTGCTATCATTAAAAAAAATTTGTAGAAAGAAGAGAGTTGATGTTTTTCTTTTCCTACTAAGGAATACTTTTCCTGTGAAGCACTTTTCTGTTTTACTAGACACAAATTTAGCTATTCATCCCAGCCTGTAAATTACATTTCCATGTGTGGGACCTCTATCACAGCAACATTCCTAGTTCTATTAGGAATAATAATGAGCGTCCTGATGCTCTCTACCTTCCTAATTCTCTCTCACTCAGCAACGTATTCCCAATGCTTTAAGAAAGACTAAACCCCTGTGAAGCAATCTTACACAGTTTTCAACAGGAAAAAACAAAGGGAGGGAGGGAATTTAATATTAATCATGATTAATATGATCTTTCCATTACCTTAAATTAAGGCTTATTCCCGCTAATCTAAAAGAGGGTTAAATTAAAGCAGCTTGAGTTGACTGGGGAGCTGCTGCAGTCTCACCTCAGCAGATCTCTAACCCACCTTTCGCGTCTCTCCAGGGGAATATTTCCATTAACACAGCGATTAATGCCACCTGGGCGGCGTCCTCTCACATTGATCATGCTGCTACAGTGACAGCAATACAACTAAAGAATATTTCATAATAGTAGAGCCTTGTTATGTTAGCTGTCAGGAAAGCTACTTTGAGGGTACACTGACCACTTAAAAGTTATTAATAGAACAAACAACTTCCATAATAACTAATTAGCACCCTTTGCATAATTCTGTTCCTATTTTGTCAAATGCTCATTTCCCTTTTGTGGAATTGCATACCTACTTATGTGTTACACAAAATTAAATCAATGGCTTTATGGTTTAATACTGTTGATACTGCTACTGCATCACGAATACGGAAGCTGGGATTTACACGGTGCAGCGTGGTTTGGAGCTGGAAGCTCAAAGCAATGGTAGAAAATAACTTCAGATTTATACCTCACCGCTAATACCCTCCATAAGCACCCAGATGTATTTGTTCTGAGATTTTTAAAATGTCATTTATCTTTCTCAGCAGCTTTTACATGGTTTTTTTCCCCCCTAGTTTACATAAAATCACACAGATGTCTCTTTTGTTCTGCCAATCTTTCTCAGGCATTTCAATACATATCTATCATTCTTATTATTTTTTACTACGCTGCTCTTACATGAACCTTAATTTGATTATACCATTCTAATAAACAGCATTATTAATTGCATAATTTTATGTTATTCTGATAAATTAAGATGTATCTCATAAGTATAATAATTTTTAGAAATCAATATTCTGATTGTTTACAGACAAGAACATCAGAATTGGCTTGGTGCTCTCAATAAACACTATATTTCCAAGTATTTCTAATAAACTGCACTCCAACTTTCCTGAAACACATTACCCATGCTGCCGTCTAAATATATGTAAAATATTAATCCAAATATCCAAATACACACACGTCAGCCTCCTCAGAAATGAGTTGGACGCTCCTGCAGACATCTATAAAGCTCAGCAGTAGCACTCACAAAATGAGTGTTAGCACTGGATTTCAACATGGGTGTGACTTCTTTGACTTTCACCAGGAAGGCTGAGTTCAGCTGGGTGACAAAGAACAGCTCCTGGGTCAGCTTTGTACTTTATGTAATCCAGATTTCTGTGAAATCCCACCCCACTCAGCTCTGGGAAAGTTGCGTCTCAGAGAGCACAGTCTTCACTTCTGAGCCTTTCTGTACAATTTAGTACGGATCTGCACCGAAATCCTACAGGCAGGCTACCTTTTGCGCACCCTTCCACATGTGGAGTTAAGCACAGATTTCCTGGAACATAATTTATGGGATATAGTCTTCTATGAGATATGCAAATCTGAAGATGGAAGAGCAAATGCAATTTTATTTTCCATTCCTTTCTAAATATTACAAAAACCTGAAGCAAAATTGTGCAAGAACTCCTACAACAGAAAATACCATGAGTCTGGATGTTATGACCTTTCTGAGAAAACTGAACCAGAGGAAGTAGCGCATCCACTGACTGCAGAGAACGTAAAATGGAAAGTCATTGTAGTATTCAGACCTCAGCAAATACTGTATTTTTCAGTTTGGTGCATAAACTATAAATTCCTCCCATCAAAAAAGAAGTTTAGAATCAAACCAAAAGAGACCTGAAAAGGAAAAAGGACCACTGCATTTTGAAAATGTTTCCTTGGAATCACTAATGATGGTTCAGTCCCTGATCTGGTTCTCATTTCTTGGCACAGCACTTTTGCCCCTGACCAGCAATAGGAACAAAAGCAAGCTCCGCTAGGAAGAAATGGTTGGAAGTTTTCATTGCAGATTAACTACACTGAACATAGACACGTATGAAGGAATTAGCAATTAAAAAGAAAAAAAGAATAAGAGCCACTGGTAAGCAGCCATGCTGAACTGCAGAGCTGAGCTGCAGCAATGCTGCTGGGGCACAGTGGTGGGGGCCAAAGGGAGGTTTCATCATCCCTGCTCTCAGGGCTGGATAACCATTTCCATCCCAGCTGTTACTTTGCATACGCTCTGGGCATGAGGATTAAGGGACCATGGCAGTACTCCAAATAAACTTTCTCGGAAAATTAAGGGCTCTTTTCATCAATATTTGATTTTTTTATTTTCTCATATTTTAGCTTGGTCTCTCAGTTCTGCTAATTTCGCTACATACACTCATAGGCCTTGATTTAAGCAGCACGTGTCACATGTGCAGATGCCAAAAAGAAGAAAATCCTTTTCAATCCTCAAATAACAAAAACCAGTGGTGCAGGACAGCACTAAACACTAGCAGTTGTTTTTTTGGCTGTAGTTCCTCAAAGGGGATCCAAAATGCAAAGATGAATTTGGAACAAAATTCTGAAACTCAGGCACCGCCCTTTTAAATGCCAAGAGACACTAAGACGACTTCAGCTACCACCAAAGGGTTTAGGGGGCTTTTTGCTATGATCTCTCCTCCAAATTAAAGTTACTCTTTTAACAAGATGTCAGTTGTAAACTCTACATCTTTTGCATGAGTGATGGTTCGTTCATTGTAGAGATTGCTCAAGAACAGCACAAAATGACCCTCGCGATGCTGGCAAAGTCAGTGTCAGCTTGAATTACAAGTTACATAAATCTAAGTTACACGAGTTATATCCCCTAAAAGCTGATCCAGCTTGGGCACTAAATTATTTGGCAAGGTTTCTGTTTGCAAATCAGACTGGTTCATTTGTTGCCCACTCTGCCATTTTCTCCCATGGTTCAACCCTCTCTCTCAGCTTGTGTTTCCGGGGCGCAGCAGTGACCAGGAGGAACCTCATCCTGTTTTGCCTCCCAGATGAACGTTTGTGAAAGTTCTCCATGCATTTTCCTCCGGTGGAGAAAGCAGGATGAGGGCTCCATAGCGGCTGAAAGAAAAGATCTAGAATAATACTGGGTGGGTTAAATGGGTCAAGTAACCAATCTAACACTCTATGTGCAATCATTTCTTCTAAAATCCAATCCCATTTTCTGGAAAAAGGCCCACGCATATTAAACTACCACTTAAATCTGTTCCAATATGTATTTAACTACAAGAGGGCAGGAGTTTTAGCATACCATCTCAACATTAACTTGGCCTAAATACCTATAATATTGACATTTTACTCAGCAATTAACATAATTTACACTATGGAGCTTATTTTCTTCTGAAAAATCAATTCCTCTGCTCCATATATGTTTTGAGGAAAAAAAGATAAAATCTTTTTCCAAAGACTTTTATAGAGCAAAATCATTTAGTTGCTGGATGGGTTTAGCTGCCGTGCTGTGAGGTCAAGTCTTAGAGACAGATAATGTACTGATGTCTTTTCAGTTTCTTTCTTTAAGCACTATACTTCACATGGTCTTATTTTACCACAAAAAGATAATTTAATTCAACTACCCAGAATCACTGCCTCTAAGCACTCAAGTTTTCTTTTAAGAAAAAAATGATACGTACAATTTATAAATATGTAATGTAAAAAACAGGAAAATATGGAAAGTTAACGTATTCCAAAACACGTACACAGAGAAAAACGAAAAAGTGCAATCTATTGGAAACTTCTCCCCCACCTCATGGGTCTGTAAAACCTCAGTCATACTGCTAAGGCTTCTCCTCTCCAAACTGAGGCATCGCAGCCTCTCCAGCTTCCCCTCGTAATGCTGAATCACTTTACTTACCTTCCTTGCTAACCTCTCTAACTTCACTGCGTCCTTCCCAAGATGCAGGAATCAAAACAGCACACCCTGCTCAAGCTGTGGGCACAGCAAGGGTTTATATAGTGACAAATTATGTTCTCTGCCTTGATCTCACTGACTTATCCTGTTCTATTTTCATGTAAAGGTCAAGTTTTATGTAATATACCTAGGACGTACTAGACTTCTACAGCAGATTCATGTTTTCTATATGAGTTCGGTTCTTATACCCCTCCCAAATGAATCTACAGTTATAATACAAAATAATGTACCATTTAGTCTGAAAAGACAGTGATAGCAGCAGTAGGTTTACCTGTTCAGTTACAATCCTTTTCAACAGCAGGAGCATTAACAAGAAGACATTACATAAGCAGAGAAATGACTGGAAGCGTGCAATCAGTGTCCATCTCCATCTGATGATGGGCAGAGACTTCACTCCTTGATTAGCCATTGCAAAAACTGCAAGATAAGGCCTGTCTCCTTCCTGAGCAGACTCTCCAGAGCTTCTGAGTTTCTGTGAAGGTGTCAGCAGGAACAGAAGGCAATCGGCCAACGCTTGCCCCAGAGGCAGCTGGGCACTGTGGAGAGCCAGCGGTAATAATCGGACACAGACAGGGTTACTTGTGGCAATTGCTGCTTTTCAACCAGGAACGGGCCGGGGTAGCTGCGGTAGCTCTCTCAGCTACACTGTACTGAGCAGAACCGGCGTATTGCCCTTGCAATGTGTTTCTCCTCCTTGTAACAGGGACTCTTTACTCCTTCACCCTGGGAAGCGGAGGCACAGGTGGCACACCAGAGCCTAGCCCATACTCAGAAAGCACCCCCACTGACATGGCTATCCAGAATTATTCTTTCAGTGGAAAACAGCATTTTACTTGTAATTTTAGTATTTTAGAATTTAATGGGAATTATTTTAAAGTATCTTTGCCTATACAGAAATAAAAATACCTAATTACATCCTTCTCTCAACCTGCCGATTCTGCTTGTACTTTTACAAAGCAACAAACTCCAGCTTCACTCTAATGACATGAACAGGAAGACAGAAGAAGTATTTTCATTATTTAACTCTTAATTGCTAACAATGAAATACAAGTCATAATTATGCAGCCAGAAAACACCAGTACATGTTCCGCAATACAGGTCAGTAAATTCACCATGTCTTACTTAAGTTTCAGTTCTTACCTAAACAATATTTGGAATAGATTTAAGCCTAAACACTAACCTGAATTCCTGACCTGTAACAGGTCGTTACAAGATATTTACAAGACCCTGCCATAATTTTGTTTCTTAATCCTCAAGCTACTGAGAAGAGCTTCGCTTTTATTCCATGTTGATATCCTTTCCAGGCTGGGGTAAATATTAAGTGCATTAGGGGTTAATATTCAGGCTATAGGGACAACGGCCATGGTCATTAAAGCAACACAGAGTACACTCTCACTGCCCTGTCATGTTCCCTATGTGTTTTGCCCAACTTCTTCTTAAGACTCTGCCCAGTCCAGAGTATCTGAGCTAAAGCCACTGCTCACCCCCATCCTCTGGCACACCAGAAAGTCTTACAGCATCTATTACAGGTTTTTGTCAGGGGGAGAAGAGTAAACTGTGACAGAGTATCTTCTACAAATAACAGAAGGATGTTTTTTCCAAGGTTCATGTGATTTGGACAGATTTAAGCCAACCAAAATTCCACTGTACAGAATGCGTTTCCTTTTGGCCTCAAAGCAGACATGCAGCAGTTGACATTTCTTTTCATCTCAGGGACCAAGTTACTCCTAGCTTGTTCTTACCTACCCCCAAGCCTTCTGCACCCCTCCGCCAAGCGGGCCACTATCCTTTGCTCACCTCAGTTTTGGCAGAAATTTGGCACAAAAAACACGAGACCTTTTTGTGACTCTAAGCCAGACCAGCTATTGAAGACATGTTCCTTACTCAGGTCATTGGTTTTACCTTTCCTGCATTTCTATCTAACAGTCTTTATGAGCCAACTTTACAGCAAATAATCCATCAAGGAGAACACACAGGGCATGCATATTTTCAGTCTAAAAAAATATACATTCTCATGTTCTGCACTCCTATCTGCATTGCAGGTGGCAAAGTTAGAAAGAGCTGCTGAAACGCTAATCATCTTGGATGCAGATGGAAAGGCTTCGGATGGTGGGCAAAGAAGGAGGAATGGGAGGGAGAGGAAGGAAGTAAATCAGGTACATTCTTTTACCTCAATACATCAGAGCAGGTATGCAGCAAGAAGTAATCTGCACATCCCTGCAGGGTTAATAAAGCTCCTTTCTTGGATGCTGTAATGCCAGCCTGTTCTCAAACAGACCAGTTCCCAATCAATAAATAAAACAAGATGCAAAAATTTTAACTACACAGCGATTAGCTGGTTTAGAAAGAGGGATTCCAAATTAATTAATACATCACATCTTGGTCTAGTGCACGGCTGCATTTGGTTCAATGAAAAAAATTATTATTTTCCACCTTCTGATCACTTTGTAATCTTTAATAAGCAATTACAATTTAAAAGCACCTAGTTCAACAAGTTTACCATGATTGGCTGTATCTGCATCACAGAGATAGCACACCTTCACTAAAGCGGAATAAGGGTGATTGCCCATCACTCCACAGCACATTTGTAAGAAGGAAATAGAGCATGCAACTAATCCTCCAGAGTGCTGGTATTTTATTTGAGGAGATTTACTCCATGCTCTGTTTCGTCCATCCAAAGAAGCAGTTATTTTAATTCAAGAGATTTTTGTCCAACACTACTTCTCCCTATTAAGATTTAGTGCCTTTAATTTGGGAAAACATTTTTCTATTTTCTGTTTGTCTTCTGCTAAATCAGGACAGCTGAAATGCAAGTTTATTCTACAAGGTGGCACCTACCAATAAGTTACTGGGGTTAAACTTCAAACAATGTATATAGTACCCTCAGATTCCTCTGAAGGCAGAGTCAGAGGCACAACATCCCAGAACAGATCTGTCATCTTGTTGCTAACAAAATGTATTTTATTGTTTAAAAGTAACAAAGTGGGAGTTCAGCATTGCGGGTCAACACTGCTTGTAATATTAACATCATGTCCATTACAACCCTGAGGCAAGTCCCATTAAAATCAGCTTTACGTTAGATTCTACCTCAGCAATTTGCAGGGTGAAATCTTGGCACCACTGAAGGATAACGTTAAAGCTCTCATTGACTTCAAGGAAACTAGGATTGTTCCTACTGCAGTTAAAGGGAAAACAAAATATTCTAGTTGCCTGATTATTTGTGTACTGAAAAGCAGTTCAAGTGAGTGACACCTCTAATCCATTATTTACCTTGTGTGATGTTTTATATTAAGGCACACAGATCAACTGAAAAACAAGAAAACTAGGAGAATTTCTGAGTATGGCTTAAAAGCATCAGTTTTATCCTTAAAATAATAAATCATATTCCCTAACCTCCCTTCTCTGTGTTTTTGAAGATATAAAAACAGTATTACCTTTAATGCTTTAAGTTAGCATAGGTTTGGGGTGGGGTTTTTGCTTGCTTTTATTTTAGCAATTCCTGGACTGTACCCAGGAGATCACAGCTAATTACGTACAACTGTTGCTACAAAGGCTTTATTTGCTCTTCAGCTTAATTCTTTGAACAGGATCAGAGTTCTTTCTCTGTTAGGATTTTTTTGGGACATATTGCAAGGAGCCAGATCTAGGCAACTTCAACCTGAGACTCAACTCCCCGTCACTGTCAGAGATAAAACACGTTATTATGCTAGCATTGCATATGAGTATCTATGACTGATTTAAATGATGCCTTGCAGAGACTACTTAAAACATATTTCAATCTCTATTTATAGCATATAATCAGATGTCTAGCATATCCTTTCTATATAGACATTTACATCATTTCTGGTACCTCTACGGCTATTCATGGAATATAAACACCAACCAAAATATTCTGTATCAGTAAAACTACGGCTGAAGGATATTTATTTTCTATTCAGTACACAGTACATAAGTATATATGCACAGATCTCTTCTTCAGAGACCATTTCTGACACTATGATGTAGTCTAAAGTGTAGCGTGTGTCATCAAAGCTTCCCAACATGTGGGTCCTTTTAGCTGAGAGCAGTCAGCTCTCTCAAGAGATGAACTACTGTATTCAGTTTGTCTGGTCTAACAAGATTATTACTTATATCTAGAAAATTAAAGGTCTAAGCCCTGACACCAGCTGCATTCTCCCATCTGATCTTCTGCCTTCCTTCATCCAGACTGGCATAAAAGCATTTTTATCTGCTGAGCAATTGTTCTCTGTTCTTTCAACCTCATATAGCTCAGGTGCCAGACAGATGACATGTGGGCACACTAAGTCTAACAGCGATTTCTATTTATCACATATATGCAAAAAGCCCTTAAATATTCTTAATCAATTTCTGTCCTTTCCCTTCTCAGCATGGATCCTTGCTTCTGGATCCCCGCTCTGTCAGAAGTTGGCTTGGCTCGGGTGGGCCGCAGAATTAGGAGCCGGTGGGACAGGACAGGCATGGACCAGCGCACAACTCATGGTGGGCTGGACCATCAGCTGTAGTGATGAGCTGTCCCATTGTCCAGCTCCTAAAGAATCATGCTGCTTACAAGCTTTGATTTCTTATTGAGAGTCTTGGCATTAACATTTTCTATTCAAATCAATAAAGTAGAATTTTCCAGCATAGTTGTTTGGTGATGGTTAACATTAAACAGTGATACGCAGCTTCTTGGGGAGGACCGATGGCCCCAAAGCTTAATTGCAGTATCCTGTATTTTATTAAAGAGTATAAAATAGCAAAGCAGGACCTGGTATGCATGACCATACGTGACTTTACATCCGCCTGCACTGTATTTCTCGATATGTTCCTACTCACATGGTACCTTTATTCCACTCAAAAGATGGCTGAAATAGCCACAGAGAAGCCTAGAAAGGTCCTAAAATATTCAGAACAGGAAGAGTGCAAACCTGCTGCTTATACCTTTCTCTTGTTTCAAGCAACAGGAGCTCCGCTGCCTTCCTGCCCCAGGAATTTGCCAGGTTTATGGCTACAGCTTGTCAAAGTTGAGTAGCAGACGATGTAGCAGCCTTTATAAAAGGATAGCGACATGACATTTCAAATAATGAGAGTAGCCTGGCCAACACTGACTTTCTGCCTGAGCTTTTACTACTCAATTGCTAGAAGGAAAGATGGTGAACATCCTTGGAGACACTTCTACCAGTAACTGCATGTGCAGGACTTGGACTTACTCAAACGCTAAACTATAATATTAATATACTAAACTAAAAGGCAGTAGCTCCTACTGAAGGTTCATGCTATCCTCATCAAGGACATTTTTCTACCTCACCTTGGATACGCGTGTGTTCTGTACTTCTATTGCACTTCGCAATATTTTAAATGGCAAAATACGTCACTAAAAAAATTAAAAAGCAAAGCCTAACTTCCTTTATAATTGGAGATTCTGTTTTCATATAGTAAGAGCAGATGTGTGAATGTTTGTTTACTCAGTCCTTGATAGTAGGCATTTGCTAGCAGATGCATGAAATTAATATCTGCCCTAGTATTAAAAATCATTTCCTTGATTTAAACGTCTCTCTGATAAAGAAACAGTATCATAAAGTGGTTTAGCTGATGAAGCAGCACAAATAGAAACAATACTTGCTATTTTAGGATCTCTATTTCTCTTTGCTTAGATTGCATAGTCTGCCTTTCAGGAAAACAAATAATTACTTGTAAAGTCTTCCATCCAAACATTTTCCTTTTGAACGTGTTTCCAAGAGCAACATAGAATATTTATTTTTAACTGTAAGAAAAATAAATTTAGCATCAAGCTCTGATTTCTGTAGGTTTCTCACAGTCAAAAGAAAATGTAGGGTTTTCATACCACCTCAGCCCCAACCCCCCTTTATCAATTTATGGGGAGTACTATGCTGTTGCAGAAAAACATTATGATATTACTAGTGTTCTTTTATTTTGGCCTCAGGTGTGTGTCCACAAGAAGCCTTTGTGGCAGACAGAGAGCAAGTAAGGGGACTTATAGAAGAAACACCCCTCTTGGGCTCTTTGTTGGTTTGTGGAGTTTTCATGTTCACAACAAGCTCTCAGAGAATTTCTGGTGTACGCAGATACGCAGGCACATGTGGAAGAGAAGACAAAACAAGTCAGACCCTGCCTCTACTTCAGGGGTTCCTGAATACTTGAACCTACAGTTTTTGTGTTTCTTCATAGAGCTCTAACTGCTAGCATGGTTTTGCCTGATAGAAATCCATTCTTTTTAAGCAGAACTGCCTCAATAAGAGAAACTGGGAAAAAAATGGATTTACGTTTTCACACATAATCCACTCACCCAATCTATAGAGTGGACCCAGGCAGGTAGAGCCCGAGCCTTTGCGCGGCCACCGGCCTGGCAAGCTCCCGTGGTAGCTACTCACCGGGCAGGAAGGGAACAGCAGGCTGAAAAGTTATTGCATGCCTTAAGCATGGACTAGGACTGCTATGAAGAAATCTTCTAGAATTTCTAGAACAAAGGAAAGTAAATATGGTTCATTTTATTATTATATGTCTGTAATGACTTTACTATTATCAATAAATAAATAAAAAGAATGGTCTGTTTTCTGCAGCAATCCTTTAACCCTCAGGGAGGCATTATTTCGTAAGTCGCTTTTCGAATAAGTAGGAACTGCAGAACTGGAGCAAACACAATGTAATTGGTAAAATAATAGTCTAAATAACACTGTTAAATTTTTTACTTTGTATTTATTTTTGCAAGGCCTATACACCTATATTTGGGCATTTGCATCATAGTCCTATCACAGCTGCATTTCACTTTCACCTAAAATATATAGCTAATTTATTTGGTTAATTTCAGATTACAAAGTAACGTGAAACCACCAGTCAAAAGACTGTTCCATCAGAGTTGCCACCTGTGAAAGCATCACCTATAAATCCATAGATTATAACTAGTCTGCCACAGAAGTTAATGAAGTTGGTGTATGACTTTGTGTCACTTAGGAACTGTACCTACTGAATAGGAACATCATAAACTTCAACCGATTTAATACAGACTGATGCTCCTTTTCACAGTCGCTCAGTGCTTCACCATGCCCTGGACTGCCTACAGTGGCAGAAGGTATATCTAGATATGTTTTTATATATATATTAAAAAAAAAACCAAACCACAAACCCAAAACCCAAACACACACACACAAAAAAACCCACAACAAAACCCAAACCCCGAAACAAACAAAAAACTCCCCAAAAACCAAAAGAAAAATGAAAGTATAACTTGTTTCTGTCCTGTGTTGTGCAGCCTTTCCAAACCATAACGCTCCGTTAGATTCCAGCTTAGTACTACCATCACTGCAGGGTTATAAAAATACAATAATAAAAGCACAGACACACAGAGCTCCTTTTATGAAAAGATCCCATAGCACTTTACAAACTTTAATTAATTAAGCTTCACAACACACCACTCCACACTTGAAGACGATTTATCTGTGTACTTCTCCTCCCTGCTCAGGCGCTAATGGGTCTGTCGCCGGGTCTCTGTGGATGCTATCCCGTGGCGGCACAGCAGATAAATAAATAAATATTCATCTAAAAATACCTGCACAGTTTCATGCTGGCAATATCACTCTTGCAGACAAATGACCTGGGAGGGCAGCAGCTCTGCAACCCAGGCTGCTATTGAGCACATACCGTTATATGTCTTAGCAGCAGCAGTCGTTTGGGTTCCCCCCGACCCCAGCCCTATGAGCACATTTAAAATTGCCCTCAGTTAGCAATCAGATTTACAGCTCCTGTGAGTCACAGGGAAGGGGAGGAAACGACGATCAACATCTCCAGAGGAGCGTGGCTTAGAGGAAAAGTACTGCCACCTGCTCAGGTCCACCCTGCAATCCCACTCCGCAGACACTCAGCAAACCTGCAAGCTCGGTCCTTGCCAAGGTGGAGCCCCTGCAGCTCCTGGGGGTCTCGGAGGGCTGGCCACGCTCAGCGCTCCTCTGACGAACCCTTCTGACAGGGACAGCTATATGGTTGGGGGCTATGCAAGTGCCGGGGGAGCGCTTTGGAATTCTTAATGGAGAACATCAGTTTAATTGACCCCTGGGATGTCAGCGAAGTGTCTCAGTTAAAGGCTATAGAGGCACCCTGTTGCTTCGCCTCAGACTGACAATATATTATGGCATGTGCTGCCCCACCGTGTCCCTCACCCCCTTCCAAAGCTGCCTGCGCTGGGAGTCGTACCTGAGCTTTTTAAAAATGGCTGTAGGAAAGGCTGACACAAGGTCTGTTGTAAACACACCAGAAATTACTTCACTCACCTAAATTTTATCTCAGGTGAATCTCTCTGGTGCTTAGAAACACCTTATATTAAATTTCTGTTTTAAAATACAGTGTTAATTAAGCAATTAAGGATGCAAAGGCTTATTTTATGGCATAATTTACTTATAGTTATATTGTGCTGTAAAGTTAACTGCATGAGGCATGTTTTATAGCCTTATGAAATGCTGTCTTCCTTCTCTTATTACTTTTATAACAGGTTATAATGAATTCTTCATGTATTTCAAATTATTTTTTTGATAACAAAGTGGTCTTATTATTTGCCACATTACCATAAGATGCTGTCAGCTAGAGTTTAGCTACAGTTGGACTGAACTGAAGGATGAGAAGAATGAAGGAGTGATACAAATAGTTACCTGCACAAATTAGTTCAAATTAGCACAAATTTGTGATCACAGGGACTGTTTAATTTTCCCTTTGTAACTCCTGTCCTTAACTGGAAGGGGTGTTGGGTGCGTACGCCCCAATGGTCTATATAACCAACAGGGAATCATATTAATGTACCAAGTCTTGCAGACTGCATTAGCTTGAAATAGTGCCCGCGTCTAACTCCAGGGAGGATTATTTCCGCCGGTGACTGTGGCTTCTAGATGCCATCTCAATAGGAGAAATATTAGTGGTAGTATCACTCATAATGACTTAAACAAACCTCCAAGTCTAGTGA
This sequence comes from Phalacrocorax aristotelis, assembly GCF_949628215.1. Taxonomy (NCBI): domain Eukaryota; kingdom Metazoa; phylum Chordata; class Aves; order Suliformes; family Phalacrocoracidae; genus Phalacrocorax; species Phalacrocorax aristotelis. The sequence continues at coordinate 7,023,949 of NC_134282.1, forward strand.
TTGCTCTGCCCACGGCACACAGAGACTAGCAAATGGATTTGCTGAATATTAGCATAGACATACGAGCCAAAGGAATAAATGGCTGCAAAGGGTAGTAATGCTCGAGAGCCAGTAAGAGACAATCAGAAGATTTGTGGCAAGTGTTAATTAGTAACAAGTTATAGATGAGCATTCCCATCAATCTCAGGAGGCCCAGGGAGCCCTTTCCTTCAATTACCGTTCCTGCTCCCCTCACTTGGAAGCAGCTCAGACACTGCTGGGCAGCATCAGCACCCACATGCAGAGGCAGATGTGCTGGGAAGGCACCTGGGATCAGGCAATGTGGGGTGAAGGAGCCTTTTGCAAAACCCCGGAAAACATGCTCACAGCTCTCAAAGCTCAGCTCCTCAAATTAAAAATACAAAATGAAAGCAGGACAGGATGACAGCATGGCTGATGCTGAAAGTACCCAGTCCTGCCTGCTGTGGCTTAAACCTGCTCTCAATAGAAATAATTTTCCATGTTTTTCACAGGCAGGAGTACTGAAGATGTCCTTACAGCCCAACATATCTATATTGTGGACTGCTCACCTTTTTGCTTTATTAGGGTATGCCCATGCTCACAACTTCAGCCATCCAGGAGGGGACTGTCTTGCATATTCCCCTCCTGCCCTCTGCAACAATTAGAACCTCGGGACAGGGACTGTTTCTGCCACCACATTACTCAGCCTCCATTTAGACAGTGCTTTTAGTAGACATAATTACTAGTAATAGCCTACTAAGGAGATTACATGTATACCTATTGCATTCCAGCTCCCTTCTCCTCTCATTTCCTTTTGAGATACTGCTACAGGATTGGGCTTAGAGAAAGGAAAAGCATTGCTCCGGAATTGCTGGCATATTGTACCATACCAGATATGAGGTCACAGTAAATATTCTGTTTGGTAAATACGTTCTCACTAGAACTCACCAAATGAAAAACTTAAGAGAACTGATAAACATCTTAAAAAACCAACACAAATTTTAAGATATTTGCAGTAGGATACACACACTTAAGTGGACTTTTGGACCTATAAGCAACATTTTCGGCATATTCATGTCACCTGCTGAAATAGGATCTAAACTTGTCTTTTTTTTTTTTTCTCTCCTTTGTTCAGAAAAAATCTCAAAGTTTATTCAGGACAACACTTAAACAAGGTTGGTTTTTTTTCTGAAATCAGAGTATCGGTGATCTTCTCACAAGTCTTAACACATAATATGCACCCATTTACATTTCACCATAGCAGAATGAGTCTTTGCAGCAGACATGTCCTTAGTCAATAATGACACACCAGTGATTTCTTGAGACAAATAAAATGTCAATGCAAATTTTACATCAAGCTCTTTACCAATCACAGATCCATCTGTTTCTGCTGTATTTGCCTTCTGTCTGCAAAATTTTCATCTGAACCATGGGGAAATCCCCTACTGAAAACCTTAGATCTGTCTCCCTTTCTAGTTCACTAACAGACATCCTGCATTTCCCTTTAAATTGTTAAATTTGTGCTAAATGCAATTTCTCAGCTGAGGGCACCATTGTGGTTGCAGAGAGACTGTACAAGGTTTGATCCCCTTAGATTGTTACACCAAATGTAAAACCAGTTTAAAGTTGTGTTGATACTTGGATAAACCATAGAACACCAAGCTTTTGCAAACAGCACTGAGGGAAGGCAGAAACAGTGAGGCAGAAACGTGGATATACAAAACAGACGATTAAAAATGTATTAATCTAGCTTGCATGAACTCCTAAAATTTGGCCTAGACAAAACGTAGCCATAGCATCTAACCACATATACCAAATATTATATACATAAAGAGCGTAAGGAATGAGTAGTCAAATGCACTTCTTAGGAAAACTGCTATTTCCTCTATGTTTGTGTTAACCACCCAGTTCCCACCTAAACCAAGGCTTAACGTGATTCACACTCTGCTCCACATGCATTGGGAGAGAACATGTTGAAATTCCAGGAACAGCCGCCTACATTCCCTTTTTCATGCTAATGGTGTGCACACTGCCATAGCTTGCATGCAAAGCCCACAGGTACTTCCCCAGGAGCAATTTCCAGCAAAAACTAGCATGAATCAGGCCACTGGGGAGGTCATCAGTGCATTGAGCACATTGCTCCCTTTTTCCTTAGCTAAATTATACTTTCTGACACAAGGATGTTAACATACAGCAAATAAAGAATCACAAAGTACCGCTGCATCTGTGTTGAAGCGCACAAAAACCTTCAACAGATGTCATTGCTGCTCATACAGTACCAGGCCTTTCAGCTACTTCTCCTCTGGCTTCCATAGATGCAACCAGACAATTAGTGATTCATCATATATCTGACTTGTGTGCCCTTTACCTACAGCTGACCACAAGGAAGGTTCTCGAATTAAACAAGATAGTCCTTGAAAAGTGAGTGGTAAGAGCCCTAGTCCCCCTCCACGAGTCAAACCAAGCCCAACCTCCCTGCGCAGGAGTTTACAGCCGTTGGCCATCGATACTGGAAGGAGCCCAGGCAAATGTAATCCAGATGACAGACTAGAGACATCCTTAGACAAATAGGGACAGAATACTGCTGCTCTCTCCTCTCTTTTCTCCTTCCCTCATGTAACCTCGTGTACAGTTGAGGGGAAAGCAAAGGCCTCAATTTTAATATCCTGTGGCACCCTGGTCCCGTAGCACATCATCAACAGCTTGGCAATTAGGTGGTTTCTCAACAGCTCCACTGCTCAACTGAACAGTTTCCATTTAAGTCTGAAAAGAAATAAGACCTGCAATGACTCCTGAAGCACTTTTTCTTTCATTTTACTGAATTCATTGAGCAGTAGATTTCTTTTTTAACCTTCATGTATGAACTTCCTCCAGTAAATGAGTGTTTAAGCTATTAGATGTGGAGTAAAAAATGTGCAGACCATTGGCTTGCAATGACTCTTAATAAAACGCCTTGTTTCCCATTTTTCCTTATGAACTGCATTGAGGTTTTTATAGTGGTAGCACTTACTTGTGGGAAAAGGGTTAACAGCTAATCTCAAAACCTCCAGCACTGCAGCACTAACTCTTAACTTAAAGCATATCTGCTTTATGTCAGATTTTTTAGTGATTTCAGCAATTATCATTGTTACTATGGTGGATCACATAACCTTCATCATCGTTATAAAAGGCACTACTCACACATATAAGAAAAAATAAGGATCTTCCCCAAATACATAGACCCAGTCTTTAAAATTAGCCATTGATTTCATCAGGACTTTAGTACCTGAGTAATTTTAACAGCCTTCACATTAGCACCATAAGACAACAAACACAGGTAGACACAAAAACTGGCATACAGAATTCATGTTAATTTTTCAGGGTGAATTTAAAGTGTGTTTAAGTCCACCAACAGCATTTCTTCTGTCCTGCAATCTCCTCCCATAAACACCAGCAGACATCCTGCGCACGTGCAGTATGTTGCTCCCGCGCCCAGATCTAGAGCGGCCAAAACGGTCACTAAAGTGTAAGAGATGAGACTTCTGCCACGACCTCCATCCTCACACCAAATCTCTAGGCATCAATGGATACAAATAGTATTGGTCCAGAAAAGGTCAAAAGGCACCTTCTAATTTTTGTAACTGCAGCAAAGACATTGAGTGCCCCAAGAAATGCGTTGTATACAGTGAGTGCATCCAAGCGGTGGATTTATCTGGGCTATGAGCTGAATCACTTAACCGGGAGGCCGTAATAATTCTTGATGCTCCTTCCAGAATTTTATCGCAACAAAGGCGGCTGTATAGTTCACACTGCTAAATGGGATGGTGCTGAAGAGACACTGTTTGCTGTCACCGACATTTAGAAATGCTTACCCAGCTGGCTGTTGTGCCAGTTCCCTTGATCATATCAACTGGCAACTCCACTTTTACAAAATGTTTTTTTGAACAAAATCCAAATATGTCCTGTAAGTAGCTCTTCTGTTCTTGTTCTAGGCATGTTGCTTCATTAGACTATAAATATCAGAATTCAAAGGTCACAAAGAAAAATGCAAATACCATTTATAAGGGTGTTATAAACAGCATATCACTAAACAGAAATAAAGTAGCGATCCGGACAAATTTCAGACTGAAATTCACGAAGGGAAAAAACCTCTCATTTACAAGATCAAGTACAAAGAGGTCCTCATAGTTTAAAAGCACAAGATCCGTACATTCTTTATATAGCACAAATCAATGCTTCATGGACTAGATAATGGTCCAATAACTTCGTTTCCTGAAGGACTGCTGAGGATCAAATGGATACAATTAAGTGAAAAATATAAGTACTTACAGGAAGAGTTTAAAATGGATTAAATCATAAACTACACATAATGGCTAGCAAAATACTCTATGCAAACCTACTGAGGTCACATTAGTTTTCTTCTTTTAAATCTACTGTAGGAAGTCAGTGAAAGCAGTAAATTAAATTTATGGGAGGATAAAACACGCCACAGTCACTCCAACATTTCAAAAGGCAGAAGAATCAAACAAAACTACTGCATTTCAGAGCAGTAACTCTCAACTCCAAATAGAAAGCATGCCAGACCAAATAGAAAGTTGAGAGAGGTTTCCTGCAAAGCAACGTACACAGGGGACCTTTCTGCATGGGCTTCAGCACCAAAACCGCCTTTCCCTAGCCTTGCCTCTCACCCCTTGCCCTTGCAAAAATGAGCTTTGTGGTAAAGACATTGGCAATAATTATCGAAGAGGCAAGCCAGACTATATATATTCTCAAACCAGAAGTAACAGAGATGCTCTTGGCAGCAGAGCGCTGCCTGCACAGGTGCTGCTGCGGCTGGGAGAGGTGGCCCTTTCGGTAGAGGCTGATCCATTCAGCCCATCAGCCGTCCCTGTAACGACGTGCATAAAGTGGGGTCTCCCGCTGAGCTGCAGGTTGCGGAAAGAGCATGAGTACACTTGCTCGCTCTCCCTCGCAGCTGCTCAGTCTGAGTATTTGTCACTGCCACCGAGAAACCGCTCTGCTGATATTTACAGTAATAAATTAAAGCCTATTAAAAGCAGAAAGTTGACTCTTCAGTAACACAAGATTTAATGTCTCCTGCCCTCCTCCACTTGAGAGTTGGTTTTGCTTGACTTAACATATTTATAAAATTTGAGCATACAGTTTCTTCAAACACTAAACAGCTAGTACTGAATACCTTAAACTTCCAACTGTCTCGCTCTATGCAACTTGATTACACATATCTTGTATCACCAAGGCTTCCTCATTGCAGAATGAATGATGAAAAGTCCTGGTTCTTAATATTATAATAATAATAAAAATATTACAAGCAAGGAATTTTGCAGAAGTAAATGAGGCATGAGTATTCTTCATTAGATAAAATATTATTGGACTATATCAAAGGCAACCGTTTTCTTCCTTTAGTATTAATGAGAGAGAAAAAGTGATTAATTCCATTAATTCTGAACTTTGCATTTATAAAGTAAAACGGCCCAGGTGCCATAGATTGACTAGACTTTTCTGATCACATCTGTCTTCATTATAAGCCAAAAAAGAAGCAAATAAAATTACTACAGGAGCGCCCATGCAACATAAATTCTTCTTTAATTTTTTAAGATCAGAGTTTGCTCAATTAGCAAAATGTTTGGAGGAGACAAAGGGGATTCATCTACTGCCATAGCGCTGCCAAGCACATGCAGGGGAAATCACCGGTTGCAATTACAATAACAACACAGAAGCATTGTAGAACGTTTACATGCGGTTATTTCAAAATGAAATTTTGGATGCGCAGCCTCCACTTTGACAGGCCAGCCTTGCCCAGACCGGGGCGCTTTGCGGATGCCACTCCAAGTCCCAAACTTGCAGTGACACAGAAGCCTGGCGAATGGCCAGCGGCGGGTCCTGAGACCCCTTCTTTCATACCACCTCCTAAAGAAATTCATTACCTTAGCTTCCTTGGGATTTTAATCACGTTTACTATAACTGAGATCCACTGTGAAGCAGACAGAGCAGACATGATTTGCTGTCACATCACATGACATACCCGAAAGTTATTATAAGAGAATTGAGTATTGTTGGTCACTTATTTTTGCTTTGGCTTCACACTGACAAAACATTTCCCCAAGCTTTTTCTACAGATGGTGGAAAGATGCAAACTATTCTGTGGCTACAAGGAAATTTCCCGGTGTTATTTTTATTGGTCATTGTCTTTTGATATCACCTTTGTATATGACACTACATTCTTTCAAAGGGAACTCTCTGATGTAAAGTGAATGAGGTCGGGTGGGAGAGAAATGCAGTGCTAAAAAAAAAAAAAAGAGAGAGAGAAATACAACTCTGCCATCTGTTTGCATTTGGATGAACAAACAAACTATTCAAGAATCCTCACGAATAAAAAAAAAGTCTCAATTATTAGGATAAGCACATGTTTTTAAAATTAATCTTTCAAACTGAAACAGTAATAAAACATTAATATGCATGTAAAGCCTCTCTAGTTCTTTAATGTGTCAAGAGACTCGCAATAAGCTGAATAATTCTTTCTTTTCCAGCAATGGGTGGGAAATGTCCTTTTAGAAAACTTAGCAAAATGCAATTGAATTCCATTCCTAACTGTGGCTCTGACATGAAAATATCCACACTCAAGAAGAGCTCTTGAGCACCGTCTTAACTTCCACTGGATTCCACCTAAATGCACACTCAAAAATAAATATACTTTCAGGCTCTGTGTATTTGGGGTGTTTAATGAAACGACAAATAAACAGAAGTGAATCACTGGGAAGTGAAAGAAGAAACCACTCAATTTATGCCAGAGTTTTTTTGCACAATGGACTGAAAGAACTAAATAAAAACTAGAAATTGAACCACAGCAAATTTGACAACACACCCACACAAATTACTTCATTCTAATATAAAAGTAGTACAAGCCTGGAGTTGCTGAGGTTTATGATCAGATTCTTACAGTTTCTGGCTTCCAGTAGTAGCTATACTTCAGTAATCATGCAACCATTTGCTTTTACAATAAAGCAGTTGCCTACCTGTGATCACACGCTGGTTCAATTTTCCAGCTCAAAATCAGATATAATGTTTCTACTAGAGCCGTTCAGAAGTGTTGCCTTAACTACGAGAACAGCCTGAAAGGTTTCAGAACAGATGCCAAAATAAAATTAAAAAAACGTGCTGAACAAATACCTGGTGATTTGTTCCTTCCTTTTACTGACTGCAGAAACCTGCTGCAGGTATTCCAGCAAGACTTACAACTCTGCACTTCTAGATTATGAACTTCTAGACTGAACTTCTTATTACACAGTAGTGAAATCCTTTTATGTAAGTGCTTTTGGTAAATCCGATCATTATTTCATAAGTAAATTGCTGACTCTGGCTTCGGCTTTCCTGACTTTCTCTGTCCATCTATTTATCTACATAAAACATCATATATTTCAGCAAGATTTTGGCTGACATACACACATTCATCTATTCTTTTCTCTTTTGAGGAATAAACTGGTTTTCTTTGGAACAATTACTGGAAGGAGAATCAATGGCTTACATTCAATTCTTGGGCTTTTATTGCCCAAAATGGCAGAACAGTCTGCCAGTTATTTCTAATTTTTAATCTAGCAAGTAGAATATGATTGCTGAAAGAGGTGGTTTTTATAAGTCATATACATTATAAAAGAAATCAAAGAAATGCGTTCCTCTGTGAATTTGTGGGACTCCAGCTCAGTAGAAGCTTTGATGCGTTTGGGTGCCTTGAAGCCTACACATTTTCATAGCTTATTATATCCAAAATCATAATTAGTCTTCGACAGAATTTTGCAGAAAAATAAGTAAAGTTTTGATTTTTATACTTAATTGAGTATGACTTTTCCATATAGAAACTGGCCCCGTTCTTATAATTTAAGGGAGCCATTTCTAAAGCTGAAAAGATAAGAGGACTTTTCTGACATGGTTATGCAAGTTTTGCACCTTGAGAATTCAATCATTCTGACAAAGATGGCCAGGCCTCAGGAATAAAAAGAATTTAAAAAGAATAAAAAGATGATGAACAGAGAGAGATAATCTGGCTTTTTCCCCATGGTCATTAAATTCTCCCACAAAATTTAACACCTAGCATACATAAAAATTCTGAAATGGGTTGGTAAAGGCTATAGGAATCTGAGATAAAAAAAAAAAAAAAAAGAAAAAAGATGATCAGTGTTAGAATGATCAAAACTAGTTGTGAGAAATAAATTGATTAATCAGGGATCTTTTTGCCTTGCATTCATAAGTGTACAATTTAAGATTCCCCTTGAATATATAACATTAATGATTCTAACTCTGGGTATTCTTTGAGGATGATTCATTTAAGTCTCCCACACTTAATATACACAGCAAAAATACAATCTCTCGTGAAAAAGAAAGATGTTCTCTTTTCTTGTACAAAAAAGAGCCCTTCTCACCTACATAGTTACTTTGGTTATTTCAAGTACCTTGAGACCCTTTCCTGCCTGCAATGTTTTGCAAATTCTAATTTGATTTTCTGGTTGGCTTTCCAAACTATTACTAATCCATCTCTCTTGCAAGTTTTATTCCTTGTCCTTTTCCACGGGGGTGCCACCAGCTAGATGGCTACAGCACTTTCTCCAGCCATGGAAGCACAAAACTTGAAGGCTCCTGTCACCTCTGGTCATTCAAAACTGGCCTCACCGCTGGCCAAAAGCTCCCCTGCCTGTGAATAAAATCTATGCTTTGTTTTAATTATTTGCTTTCTAGGGAAAACATTACACTTGCTGACAAGAAACAGCTATATAATGTCAGCCAGCTTAATGACTATGGCTGCAGCACACTGTGATGTAGATTAGAGAAACCAAGCTCAGCAACATGCTATGTTAGAGAGAAGTGAGTTATTTTACTTGCTTTTAAGCTCCCCTTAGGCGATGATCTGAGTCTTTTGCAAGACAGTTTATTACAAGTTTATCTTGAGGAATTCATTTTTCAATCATAGTATGTATATTTTTATTGCAGGTTTTAGCAAATTGTTCCAACTGTAAAAGCAGTACCTGGAGCCTCCTTTCAAAGTGAAGTATCTCAAGTGGATCTCAAGTAACATAAATGAAGTTTTGATTAGGAAAGAATGATATTTTACCTTCTATGGCTTGTTCCCCTCATCACCCCCCTTTCTGATTAACAGTCATCAGAACAATGAAAAAGAAACGGAAAAGCATTGCTTGAACTTTGACAGTTACACATGAAAATAGCTTAAGAAGTCAAGAATTTCCAGTGTCTAGAGTAAACATTTGGAAAATTCTCCATTGAAATTATCTACAAATATAAACAACCCTTCTCCATAACCATACCTCAGTTATCCACTTGTTGAAAAACTGTTATCTAGGGTTTGCTTAATGCAAGACCTGTGGTGCTTTTGGTTGCAGGGGGCTCAGGCTGCTTCCTGCAGCTGGCCAGGCGACCACCTCTACCTGCACTGCTCATGGTGACTCCGGGAATGGACAGTGACAAAACACCACTCAGAGGAGAAACTGTCTGGCTTTCTGGCCTTACATTTTGATGATATGTTAAGATAATTTCATTTCAGGACAGAGAGAACAGTGATTCATCGTGCAGAAAACATACTTTGAAATAAGGTCAAAGCAGCTTTGTTATTCACTGTACGGGATAGAAAGGAAAAAGGCCATGTGACTATGAGAGCTAATGGACAACAGAAAGTCCAAACCTTAAGACTTATAGTTTCAATATTTTTCCTAGGGAAAAAAATTATTCTGGACAAAATGGTTTCATTCATTGACCGTGAAGAAATTGGTTTCATGTCATTCTTAGTTTTATATATACACCATAATACTTGCAGGTCAGCAGCTTGGACGCATTGTTCTAAAAAAAAAAAGCTGGAATGACATAGTGATCTTAAATTTTTCTCAAATTTCAAAATTTCCAAGTTGTCTGATCTAAAATCTCCACAAAAGATATTTGAAACAGCACTCACTGAACAAGGTCTTAAAAAAAAAAAGCCAAAGAGATTATTAAAAGGCACAACTGATCAGTGTTTAGATCTGGAACAGATTCCTGAGGATTGTTTTAATGTACCCAGAAAAAGCCTTTGACAATCTACTTATCTAAATCAGATCTATCTACACTCTCTTTGATGCCAACCCCACAGTTAGTTCCACTATAGGTTATCTCCAGATAGCGAGCCAGCTCCTCAATTCTCACTTCATTCACAACAGAATTCAAGTAGGACTAAACAATTTTTACAAAATACATGACAAGGGACAATGTGCATCTTTAACCCTGCCTTGGCTGGTTTCCAGCTATGGGAGTGGGTGCGAGCCATCTCGCACAAGAAGCGCTGTGCAGTATTTGGGGAGAGCGCGATGAGCTCCCCAGCCCCTGTGAAGCTCCCAGTTATCAGGGGGCTATGTTCTGTTATGACAAGGAAGCATAATGACAAAGAAGTACCTGTCAAGTATTTCACAGGAAGTAAATAACATGGTAAAACTAAACAGGGTAATATAGGCTTGGGCAAAAGATTTTAATTCCCCCACCCCCAAGAGGAATCAGAGAGAGAAAGGGCTTGCAGGACTTTTTTTCTGGAAACAGTTTGATTTCCACAAGAAAATAGTAACTTTTAACTGAAAAAGCAGACTTCAGGGTTTAATTTTTATCAAAAGATACTAGTTTCCATGGAGAGTAAAATCCAGAGCATTTTCAACAACTCTACAGAAACACACACTATGATATTTGGCATTATGCTTGTGTTCAATATGCTGTTCATGAAGTTTTATTTCACACCTCTTAAGATGACCTTAGTTCTTGCATTTGACACTAGTGACAAGCAATTTTTTTCTCCTCATGTGGGTAAAGCACATTGGTTTTATACTGTCTTTTACTGAGGTTAAGAAACAAGATTTCTTTTAATTTACTGTGTTTTCCTTACATTTGTTGTCTGCTTAGTATTAGACATCATGTATGAATGTAAGGAAACATTCCTTACAAGTTACTTTGAAATTGTTTTGTCTTTTAAGCAAAGGCTTTACTTTTTCTTCCAAACCTGATCTGTGTCTTTATTCGGTTGAAACTAATTCCATCCTCAGTAACAATATCTAATTCTACCCAGATATTGTTGAGGAGTTATACAAGGAGCTAGAAAAGTTTAGCAAGACTTAGAGAAACCTTGGTTAAGCTATTCAAACTGAAAAGGCACTCTTCCAGTCAGCAGTGAGTTCGGCACTGTATGTCAGACACAACTTTAAAATTGTCAGGTTCTGCCTGAGTCACTGCCATGGCACATGGGGACATATCAGGGGTTAAATATGATTTAATTAAAATCACTGGTAGTTTTGTGACTGGATCGAGTAAGCTGAGATTTTTAGCCACGATTGCTATGTCATGGTCCTGCCCATGACTGTAGCACCGCATCCGAAGCCCAACGAACGGTAACAGAAAGGGAGAGTAGTGATATGAAGTGTAATCTGGGCTTTATCAAGACTCCATAATTGCTTTCCTTTGCCATTTTATTTGCACGTTCTTAATCTGTAGGGTATGACAGCAAAGCCAACTAGATAAATTCGGGGACCTGACTAGCACAAAATGAAAATATAAGACCACAGAAATGTACAGATTGGAAAAGCAGGCACAATGTCGGACACCAATGCTGCCAGAAGAGATGGTAATGTGCTAGGAAATATCACAATATTAGTGTCTCCTTGGCTCCAACTTGATAAAAACATAACAGGCACAAGAACTTATGCCACCCTCGTAAAACCAATAGTACAAAATTTTGTTATTCCCCTCAGGCTCATCACAGAAGATATGAGCAAATGTCACTTAAAGCTATCCCTAAATTTCATCTAGATGTCTTGATTCGTAGCAGGAAATGGTGCTAATAAGTCATAAAGGCTCTGTAATTCATTATGTTGTCATTATCATTTGTAATCTTCCTGTAATTAGGTATCAGTGGGTTTCCTTGGAGAACATACGACTGAGCCTTAAATTGCAGCATATTCTCAGCAGCATATGACTGCAACCGAAGAGCTCGCTATGCAGCGCTTCTCAAGTGTATATTTAATGTATGTAGGGTTTTTTTTTGTACGTGCAAGACAGTCTGGCAGGGAATGTGTGCTCGTTACTGCATGTGTGCTCAATGCCTGACAGGTCTGTGGTTACTAAAGAGTTGGATCCCCTCGTTGCATAAATAAGCATAAGCAACCTATTCCAGCTTATGATGAGACACAGGGTGGGGGCGAGAGTTCAGGGCAATACTGATGTAGTAACAATTACCTTAGTCTTATACTTTAAGCTGTATCAGCGGCCAGTTTTCTTAAAACATAAACCGGTTCAGTTGTTCTCTGTGTAAAATAATTAAGCACAGGAACATGCAGTACACATGCAGACGTTTTCATCGTGATACAGTCCTAGTGGGTTATATATGGCATTCTACAGATGTATTTTTACATACGCATACACCAAGTATGGTGCTGGAAAGCTGTCCACCCACTGTAATGTACAAACATCGTCACCTGAGGGTCCTCCCAATAAAACCAGCAACCCCAACTCTCGCCACGCTTTCTGCACCTACTGTGTAAAGACCGTCCCGCTGGCCAAGAGGCGCCAGCAGGTCTGACGGCCCAGCAGGCTCCAGAGCAGCAAACAAATGTTTGGATTTTTAGGAGAAATATAAGTGTGCTTAAGAAAACTCACTCTGGTATAAACTGTTTTCACGATAAGCGCAATGGTATATCTGTCATCATTAAAACACTGACAAAAATACAGTTAGAAGTGTGCAATGGCATTTTCAACTGACAATTTACAGGAAAAACTGTTAGTCTTTTCATAAAGCCCAATAATATGCCAGTAATAACCTGTCACAGTAAGTACCTCTCCTCAATGAAAAGCAAACAATAACTATCCCCTTATCTCTCTTTTTGCACAAGGGAAGCCATCAGCTGGCAGAACGGAAATTGAGTGTGAAAGCAATACGTATTTTTCCCCTATTGCAGTGAGGAATGCTGAAATAATTAATAGCACTGAGAAGTCTAATTACCTACATATTTATATTTACTAATTCAGTTACTACCATGACACTGACATCAATCTTCCGCTTACAGTCAGACCCTTTATCTAGTCTATCTCAAAAGCATAGTTTCCAATAATGTCCTATACTTACCGTCTTATCTTTTGTTTCAGAATTTTGCGATAAAGTTTTAAAAATAACTTTAAACATCTTTTAAAATTCAAATGAAACTAAGAGATACATCTCATTACCCATGATTACTATTGACAAAAATAACACAGTATCACAGGGCTTCTATCTCCAATCTCTACAGCCTGATCCTGAGCCACTGAGGTAAAAAAAAGAAATTGTACAAAATGGAAATATCAGACTCCTACTCATTAAATGAGAGCTCCCAACAGCTATGATAATGATCCCATAAGATATCCACTGTAAATGTAAATGCAGAATACTCCAAATCTCTGAACTGTAAATAATTTTACCCATTTTCATTAGTGATTTCTTTTTGCCATAAAAGTTGCTAAATTACAAATGCCTCAGTATAACCCTACAAGTCACCTGGATCTAGATGTCGAAAATCAGCAGCTTTCCCCATGACTTTGAAAGTTGGGTTTTTTTATTTGTTGGGGTTTGTTTTTGTTTTTAATTTGACCACAAAGCAGAATCCCAAAGAGATCTTTGCACAAAAAAACTCGCCACAACCCACCCGTCCAAATCTGTGTTTATAAAGTTGGATCTCGATAGCTTGGTACTGCAAATCCTTAAAGATAAAGAAAAAAAAAGAGCAAAACTGGCAGCACAAAGCTATGACAGTGAATTTTAAGCTTCTTTTTCATAAGTTCACAGGGATCAGGGGTAGATATTGGTAGCAAAATAACATATTGGAAGAAATATTGGTTAAATGTGATCCTTGGCTCACGTGTGAAGCTCTCAGCTTCACTACCAGGAAGCAGGGCTCAGAAGTATTTATTAATGTAAGTCTGAGCTCCCTTGAGTCTCCTGTCATCAGACAAAATGCCTATTTTTTTTCCCCTCCGAAATGCTGTGATGCCTGTCTAGCTGTTATCTCTCTATCTCCAAGGAAGCTGCATTTTGGTGGTGGAAGCCGTAATTTTCTTAAGCACACAGTTTTAAAAATAATTCTAGTATCCCTGAATTCATAGACAAGACATCTGACAAGTTGTGCTGTACCCAGTCTGAGTTTCTTGGAAGGAAAGATGTTATAAAAATAGAAAATACTGTTACAATATCCATAGTTGTACCAAACATTTAATTGGCTATTTAGTGAAACTTCTTTTAGAGTCAAATCATCGTTCATTCTTCCATAGTTAAAGTATTTTAAAAACATAAAGATCACCATTTTATATGGAATTAGCAATAAATACGCAATATATATGCACAATAAGGGAAAATGCAGCTTATCTTTTTCAGAAAGATAATGAATGTTCAAGGGTTTAAATAAGACTGAAACTCTTCAAAGGGTGAATCTTTCTGTGAGCTCCTGAAGGATGGTAAAGCACGTTGACGTGGTCAGCAGCAAACTCATCTTCCGGATCTAGCAGCGTGCAGAGAGGAGTGAGATACAAAACGGGAATCGATCGCACACTGCTGCACAAGAAAATGCTTGTACAAGGCAACTTGTAGCAGCAAGAAGGTAAACGCCTACAACTTCAAATCTGCAACCTTCCCTCATTTTCCTTGAAAAATGAGACCCACAGAAGATAGCCGTGGTTCCACAGTAGCAAAATTAATGTTATATCTCCTTTATGTGCATGACAAAGAGAGAATAGCTCAGAAGCTACATTTGTCTGCTTACATTGGACTGGAAGGAGCAGCTACAGTTATGTTTGCAAGGCTCTCCTCCATGAACAAACATAGCTGTAAGCACAAAGTGCTTTGCGCCGAGATGCCTATTGTACAAGTGACTCTGAAATCAGTATTCAGCCCTCAAACCTCGCAGGGCCTGGGACGGGGAGACCTGCTTCAGTGGGGCACATACTAAAAGTCTCCTGAAACGCGTGAGGCTCCTTTGCTCTGTAAAAGGGAGATCTTTGGAACATTATATCAAGAAATCGATAAAGCTGGTAAAGCAAACTAAAAGGGTAAACATATTTTTTCTTTGTATTCATTCTCAGTGTTGACATATCAGAGCATTTTTTCAGGAATGAAATGCCAGCAGACAGGGACAGTGGGTTGTCTGGAGTTCACTGTTTACTCCACGTTTATGCCACAGTGCTCTCAGCTGTAAAAAGATAAAAATTCCCTCTGTGCAAAGAAAAAAAAACCCAAATATATTCTACCAGATATATTAAGCAATACTTCATCAGCCATACTAGATGAACTCTTTCCCCCTCCCTCCCAAGCTACATTTAGGGGTTGCCTCCTTGAAAGAAATTTGCTTTTGTCAGTCATCCAAAGGATTCCTGTGTTGGGGTGCAGCGGTTAAGCAGGATACAGTTACAATGGCTGCTTTTCAGAGGCCATCACTTAATACAGAGAGGAGGAATAGTAGCTACAGAATATGCCAGGAATACTAGAAACAAGATAAGGACGTGGCAGCTGAGTGACAAGAATTAGCGGCAGGCGGTATTCTCCCTTTTTACCACTAACATTGGATAAATCAGAAAGGTGCTCAGGGCAGCGGTACACTGAACTGTAGCTGGTGCTGCTGCCCAAAAAGTGGTCTGAGACCCTTTACTGTTTCTCAGTAGAGGCCAGGATTAGGCCCTTCATAATCTATAGGGTGTAATGAGAAAAAAAATCTTTCTGAAGTTCATGTAGAGTGTGAACATTCATGTTTTATTCTCTCCTTATGGTGACCAGCTGATATCTAGCATGGGATTAACTGGAATTGCTCACAAGAAGCCATCTACCCTGTATTTTGGAATCAAATACTATTATCATAGAAGAGCTACATACCATATATAATATCAAAAATAATTTTGTAATATTAGAGGACCAGTGGTACCACCCTCTTTTTCCCCGTGACTCTTTCTTAGATTTGTTTGTTTTACAAAAACATGTAATTTAGTATTACATATCCAGGTACCAAGTTTGTCACCAAGTAGCTATTTTCCAGTTAAAAATACCTCCAGCTCCTTCCATTACCCAAAACAAGCTATGCTGTCTACTTGGAAGCTGAATTTCTCATTGACTCCTGTATTGATTTCCTTAAAAAATAAAGATGACAACATGACAGCTGTCACTAGATGGTCTATGGTTACACAGTATCTGCGGTATTGTCAGTCAAACCCCATATTCCTCATAAAAAGTGTAGGGGGGAAAAGCTTCCTCTTGCTCCTATTTTCATGGCAATTATGCACTTCTGGGACTAGCCAGCACTTTAGCATACACCTGTATAATTATCTCAAAGTCAGTATTTGATGTATGGCAATCCTATGGCAACACAGCCCAACAACGTTTTCTATCTGTTTTCAATCTACGGCTGATTAGAAGAAAATGAAGATATGTGGAATATACCAACAGTCTCACCAGTTTTTACACATTTGATGCTTATTCAAGAGGAGCAGCTCCTCACAGTGATGGATACATCAACTAAAATGCCCATGAAGGTGTAAAGGCTTAGGCCCAGGCACAAAGCAACCACTGGTCCATGTAACTGGGATGGGGAGGAGAAGCATCGTTATCCCTGAGAATATCCAAGCGCTGTGATCCACGTGGTGTCCTGCTAGCATGCTGGACATGGCGACGGCAGCATTGGCTGTACTGTCTTCAGACATGGGGGAGAGGAGGAGAGAAACAAGGCAGATACCATGGGAAAAAGATGACTTTCAGGTTAAGCTCAAAGCAACAGCCAGGTCTCCAAGTCTTTCTGTCAGATAACGTTTTGTCTCAGAATAATTATGTTCAAGCCTTTTTTCTGGGACCTTCACCCACTTTTTTAACTCCCCACGTAGTGATTCTGCCACTGCCCCTGCTCGGTGCTGGAACCTGAACTCATTTCATTCCCATCAGTTAAACAGAAACTTTGACAAACTTTCTAAAATTAACCCCTGGCTTCTTGTTTGCTTTCAATACTTTGTTTACTCAATTTCTTTGATTTTGCATGATGTTTTCAATTCACAAGAAGTGCTTCAGGAAGTTGCTTAGGATCCTGTGCATGTTGCAGTGGTGCTTCGCAAGTACAATACTATGAATGTTATATTCTGATGCTTGTGAACTCAGATTTTTGTCAACAGCACACTTGATAGAAGAAATCTCCTGAATTCTTAATCTGTGTAAAGGTATAAGTAGATCCAAATTGCATGTTGGGAGCATCATTTATCCCTAGTTCTGCATGAGCTTCATTTTCTCAATTGAAACTAATTTTTACCTAACCCAGGAAAAATAAAAAACATCAAGAAAGCTTTTTTTTTCAGCATCTGCTGAAGCCAGGTCCCTTGATTCAGAAAGCACGTTGGTTTAATCCAAATTGCTCCCCATGTAAGCTCAAACCATCTAATGAGATATACCACCATGCATTGCTGTGCCCCTGAGGAATCTCATTAAAATTTGGAAATAGCACTATATATTAACCACTTTTTTCCCTGTGAATACATTTTTAAATTATTTAACAAGATCTATAGCAAACAGAGTAGCAGCCATTATTATCTGACAAAATATTTTACCCAATTTTCTAATTGCCCTAGTTTTGCAATCTCTAGTACAGGAGCAATGAACTCATGGGGGCTCTGTGGAAATGCAGAAACAACTCTGACACAGATTTTCAGGCCTTCTTTGCAACACGTGGAGAGCAGACCTTTTTCCCTAGCGCTCCTAACAGTTGTTCGTTCCTCTCATGTTTTGTACAAGAGACGTTGGAGAGCGAAAAAAGTTTTTATCAGATTAATACATTGATATGTTATACATTGTTCCTCCTTCTCCTGACAGGTGGATATGACTCAATAAAATATAGAGCTGATGTGTAAACATACTGAATTTTTTTATATTTTAAAAGGAGACCTAGACAGGAAAGATGACAAGCGAGGCAGCCAACAGTGTACTGTCTCTCTGTAAGTATCTCTTTATATACATATTTACACACACACACTTGTACAGGCACTACTGAACTTCAGGCAGGTCAGTTGTTCTGGCATCTCGAGAAATAACCACAAATCCCAACAGAATATAAAGACTGCCACACGCTAATAGTGATGAGCAAAACGGCGGAGGATGCATCTATGAGTAACTTCTCGTTCACCACATACATTACTCGGCCTGCTGCACTAGAAGGCACGGCACTTTCTCTTTTTACAGCGTTCATTATCCTACCGGTTACCTATTTCCACAGGTCTCAAAATGAAAAAAAAAAAAAAGAAAAAAAAAAGGCCATAGCTGCAGAGTAGCAAAATTCCACTTCAGCTATAAACAAACTTAGTGAGGGATAAAAATAGGCCATGATGGAGATTCCAGCCTTCCTTCCTTCCAAGTACTCACCTTGAACCAGTCAATACAATTTCCCATTATCTAAGAATAAAGCTGAAAAGTGATACTTCCAAACTCTCCAGGAAGAAGCTTATGTTCCCTTTCATTTTCTTTTGGTGAAAAGTGTTATGACTGCTTCGGAAGACTGATTTTTCTTACTGTAAAATTCACTCTTACTTTTTGTGTCCTGCAATACATGATTTAAATGTCTTTTTTTCCTGAAATATAACAATGATGAAAAATTCTATCTAATCAGAACAGAACTGAATTTCATTTTTGACTGTTTTGTGACATTTCTGAAAACTTAATTTGAACCCAGAAAGCCAATTTACATGCACAAATCCCTGGCAATGTCCTGCCTACTGGATTTTTTATTTTTTTTTTCTTTAAGCAAAGCATTTTAAAAACTGTCAAAATCCCCATTACTAAAAGCATGTGTAAAGCCTTAACTCCCCCTGTCTTTACAAACGTGTCAGACAAAAAATGGAGAGTAAAAATAAAGATTCTTGGCTAGATCCAGGCCCTTAGTTCACATCTCTGGCAAAATTTTAAGCAAGCTGAAGGACCTTTAGACTGGGGAGAAAGTATACATGCATAAGTGACCACATCAAAATGACTGCAATATACACAGAAATGGCCAATGAGTAATACCTGTGAATTACAGCAGTGCAGGCTTCTGGTTAGGTCAGCTGTCTGTTGGTTCCCCAGACCCCACATGGCGGGTACGCCAGTGACGAGTGACATTCCTCAGCGGTCGGTATTGGAAGCCGCACAGTTTAACATCTTTGCCGGCGACATGGACAGTGGGGTCGAGCGCAGC
The DNA here is from genome assembly GCF_949628215.1 of Phalacrocorax aristotelis. Lineage (NCBI taxonomy): Eukaryota > Metazoa > Chordata > Aves > Suliformes > Phalacrocoracidae > Phalacrocorax > Phalacrocorax aristotelis. The sequence goes on from NC_134282.1 coordinate 7,043,172, forward strand.
CTCAGCCCGTCTGCCGACGACACCAAGCCGAGTGGTGTGGCTGACACACTGGAGGGAAGGGATGCCATCCAGAGGGACCTTGACAGGCTTGAGAGGTGGGCCCGTGCAAACCTCATGAGGTTCAACAAGGCCAAGTGCAAGGTTACGCACATGGATCAGGGCAATCCCAAGCACAAACACAGCCTGGACAAAGAATGGATTGAGAGCAGCCCTGAGGAGAAGGACGTTGGTTGATGAGAAGTTCAATGTGACCTGGCGACGTGCACTTGCAGCCCAGAAAGCCAGCCGTATCTTGGGCTGCATCAAAAGGAGCGTGACCAGCAGGTTGAAGGAGGTGATTCTCCCCCTCTACACCACTATCATGAAACCGCACCCGGAGTATTGTGCTCAGCTCTGAGGGTCCAACATAGATAGGACATGGATCTGTTGGAATGAGTCTAGAGGAGGGTTACAAAGACGATCCAATGGCTGGAGCACCTCTCCTATGAAGACAGGCTGAGAGAGTTGGGGTTGTTCAGCCTGGAGAAGAGAAGGCTCCACGGAGACCTTACAGCAGCCTTCCAGTGCCTGGAAGGGGCCTACAATAAAGCTGGAGAGGGACTACTTATAAGGGCAGGTAGTGATAGGACAAGGGGTAATGGCTTTAAACTGAAAGAGGGTAGATTTAGGTTAGCTATAAGGACAGAATTCTTGACTATGAGAGGGTGGTGAGGCACTGGAAGAGGTTACTCAGAGGAGCTGTGAGTGCCCCATCCCTGGCAGTGTTCAAGCCCAGGTTGGATGGGGCTTTGAGCAACCTGGTCTAGTGGAAGGTGTCACTGCCCATGGCAGGGGGGTTGGAACGAGGTGATCCTTTAGGTCCCTTCCAACCCAAACCATTCCATGATTCTGTGCATGGGGGCTGATACAGGCTTAGAGTACTGGTCCTGAAGCTAAATCAGCATCACTTCCATTCATACATGAGCAAGACAAAAACTAGTTTTAGATGTCCATACCTTTAAGCACAGTATAAACACAGCCAGATAAAAGATGTAGTGGGGGGCTGTAAATAATATCCCACATACATACGTGTATATACACATTCACATCAATGGCATATCAATGTAGTAATCTGATATGGACAAAATCTTCTGGAATGAAAACTCCTGAATAAATGTAAAACATCCCTCTGACGTACAATCAATTCAATGTGCCTTTCAGAAATCTCACGGGGCTAGAACAGGTTTGAAATGTGCCCTACATTTTACACAAAGGATGAAAAGTTGTTCCTTACTTTTAACACCCCCCATTTCTGAAAATCTAGGCATTACACTTTTCCCTGAAATATAAAAGATAAGCATCTCTCTGTGCACCATCCTACAGTGAGATGCATCAAAAAAGAAAGCATTAACATAATTAAAAATAAGCATCCTTCCCATTTCTATTTATTAAGCCAAAATGTAATTATCAGAGGCATGCTGTACTGGATGTTGCCTTTGCAAACAGACGAGCCCAGCATTGTAAGCAGCCTGCTTCTTAACCGCGTATGCATATTTATGTGCCCATTTGTAAACATTTTATTTAGTTGATTTTCAGTCATCAGTTTCTAAGACTTTTAAACACAGTTTAATTAAATTCCATGGACTTACAAACAATTACCATGCAGTCATTTTAGAATATTCTCAGCAGCCAAACGTTCTGTGTGTTATTATTATTTTTGGTAATAGTAAAGCATAAATTAATGAGAAGGTAAGATAGAAGGGTTATAACGGAGAAAGCAAAGTGTTAAATACACTAGTAAATTAATTTACACCAAGTTGAACCGAACAGAACATTTTGTTACCATTTTGGGAGTTTTCCTCTCCTACAGCTACAAAAAACAATCAGAACTGTCTTGCTTACTGTGGCTTCGCAAAGGTGGTCAATGTTCAGTCCTAAATGATGAAAGCTGAACTCATGTGTGGTTGAAGATATCTCATTAAACAGCTGACTCTGGAGCGATACGATCTAACATACAAGAAATGAAGGTTAAGATGGTAAAGGTCACCCACTGTTATTTTCTCAACATCCTCCTTGTAAACAATGTAGAGCTACAGATAGTCTCTTAAAAAAGCTAATTAGGGAATACTCAATGAAAATTCAGAATTAAACAAACAGGCCAGAAGACAAAAAGTAAATGAAAATATATCCAAAGATTAAAATCAAAGAACGTGAGAAAGATACGAATGCCAGCAACAAGGCTGAATGTTCAGTAACACCTCCTCATTGCAAACCCATATGTCACTGGAACAGGAGGGAGAACCCCTCCGTGATCTGGATCCCCTTCCAATAAGGCCCTCTGTCCATGTAAGGACATCTCCCAAGGAGAGATATTCACCGGCGCTGGTGAAAGAACAGCTATTCTGTAGGCTTTTTCCAGGTATTAAGTGGTTTCCCCCTGCCTTCCAGCAGTCTGTTTACACACTTCAACACTTCAGGTTTTGATGAGGATAACAAGGTGAGTTCTTGCAAGCTATAACATCTGCCCTCTGGGTCTCCTCAGAATAACAGGGTAAAATCACCTTGAACTTCTCACCTCTCAAGTCTAACTCCCTTTGCCATTCAACTTATCACTGGCAGAGATATTCTTAATTACAAGCATAATTCTTTGGATAACAAAAATTTCTGGATTGGGCCTGTGTTGGTGTTCCAATAGTGGATTTATTTGAAGCTGCTCTGCAAATTGTGTTCAAATATTTTAAAGCCTGAATGAAACCTGGACTTGGATGTTCAGAAGCATAATGTACAAGTCTAAAGAACAAACAAGTGAAGTATATGAACCTAACAGCTCCTTTTCAAAAGGAGCTAGATGTAAAACCCAGACTTGGGAAACAGAGAGAACCCCCAGATGGAGCAAATTACTATGCAAGCAAAGGGTATAAGCATTAGATCAATCTTTTCTTTTTAGTGAAGTCAGCAGAGAGATCTCTCAATAGGAGCGTGATGAGATAAGGAATTATGTTTCTCTGCTAACAATACAGGCTTGAGAGATACAGGAGAAAGATCAGTAGAAGAGAAGATAAGGGTAAAGACTGAAGCAAAGTTAAAAATTTAAAGAAAACTATTGTCTATTCAGTATTTAACCACACAGGAAATCATAAAGCAGAACTTAGTTTTAATCACCTCAACATTACAAACTGAAACTGTGGTTTTTTAAGACAAAATAGTTTAGAAAGTAACATCCATGAAACTTATCTTTCTGAATGTCTATGCATGAAGTCACAAAGAACCACCTCCTTGTCTCTCCCTAAAACGTCAAATCCCAGTGGCTCGCGTGCACTAGGCAATCATTCATGACACTTTGCGTTTCCAGTAATTTTTATGCATCCTAAGCATATTGGCCAGTGCTTCATACTTCCATAAATACACTTCCATATGAACTAGCCTGTCTCTGACTTTCTCTGATGGCAGGTCAGATGTTTCCTCTCAGAGGTCCTGGTTTTACAGGTATTTCTGCGGGGCTCTGCAGATGCCACTTCCCTCTAGGTTCACAGCGGCCAAGGGGGAGGTGGGCATTCACAGAAACCACTGGGCATGTAACTTTGGGTGCTAAATTTATGTGTCCATAAAGGTTTCCTGAATATTATTATTTAAAGTTTTATATTGAACTGGGTCCACAACAGACACATGTTATTAATAGGACAGCTGCCTGGTCAACATCCTTACCTACTGAATCTATTCCAGTTGTCTAACTTCCCTAATTTGATTAAAAGAATTATATATGATTATGCATCATCCACTGTAACACTTAATTGCTATTAAGACCTCCTTGATGAAACAGTAATAATCATATATTCGTATTAGTTACAGTTCTTACAGTAAAGCATGTAAAACTTTGCATGCATCCATCAAAGTCAACGGCAAATAAGAAATATAGGTAGAAAGTAATACTGAGACAGCTCTTCGAGCTACAATTCATTCTTGTCTGCATTCAACTTGAGAAAGTTTGATGATATCCATTCCAAACCAGAATATCATAAAGACATTCGCACTGCAAAGGGAGAGCCAGCACTGGGTCAGTAGGTACTGAAAAATAGATTTGGGAGTTGTCAGCAGAAATGTAACACTAAAACCTGTGAGCATGAATAACAGTGTCCTAAAGAAGGATATAAATATGGAATAGATTAGAAAGTAAAATGATATCAGTATGACTCTATGAGCAGTTTGGGACACTCTAGAAACATAAGGATGATTATCATATTGTCAGAATAACAACCTGAAGAAGGCCAACATATTATAGACTTAATAAAAAAAAACAAATCAGAAAATGCACCAAACTCATTGCCCACAGCAGCAAATGAATGAGAAAGAAATATAAGGTCCAATTCACAGACATGGAAGTATTGAACTGGGAATAGCATGTAACCTAAAGACAATATTTGGAAAAGGTTGTCATATATTTGAACAAAGGAAAATTCATCTACAAATATGACATATACTTCTAGATTATTTTTTCTTTTTCAAGGCTGCATAACCTTTTCCCCTAGAGCTTTGTAAGGGAGGTTCTTCTGCTGTTATTTGTATGAAGGAAAACAAAGTGATGTTACATTATTCACCAAGAGAGAGACAGTGAAGACCCACAGCACTCCTGAGCTTGCTGCTGTGCCCGTCACAGGGCAAGCTCCCCTACTACACACCATGGCTATAAAGGCAGTCTAGACAAAACCTCATTCACCCGCTGGGTTTTACAAGGACAGCCATTTCCTTTTCTTATGGCATTTCTGGAATGAGGACCCTGGGCTGGGCTGGCTGGGGTCAGCTGCTTCCCAAAGACTGCAGGTGATTCAAGCTGGCAGTAACTAAGTAGGTTTGCCAGGAAAAAGTGATTAGGCTGATCCTGAGCCTGAAGATTTCTTGCTTCTGTTTAACTCCAGCTGGCAACTAAACCCCAGAGAGCTGCTTGCTCACTCCCGCCCAGTAGGATGGGGGAAAGAATGGAAGTGTAAAAGTGAGAAAACACATGGGTTGAGATAAAAAGACAGTTTAACAGGTAAATCAAAAGCTGCACACGTAAGCAAAACAAACCAAGGCCTTCATTCACCCCTTCCCACAGGCAGGCAGGTGGTCAGCCATCCCCAGGACAGCAGGGCTCCATCACGGGTAATGGTGACTTGGGAAGGCAAACGCCACTCTGGATATTCCCCCCGCACTTCCTCCTTCTTTCCCCAGCCTTATATTGCTGAGCATGACGCCATGTGGTGCGGGACATCCCTTGGGTCATTTGGGGTCAGCTGTCCTTGCTGTGTCCCCTCCCAGTTTCTTAGAGTTAATGGGTGATGATGGTTTGAATTAAAAATTGGTGATGGTTTTCAAAGATGTCTGCAGTTTCAAAATCATTAATTGCCAAAAGAATGAAATTGTTATGGGCTCAGGGCATCTCTCATTTATTGAGTCACTGAAGTAATGCAGGAAGAGAAGCCACAGAGTCTTTGGAGCAGCAACCTGCTCCTTTCATTCTCCTGAGAATGAGTGTATGACACTTTGGGAGAGAGAACACAGCTGGAAGTTTATGTTGTTAAACAGAAGCAGTGGAGACAGTAGTATTGCCAATGATGGTAAAGAACCGAAATCTCGAGATTGGGTTATAATTATAACCAAGCATTGGCTGTACATGTTTCCTATCAGAAGGTTTGAAGACACGTCCAAATACAGTGAACAGGAAAAGTTTAAATTCTCCTAAGTTTACAGCACTGGGGATAAGAGCAAAAAAAGAATGTCTCTGAACAGCCTACCTGGTGAGCTCAGCTCATACTTTCACAAGCAACTCTTTCATTGTGTCCTACTATTTCTTCTGCCTCTCAACTCTTTCAATTTTAAACTGAGGAGGTGACTTAGGCTGCAGGTTTGCTTGAGCTTGAGCTCTCCTGTCCTGTGTCCGCTATGAGGATGCTGTGTCTTCCTCTCTACCAAGTGGACAGTCTCGTCGCGCTAGACCTCTCCTGGAGAAGCATCTTAGTACAACTGAAGTCTTTTGAAGATATTTAATGGGCAGTTAACGAACAAGAGAGAAACAGATAATAAACGGTTGTCATAGCAGAAGATTCCAGCAAAAGAGTATCAAAGGAGATAATGGGATCAGAAAACCAGATCACGATAGGAATCTGAAGCTTAGCATGCTGATTTTGCTAAATATAATCTAAATGTCCCTGAATATAATAAGATACTGAATGATCAAAGAATCGATGTGATCAAAGAATTGACGTTGATCAAATTATCAAATTAAGAACAATGTGTTGGTAAGTAAACATGAAAAAAATCTAAAGATTTCCCTGGTAGGTTTCAGCACAACACAACACGGTGTCAATAGGTAATTAACAAGGGACACTGGGAAGGCAAAAGGAAAAAACACAGAGGGCATGGAAAAGGCAAAAAATACCTGTTATCAAAGAAAAGAATTATGGGCAGGTAATAACCCTATCAAAAAACACCTGAATAGAAAACCTAATTATCAGGAATCTGTTACAAGACACAAGCCAAGACAAACATTTAAAAGTCTATTTTGTTCTCCTGCATGGCTCACACTAACTGTGGTACCTGAGCATCTCAAATCTCTCCGTGTATCTATTCTCACAACACACTGAAATGGGGTAATATTGCCATTTCTTGTTAAAGAACAGAGAACTGAAGAATGTCATGCTAAGGCCAAGCTCCCCAGAGGAGTTTGTGTCTCACTTTCATTGATGCAACCCAGAGGTTCAGCTGAAAATAAAAGGTGAAATCTGTGAGAAAACAGGGAACTGGCTCTAAGTCCAAGGTTTACCTTTTCTTAATTGATCAAACCATCACAAAATAGACAAAATTATTCCCATAGAGGGCAACAGTGCTAGAGATGGGGAAAGTAGGGCTGTAAGTCAACGATGCCCCTCAATCAAATTCCTCTCATTGCTAATATTTTCCCAACATTATTGGTCTTTCTTTACAAAAAAGATAGATAAAAAGAAACTTTCCAATCCACAACAGACACAGGACTGGAAGCAACAAGATACAAAAATGACTCTGGGGGCATGCAGTAATCAAGATAAAAACAAAATACAATCACAAAGCACCACAGTGAATACCTCTAAAGCCCACTGATGAATCAAACTTGCTGTTAAGAATTAAACAAAAAAAAGAAAAAAAAAGTCTCTTCAGCAATAACACTAAAGCCCGATAAAAGCTGCTGGGCTGTCCTTAATCCCAATGAGTAATTTTTCACACGCCTGGATGGCATCAGCTCCTCCTAGAAGCAGTAATTCTCTCACCCATAGAGCTGCCTCTCTCCCGCACCAGGGGACCGTAGCTCTCATGCATAGCAACCATAAATACATGGTATATACACACCAGTGGCAACCACTGATAAATTAGTGTCATGGGCTGTCCTACCCCCCTGGCATCCATATCTCTTATGATTTAGATCCATTTACCAGCTGTATCTCCTCATCCTTCATTTGTTGTTATTTCATTAAACAGCTCTCATATTATTTCCCATCAGCATGCTCCCTCATCCCCACAATGCTCAGGGGATGCTTTGCTACGACTGTAAATGATAACGCCGTAGCCTTTTCTCTCTTCCAGCAATGATTCTGCTTTTACATGGTTAGCACCCAGGTCCCTACCTCCCTGCCAAGAGAAACTTGCTGTTTAAACAGTTGTTGCACAGGACCAAAAAAAAAACAAGTACTGGAGAAAAAAATTAGAAAACACATATGTACCCTGAGAAACAGGAGGAACAGGGCTGAACTCCATCAGCTGACAGAGACACTGCCAACAGACTGAAACAAAGAAAATGAAGCTGCATTTAACAGGAGCATTCAGGAAGAAGCATTGCTGGCACTCTCAGACGCATTTTAACAATAATCTTTCTGATCCAGTTTCCACCAAAAGCCAGTACTAAGCACAAATAAAGAAGTGCCAACGTGTTTTAGAGCATGTGCAGTGAAAACACTCATAATGCTGCAGTATCGAGTTTTGCCTGAGTGGCAGGTGGACACCAGAGGCTCTCAGAGCACCTGCAGTTAACAGATTCTGCCTGGTAAAGTCTGCAAGGAGGCCATCGGCGAGCAGTCACCAGCGCCTCTTCCTACAGTGTTTGCAGTAAAACGAACTTTTCATATAGCTACAGCAACAAATCTCTGTCATTATCAAAATAAAGCCCTCGCAGAAAATGCATCTTTTCTTTCTTTAATTTTTATTTTAAACCAGCATTAGGGTACCTCAGCCTCCCAGCTGACCCCTACACCTCTGTGTTCTGCTTGAGCTCTCTGGAAACTCTGGCACCCTACAGTCTCCTGGCCATCTCCACTCCTGAGGCAGAATCTCACAATTCCTCCACTAAAAAGCTAAGAACAAAATGTGTTATCGCCCATGTACCAAAAGGGCATTTTTAGATACCCAGTGGAGACATCCAGTGCTCCAAGTTATCATTAGAACTTGAGTGGTTTGATGTTTTTCCCCAAATACAGGGCTCAGAACTGGTAAAAGCTCTCACTCAATGAAGCACTTTGAATAAGTTGAATAAAGTGAGATATTTCTACTGTCGGACTGTCAAAATATTTTATCTCAAACATTTTAAGAATTGGATAAACTTGGAGTGTAATCAGTGTCTTTAAAATTTCTTGATTTTTCAACTTCTTGCTCTGAGTTGGGAATAAAATATCAAAATTATTGAAGTTTCTCATGGACTAGAAATGCTGTTGTCTCAGCTCTACTGTCTGTGAAAAAGACTCTCTTAAGAAAGTCTGTATCAGAAGAAAAAAAGCCTAATTCCATCTCTCTAATACATCACCCTAATGGACTGGATCACGTGGGAGAGCCCGAGCAGGACAGGCTACAGCAACGTGCCTCTTGCCGGCACTATTAGTGCTCGGCCTAATTTCAGCTGTGTGCAGCAAACATGAACAGATGGGAGCCTACTTCACAGCTCAGTGTATACAACTTTGGAGATGAATCTGGAAACTCATGTGAATCCTATTAACTCCGTGGCTGCTCCAGCCAAAGTGGCATCTTGCTTTCATTCACATCAAAATCCCATTGGAAAAAAAAAAAAAACAACCCAAACCAACCCAAAAAAAACCAGGATAGAGAAAAAGCTATTATGCCCTGTATGGGACACCCTGTAGTTGATTGAGTGCATGAGATAAAACAGATACAAAAGTTCATCTTGTAAGCTTCTGACATGCTAAAAAAATACAGATCTAAAATAGGCCATTCCTACACCGAAGAATGGCAAATTTTGCACAAATTCCCAAAGTGAGCCCAGCACTGAAAGCAGCAACACAACTGCATCAACACAGTACTGGGACCTGTTTAGCTTGCTTAAAGAAATCCACAGGAATACAGAATGCCCTGTAATGTTATGTACCTTTATGCTCCTGATGTACTTTCCCAATTTTGCAACCATATAATCTTTATCCCAGTTTCCTAGTGCCAGGGAATCCTGGCCAGCAAACCTCTCCCTTGTTAAATACATCCACAGAGGGTGCTGCATTTGGGGTAATTTGAGGTACGTAAAGGTAAAAACAAGGGAAACTTGACCCTTCTCCCCACAGCAGGTGACAAATACAAACCTTGACATTACAAAACAATATCAGTTTAAACCCTTTTTCACATTGTCTTTGTATTTTTTCCCACATAACACGTCAAGGACCATCCTGTAAAAGGGTTTTCCGAAACAGTTCAGGGCAACCCTGTAAGATGATTCCCGAGGGGACAGTCTGGGATAAATCAAGTGGTTTGAGCATACAATGCACCAAATATTCTCAGCTGAGAATGAGTTTTCAGTTGCCAGCAAGCTATTGGCCAAGGGGCCCCTATTCTGTGGGGTCACTGAGTTCTTACCAGAGAGATCTCGTATGTCGCCAGCCACAAGGCTGGGTGGGATTCACAGGGTCCCTTTGCAAGGAGCCTTTGAATGGGTTGTGCCAGGTCTCAGAAATGCTCTGTCAGGCACAGTGCAAGCACAGCCAGAGGGACACTGTTTAGATTTGCAAGATTTGCTCAACCTAATAAAGAAGTGTAAATCTTTACAAAAGACCAGGGAATAAATGCTGCTTCTGACACTTAACCTCCAAAGGAAAGAGCTCTGGAGTCCTGATTCAGATCTTTCTTTGTTCTGAGAGGGTATTTGACTGGGAAATAGAGAATTTGTTGAACTTGGGTTTAGAGGGGAAAAAAAAAAAAAAAAACAATAAATCATTAGGAAGGTAATGTAGACAGAAAAATAGCAGCTCAGAGAAATCTCATTTGAAAACCTATTTGACTAAAAAAAAAAACAACCTGCAAGCTCCATATAAATATAAATAAATAAAACACAGGAAGAAAAACACATTAAATCCAGAGCCAGAAAAAGGAACATTTATGAGAAAGCAAATTGTAGCTATATAAAGTTCCCTTTCTTCCAGAAACACATACATGCAAGTAGGCTTTGCATGACAAAGAAAATAAGTGCAGAATCATATACTGAATATACAGGGGATTTAACACCAGTGGTAAAGAGAATCAAATCCATTCCATAACAAATATATTTCTTTCCACAGGAAAAAAGAGAGTTTGGGTTGCTTTCCCCATCCTTCTGAAGGGTATTGCTTCCTAGATACAGCCATAAGTCCTGTGAGAATCATGTTCTTCAGTCTCATCACAAAATATTTGTGTACATGGAACCATACCCAACATGTTTATCACAAGTACATTTTTACTCCACACAAAAGGTAACTATCGTTATTACACACTTCCCAGGGGTTTGCTGTTCTAACCCCAAACACTCCATTCCTACATCAGATTTCCTTCCACTAATTTTCTTCTGATGACTGTGACACTACCAACAATTGGGAGTGCCAGACTTTTCCACGTGACTGTAAACCTGGATTAATTTAACTGAACGAAAATATATTAATTTTTCCAGTGTAGATTTTTGCAAAGCAGAATGAGTTCTTACCTCAGACACAGGAAGGGACATGAAACATAGTACAACGCTTTTCTTAAGATAATAAATTACCTACATTAAAGTAAGGGGAATCAGGCAATCATTTCTCTGAGTTTTATTAGCTGTAATGTAGAGAGTAACAAAAAAAAAAAGGAATACATTGCTTTAAAAAATAACAATAATGAAAAGGCAGCTGTAGAAAGCAGGCTGTGATTTGAGAAGAACCTCTGCTTGAGATTTAGTGACCACAAAGGGAGCTCTGATTGTTTTAATCTACCGGTACCACTTTACTTATCTATTTTCATGGATTTTATAATAACAGGGAACCAGAGGCACACTAATCACTGTAACAGTTTAAACTTCTGATCAATGGCAAATTCAAACTAAATTTATCAAACAAAAACATTCCCTCTGTTTGTCTTGTATATACTCAACCTTGGATTATTTTTTAACAGTTGGCTTCTCCTTCCCAGATCTCATATACTGCATAAATATTCATAAATGTAATAAACACTTATTATAGAAATCACAGCCCAGAAGACATTACCAAAGATTTTGAAATGGACTGCAAAGCAGACTGAAACCTCTCGCACACTGCACTGACTCTGCAGCAGAGCCATTAGAGTCGTCCACCTCTATATCCATCCTGTGAAGATCCATACATACATCTCCAAACATGGATCTGCCATACAGACAAAAGTTATGGTATCTTCAAACTGATATGTAGCAAGTAATACGAAACACAGTCCTACCCAAAGGATTCTGTGGTTTTCATGTCAGGTCAAGCAGGCCTCACACACAGCACATGCATTTTATGGAGCACACGTTCACTTTTTGTGATCCAATTCGCACCCTGATCCACCACTGTTCTGTCCAAACGAGAGTGCAATGAAGCACTCCTTCCATGAGCTGTTTCCTGCTGTGGCAGGAAGGGCTCACCTGGGATGAACCAGGCCATCCTCAGCAGGCCCAACGCTAGGGAAATGGTGAAGAGGAGACGACTCCACGCGCCAGCGTAGGAGACACGTCTGCCACCTGCCAGCCACCTGGGTTTCCTTGCTGCTCATGGGCTTAACGCCCCATCCCCTCCACATACTACTGGTGCTGATTGCTCAGAAGAGCTGGAAGCACATCTGGGGCATCCCAGCAAGACCAGGTGTATGGCCCCTGCGAACAGGACTTGTGAACTCTTTAGGACTGGGGCTCAAACATCCATTGACACTTTTTCTTAATGCAAGCAAGGTCACAGCAAATAAAGCTCACTGTGCCAGTAAAGTGAGGCAAATGCTCATTACTTGCAAAATTTGTAAATTGGGTTTTAATGAATGTCGTCCCTAAATACCAGTTCAGGGAAATTTTACCTGTTAATCACAGACGATTATCTCAGGGAAAGGCAGGGCAAAACTAGACTTCCTAAACGCAGCCACATCCTTCATTTACAAGACCCTCAGAACAGAAGCATTTACAGAAACAGATATCCATTTCTTCAGAAGCAGAAGCTACTAAGTTCTTCAAATCCTTTCCTCCATTGACTATAGCCCCCTGCAGTAATATTTCTCTATTCTGCTCCTGTAGTTTGCACCTACTTCTCCACAAAGGATAATAAATTTTCTGGCTCCCACAGCACAGAAAAGCCAGAGGGGAAGACCCTCTTCACCAGAATTTTATATCCAAACATAGTGCAAAGATTTGATTACAAAGACATCCTGCATCTACATGTTTTATTCAACCTCATAAACATCATCAGTATCTTCAAAGTATTTTTTCCCTCCATCTCTGTTTCTTAAACTGAAGAAAATAGGAAGTTAGCTTGCAAGAACAAGGTCTGGATCACCAGACAGTTTAGCTTTGCAAAACTCTAAAGCCTTTTGTGCCTAAAATCAGCAGATACAATTTCTTAGATTCCCCATGTAATTGCAGTAGCTGGTTCTCCCTGACAATTCTGAATTCAAATGTTTTGATCTGATACTTTCTCTAGGCTTAAGGAAAAAAACCTAAGCATCAGAAAAAAAAGAAGCCTGTTGCCATCACTGTATTTTAAGTGTCTTCCTGTCCTTGAGCTATTCTTTCAAGGTGATCATTAACCAGTCCTATAAAATCAACATGTTCTTTATTCTTATATGAAGACAATTAATAGCTTGCATAAAGTTAACAGTGTTTCCTCAATTTTCCAGCTGAATTCAAACCTGTTCTAGAGTGATTTGTAGCACAGCATATGATTTCTAGCAGATGCCTATTTTAGCAGATATTATTAGCTTTGAAACCATGCATAAACTCTCAGAAGGTCAGAGAAGGATAAAAACTGACAGTAAGAGGCTCAAGTAAATGAAGGTAAATACATCAAACAATCTGTTTAACACAGACACCACATGAGTCAGTAATGTCACCGCTTGTCTGTGGAGAAAGTAAAATCTAGACAGGAAAATACCAATATTTGATACTCAAGGGCAGCAAATCTTGTTCAGCTGAAAGAACAAGGAAAGGAAGAAAACCCAGGCAATAGAGCAATTGGCAGTCATTACAGGAAATTCTGCAAAATGGCAGCAACATGCAAAACACTCACATCTCCAACACCCTCACCTCAGGAATCCCAGTACTTCTGTCCTTGAAAAAGACATATCTGTAGTGGTAACTCCAAAAATTCTCCATTAAAGTCAGCTGCTGTGACATACTACAGGCAGGACTTAAATAGCCCCCACTTCCCATGTCATAGCTGTCTGTGGAGGCTTTGCTAACAACAAGGACAGACTCAAATGTTTCCTGCTCATAAGCCTGCAAGGGAGGGGGATGGGGGAGCTTAATTATCACTTAATTTTTTCAGAAACTGAGATGTTTCCATAAAGGCTAGAACTGACTACAGAAAACTCTAAATCTACAGGTGAAGGTTAAGGTCTAATGCCACGGTCTGTGTCATGGTTCAGCCCCTGGCAGTAACTGAGCCCCACCCAGCCGCTTGCTCACTCCCTCTGTGGGATGGGGGAGAGAACTGGAAAGGTAAAAGTGAGAAAAGTTGTGGGTTGAGATAAAGACAGTTCAATAGGTAAAGCAAAACAGCAATAGTAGTAACAATAACAACAATATAATGAAAAGAAAAAGCAAAAGCCACGTGCACAAGCAGAGCAAACCAAGGGATTCATTCACCCCTTCCCACGGGCAGGCAGGTGCTCAGCCATCCCCAGGGCAGCAGGGCTCCATCACAGGTAACGGTGACTTGGGAAGACAAACACCATCATTCCCAACATCTCCCCTTCCTTCTTCTTCCCCCAGCTTTATATACTAAGCATGACTTCATACGGTATGGAATATCCCTTTGGCCAGTTTCGATCAGCTGCCTTGGCTGTGCCCCCTCCCCTCCTGGCTTCTTGTACATATTCTCCTGTAAAACCAGTGAAACTTTATAGAAAAAAAACATCACAGATGCAATAGTAAACAGAGAGTTTTAGCTCATGTGGATGTTACTCACTTTGTATAATTTCTATAATATTTTAGGTCTTTAGAGAAGAAACTGATTTTAGTTGTAATTGTGCCTGCTCTAGCAGGGTTGAACCTCAAATTGTTATGCCTATTCCTAGGTATTACCTCAGATCTCCTAACAGTAGCAAATAATTATAATCTTCACTATAAATACTTTCCTGAAATTCAGGAATTGTTTTATGTATTTTTTTTGCAAGTAGCCTTCAGTTTACAGTAACACAATACTTACGGTGAACTCAGATACCAGCTGGGTACTAGAAAATGGGAGCCTTGATTACTCATATGCAGTTGATCAGCATGGAAAGGTCAGCTTTACATCTACATGGTCCAAATTGTAAATGAGTTTCTATGCAAAGAACACAGCAGTTCTTCCCTTCTATATATCGATCTGACTTGTTATTCAGAAAACAAAGATACAACTATCTCAGTCTAATAGCTTCCTTCAATTTTTTTCCTATTACTTTGAACAACGTTCTTGAGTCCACTATAAAGAATAGGCCACAGAGCTTGCATTTTATTCTTTTCCATCAAGAAGTCCTTTATTCTAACACATACTGTGAAGAAATGGGAGGACAAAAAAATACTGCTCTTTCAGTGACACTGTCTTTCTAAGCTTAGCCTAAAGAGTCACACACCTAAACAGAAGATAGGATACAGTGAAAACTGAAAAACCCACTTTACTTTGAAAAGTGAAAACTAAACAAACAGAAAAATCCAGATGAAGCATAATTTCTATTGGCAAAATACTTGTATTTATTCCATTGTTAATACATAAGAAGGGATTTATTTTGTATATTTGAATTTGATTTCAGAACATTAAAAGCAAAGTACACTGAATAATTTAAGCTTTAATGTGTTTCCCTGAATGGAACATGGTCTCATGAGAGGCGAGTAAAAGAATCAGTTTACATTGCACAAATGGACAGTAGTAAAGAAAGATTTCCCTAAACTCAACACGTCAATACCATTTACAATCTCTGGCTTTATATAAACTACTATAAATCTGTTTTTCATATTTTGGCTAATGTAAAACTCTTGTAGCTGAACCATAATGGCATTCAGTTCTTATGCCTGAATAATTTGAATCAGTGGAAGGAAACAAGAAGCATATGACATTTGGGTGGAGAAAGGGAAGATGTCAATTAATTAATCAAAACTAGGAAAGAACGACGAACTAATTCTCTGATACTTCGAAAGAAAATCTGAGTGTACTACAAAGTGGTTGCAGGCTCTTCAAACTTAATCAATAGCATCAGCATGCATACTAAAATATTGTAGCTCTGTTTCAGAAATGAGGACAATAATATTCTCCTTGGGTTCTCACTGTATGCAAACTGAAGCCACAATTCACACATATTAATCTGAAAATGCACAAATTTTGGCTTCTCTAGTCTTTATGCAATACTAGAGGCGCATCAGTGCAAGAGATGAATTTTACTTGTAAACACTAGAGAGGCAGTAAAGAAGATTCAGCCAAAAAGAAAAGAAAATCATTTACCCTAATTAGCAAGTCAGATGTTCGGTAAAGCTGTCATGATGGGAGAGAGTGAGTTAAAAGCATCAGTGGCTCTCTGCTAGAAGTCTCCGGGTTCTCAGGTTAATTTACTAAACGCCAGAATTCAGAAGTGGGGCAGATCTAACACTTTTAGCGTGCAAGACATAATGTATCTCATACCTTGATTAGCATGGTTTGATTTAGGTATTAAAGCATTCAGATACATCATTATTACAAATGATATAATTGGTTTAAAATCAAAGAACATCAGTTCGTTTATGGCTTGTACCAAAGCAGAAGTGCAGTGAACTGTTTGGACAACGAGTCAAGGGAGAGCATCAATAAAGCTGTCATGAAAAACACCTTACTTGGGCCAAAACACTACTGGAGTCCAACGAAATTAGGAGGAAGTGGTCAAAGAAGAGGCAAAAGGCAGCACAAATTGACGAGCCCCAGATCAAATGTCCGGAAGCTCCCTGCAGGGCATCTGCTTAGAAAGAGTTGATGGAAATGTCATTTCCCTTATTATAATAAAATTATTCTTTTTTAAAAGTATCGAAAAAAGGGCAGAAAGGCAGGGGGTTTCTCAGTGCACACTGGTAGCCACACGCAGCCTGGATTCCTGCCACGAAAAGTAAACGAGGGTGGTGAGAAATGGTCTTTGTATCTAGAAAATATCACACATGCACTGCTGGTCTGCCTCCAAATGAGCCAACCAATACCAGTTAATGCAGAGTCAACAAGACAGTACCAAATATCATTGTGTGGGAGGTTAAACAGCAAATTTAAAATTACAAAGCAAGAAATTCCTTACAGAAGTAAATAGCTTGGAACCTATCAGCTCTGTGTATGTTTAGGGATGGCTAAAGGAAATGTTATTACTCATCAGCTGTAGCTCTGAGGACATTAAACTATAGCAGTTATGCACCTCATCTGCACAGGTGCTTTACTAAATCCTACAAATGCCTCACTCGATCATCTATTGTATAAATATCTTTACGATAATCAAGCCCCAAACCATTACAGCATAATTTCTTCCCAGGAGTAATTGAATCTTGTATGTATTGATGAAAACCATTAAGAGAGAAAATACAATGAAGACCAGCTATTACAAAAAGAAAAAGCAGAAGAATATTTTTAACAGTCAACAGGTTCATATATTCCCTCCCATACATTTGCTACTGGAAATTCAGAATATCCTGAGGTTAACTCAGGAGTCATTCAAAGTCCTTTTCACTCCTGCCACAAGAACTCAGTTTTTCTTCCAGATAAATCAAAAGGACACAAATTCACAGGGGAGGTTCCCTCTCTCATCTTTTTTCTTTTATTTATTTTTAATTATTTCTTTCCAGTAGCTTTTGGTATTGTTTCTTGAAACATCCATTAATTTCAAGCCTAAAAACTGTATGAAAATTTTGCAATCTTATGATATATCATTAATGATTGCAGTTCCTCCAGTGTGAGAGAAAAATCATAGAGGTCTTTTAAATTGATGAAATACAGACATGTACAGAACCGCAACAAAGAAGTGTCACTTGGGGAAAAGCTATTGTTACATGTGTTTGCTATTTTAGTTTTAAAATTCCCATTTTGAGCTTTTTGGGATGCAAGCACTCTTAGGGATCTCTCATTGTTCTTGTGTGAAGAAACGATGGGATTTTTACTTTGCTGATTTCAAAACAGATTAAGAGCATGTTGTTCTTTCTATCCATGTCTGATGCCCTACATATATCACCCCTTTTGGCCACAACCGTTCTTGAAAATCAAGGACAAATTCAGATATGGCTGTTCTGATTAGAATGCAGCAATTATAAGCAAAACTTCATAAATTTTGTTAAGTTGGAGCCAGTGGTAGCTGCATGCACACATTTTCTAGCTATTCTGGTATTTAGATATTCAGCAAAATTTCTGGCAGTGTGCTTAACTAGAAGCAGGCCTTAGAAAGCAAATAATCCTTGCATGATTTGAATGCAGATACACAGCCATTAAGTACAAAATGGTGGCATTACATTAAACAGTAGCTTTTTCTTCTTATATTGGAGCATGAAGAGCGTAATATGATAAGATACCTCAACGCATTTTAGACATGTAGTCTATCTTGTGAATGGGACATCTAAATTTCATAACAATTTAATATGAAATCCGTAAATTAAAGTGGTCTAAATGCAAATGTCTACTGCATGCAACAATCGGTCCGCACCCAACCTAACTCATTTCTTCTACAAGGCTGTCGTCTAGAGAAGAAACAGAATGTCCTTCTCAACACAAAAACACACTCAAGACTCATCATTATAGCAGCCAAGACTCTCATACGCAATGTGTACTGTCAGAATTTTTCCTGTAATATATAATTTTAAAAAGCCCTGCTTAAATTCACGCTTTTCCATTAAATTATTAGTCTTATTTAGAGTACCCAACTATGCATTAGGAGGTAATTTTCATGTTTTTGGAAATGTACGTATTCATTATTCTGTTTAAAAATGCAAATGCAATTTCATTTCAAATCATACTGAGATAGTAGTTCCCCAGCTAGGCTGCTCTGCACCTACAGTAACCGGCATCTGCCAGCAGTTCACATTCTGGTTAGGAAATGTCCTTTAGGTTTATTGTGTTTTGTTTAATTTTCCAACTTACCTAATCAGTTTATTTTCTAAACACAGGATGCCACAGTCCCAGCTCTGAGCTCTGATTAGCTGATGCACATTGTTTGCCAGTTGCTACACTGCAAAAGTCAGTACATCCCTCTCCTCTCTGCTGGGCTTCTCTGTTTAACAGCGTTCAAGCTGTTTGCCAGCAAGAAACTGCTTCATTCCTTCCTCCAGCCCACACAAAACCAGCCCAACATTTACATGAGAGGAAAGAGAGAAAAGAAAATAAATTCTTCAAACTGCTGAAGAAAATTGTGTATAAAGCAGAGACAAAGGCAACATGTTTGTTAACAGTTGTCCATCTCATTGTCTCCTCTCACCATTTTAACTTTTCACTGTCCGTGGTTGCAAAAAGGCCTTTTAATACAGGTTTCAGGGGCTACAGCTGTACATTTTTCAAGCCCATTCAATGGCCAAAACCTTAAACAACAACTCAAGATATTTAGGAAAGCTGTAGTGTATTAGCTTAGATGCTGCGCTGCAGTTGCATATTCCTCTGCATCTGCAAAGGCCAAAAACTAGGTTTCACTCTGCGTTTGGTGACCAGCAGCCAAGCAGTGTTATCTCCATTCACACTCTTCAGGCAAATAAATATGTGTATATATATGTATTTAATCATACATATCCATATTTCTAATAGTAGTATTTTCTGTTTCACATCACAACCGCAATGTTAAGCCACATTTTAGATATTCGAACACATTTTCCTGGGACCACAACACACCAAATATGTCCTAAAGAAATAGCTGGTTTCCTCTGACCAGGGCACTGCCTCCTGCTCTGTCGTCTCAACCTTCTCACTTCTATTGATAACTAATAAAAGTCCCGGTTTTATTACAGCTCGCCGATTCCCGATGAGCCTGTCTGTCTTCAGGGACAAAAAATTTGTGTGTTTGTTTGCTTTCACTTTTACCTTAAGGTGCTTAAAATATATTGGTCCAAGGTAAATGTAGAGTGTGCGCTGGCCCCTTTGGTTTTACCATGAGGCAGGCTGGAAGTAGCTTTGCCCCACAATATAAGTAAGTGCAGGATCTTTACTGTGCTTTTATTTTTTAACAGATGGAAAAAAGAGAACTACCCTAAAGGGAAAAGAATAAAATCTGAAACTTTTTAGCTGTTGAAACTTTCTCTTTCTGTGCTTCCTAACCATGAAGCTCTCGAATTCAGTGCCAGCCAACACAGCTAAACCAAGCCGAGCATTACTATGCAGCCATTATTTACCCAGTTTCATAAATAACAATGACAGTGAATAGCTATAACTCCACAAACCACCACACAAAAGCTGAACTTCCACAAACTGTGCTGCAGTACAGTTTTAACAAAGCATTTAAAAACAAACCTTTTTGTTACTCGTATTGTTCTAGAAGTGATTATGATAGTGACGGAGGACATGGGCTTACTGAAGTTCAGAAAGCTATAAAGATGAAAGTGTAAGAGTTAAGTAAGACCAGATTTTCTGTTATTACACAAACTAAATGAGATCAGCAATGATAAATTCTCCCTTGGAAAGTAGAAATACGAGCTCAAACAATAGTAACTCTGGGCTTACAGAAAAGATATGCCAGAGCACAGCAAAGTGGGGAATAAGGAAAATGTGATTGCGGTCACCTCTACTTAACCTTTTCTGGGGAGGAAAATGCAGGTAAAACAGAAAGCTGTTAAAAAGCAGGTTCAAATTAAAAGTGATTCCACTTAATAAAGTTGCCTAAAGGTCAATGCTTATAGCAAAAATAAACCAAATGGTGGGAAAAAAATTTTTAAAAAAAGGTTTTTCAAATGAGGTCAGCTATATCCAAAACACGAAAACCTGCAGTTACACTGAACGTTGCATTTTGTCTTCTATCCAGAACAAAGACTCTGACATTGTCCTTGTCCTTTGGACTTGTGAGGTGGAGAATGTGGGAATGGCTGGAGGCAGCAGGGAGTTTCTGTGCTTCAGCTTCGGAGGGCTTTGCACCAGCAAGTACTCCCTCTGCACTCATCAGCGTGTTGTCTCCAGACCAACGGTTTTAACCATTCTTAGGCAACATCATTGCTTGTAGCCCCAGACTTTAATGGTATTTCACAATAAATAAAAAAAATACACAACACACTCTTTTCAGAGCATAAATGAGCTTTTGCCAAGACTGAAAAGTCTTTGGTATCAATCTGGGGCATCCAAACACTTTTACATGTGTTTGACTAAAGAAAGTTGGATGACTCAGAAGTAAAACCTCAACAGGGCTATTACTGACATTATTAAATATAAGTGCATGAATAGCATGAATAAGGGTTTACAGGATCAAAAGATGCAGAACATATTAGTCTTAATTCCAGGAAATGAGGTATTCCTGAGAGAAAGGATATTCAAGTATCGAGAGAAATAATCATAATCAGTTTAAGAAGAAGGATTATTGGGATGGTTTAGTTTCTTAAAAAATGGATGTGGTAGAATAAAATACAGATCTGAGCATATGCCTTAATCTCTGTTTCCATGAAAAAATTGTTATTATGTTCAACAAAAAAAAAGTCCAAACCAAATACAAGTTTTGGTATGCCAGGCAAAAAACATGCAATCATCTCTGAATCCATCAACCGTTCTCTCAAATCCCTATGCAGTCGTATCAACCAGTGTCGTTGCATCGCACTGGTATATTTCAGAGTAAGTCGTAGTCCGATTTTTGCTTTTGTTTAACTGTATAATATTAAATAGTTTAAAAAATTTGATAGCAATTCATTAAATGGCAAGCAGCTTCACTTTGAAAGTGGGTTTTTATGGCATAGCATTACATTGGACTGCAAAGATAGATTAGCTTGAAATTTGTTCTGTAATTAATTCCCTGGAGAGAAACCTATTTGCATGCAAAAAGAAAGAGACTTAATTAATGGCCAAATATATTTAAATTGATATATCAGCTACTCACAGACAATTGTGTCTTCATTCCTTATTGAAACCCAACACAGCAGTGACTAGTCTTTTCACAATGTAAAACAAAGCTATAGAACAGCTCTTCTGTAAGTAAAGAAAAGAATAATCCTTCTATTTGGATTAATTATACTAAAAACATTAGACTTTTTTTTAATTATAAGAAAATGTTAGTGGGAAAACACCACTGGGTTTTTCTGAATTACCAACTTAGATGAATCCTTCTGAATACCCCGAGGAACCATCTTATTTTTAGTAATGACCTTGCCACAAAAAGGCATATATTAACAATCAACGCTAAAGACACAAAATTAGCGGAAGGCAAAAATCACATTGATGGTCTTGAAATGTCTAGTAACGGGGCTGCTACATACAAGGAATCAGCCACCCAGCTAGTGAATCTTCTCATCTATCACTGTATTTTGTACACAGTCTAATTTGATAGAGATGTCCTGAGGAAGTCCATTAAACAGATGAGGAACGTCCCATGTGAGACTCCACTGAAAGGTGGTATTAATAGGATGCCTAGGAATTTTAAAACCTATGTTTTAGGACTGACAAGTGTAGGATTTGAGGATGTCAAAGAAATCTGGAGTCCCCTTGAACATGAATGACACTGCAAGCACCTAGAGGCTTACCTAGAGGCTTAAATTCCTAAGAGAGTCCAAGCGCACACTCCGTGCAGCACTTCTCGCACCGTTGTGAACCAGAGCTTTACCCAGAGCTCTCAGCTGAGACAGCAAATACATCTTCTCTTTTAAAGGTAAAAACTGGTGTGGAGAAGTTTTTCCCGGCACTGTCTACACTCATGGCTGAAGAAATACAGTATTTCATTCCCCTGGGATGTCAGCCTGACTCCTTTGGGAAACCTTATTTTCACTGAAATAAATGAAAAACATAACCTTAAACACCGCAAGATTTCTATGACCATAATAAATCTCTTCCATCTAGTAAAATTGCTCTGGTTCAACAGGAACCAGGTTATATTCCACTTCTGCATGGTACCTCAGTCAACATAGATCCTAATATTTAAATATCTCTAAATCGTGCACCATCAGTTTTTTCTAGATATCTATAAATCAGAATCATAACGCTAGCTATCAGAAAGATAGAACTGCCTCACAGTTCCACAAAAAATATCAGTATTTCCTGATGGGTCTTACTAGGGAAGCTGCAAACATTTTTTTATGCTTAACCGCATGTAGGTATACACATACAATAAACTCATACCACCACTGTGTCCTCAGGAGACCAAATGTCTGGGTTTGTTCATTTTGTTAAAGAGAGGCAATGGCTAAAAAAGCGCATTACAGTCATAAACACACAGCAATTCTATTTAAGGATGTAGAAATACAGATTTCTTTTCAAGAAAGAATAACAAAGGGATCCTCTTCATCTCACTGGAAAATCCCAAACATCCTATCAAGTCAAATTTATCAGGTTGCTTTTATGGAGAAGCGCTACACAAATGCTGTCACTTCCATTACTTGGTGTATGTAACAGATGGGTGACTGGCTCCTTGGACAATTAAAATATTAATTGGATTCTAATATTCAGGGAAAAAAACTGACAACAAAGTTAAATGTGAAATTGCATAGAACAGTCTCACACATTAAGCAATTAAAATTACTGGTTAAATGGAAAAGGCAAACTATATATTCAGGTAAATTTTGTATGGTGCCATCCTTCAACTTTCCATATATATTATATAGAATCTATATTATTGACACATGGATACCTATCTTGTGAGTGGTGTTGGTGATTAAATTTATGTTTATCACGGACCAAAGCAGAATATAAAAGAATTTATATTTTTAAATTAAAGCAGAAAATTACTTGACATTGACATAACTTTTACACGAGATCACACATTGCTAAGAATCAAGCTTACAGCTACGGCGAGCACATAACAAACAGGTTAGGGTAACAAACTCACTCAACGCACTGAAGCAGAAAAAAATTCAGTTTGAAAACCACATTCCCTATAGCATCTTCATGAGGAATGTGTTCCCAAGTTTACTGTGTTCCTACAAATCCTGAAAGAGTTCTCACGTCCAGTGGATGTCCTCTTCCTTGAAAGACATTACTTTTCCTTTGCCATGTACCAGGATGACATGAAAGCTGCTACAGATCATGTCAGGTAGTACCTGTCAGTTTGTAAGAGAGGAGACTTTCAAAGGAGTTAGAAAATATTAGCTCTAAGAGGTTGAATTTTTGCTATATAAGATCTCCCTACTCTGCCTTTTTATTATTTCTGGGAATACTGCAGCATGAATAAGCCTGCTGGAATATAAAAGGTATGAAACTTGAACAGTATAGTAGTGCATACAATTATTTTAAAAAAAATTTAATGCCAGCTGATAAGACATTTTAAAGAAAATCTTCTTCCTTTGTAGTTACACAAATTGATTAAAATTTGAAAAGACGAATATTAAAGAGATCAGTTCTGTTTTCCATGAGGATTCCCCCTGTGGAGGGCACATTGTGCTACACAGCAGCAAACCAGCCGAAACAAGAGCCCAAATGCCATCAATATTTATATATATAGCACAAAAACCACTATCAATAATGGCAGTAGTAAAATATAAATCAAGACCAGAGTTTAACCAGTAACCATGAAAAACAGATTTGTTAGCAGCATAGTTCTGCAACTGCACGAAGTGAATGCAGTACAAGCCGATGCCGTACGTGCAGATCTCCCAGCGCAGTGGGCTGCACCCACGGAGGGGTGGGCCATTGCACGCAGGAACGCTGAGCACTGACAAATTCAGCTCAAGGCGATGGCTGGGGTGAAAGCTCTGGTTGGGCAGCGTGGCTGGCGTCCCCCACTCCAACCCCACGACCCCCTCTGTAACACGCCATCTTGTGAGGCAGCCAGCCCTTAGCCTCAAGCGAGCTGGCCACCCACCCAGCGGCCCAGGCGCCGGCCGATTGGGGGGACCCACACAGCCTCCACCCTCGGCTGCTTCCTCCCAGGCCTGAGCGAGGCAGTACCCCTGCAGGGCACTTTGAGCTATGGTTGACGTCGTGAAAAGACACGATCTGCAGAGGGTCTAGGAGAAATAAAGTTCTGACTGAAATGACTTTGCTGTGCCCTCCTTCCACCCAGGATCTCTCAAGGAAGGTGCCTGTTCCCATAGTGCCGGCTGACAGGAGGCTGCTTCTCTCCAAAATCAAAGCACGAGCACAAGCATGGGGGCTTCTATAAAGTCTTGATGTTGATTTTCTACTGATTTGATTTCCACACACCACTACTTCAGCAGAACCCAGTCAGTCCATTTCAGCAATGGAAAAGCATTAGGAAAAAAACCCAAACACAAACAAAAGCAATGCACAAAGAGAGCACAAGCTGCTATTATAGACAGTCTCTTCTGCAACATGCCACAAATTCTGTTTAAAGAATAACATCTGATTTCATCAGACATCACAGTGCAGTATATTTAAAGAGGTAGTACATAGGAACTAAATTACATAGTTAAATATTTCACAGAGCTTCCATACTTCTCTTTTATGTCAATAGAAGATAGGTGGTTTCAGAGAATATTCATTCAGTCTGTCACTTGAAATGTCTCTTTTTAATAATTAACACAAATACTTAACTTTCAAAGATGTTAGCATGTCATTACTTGTCACATAAATTGTAGAGTTAGATATTTGCAGAGGTATTTGAAGACTGCAGCTGAGCAACTTTCAGCTTTCATGAATAAGATATAGGACCTTTCATATTTCATTAGATATATGCATACTTTCTATAGTTATGAAAGAAAAGTATGCAATACTCATTTCTAAAGTAAATGTTCACTTTGAACAGAACTTTAAGCGAACAGTATTGAAGCAGCAAAGCCAGCGGTCTCAGTCCGGAGGTCCTCATCCACAGTCATCGTTTCATGTTAATCATCCAAACGAATAAGGTCTTTTTTTGTGTGTGTTAATATAGTCTGAAGGATAGAGTTATGGCTACCTAAAGGCAGAAGCAAACCATGCCTGCCTGTCTGCTACTGAATCCATTGACAATTTAAAAAGTTAGATATGGGTAGAAGACCTAAGTATTTTTTCTTCCTCATTTATATTTCCTGTAACAAACTACAGAATTAGTATATGCTGGCAGGTTAACATTGCACTGGACTGACATTAATTTTTTCACATTAATGCACTTTGCATCTACATCTCCCTCCTACTCTCCAGAGAGTCATTTCCCACCTTAAATTTCAGTAGATAAGCCTGATGGGAAGAGGTTCATGCCCATCACAGCACCTGCAAAATACAGCGGTGTGGACACAGGGTTACTCAGCTACCACCCGTCTTCCCCCTGCAGCCCCAGACCTCCTGGCTTCCCACTGAATCTGTCTACCGCTGTAGTTATATGTCCTCTGCTGCTTCAGGGTGGGTTTTTATTTGTTTGGTATCTCTGCATTTAGGAGCTGGCATATGGCCACTCTTTGCAGTTCCAGCTTTTGCTAAATGAGAAAACTTTCAGCAGTTGCACCAGTGCTTCCACATAGACTGCTGTTGGGTTTGATTTCCTTAGAAAATTGGCATTTTCAGTCTTACACAGAAACTGTTACCAGAATTCAAGCCCCTTTAAAATATTATCTACAGAGAGGAGACTCAAAACACATCCATACCCTGTACCAGGGACAGGTCACAGCTCAGGAATACCAGCAGGAGCACTTGGGAAGGACAAAAACGGGATTTTCAGGAATGTTTCCATTGACCCATCAGTATCATTTCATCATCAGCAAACAGCAAGATACAATAAGTTCAGATAAGTAGAAACAGTGCTAAGGACCAAAGGCTTCAACTAAACATGTCTGAGGAGGCTGGGAGAAATGAGGAGGCTACTCCAGGACAGCTGAGGTTTGCACCCACGGAGGGAGCACCACCAGAGCTCCCTCAGCACCCTTGGGGGATGACCTCAGCCTGGTATCCGCACTGGGATCACCAAGATGTGTGGCTCCATTTTCCCCGAAGGAACACGTCCTAATTCTCATTTCCTTATTCTTCCCAGAAAAGCTCCTTGCTACCTTTTTGTCCCTTGCTCATGAACTTTCTAACAAACGTTTGGTAACCTTTAATTAGAAAAAATCCCAGAGCTAGGTAGCAACCTTTCCTCCCTGAAAACTGCACAGCAGAACAAATGCAAAGTTGCAAGAAATGGAATTATTCACGAGGAAAGTGTTTTAAGCCAAAAATATATGAATGCGTTTTGGTTTGATATTAAATGACTAGGCAATTTTGAATTTGAATCGTGAATCATGCTTGTATGGTCCTTCTGACTTAAATTCTCTTTTGTTTAAGCAGTATTCATTAAAAGCAAGGGAGTCATTAGGTACGGTCCAGCTTTCAGGCAGAAGGCAGTGGAAATTCCCCACTACAGCTCATATCCTCAGGATCAAAAGGAAGAATCTGCTTCACAGGTTAACTCAACACTGAAGAGAGATTTTTATGCAATTATCAGATGATAAATTGCTACTGACCTGTGAAGATGCAGGAGACAGTTCTATGATAATAATTGACAATAGTTATAAATTAAAACTACTTTATAGTCTTAGCTATCCAATCAAAGCTTGAAATTGAGGGAAAAATACCACTTACTAATATATGAACAGGGAAATGATCATTTATCTGCATGATTTACCTGCATCAGTGCAATGTGCCTGTCTGGTCCATGCTCCACCCATTTTATCCTTTAAAAAAAAATGTATTCCTTAATTCTCTCAGTCCACTCCTTTCTAATCTAAAATGTGTGGCTCTATAGACACTGCGTAGGCAGCATACTCAACGCGCCATCTGCACAAGTACCTTTGTGCTTTGGGGTCCGAGACTAATTGTCTGCATCTTCACAATGTAGACACAGCTTCCTACCTCCTGAATGTAGCAGTACATCGTGCAGTGGGCACAATCACAGCAATGCGCTACTTTGTCAATGAATACTTGTGTTAAAGTTTCCTTACACTTTAAATACGTATGTAGAGATTTTACGTTTTTTTGGGGGGTTTTTGGTGGTTGTGGGGTTTTCTTGTTGCTGCTGTTTTTGTTTGGTGGTTTTTTTTTGGTTGGTTGGTTGGTTTTTTGGTTCTGTTTTGCTTTTCTTAAGACAAAGATTGCTTTTTTTTAGACTTGGGCAAGGATTTCAGCTTACGTCCAACTGTCACCTCACTATCAACGAACAGGTCGCTCTCTTCACCCAGCTGCAATAGTGTACTCCCACTTCTCCCATCCGAAGATGGGTAGGACAGGGAAAAACTGCCCATGCTAGGTTACCATGGTTATGATACACTTTATACTTTTCAGGAAATACCTACCATTAAAAGATCTCGAACATAAAAGTACTGTCAAATTGCATCCACCTCCTTTCGAAATTCCAGTCCAACCAAATTAAGTGCTAAGTCTGTGCTTGCTGTACATCATGTATAGGACAGTAAATCTCTTTCCAGAATGATATAATCAATAGTGGGGATGGTGGAAGGCATGCATGAAAATACTAGAAAAATGTAAAAAGGAGATATCAGAGAAGAGACAGAAGTGTTGAGAAACAGGAGACTGTACAAAAAAGAACTCGGGTGGATAACAAAGGGGGGGGGAGGGTTCACCTATTGTAAAGAGCCTATAAACTAATTTCTTCTGAAGTCATTAATAAAAGTCTTGATCATATTTGTTCAGTCTGAATTCAACAGTATCAGCACACATACACTGTGCTATCACACACTAATTTCATTAAATTAATAGATCTGTTTCACTAAAACTGCTTATTTCTTTGAAAAGCTGTACTGATCTTCTAAAGGATATTAAAAGCAGTGAGGAAACAGATGACAAAATATGAAGGGAGACCCTTAAAAGCTGAGTTTGCTCCCAGGCAGTACCACAGCTAGAAATGAGATATAGGAACGGGTTTATTCCACTGCCTAGGCCCACGTACCTAGTGACATACTAATCTCACCAGGGTTCCAGGTCCCACTCCAGAAGGTAGCAGGGCTTCTGGAAGTGCTGTTAGACATGCCATGCCAGTGCAGGTATTTTGGACAATTCAAATGGTTCTAGATGCATCCAGGTTACCTATTCTCAGTAAAACAGCAACTGTACCTCCAACAGTTCCTTTGAATTAGGAACAGGCACACCAATTCTTCTTTTTTTTATTGTTGTGTGGATTAAATCAACAATCAATGCATAGCCCGATAAAATATCCAAAATTCTAGATGGTAGGAAAGGAAGACAATACTGAAAATATAATAGTTAAACAAAATAGTTAAAAACGAAAAAACCCCACCCTTCGGGAAGCAGTAGAAATTTTTAAAAATATGTATCTGAACCACGTGGTACTCAGCTCAATACACATATCTATTAAATTGTACATGGAAACAACCTTTAGCCCAGAATAAATCAACACTACACTTCAGTGTAGCTATACTTCACATATTCTGCCTTGTGGGTGAAATCCCCTCCAAAAACATACAGCTTCACTATTCACACCTGATGGAGCCTAAGAATAGAGCAATGAAGTGAAATGTAGGATCAGTGTGTTGAGTTTCTACATTGCAACACGCAGAGATGTTCTCCCATAGAAAAGAACAATGATATTTCAGTCAGCACAAAGTGGTATTCTCCTTTACATTTGTTAAAATAGCATAGAATGTGTAATTCTGTCACACATCAACAAAAGGAAACACAACTTCCTCTTTCAGTTAAAATGACAAAATAATGTAAAAACTATACGTTCCATGTCAGCACAAGAAAAATTCAAAACAGTCTTCCAACTGCAAAAATTCTTCTGGTTAGATTTTTAGAAGCATGCAAAGCAGATCAGAAAAGTCCATTTTCCACATACAGCCTCACAGGTACTTGTTAGGCCCTCCAGCTGCC
Source organism: Phalacrocorax aristotelis (assembly GCF_949628215.1). Taxonomy (NCBI): domain Eukaryota; kingdom Metazoa; phylum Chordata; class Aves; order Suliformes; family Phalacrocoracidae; genus Phalacrocorax; species Phalacrocorax aristotelis. The sequence goes on from NC_134282.1 coordinate 7,072,472, forward strand.
AATATGCAGGTCTTTGACTTATTTCTTTGCTCTTAAGAGACAGCAGCCAGGTGGCCAAAATTGAATATCCCTCCCAGCTGGCCAATGTGAATGCATGTACCTGCTACGCAGCTGGCCAGCCAGCCTACAGATAGCTTCAGGCTGGCCAGCCAGAAAGCATATGCTGCCTTTCACTGAGCTAGTGGACCAGCTAGCAGAAATCGAGGAGAAAAGCATGAGATAGCAAGTGAAAAGATGTCATTTTGGTCTAGACAATTAAAAGGCACCCCTGCTCTCTGGGGCTACAGACTCTTGCTGAAGGCTTTTGATACACAAAAGGATGCATAATCCATCTGTGCTCCAAACCTCTTGGGATTATATCATGCACATGTGTAAGCAAGACAGGTCAGAAGCTATTAGGCAGCAAAGCCAAAGAGCTGGTGAAATCACAGAATCCCTGGCTGGAAGGGACCTCAGGGATCATCCAGTCCAACCTTTCTAGGAAGAGCACAGTCTAGACAAGATGGCCCAGCACCCTGTCCAGACGACTCTTGAAGGTGTCCAACGTGGCCAAGTCAACCACTTCCCTGGGGAGATTATTCCAGTGGTGACTGTCCTCACTGTGAAAAATTTCCCTCTAGTGTCCGATCAGACTCTCCCCAGCATTCAGACTCTCCGAGATACTTGCTCAGCCAGAAATGAATTCCCTGACATCACTGCTTGCAGTTGACAAGGTATTCTGATTAGCACAATGAAATCTAATTCAAAGACATTAATATATATCTCAGTCTTAAACTGATGGGAGGACAGATCCATGGGCTCATGTGAGGAACATAATTACAGTTTTAGACCAAATTCCACGAAAAGATTTAGGGCAGGATAATATTTCAAATTGACACAAGTAATTTACACATATCTGCTTCAGACACACTCCACTCCAGAAAAGCTCACAGCTTCAGGCTGTGCTTAATTTCCCCCTCCTATCCAGGAGGGTGTTGGACACACCCCATGAATGAGGTCCATAATAGCCACATGCTGAGTCGGGGATTACTGAACTGGTTAATAGAAAATGCTAAAGAGAAGAGCGTCTCCAGACAGTTTTGGGAGGGATTTCTTGTCTTTCAGGAGGGCAGTCTCAGCTGCATCAAAATCTGTACATGTAGAAATGCATCTTGGTTTTGCCTCCCTTCATTACCAAGCGTACAACTCAGGGAGGCTCCATCTTCTGCTCTCAGTGTGGCCACCTGAAACCATCGAGCAAAATCAAACAGAAGGAGCTTTCCAGGGACGATCCTCCGGTGCTGGGGATACAGCTGCTCCTGCTGCAAGGAAAACAAATTTTTCCCCACCTCTGTGGCTGCCATTTAGTCCTTATTACTCATTTGTTCCCCTCTCAGCACCAGCACGGCAAACACAATTTGCACAGTTCACATGACAGAGAGAAGCATTTTATTCAGAGACAACAGAAGAGGTTATCAGGCTCTTGGGGAAGAAATCAAGGGGTGTATGCAGCTATAGGTGGACATGCAGGACTTCACCCTGCGTTAAGGATGATAGCCCAAGGGCAGGGCAGATGACAGGGGAGACAAAGAGAAAGAAGCAGCCGCTCTAACTGACCTTTGAATAGCAGCTGTCTTTTTGATAGGAGGCAGCAGGCAGTTTGGGGACAGCTAAAATTTCAGCAACTGGTTTCACCAAATTAATCTAAGCTGCTGAAAGACTAGGCTAGAGGAAACCTGACCAGGTTTAGTGCAGCAGGAGCAAGAGGTGGCTTGGACCCCTCTGAGGTGACATCCCATGGGTTAAGTGTGCTCCAGCAGCCCCAATGATTGCCCTACCACTAGTACGGCAGCTGCAGGCTTGCTGGGTGCTCTGCAGAGGCACCTTTGCAGGCAGTAGAATTGCATGGGTGGCGAAAAACAATGGAAAAAGTGGGGTGTAAAGGGAAACACATCAAAGTCTATAAATGGTATTTATCCAACATGATCTGCTTAGTTCAGTTAACAGGAGGTGGACCTACTCCATTTACACCAACAGAGACACAGTCCCTATAACATCATTGCACTGGGTGGGATCAGAGATACTGATGTTCTTGAAAACAGAGAGCTAAAGGCCACCAGCCACCTGCCTGAATAGCTGCGAGCAGAGATGGATGCGTTTGGAATTAAATATTGCACAAAAGCTTTCTAAAGAGAGGAGCTGTGTACTCCATTATCAGCAGAAAGTCCTTAAGAGTACTCCAATAATTTACATTCATAAAATTTTAACTGATAATTTCTTTAGTTTTATTGCCCATAGTTCATTTTTTCTCACATTGCTAATACCATTCTAGGAACGGGCCAAGCAGGTATGTATTGCCAAACCATGTAAATGTAGAAAATACAAGAGGATTCAGAAATTCGTAAAATATTTCCTTCATAATTTTTTCTATAGGAAAAAAAATCTTAAAGCATATTTAAGAAGAACCAAATTATTCTGGGAATAGCATCTGATCCACACTTCCTCAATTATGAATCAATTAAGATCCACAGGCTTCCTCCCTCCCTTTGGAGGTTGTTTTCCAGAGTTATCGGTATTTTCCATATAAGTACATGATAAATAGTTAGAATAGAAATTTACCTGGGAAGGTATTCAAATAAGAACAGAGTTACCATACAAAATCTTTTAAGCTACTGTTCATCAAATTGGAGAATAACTAGAGTCACCACTATTATTTTAATATTCCCAACACATCTATAATACAGGGGCTGTAGAGCAGAGCAGAAATTTGAATCTCCACTTGTGCTGGTTTTGGCTGGGATGGAGCTAATTTTTTTTCACAGCACCTTGCACGGGGCTCTGTTTTGGATTTGTGCTGGAAACAGTGCTGCTGACCCAGGGGTGTTTTCATTCCTGCCGAGCAGGGCTTGCACAGAGCCAAGGCCTTTTCTGCCCCTCACCCCACCCCACCAGCAAGGGGCTGGGGGGGCGCAAGGGGTTGGGAGGGGACACGGCCGGGACAGCTGACCCCAACTGAGCCCAGGGATGTCCCACACCACATGGTGTCATGCTCAGCACATAGAGCTGGGGGAAGGAGAAGGAAGGGGGGACGTTGGGAGCGATGGTGTTTGTCTTCACAAGTCATCGTTACTGGTGACAGAGCCCTGCTGTCCTGGGGACGGCTGAGCACCCGCCTGCCCGTGGGAAGGGGTGAATGAATCCCGTGGTTTGCTTTGCTTGCGTGTGTGTCTTTACCTATTGAACTGTCTTTATCTCAACCCACGAGTTTTTTCAATGTTACCCTTCCAATTCTCTCCCCTTCCCACCAGGGCGGAGTCAGCGAGCAGCCCTGTGGGGCTGAGTTGCCAGCTGGCATTAAACCAGAACACCACTTAATGAAAAAGATGTATCTTCACAGGTTTTCCTCTTTCCTTGTTCATCATGTAAAGCACAAGAGTTCTGGTTAACAAGTAGTATTTATTCACAACCTAGTGAGATGCAATGATACACGAGCCATGAAACTAAAGATCTGAGTTGCAAAAAAATGTTGTAATAAGATGTTATTTCTTTCTGCTGGAAGAAATCTGAATTACATCCATGTATTTAATTTCTAGGTAAAAAAAAATCACTCTAAGTTCAACAAGTGTATGGGGATTGTAAGATTTTAATTAACACCTGATGTTTCAGACATTGAAAAAGGGTGGAGAAGAGACAGACGAAATTTGAACAATGGCCTCTGCACGTTTCTATAGTAACTAACTACTGAGACACTTGGAGCAAGCCTGTGTAGATGTTTTGGGGGTTTTTATTTGTTTCACTAAATACCTGTTAATTAAAAAAAAAAGTCTTGGTTCAGTTTGGCAAAATTTTGTTTTCAAAGTTTTTGGACCCCAAGACATTTACTACCTAATACCAGACCCTTTTTACAGTCTGACAGGAAAGGATTGATAAGGTATATCCTCATCTCTTCCTTCAAGGGTAGCGCTCCCTGCCAGAGCCCATTCCTACCCTGTTCCCTTTCACGTCACTGCCCTGTGCAAATCAGAGGCTGTAATTTATCCCCATTCTTAGTTAATTGCTATGCAATTCCTGCAAAGAAGAATCCTCAAAGAAACAATTTAGGAACCAATAATGTAACAGGAGTGTATTAGTCAACACATTTCTTCAGCTCTACCGAAACCAGGGGAGCATCCTGGAGCTGAGGGCATCATAAATCCAGCTACGCAAACAGATCCATCCATCCCTGTGCCTGCTCATCTCACAACTAATCACTGCCATTTCAATTTCGTCATAAGGTCTTTCTTTACAAGTGATTTGCATGCAGCAAAGGTGCTCACCTTGGCAAGCAGCAGGTAGGAAGGCAGCAAGCCCATGGTGCCGGTGGGGGCTGGAAGCAGGCACCCGCCATAGAAACTAATGGCTGCTTCTTCTAACTGTGCCCACAGGGAAGAAATTCAATGGCACATATGTCACTGCATTTATACCAGAAGTCCAGATTGGCTTCATTTTGCACTATTGCACAGTTCGATAACATCTATTAAATTACCAGACTTAGAGACACCCTCCTTCCTATATTCCTTGTAGTCAGGTACGTACTTTAAAACACAAAGAAACCTAAATATTTCAAAGGCAGTTAAGTTTTAATATCCAAAAGTATTACTCCAGCCCAGATGGTAATGTTTTATTTAGTAATGCCCCTAGAATTTTCCAGACATTTCATGGTAAAAAGGTCTCAATATTTATCTGCATACAAGCTACCGGTAATTAGGTATACATAGCTATCACCATATTAAAATGAAAGACTGTAATTAAACAAATGCATTTCAGCCCTAAGGAAACTAAATTACCATGTGGATGGGCAGCAGAAAAAACAAAATACCAGCAGCCCCTTTTGCAAACGGGCACTAGTATTTTACCAGTTTCTGCAAAATGCTTTGGAGACTCTCAGCAGTATTACTTTTATCCTCCTCTTACTTTTTTATTTTGGTTAGCATCTTTATCATGTAGCTTCTCATCCCCAAGCCTTTTTTTTTCCCATTTGTCATTAATCTTTTAGCCCTCCCCTTAACTTTCCTTCTCTGATGCAACCATGCACCTCTGACCTCTCTCCAGACACCAGCTGAATTTCTGCAGCCTCTTGGCTGGACCCTAAAGCCACCAGAGACCCTCTCATATTCTGCTTTTCCTATTGACACCACTGAATCCACTACCACCAACACTGACATCTTCCTTGACAAGTCTTAGAAGAATCAACCTCAGCCTTCATTGATAGTCCTTTGGCATTAGTCTTTCTTGGATATTTGGAGTTGGTGACTCCATCATGCCTCGGTCATCTCAGCACTGAATCGAAACACAGGATAAACCCCTAAATTCAGGACATGCAAGACAATTTCTGCTAGGCAGTGACAATCCACTTTGGAGGGGCTCTTTCAGAACTTTTACCCCTTCTCTTCAGGTAATTCTGTGAAGCCTGCCAAGATTGCTTTACATCTTTATTACAGAGGTATTTAACCACAAATATTTAATGCACAACAAATAACTATATAAGTATTGCATACCAGAGTATATGGTGCAAAATTTCAACCTGACATGAACCTCTCTGCAGATCCACTATTTAGATTCCAGGCTGTTGTCATAAACTGATTAACTTTTCAAGAAGGTATTAATGGTCCAGCCTCTTGATTTTCACTTTTCAGCTCTGTTGCCTCTCAGCCTTCTAAGCCTATTACTGGATTGCTTCAAAACCTTTTTACCTCTGAAGCCTAAAATTCCCAACTGTCAGACAAAAAAAGATGTTTAGTAATTAATTTAATCCTGGACAAGACATCTGTCAAGGCAAAGGGCAGAGTATAGAGTATGTTTAATATTCATATTGTAATATTATCAGAAACGTAAAATATGGGTTGTGTTATTTTGAGGCTATCAGTCTACATATAGCATTTGATGAAGACTATGTCAGGCACAGCTTCTGAAATTTTTTCCCACTCCATAGAAAACAGTGGGGTTTTTTCACCAAAAGGGAAATACCTTGTTTGATACATTGGTATACAGATGAGGCCACAACCTAAAATATCAGTTTCTTATGTTATTTTTACCAGTAACATAATACTTGCAGTTACTCTTTGGCAAAATATCAAAATGGTATGGCTTTACAGTGCTTCTAGTCACTGAAAGAATTCACTGTCATCAGTTCCCCTATTTCAAGCAATCCCATCAGAACAGCACTAGCAGCCATCAGAAGAACATGCAGGGCCACCCCTCTGGACTTTGTAGCACTGAAAAGAATTTCGCTCTCCTTCCTTTGGAATTTCAAGGCTGGAAAAACATGGCAATTTACTTGCAACTGTCCTGAACAGCACATGACAGCATCATATATTAGCTCTATGCTTGGCATTCTTTAATTTATGTCTTCCTGAAATCTGTTACAGCCCAGAAGCTGGTGAGCTCACTGCTCTGATCTGTTATACCACATGGTATCACTGTTCAGTTGCTTACTGTGAGCTCATGCTAAATAGCAGTACTGTTAGCTTTGACTTGCTTGGCTCCAGACTGGAGTGAAGCAGAGCAGGGCTCAAGGGCAGGCACTGCCTCGGCTGCCAGGTGGTCCCTCCATGCTGTTGCTTCCCCTTTCCCAGCTGCAATGTGCATTCAACCATGTCCTACATTAAACCAAACTTGGGAAAATAGTTTGGTCAAGGCTAGATGAACAACTTCATTTCCTACCCAGTACTGTAAGGAATAAACCTGTATTTCTGCTAACGGTAATAAGTGCAGCTTTGGAAAGAGCTTATCTGAGAAAATACAATATTACACTATGTTCTTCTACAGCGCCAGCACCTCCTTCCAATACATTTGGAAGGGCAAAGCATAAATGAAAACATTGGGGTCTGGCTTAAACACATACTAAGGCTCCAGTCAGTATTTGCTTTAAATGATATTTTTTTCCCTCAGTTGGAAACCCCTTGCTGTTACATAACTTATTATGATGGCCTTATTAAATGACTTTGTGATATTATATTTGCTTATATTATTGGTTTCTTAAGTGAGAGGTAGACTGATAAGCCTCCCTACATCCATTGGGCGACCTTCCTCCATGGTGACACTGTCAGAGAGGGAATTGGACTACACACGTCCAGCACACGCAGAAGCAATTGAGAAATTACACTGATCAGTTCAGATTTTAGGGAAGCTACAACAGTGCTTATAACATCCCTCATATTTGCTGAAGGAAGATCGGTTAAGGAAAAGATCCAACATCACCCGTTGCCACATTCAGCTTATTTCCTTACATGAAAGATTTGTCTTCGGTTAATTCAGATGATGACCTCATTTATTAAACATCTGTGGGTTTTCTCTTGGGATGTCATTCTGAAGACCTGAAGGCAATGGCACAACAAAGCCTTGAGCACCCGGCAGGATCTGGCCCTGCTCACAGGAGGTTGCTCTTTCAAGCGGAGGAACATCCACCATCCATCATGTTGGTTCTTTCCTCTGAGCCTGTCAACGATTTCAACCTTCTGCCTGTTTGCTTCGGTGACAAACGGAGCTGCTATGAGCATTGTGGAAAACCAGCAGGGTCTTCAGAGTAGTGCAGAACCTTTCAACCAACTGTTTTTTTGGATGCTGAACTAAATTAATTTTGAGTTTTGCTTTTCTTCCTAAGTAATAGACTCAAGCTTTCTGCCAGAGGCGTCACCCTTTGATTAAGTAACAAAAGAAAAACAGGTACCGGCATGCGCAGGTCAGCTAAACTTTGATCTTAAAGGGTACTTTCATTTGTGTAACAAGTCTGGGTGCCTAAGAAACTTTCATTCATTTAAGAGTAATTTTCAAAAACACCATTTCTACAACAGCCACAAATACTACCACAGAAAAGAAGGCATTTTTCTATTCAGATACCTGAAAGGAGATACAATCCAGACTCAAAAGCTGCCTTTTTGGTTTGGTTTGGGTTTTATTTTGCCTTTGCGACACTCACAGGATCTTTCCTAGTGAGGCCAACACTGGCCTGCCCAGTGTCACCTCACAGTCTTGCCCGGAGCCACGTAATGCTTTAGGTTGTCTGGGACCTTTGGGGGTTGTCTGGCCACCCTGTCCAAGAGGACTGGGGTTAGGCCAGCGGGCTCAAGGCCTTGTCCAAGAGGTTTTGAATACCTCCATACTGCCTTCCCAACACATGACAGATGGCTAACGCCTCCATGAGAAGTAAGGCTGCAATAGTAACTCCTCTCCTGTTCTTCAAAGGAGGTTTCCTTTGTTTCCTTCTCTTGACCTGCAGACATGGCTGCAGGAAATGCCCCCAAGCAGTCCTCCTTGGTGGCCACCCATCTAATTTTGGCCAATAAGCTCTCAATCACACTTTGGGAAATGACCAGAGGCTTTAAACCAAAAGCATCATCAAAACAGTACATCTAAAACAAACAACGTAAGTAAACACAAGAGCTGAAAGATCCACTCCTGGAAGTGTAAACAAGCAGTAGTGTGATCACACGCTGCTTTTTGCTGTTTTGCAGGGAACAACCTCTTGTTATATGAGCCACCACATGAAATCCATAGAAAACGGGGCTACTTTGATAGATTTTTCACACTGAAAATGCTTAACTGAAATGAAAGCAGCTTTAAAAACCACAGCATGTGATGATTCTCCTTTGCAGAAAAGGTTGGTCTTCTGAAGGTCTTGCAGCAACACAAGGTTTGAAGGACAGCAGGGTAAAGCCTTTTAAAACTACAGGAGCATGTTTGGGAAGGAAAACAAGCATTTCAATTTCCTTTCATCATCTCTATATTAAAAACCTGTGTAATCTAGCAAGCTCCTATATGCTAGTAAGCAGGCACATACATGCCTTCTAAGCCTGCTCAGTGATCTTTTTCCAAGTTTGGGAATATTTCTTATTAGTTATGTATATTTATCTCAATCTACAGGAAGCCATTACACATACATACAGCTATTTTCATGTAGGCACTCTACCCTTCTCAGTTTCACATATATTTTATGCTATGTTTTACTGCAAAATTAAAAACAATTTCCATCCTAGTTCACTATTCACATTATGGATATGGGTAGGCATTACAGTGGTGTCAATCTGGATTTTCATTAAAAATAAAAATGTTCTATTTTCTACACTAGCTTTACCTAGTCAAGAAATATGCTCACCTGCAAATCTACAAGAAGTAGGGGAAAGAAGGATAAAGCAAGACTCAAATCTTATTTTTGATGAAAGATTCAGATTTGCCCTGCTTTTCATATACAGAAGGTCCTGTGAAATCCTACCAGCACTCAATATTATAAAGAGAAGAGCAGAGGGGAAAGTGTAAGATGAGACTGGTCTCTGGAAACATGAAAATCAAAATCAAATATTCCTGCATAGAGAAAGCAATACTTCAAGGATGACAAAGAAGAATCTTCCAAAGCCATCAAATGGCAGGATCCTTTGCTTTTCAAAATTATGCCTATCAGAAAAGTCATACTTCATTCAAAGTTCTTTTTACCCAGAGAAGATCACCTCCCTGGCACCAAGAATGAAAAAGATTGGTTGTCCAACCACAGCAGAGCTTGAAATCTAGAAGGGCAAACAAACCTCTTTTGATTTGTCAAATGAAAAATCACAAAGATCTATAAATCATAGTGTTAAGAAGGAGGTTAGCAGTTCTGCATTTACAGGCATGCTTGTTGTCAGGATAATTTGGTATCCAAATACTAAGCCCTTTGAAAACCCAAGCATTGATTTTCCCATATTAAAAGAAAGCTCACCCCCCACCTCACTCCTTTTTTTTTTTAAAAAAATCTGGTTCTGCCACAGAATAATAAAAAAGGATAAATTATTTATTAAATATCCTGGCCTGGTTGGGAAAGGGAAAAGAGCCTTATTATGAGATAATTTTATTAAATGCAAAAATATGTAGAAAAATGTGCAACATTTTGGACTTGGCTTACTATTGTCTCATTTAGACTTTCCCTGCATGCATTTTTCTGTACTAGAACAGCTGTCAGTGTGCCTTTATACATTCACGTTCCTTTGTCGCTGCAGGAGATGCAACATGCAAAAGCTTCAGTATTCGCGCACTTAAGAACACACAGCGACATTTTCGCAAGTGTCTCCGTATGGCAGTTCATTCAGAATTGGTTTCAAAACGAGAAAGCATCGAAAAAAATCTTTCAATAAAAGATTCTGTTGAGGCACTAACTTTTTAATGAAATTAAATAATGGTACTCTATTAATCTCTCAAGGTTTTGATTAATTGCATACCTGGTTAAATGCATATTTAGATGATTGATCTAAATATGCAATAGCATGTTTGAAAAGTTAAAATGTATTTCCTGTCTCTATCAAACTTACAGAAAATACGTTACTGCCAATGACGCATTTCCACTCTATCTTTTATTTTCCACACTGGTTAGCAGTTCTTAGTTAGTTTTACCTATTTCTCTCCTGAATATGAAGATGATGTTTTATTCACATCTTGATCTGAATTATTTTTGCATCTATAATGCCACACAGGAAAATATTTTATTTCCGTTTTTCCTGGCTAGTGATATCAGTACTGCTTTCCTGCCTCAAAGTAAACATGTAATTCTTTCTGCTCTTTTAAACGTAGCTGTTCAAAGGCTGTATGTTACATGGGTTAGGCACTGTTTTGAAAGGCAGCCTCCCTTTTCATCAATGTGATTTCACCCCGGAAATCAATTATAAATACTCCATGCCAACAACCGATACCAATTTGTGCCAGCACTTTTAACCTCATGAGGGGCTAACCAGTGGCTCAGAGCTGCCGGCATCGTGGGGCTATCATTCTATCTATGTGTATACACATGCACAAGTATCTTTCCATGGACACATATATATATTCAAACAATAAAATATTATGGATGTTCTGAATTATTCTCTCTTGGCTGGAATTGAGACTGGTTTTGATATATAAAGTGCTAAAAATCACAGGAGTTTAAAAGACAAATTAGTATTGCTTTCATCATTACATGCAGCAGTTTTAATGGACTGCCTTATTTCCACAAAATGAGACCAATTATTTTCTCAGATACTTTTCATCATAATCTACGCAAGCTAATAAATTCCTACTTACCAACTAAACCATCCATTCATCAGCCATTCACTTACCACAGCTTCCAAAGGACTATCTAGTTTTATTTGAAACTATGATTTCTATTTTCTACGACCATCATTTGTTTTAGACTCTTTCCTTTAAGGCAGTTATTTCAATTCGGTACCGGATGTAAAATGTTAACATTAAACAGACCTTTTCTAAACGGGTAATTTATACTGCAGTACTCAGTACATAAACCTGTACTGAAGCTGAAAAACAAGTCATTTATATAAATTGGAAAAGTTTAGACTGCTGTTAGCAGGTGGCTATAGAGCAAATAAAACTAAAATATTTCATTAAAAAGACACCTTCTGGAATTCACAGAAATCATCAAGAGGCTGGATTTAAAAAATTATAGGAGACAATCTTACAAGCTCTCCACATTGTGAACTCGTGGTGAAGTCAAGAAGGCTTGAGTGAACAAGACTATAGGCTTACAGGATAAAATTGATAACAAAAGGTGAGAATTACTCTGTTGCAACGATTTTCCAGAAAATATCTTAACAAAAGATGTAGCTAACTGATGACCAGTGGAAGTTTTTATAGATTGTTTTCCTCTCACTTTTCAATCCTATGCTAAAATCCACAGGGAACAGATAACATGCAACACCATTACATCTACATTCAGAAAGCATTCGTGTCATGCACTTCTGAGATGATCCTTCAGCAGGGCACATTCAGCTCTGATTTACCAGTGCAGTCACAAAATCTTCAAACTACATCTACACAGACCAGACCTGGCATGCATACAAATATTTCTGTTATCAGTCCATGGTTTGGAAACATACCTGGAGCTGGGTGACTTTAGGGAGAGTAAATTGTGCATAATTAGCATTAGAAATAATGTTAGGTGATGCTAACATCAGGCAATTATCCTTTTTAACAGCTGCTAAGTAGTGTTAATTGGCTGCTATGGACTACAGTTTTCCACGTTTTACAGAGCAATGCCTATATGTACACGCAGCAATTAAGCAAAATGGGCTAGGTGACATAAGAAATAATGGAAATGTCAAAAACACAGTTTCGGAATGAGGGGCTTGAATTAAGATTTCAGACCACTCTTGTAAAACTAATTTGATTTTGCCAGCTGAGCCAAGCTGATGTTAAGCTCTCCCTGTAAAATTACACATCACAGAATACCTAAGATACACAACAGATCCCAGTATCCCATACATCTTTCAACTCTACTGACACATATTTGTAAGAAAATTCAGGAGTACAAACAAAAATTAACCTGTTGAAGGCAGGCAGCCACCACATTTTTGTTCCATCTTTTGAAGTTTCTAGAGTAATGCCTAGGAAAACCAGATAAAATCATGGCCAAAGGTTATTGCCCATGGTAAATTTTCAATTCAGCTGATTCCCAACGAGTTTACTTCACCTCTGGTAACCCTATTCCTCAGTAATGCACTGTGTCGGAGCGCTTGCTGCCACATCCAGCAACATACATCAGCAAGTCCGCGTGGAATGCTGTGCAGGGCTGTCAGGACGACAACCACACTGCTGGTGCTTGACTCATTCTATCAGTATCTCGGCCACTTCTATGGATCAAAAAGTTATGTGTGGGAGTTTACTGAACATCAGTACATTACTTCCTAGATGCCAGAAATCCCTGAGATATTTTTGCAAGTTCCAAAATTATATATATAGTTCTCTCTAGCCCCAAATTTTAATTTAACAGATATTTAGAAGTCAATTGCAAAAGCGTGGTGTAGCCAAATGTGTAAAACCAAACAGATCAAGCTGATTAAAGCTTTCTGAAACTCCAGAAATCAAGTACAACTTGGATGTTTTTATAAGGACAGAAAATGTGTGGCAGAGCAGGAAAATCTTCCATAGAAATAAAAAAGGAGCAGGAGAAGCTCGACTCTAAAAAGCCCATTTTTCTGAGCATTTAAGGTAGTTTCAATACAAGCAGCATTTCTGTTGTGATTTAGACATTTAGAGTAAATTAATCCCTCTAAAGCCCAAATGAAATAACATACACAGAAATAATATAATTCAAATTAATCGCAGGAGGATTTTAAAAATCTTTTATTTTGTGGAACTTGTGAATCATTACTGCAGTACGGTGTGCAACCCCATCCTTACATGTAATACCTCCTATTAGTGCTACCGAAAACTGGGGTGCTGCTTCCTGACATCAAGGTGACCACAAGAGCGAGTATATGAACTCCTTAATTTTAATCAGATATTTCAGGAACCTAAAGTGTAAAAGGAAAATTTGACATCTTTCTTCAAAACTCATTTTTCCCAGTTTACTTTTGTCTAAGAGCATTACAAAATACCCATACTGATTCAGAATTAGCAGCGCCGAGCCCAAGCTTTCACCTGAAACAGTGGCCACAGCCAGATGGTATCAGAAAACCAAAGGAAGTCTAACAGCACTAGTATTCACAACATGTTCCCCAATAATCTCCCAAGCTTAATTTATTTTCAGATTTTTATCTATTAAAGAGGTAACTAACAGCCATACTGAGTACTGTAAATTCAAATTAAGTACTCTTCCTGTCTGTGTGTTTTCTCTAAGCATTTGTCCTGGGATATAATATAGATTTCCTTCTCTTCATAACTTGGTAATTGGGTGACTTAAGTATATCCTCACTAATTTTATTTGAGCCAACAGGAAACAACACTAACAATTTTAGTATTGTTTGATGAAATACCAGCAATTTTTACATCAAGTTACAAAGTTAACTTTCTGATTTATTACCAAAAAGATGCTCAGCAAAACAAGTAATCTGTGTGTCCAGTGATGAGCACTGCAGTTAAATTTTCTAATTACAAGTTATTCCTCCATGATTTCTGTTGAGCCAGTGCCCACTTGTAGCAGACATCCCAAAACGCTGCTCATATAAGCTACTTTTTCAATTACTGATGCTTTTGTGATTTTCTTTCCAAGCAGCCACAGCTGATTTTTAAACAGTATTAATTGTAAAAGCAGGTAGGATGAGCACAGCCACAAATAAAATAGCAATAAGAGACTGTGTATCTTCATCTTTTGTTCATACATATCTGATTTATGACTGAATACCTGGTTTAACGTAATGTGGATTTTGAAGTGTAGCATCCAGACAATAAAGCTTTACTCATTTCACTGTACCCTTACATATAATACAGTAACAATCACTGCAGGCTTTAAGTCACCTTTTCACAGAGCAATTTTAATACAACAAGAAGGTTGGTCTATGACTGATGTCACACACAGCAGGAATTCCTCATGAGGACACTCAATATCTGAGTGAACATGTTTTGTTGAAAATAAGCCTTCAGAGCCTGACTAATTTGGTCAGGATGCCATCTGAGTAAAGCACTCCATTTTGTTCCCCTATAGTTGTATTTCTCCTCACATTTTGCTTTCTCCCCTTGTTTCTAGAGAGGCTTTCCATCACCAAGAAATCTACATGAACATCTTCACCTTTGCTGGTCATTTCAGCAACCCTTCGATAAGGTTTCATAGAGATGAATGATTTGTGCAAGGGAAATGTTTTATTCATGTTTGAAAATGACCCAGATGAAACCTAAAATAATTCATTCCTCTCTGTTTTGAAGAAAAAAGGCTGTGTCTTGGATTTAACTGTAAAGTTTTTTAATAATTGCTAGTGACAAACCATTTTCTCACTGGAAACTATTTATACCTTTTTTATCAATAGCTGGACTCAAATGCTGTAATTTTAATACCCGTGAAGGTGTTAGAAAAGTCATTTTTAAGCTTTATACTGAAGCCTTCACTCTACATGAATCTATATGTACATAAAGCATGTAAATGGATTAACAGTTTCTCCAGCCAGCATAAAATCAGTGATTACTGATCCTGGTAGGCACACAAATGTTTAAGTAGCATCTGCCAGACTGGTGCAGGGAGAGGCCTCTGGAATTCAAAACATGAGAAGTGCTTAAAAGCATCCACAAGATTATTTTGTTTCCATTCAGTCCGTTAACTTACCCAGCTGCTTATGCTCCCAGCAACTGCCCTGTACATTGAAGGCCCAAATACCCTCCAGACCCTTAAACCATAACTATAATATAGTTATGCAATGTTAACAACACGCCTCTCCTTCCTGATCTGTTAAACATCCGCACCACACCCCAGAGTGATGTTAAGTAGGAAAACAAAACTTCTTCCCATATTATTGGTAGAAGAAATTAACTGGAGTTCTCAAAACTATGTTCCTTTTAATAAAAAATATTCATAGCTTTTACGTGCATGATATGCAAGTCCTTCCCTAGACCTAAAAAATTCAGGTTAGCCTTATTGCTTTGTTTTTCTCAAGGTGACTTGATCAAAATTGAAAACGATACTCTAGATAATGACAGAGGAAATTAAAAAACTACAGTTACAATTACAGTGGTATTCTGTTTTCCAAGTTTCTCTAAAAATCGCCATTTTGATTAATTATAACTAAACTAGATAAAAGGTACCAATGCAAAATTTTACAGGGTTTGGATTTTAGCTTTCCAGAGCACCTTGAGAGAAAGTCAAACAGGGAATTTAAGTTCAAACTAATATCCAGGTTAATGAACAGATGTATCTATCTACACTGTGATCTAGGGTTGTTGAATTTTTTTTAAAAAAACAAACTTCAATAACTATTTTAGCATTAAAAAACCCACATAAACCGCACAAAACCAAGACTGCAGGTAAACAGAGTTCCCTCCTAAAACCATTTACTAAGACAATGTGTACAGGAGAGCTAGACACATTAAGATGTAACTATATTGGTAAAATGGGGCAAAGTATATAGATAAAAAAGTCAGTCTTCCTCCACTTCTCTCCCAAAGCAAACCAAAATGTCCAGGCAGGTTTTGTCTCAGGGGGGTAAGCCTGCTGCCTGTATTATGATGAAAAACTGCACTTTCTTACACTCCTGATGGTAGAGCCACAGGAGAACCCACACCTAGGGAAACGCTGCAGTACTGTTGGGAACAGATCAGATTTAAGCTTATCCCACTCTTGCACTTTTAGGTACTTATACACCTATGGAAGACACTGAACAGTTTTCATAATCTCCAATTATTGTACTATCAGTGAGGTTGCTCATTATAGAAAAAAAAAAATCCTAAGCTGATATTCCAGCTTCTTTACAGTAGAATAATTATCGCAAGATTGATTCCATTGTAACATCCAAAAAGCCTAGAGAAGTCTCGCTATTTACAGTAACGCATCCATAAATGCCAGACAGGATGCCTATTTTCAGTCTCATCCTTTATTATGATTTCCCTTGGAGAAAACAAGATCCAGCATATAACTCAATCAGATCTGCCTCACTGTAGACGATCTCTTCAGAAACATTTCCTACTCAGTCATAAAAATATCTCTGTAACCACCAGGTCAGGATTTTTCAGACGTCTGTAAACATGCCCATTCCAGCGTTTTTAGAGGCTGCTGGTTTATGTGCTTCAGTTTGAGATTGCAGCTAATGATGAGTATGAAGAACTGGGTAAGCAACATAAAACCCAGGCTAAATGATACTCATTAATGAACTTCATTAGGTGAACAACATGCCTAGTATTGAAGTGAAAAGATAGTTGGGTTGAGAAGAAAATTCCAATATTATATCAAGAAAAGTGTTAATAACTAAATTAAGGGGTAAAAACTAAATTCCTGTGGGTTCCTCCCACCACTCCCACCCCAAACAGTACGTAATAATTAAGGTAATGCAACATATAATAAATTAGATATCAAATTACACCCCAGAACGCTACACCAACACTCAGTTTGTTAAGGTTTTGAAGTAGTTCAGGGCAGACACATTTGCTCTGCAGCTACAAGGAGCCAGAGGCAGAGAAACTGGTACAAATAAAATTCACAGTTACATTGACTTTTCTAATAAGCTTAATACCATTCCATAGCTTACCCAGAGTGATTAAATGATAATTTATGATAAATCACCTTACATTTACTTAGTTTTATTTAGAGTTTTATCCCCAGGTTTAAAAATACAGGTTACTTACTGGGTTGGGTTTTAAGGGCAGAAAAAAGCAGGGGTACTGATGAGGAAGCAAACCTTCAACTTTATATCTAATCCTGACATAGTTTCAAAACCTAACAGTAACAGGTATCCCGCCCCACAAACAATTGCTAACATGAGACAACTTTAGGTTTTCAGATGAAAGCTCTGGTGTGCATGGGAAGCACAGAGCATCCATGTGGAATAATCCAGAGAGATAAAACCTGAAGGCAGAAGTATTTGTTGGCCTGATTGTATATATGGGGATACTTTAGAAATGGGGGAATTTCAATCTAAGGTAACTGTACAGGATTTTATAGTTTCAAAGGAACATGACACAGAACAGAGGCAACCATGGAAATAGCCACAGCTAAAAATAATCAGGTCCTGGGGTTAAATGGAGACAAGCTGTCAAGTTGCACTTGAAACGCTCAGATACGCAGCAGAGCATTTTCCTTAAGTGAACACAAGGATTATCCCCAAATAAGTATATACCTTTCTGCAGTGACAGATAGATAAGGGAGATGAAACAAGGAGGCTATCGGAAGTAGGGACTCCTGGGCAGACAGGACCAACACTGCTCAAAGTGAATATAACACGGGCTTGACTCCACATCACACACAGCACAGCAGGGTTGTTCCCACACGGCCACATCTCCATTTTAAATCAATGTGGAAAGAAACAAAAGTTATTTACTGTTATATATCTATTTTATGTCATTATTCTCCAAAATTCTTTCTTCTGTCTTGTTTCTCTGGAGCATCTCTGGGACCTCTCTGGGCCTACAGTTCCCTGAAGGTCACCTGCCAGGGTCCCATCCAGAATGGGCAGAGCCTGAACAAAAAAACAAATGATACGGACAACGTAGTCCTATGGGGTTCAGCAATAACTGCAGAGGGTGGAAGCCTGGAAATCATGTTTGCAAGAAAACACTGATTTACCAGAAATAAAGTCTGAGAAAAAAAAGCCCAACCTGAATTTCAAGAAGTTTGAAAACTTTGACATTGTCCAAATATTTTTCTTAAAACTGGTCTAAAAGTCCAGCTTTCTGAGTCAGAGTATGTATGCTATCAAAAATGTTTGGAAGATCCTGATAGTCTTCCTCACTTACCCTCTTATGTTTCTGATTTCCAAGATTTTGATTTAAAATAGGTGTACTTTTATAGGTACAGCTTTTGCACCTTGAGCAGGAAGCACTGTTAATGGACACCAGCTCCTACAAACACCTGAGAGATGATACCACGGCAATGCCTCACTGACATCAGTAGAACTCTTGCCCAAGAAAAAATAAGATACAAAGATATTTTTTCAGTTTTAAGCAGAGGCATTTCAGCTGGCAGCGTGATGGGCTGAGAGGAAGCACATAGATAGCCACATGTCAACACGAGGGCAGTAACTTTTGAACCCCTGTAACTCAAATTCAGCCAACCCTTTGGCCATGACCTTCCCCACAAGCTCATTTCCAGAATCAGCCCTTCGGTCGTGCCGCATGTACCTGCCTGCCTATCTGCAATCCACAGTGTTATTTCTCCTTAGAAAATTATCTTTTTTGTTTAAAGTCTGTATTAGAGGCATACCAAAATAAACAAAGCACTGCTATCCTTGGAAGAATGAATGCTTTAAGTATGTGATTGGAAACATGAGGAAGCAGAGAGTTATTTTCCTGGGAACTTAGTAGTGGAAGTTACTAACTATCAGTATTAATAGTCCCTCTGAGCTGATGTGCACTGACGGACAGAAAGACTAATATAGTAAAAAAAGTACATACGAATGCTTTAGGGAATTAGCAATGGGAAGATTAAGGAATGAACATATATAAATAATTATTTCAAAACAGTTGTTACAAATCTTATCACAATTGTATTGCAGACTGTGGGAAAATAATTTGACTGTTTTAATAACTTCAGGAAAGACAAAAATTAAGGAGCACAAACCCTATTAAAAATCCAATAAATATCAAAATAATTTTTTTTACTTGATTTATTTTAGCTGAGTGTGCCTCACTGCTAACCAGTAAATGTCTTGGAAAATTAAAGTAATTGCAGGAATCAGAATTAGAAGGGAATTTGAATTCAATCTCTTATGACCAGAATATGAATATCAAGAAATTCTTGAGCCATAGTTAAGTTTATTTCATACCATTAGACACTGGCACTTATTTTATCTGACATTTAATTCTGTTCAGGCAGTAACAGCTCAGTAACTCAGATAAGTGCAACTGTAAATATCTAAGAAGTGGAGTTGACCTAAGACATTGAAGTCCTGTTAGTCTACAAGAAATTTAGGAAAACTGCCAAAAACAAGAAAAAAAGAAAAAAGGGGATCAATTTTTACTCTAATTCAGTATGCCTGGCAACACACGTGTACTAGGGGAAAAAAAGGCTCATGTTATTGACATCTGCAAAATAAAATAATCTTCTTAATACATAAGGATTTATGCTGTTACGTATACATTACTGAGAATATGGGTCAACACCTGGACTCCTGACTTCAAGAGTCCATATATACTTGTTGTTCGGAGGGGAAAACAACAGACCCTCCGGCGGCTTGGTGCTCTGCTTTGTAATTCAAAGCAGAGTCCTGTGCATCACCCACCTTTCTTCTTACAGGCAACAACTCCTTCACGGAGATGGAGGATATCACCACCTCAGCTGCCCACAGGCTCTTCCATGATACAATTCATGGGAAATTATCCTTCAACATAAGCCAGTGAACTTTCCTGCAGGGAGCAGGACCATTCCACCTGTGAACCACACCTTAAAAGAACGCCCAGGACCACATGGAAATCAAACAGCTTCACCCAGAACTAATTTATCCAGAATGAATTTATCAAGGACTACAAAAAACATGACCCTAAATTTTCTCTTTTCTCCTGATCACCACTGGAAAACAGGGCACCTTTACCATGCTCCAAAGTGGCCACCCAAATTCTGAAGAGAATAAGGTGTACTATCAAAGGAATACATGAGAGCCAGTCTAACCCACCCGCTTTCCGTAAGAGCCATCTTATACCTTAGAACACCTTCCTCTCCTTTCCACGTTAAACACAGGAGGGGGAAAAAAAAAAAGGTTCCCAATTTATCCCAAAAGATAAAGTGGGAAGATTGGCAAGGTTATCTAGGGCATCAGGCTGATATTATGGGGAGGAAACATCACATGGTCAAAGCAGAACATGCGCTTTTTGCCATGGGAGGAAAAATGTCTCTCAAACATGCCTTTGTAGGAGTTCAGGTTTAAGTGTCCTTCCCTCTGAATATTAGACTTAATTTGATGGCAAATTGTCTTCAGAAGTCAGTGATTATTTAGTAGTTATCTTTTACTTACTTTGATTTCTTAATGAACTGAAAAATCTTTAAAACTTAAAGGTCTTTAGATCCCTGATGAGCTGTTACAGATATTTCTGAGCTAATTCCATCACCTTGACCATAGCTACAGAAATATAAATAGATAGGATCATACCTATAGATCATACTTTGTCACAGAGCCCAGCAAGCCCATGATGCCTACCCCGCTTGAAATCTGTTCCTGGGAGACCTTCGCACATCAAGCTTTTCTAGCTCCCAAAGAGGTCTTCTGCCTTAGGCATATTTAATAAATAAACAATTTTGACAGCAATGTCAAAACAATGACAAAATCTATTAAATGACATCGGGGATGCTATTGCCCTGTCTATAAACAGGCACCGAACAAGCACTAGCACACAAAAGCATCCCAAACCCTGTGCGTTGAAAACAGTTGATCTTTTCTTAAGCTTCTTATGACTTACTGCTATACCACTCTACCTGATTCATGCTTGAAAGTACTTGCATAGTAACTGTTTCTCAAGGTATATTATTTATGAGGTTTTGTCCATGAAGCAAGCTGCTTTTACTAGCGAGAATGGGATTAAGAAATACATTTATATGGAATACAATGAAATGCAGTGAGTAGGATGACAAAAAAGCGAAATATAATAACCTCTAATGACATTTCTTTTACCCTAATCCTGTATATACATTTAAATTGTAATATTATTTCTTAACTTAGAGAATGAAGTAGGACAAAGACATTACCAGACTGGTCATTTAATGCTCCATTTCTATTGACAAGAAAGTAAAATAATTTCTAGGAATATATCATGAACTACACATCACATTTTAATTTTTTCCCTGTGAAATAACATCTAAAGAAGAAACACCCTTAAGTTCTGTTTCCATTTTATTTATTAAGGTTTAAACATTTATCTTCACAGAATAAAACAGGTGTTTTCTTTTCCTCTAGCTTATCCCCGTTTCATTTATCAAGCAAACAAAAAAGTTACAGATGGCAGGTTATCGTACAAATAGATATTCTCTTGTTTTGGCAGTGCTGCAGTTGCACGCAGAAGTATTTGCTTTCACCTGACACACTCACCATGCAAGACTTCTCTTTCAGTGTAATCCATGCAAATGCAAATTTTACCAGAAAAAAAATAAAATTCAAATACAATAATAGTGATCTAGGCTTTAAGGGGACAAAAGCTGGAGTCATGGCTTGCCATGGCATATACCAGGAGAGGCTGGAAGAGCATTGGCTTTAGATGCTTGAGTGGGAAAAGGGATTCAGAGGGGTGGGGAGACGATGGGAGGGGTGAATCAGCCCGTTGCATCAGGGCTGCTTTAGCGTGCTTTCATACAGAATAATGCTCAGGAGTCCTATGGTATAATTTTATCTATTGCAAAGTGGAATTATGCAAAAATGTAAGCATATTTTAAGAAGCCTAAATAGCTATTTAATTGCTGTCTGAACAACTGCGTCGCCATTTACGTCCTTCAAATGACAGTAATTGTATGCAGACTTGACATGGAAAGCTGGGAAGCTGTAAGAAAGCCACTAGCAAATTGTCGCCATACAAGGAGAGAGTAAATGGTGATTATTTGAACTTTGTAAAAAATGAAATAATTCCTAAAAAAAAAAAGATAAAATAATATTACCTGTAAGTACTTCTTCAATTAAGAGAGCATTAGCATCTCAATTAAGCTTCTATTTCCAGGGATCTATATCGTAACTAAGCTGCAAAGAGTTGCTCTAGGCTGGAATGTGACACAAAAAGAAAAAAAATTCTTAATCCTAGCAGCAGAATTTTTAGATGTATGAAAAAAAAAAAATTGAAAAAATCTTTTAACTATCTTTAGCTTGCATGAAATGGAAATTGGTAGCAATGCATTTCAGCACAGTGGTTCAGAAATTATGATCAGGCCTATAAATGGCTCCAGTTACTCATCACTAGCTAAATATTTACCTCTGTGTGTGTCTCATACAGCCATCATCATGGCAACAACAGTCTTGCTATTTTATTCGATAGTCAATAGCTTCCTAAAAGCAGACAGAAACCCTTTCCAGATTCAGTTGTCTTATTTCTGGATCCAAAGTATTTCTGATTATCCTTCCAACAACTGCTTTCCCACCTGCATGAGGAATATTAACTTAGAATATGATGTGAATTTAGGGGAACAATTACTATGCCTATGTTTCTACTGTTTTTATTACCAACTCAACCTGTTTTATATCAGCTCAGAACCCTATGGTTGAACATATATGCCATATTTGTAAATAAGTCAATATTCAATGCCCCAGTAATAAAAAAAAATAGTAGTTTTGAATATTGCCTGCAAGAGGTAAGGCTTATTCCAGAGAAAATAACACTTTTGTAGATCAGGCCCCCAAAATTCATTCATTAGAAAGGCTTTGTAAATAATTAAAGGAAACGTAGACATCCAAAGGACAAATATTTGTCTTGTCACAATCCCAGCAAGAGGGAAAGCCCTCTAGATTTTTAAGCAAAGGAAAAACCTCAGTGCTATGAAGTGGTACTGTTCCACTGAGATGAACAACAATATTCTGTTTTATCCCTACCGACAAGCTAATTTTAAGACAGTTTTTGATCTCAGGGTTTGCCAGCACAGGGACACTGAGACATAATCCAAATTAAGCAGAAATATGAAGTTAAAGGGGATTAGTTAAAACTGCCTTAACAACTGTGAGGCTTTTCAGACATTCAGAATTAACATAGCCTTATTTCAGTTTAGCCTAATTCATTCCTAAGGCCAATTTAAGACCACTTGAATCCTAAAGTGTCTTGTTGCCCACAATTCAAAATGCAGTTAAAATAATCCGTTTTAAAAATCCACTTGGATTATTTTTCCCGATTGTGTCCACAAAATAAGGCAGCAGCCTAAGAAAGCCCGAGAAATTCTTTGGAAGATTGCTAAATCAGAATTACCGTGTTGCTTCGGCAGAGTTACTGCCCACAGCAGCAGAAGTGACATAGTGCTCTGCATTTCAAGAGCTATCGCCTCCTGACTCCTCAGTCTCTCTATCACCAATAACATGCACATATAATTAGATTTAGCAATGAGTTTCATGGAAAAATATACCAAATGCCCTCTGTCAGCTCTTCTGTCTCTCCTCTTCTGATCCACAGTAGCACATAATTACCTTTTATT
The DNA here is from genome assembly GCF_949628215.1 of Phalacrocorax aristotelis. Classification (NCBI taxonomy): domain Eukaryota; kingdom Metazoa; phylum Chordata; class Aves; order Suliformes; family Phalacrocoracidae; genus Phalacrocorax; species Phalacrocorax aristotelis. Next base: position 7,095,945 of record NC_134282.1, read on the forward strand.
TTTTAAAATAATTTTTGTTAATACATTACTACCAGTCTCAACTGCTGTAATTGGCTGTTAATTAGGTTTCCCTTGAACCTGACCTAATTGAAACCGTAGCAGCCATCCATCTGCTCCTCTGCTCAGATGCTGCAGAACTCCCATTTTCAGCCTTTTGCCTTTCTTCGTATTTACTGACAGCCAAAAGAAAACACAAACTCCTCTCCCCCACCCCTGCTTGGTAACTTTAAGTGGTTACAGCTATTTATTAGAAAAATATAAACCGACATCAAAACAAGGCGTGCAGTGGAACAAGTGATAAAAATGTTTCTATATCATCGAGGCAGCATCATCTGGAGCACCAAGCTCCATTTTGGGCATCACACTTTGTTGAAGATACAGAGTGGATGGAGAAAGTCCTGAGAAAAGCTACCAAAGGTTGGTAGAAAGCACAACCTACAGAGACAGATTGAGCAAGCAGTGACTCAAGAACATAACAGTTTCCAAAAAGGCAAAAAAGTGCAACGATAGAGAGAATAAACTGTTCTCCACGCAGGACTACATATATATATATATATATATCTCTTTCCAAATCCACCAAGGGACATTTAAATAAGTAGTAAAGGAAGAGATATTAACATTGGAATAGATTGCCTGAAAAAAGGGATACTGGAATCACCATTATAGGCAACCTTTATATACTAAAGAAATACTTTTCAAGAATGCTGCTTTGGGGTATAGTAACAGATGACCTGGTCTTGTGAAGACCCTTCCAGTCCTACTTTTCTAGGATATTCTCACACCCACATCATGAACGGCATTACCACACGATATAGCTCAGAGCTGCTCTTTTGGATCAACAGGAACTTCATCAGGGACATGCCCCAGCCAGGGTAATTTACTCTGTGTGTGCCAGAGCAGTGGGGTAGGTGATGTGGACATATTCACTGTCCTGCCTTCAGGAGATGCCGGGCAGGCTCCTCCTGCTTCCAAGGGAGATTCTTCTCTTAAAGGAATCAGACATTTCAGACAAATCTAATTCATGCTTCATTGCTCAGTTCTTAACACATCTGCCCCAAAAAAAGATGTAGGAGGTGGTGAAATTTTCCTGTAATAAATGAATTTTTTTTAAAAAAATGTTGGATTGAAATCCAACCAAAATGGATTTGGCCACTTCAGATCTCATCAGGTCAGTGCTGCAACCATGGTCCTGGTCTGTATCGCCTGTATCCTGCAGCTAGAGCTTTGTTTTCCAAGCCATGGGGATGGTCAATGCTCGAGGGGCAGCAGAGCTGGTCCTTAAAAGAGGGTACACTTTAGAAAAACATGGAGCTAGCTCATGGAGTTGTGAGGGTATCAGGATGTCATAAGTTGTGCAGTGGTGTTTGGGGAACCAGCTGCAAAGCAGAAAGAACAAAAGAGGCAACCCAGAGAACAGCCAGAAAAACAATTAAACCACTAAACCTCAGCTGTTCAGCACTTCTAAAGAAAAAAGCATGTTCCTTTCTGGGTTGAGAAATAACATGACGATTCAGAGGCAGACGGGTAACACTGCTCTTTCCTTCTGCTGGGACAGCTCTGCAGCAAAATCTGTCTCTTCCCTCCTTCCAAGCCCCGTTGCAGATAACTGAATGCTGCTTGCTCAAGCCTGGCCACAGCCATGCAAGTTACGAGGCATTTAAAGATGGAAAAGCCACGGGCCTCCTGCAACCTGGAGCAGCACCTCTGATCCCCTGCCTCCCACTCTTGTCCACTGATTGCCACCAGCCGGTACCTGCTTCCCAGCAGTGCGAGAAGTCCCATCTTTTGTCAGGAGAATGATTATGTCCTAAACTTATTTCCATGGGCTTTCTGAATACACTTCCCATCCTAGAAAACTCAGCCAGCCAGCCAAACTCCTCTTAGGGGAAACCAAACACATAACCCGAGCATAAAAGTGCTTCTGTTTGTCCTGTGTGTAGGAAAAAATGGGTCAGGCATTTTAACTGGCAAAATATTGGGTTGCTGAAATGTTTTTGTTTAACCTTTCAGATGTGGAGTGGCACCTAATCAAATTTCAGATATTTACAGGCCAGCACAGAGGGAGGGCGGCTGTAATACACTGCATCTACTAGAGCAGTAACATTTTTGATGCTTGGAGGAAAAAACAGCAACACACGTTGTCAACAGTATGACTTTGTAAGTTCCCATAAAACCTAAAAATTTCTGATGCAGTATGTAAATAAACTGTTCCTGCCGCCTTTAGTATCATGGTCACCAGAGGTAACTTAGCATCCAAGGAATATGTTTGAGGGAACACTGTTGTAATTCTGACACCCCGGGGGAGATGGCATTTGAATTATTTATCAGCAATTTGGAGGCAACACAGAGCTGCGCCACATCCCCTGTGGAGGGTTGTGGCCCAGTCCAATCTCCACCAAGAAAAACGTGTTCCTAGCAGAGCACCCTGTGCTGACCCTAGCCCACTCATCAATGTGAAACTATATCATCATTCATGACTACAAGACCCTTCCTCACTGACATACTTTGCAAGTCCTGATCCTGTAAATTGTTCTGTATGTTCAAACTACCCAATAACTAAAAAGCAAAATGATTTAACAAATAAAATAAAAAATTAAAAAGCGTGCAGTTGTGTGGGCTGGTAGGATTCTGTCCTGACATACCAAACTTCAAGGTTTTATAAAAACCTTCCTCCGTGAAAATAAAATCATTATGTGTAATATGTATTGCATCACACCAAGATGAAATAGGCTTCCCCAACCTGTTTTTCTTTTAGTCACATAGTGCAGTTCATCCCTGGAAGACTGTGCAGGTGTGTATATAAACATGCCAACTTTTTGCCTTTCCCACCAAGAGTAGCCTGGGATAGACTTTAAATATGCAAGAGAAGTTGTTTCATGTAAGAACTTCTTGCTATTTGTTCCTCAGCTGCTGCTAAGAAACTGTTTTCTCCATTGTCCAAGTACCTTTTCTTTGGATTATAGATCAAGCAGTGAAAATCTCAGGCCAAGAGGCAAGTGCCTTGGAAACATGGAAGCTGGTGAAAATAGGTTTCCAGAAATACCTGCAAGGTTAATTAATGGGTTTTGTTAGTGCTTCTGCTGCAACACACCAACAGATTTCGAGACTTACCAAGTAACTTTATCTGTTTGTTGTAAGTTCTGTATCTGTTTCTTGTGCTAAATGTCTTAGAAAAGCTGTTCTCTGTACACAGGCATTGAACTTTGCTAATCAGTTGTGTCGCAAACCAACCACAATCTCAGAAATACAGTATCATTTTACTCTGGATAGCAAACAACTAATTGTATCAACTCTGATTGAATTGATCAAGTCTGATGCACGGAAGATATAATTGAAGGCTGTTCCCTAACTTAACTAAAGCAAAAAGTTACTAGTGGAAAACCTATTGCAAAAGAAATCTCTATCAGCTCAGGTATACAAAGAAGTAATTTGCTTTCTGGCTAACCACTAGTACATTGGAAGGAATCAAAAGCAACAACTTCAAAAGCCTATTACCCACTCACTGTTGAAAAAGCATTGCAAAATAGATTCTTGATTTACATTTTTTCAGGTCTTATTAAAATAAAAAACAACTCTTATTTCCCTGAATCATTTGAAAGAATTTCCAGGGTTGGGAATATTCTGAACTGATCCTTCTGCCTGCCTTTGGTGGTAGCAGGGATGTTGATGCTTACCTGAAGCAATTAGAAAGCACTTATAGCCTGACCATAAAGTATTTAATTGAATTTGGAGTCAAAATTTTATGATTTTATGATTTCGGAGTCAAAACTTCATAATTTTATGATTTCTATTTGTTATTTACAGGGTGGGCTGAAGCAGAGAAGTCCAAATGCAAGGCATCGTATTTTGAGCTTTCTTGCATATAATTCACCTCCTCCTTTTGCTCAATCCCAAATGACTTTGTGTCGCAGCACTTGATCTATGAACTTCACTGAATCACAAGAATCACTGCTTTGAGAAAGGAAGAGCTTAGCTGTTTAATGACTGTTTGGTGACTGTGTGTGCAATGGTCTGGTGGAACCCCAGTGCCCCGGGGGGGTAGGGAAAGCCATGCCTCCCTGAGGATGTGCTGACAGCAGCAATTTTCCTGCCCCATCTTGGGGGTCACACCATCTCCCTTGAATCAATATACAGCAGCTGGTATGACGACTAAGGAATATGGTATATCCCCACCTATTTTTCCCCTGCAGCAAAATACAGACTGATTTTGCTGAAGTCTACCTCAACCGTATGGGATTTTCCCTCCTTGCTGAACTATATCAAATACCAGTAACTCTGTCCTCTCTGTTCAAGCACTTCTGTCCATCCCTCCCAAGCCCCACTGCCACCATTCTCCGTATTAGTTTAAGGAGAAAGAAGAAAAATCATAATAAAGAGACAAGATTGCCCACACCCAGAAGGACGTTTTGAGTAGAGGTAGGCCCCAAGCTTTAGAGAAAGCTGTTTGTGAAGTTTTTTACAAGCAGTAAAAAAACTTGCAGAAAGAAAGTTTCTTTTAACCACATATCAATTTTGTGAATAAATCTGTAACTTCTCAAGTAATTATGTTGACCAGAGTTTTAAAGAAACTTGATCATATCACTTTATAACTATACCATTCCCAGTTACTGATATAACAAAATTTAATGTCATCAACACATGTCTGGCTTTTGAATACAGAAAATGTGTGCATAAGGTTCTTCATAGTCTTAAAATCTTCAGCCATGCCAAAGTGTTCTTCCCTCTGTAATTGGCCTGACATGAAAGATGTGAATCTACCGAAAAACATAACAAAGTATTTTCTATATTAATGCCCACTATATATATATATAAACCTTACATAGGACAGAATCCTTGTATATAACCCTGTAGAAAATACACACATATTTTGGCAGAATAATGCAACTTGTTCAGGGTACACTGGGAAACCAGCTCACTCTCCTGGGATTCAGAAGCCACAGTCCTGCTTATGCTAATCTCTACTCAAAGTGAAAACCAGGGTTTGGCGACAGCATGTGAAGGTGACTTCAACCCAAGGGTGCTCCTGCAACCCTTGAACAAGCTGGCTGGCTGCTTAAATCGGCTTAATACAAACCATATAGTCCACAGGTTGATGCTAACTCTGCTGCCTGGTGTGCTTCTGGAGGCAGCTTTCTGGTAACCAGAGCTCCCGAACACATTCCTACTCCACCTCTGCTCATACTAGCCTCTTTTCCTTTTATTTTTTTCTTTAATTTCTTTTCCTTAGCTGCAGGAGAGCAAATCCTACCTAACTTTTAAGGCAACTTGCAGACCAGAGCTGAGAACAACCATCTCACCAGGAAGACCGATTCAGAAGAGCAAGGAACCGGAGCAAAACACTAAGCTGCATGTAATATAAGAGCTGGCATACTTGGAAAGACCTTTCCCAAGGAGGGGTGAAATCCACAGGTCCCAGGTAACTGTGTCCACAGTTACTGAGTGCCCATACTCAGCCTGGTGAGGCAGAAGTGCTTTTGCAATTCATCTGCAGGCTCAGCTTCCTCCTACAAAAGCCCAGCCATGTTCCTTGTGATGCACCCCTTGCTGCTGTGTCTTTCATACAGAATGTATTTCCAGCTAAACTGAAAATTGGATCAGGAATTTTTGTTGTTGTTTTTAACCATACTACAGAAAATGACCTAAAAAGGAACACATTTCACAAAACCTTAGGAGAAACACGCCAAACCACTAAAAGTAACCTGGAGAGTTAGAAAGGGTAGTTATCTACCCATTCTTAAATTTTGCGTTGTGCTTTTACATTCTTTTTACTTCAATATATGCTGCATCCAATTTATCTCATGGTAACTGAGATTTTTCTAATGTTTCTATTAAGGATAGCAAGACAGAAACATCCAGAGGAACTGGGGCACTATATAGGAAACTCGAAAGTTTAAATCTTTTTTGAGGTCCCAGCATATTTTTGTGCCAGCTGCATTAAAAGGAAAATGAAACTTCATTTTAATTGAGCTACTGACTAGTGATAAATCATACTCATTAGTGTATTAGAAAGGTATGCTCTACATACACACTATATGTCACATAGCCAGTCTACAATTTTCAGGACTATTTTCTGCATTGACATGCTTTTCTCAATGCTTGCAAAAAGAGGAAGAAGGTGACTTAAAACGTCTCCTTTGTATACTTTGGTTGGGAGAAGACTTTTTTTCTATAGCTTCATTTGGAAAACCGAGTTATACAAGTGGAAATTGCATTTTTGCCACGTAGAGATCATTAACTTTACTCCCTCTCAAAATCATGAATCTGCATTGCTGCTGAGTGCTTTTAAATATTCTTTCCCTCCAAAACTCTTTCTTGCCCACTGTCACATCTTCCTTTGGGAGGACGGGGCTGGGGGACCTGGGGAAGGAGGGCATCCCTTCCCCTGGAGAGGTGCCAAGCACACCCAGAGCAGGGGCTTGGGAGCCTGGAGGAGCTGGAAAGCTGTGCCTGGAGAAGATCAGCAATCTGACTTTTCCTCTTCATCAGCTCTCGGACCTGAGAGTTGGTAGAAGAAAACTCCTGAAGCGAGTGGGAAGAGTTTGCTACGGGCCAGCAAGTCCTTGAGCTAACACTGAGCAAACTCTCCCACAGTCTGGAAGAAAGACTCTGCCCACCAGGACACAGAAGGCAGCTGGTTGCAAACCCCCCTCTTTCTATTCTGAATCACCGTGTAACATCACTTTATAAATCTCATCACAACCCTTCTTTTTTTTCCTGTTTCCAAAATTTATTTTCAAGTACATTGTAAGAAGCCTTTGGGCTGCTTATTTTCATTACTGCGATTTTTCTTCTGCATATCTGACACTTACTTTCCCTCCCTCAAGATTTTTCCCTAGTCTTCTCTGCTTTCTTTTTATTTTTTTTTTTAAGATATGTCTTTTTTTTAGTAATTCTTTTAATTTATTGGTAGCACCAACAGTTCACATCTGTGTTCACATAAGGCTGGGTGTCCCAGCACCCAGTGAATTACAACAGGAACTGCAGTTATTGTATGCAAATTCTGTTACATGCAAAATCTCAAATTCTTGAGGTTTTTATTTGAGTCTCCTGGGAAAGCTGCAGGGAGCAAGCTGGGAGAGGGACCACGTACCCCATTTGTTGTTGGGACTACATATTCTACTCAGTCATCCAGACTCTGCCCCCAGTCAAATTATCTGCCATCTTCTCCCTAGCCATAACATCTTTGCGCCACACATCTCCAAATACCAAGTGTATTTACACATCCTAGTTGTTCAGAAAGACCAGTTTAGGAGACAAAGAGGTTTACTTTTTCCTCAGAAAACTCCTCTCCAGTAGTTTCATTCTATTTGATCAACATAAATTTATTACCATGTTCAAAAACTCCTGAAAGTACATAAATCTCATATTTTACCTGAACATAAGTGTTACAGAAAATGTACACCAAGCTTTCTTTAAAATTCCTCAGAATAAAGATTACTGCTGTATAGCTAATAGCAGTTTGCTGAGAATAAGAGCAATAACCCTCCAGATGCAGTAATTTTCACAAGGCAGTTTAGGTAGTGGCTTCTTCCTAAAAAGACAAGTATATGATTTGTGGATGGGTAACACTTGTGCTCCAATAACCCTACCTGTGATATTTCAGTAAAGATCCTCACTTTTTTTTTGTTCCAAGTAACATGGTGCATCCCTGGTACAAGAAAAATGCACTCCTGAAATGGGGTAGGGTCTTGTCCAAGACCCATAGTTTGTATAAATTACACCAGTAAACAAAATCTAGTGGCAATAATCTTGGATTTACATCGGCATAAGAAAAAACATTGTGGTTTCTTTAATAAGATATCATCTTGCAGAACCAAAGCAGCCAGCAGGCTCCAAATTTTGCAACATTTGCTTGCAGAACATGAGGGCAAACTGCTGCTCTGATCTGTAGTACAGCCTCCATGTTTTCTGAAGCAGGTATCAAAGGTGCATTGAAGAGTGAGTGAGAGCGCAGAACTACATTAAAACTCAACACATCCTTCACTGTCTAATATGAAATGTACCACCACCAAAATGACCGTTTTCCACCTTCTCCCAAAGAGACCAGTGCCTCCAGAATACCACAAAACCTCCTACCTACTAAAGAATGAGTTTAATGAACAGCAGCAAAGGGTAATGCTTTTTAAATTAAATGTGTAACAGTTGACCTGCCAATCAGCTTTAAATTATCCACAGCACCTGCACACAGACACATTGAAGGAAGAGGTCTGGTTTCCATCCAGAGGCAGGTGATGCCTGAAGATTACAAGACCACCACCTCTCTTAGCCAGGAGAAACGTGGAGTACGGGTGAACGTGTGGAAGACGAATAATCCAGGTGCTTATCCTGAACCTGGTTTGTTCTGCATAGAACTGCAAGGCAGAGTTGTGTCTGCAGTTTCCTTGTGAAACGCTGGCATAACTTACTTTTTAATTTTCTATTGCTACTTTAACTACTATTACACTTGTTGGAGCAGGTCCAGAGGAGGGTCACAAAGACGATCCAAGGGCTAGAGCACCTCTCCTATGAAGACAGGCTGAGAGAGTTGGGGTTGTTCAGCCTGGAGAAGAGGAGGCTCCAGGAAGACCTTACAGCAGCCTTCCAGTACCTGGAAGGAGCCTACAAGAAAGCTGGAGAGAGACTTATTATAAGGGCAGGTAGTGATAGGACAAGGGGTAATGGCTTTAAACTGAAAGAGGGTAGATTTAGATTAGATATAAGGACAGAATTCTTGACTATGAGAGGGTGGTGAGGCACTGGAAGAGGTTACTCAGAGGAGCTGTGGGTGCCCCATCCCTGGAAGATGTTCAAGCCCAGGTTGGATGGGGCTTTGAGCAACCTGGTCTAGTGGAAGGTGTCCCTGCCCATGGCAGGGGGGTTGGAACTAGATGACCTTTAAGGTCCCTTCCAACCCAAACCATTCCATGATTCTATGATTAAAGGAAAATATTTTAAGTGTTTAAGATTTATATAATGATATAAATGGTATTAGGCAAAATCTCTGTTCTTAGAGTGTTCAGGCACAGATGCACAGCTGTGAAAATTAGTGTAGCAGCTTTTCATAAGTGTCTCCCCAGATTTAATCAGAGTCAAAACATGATCCTTCTGATAATTACAGCTTCAGGAGTGTGCAGAACCGACCAGCCAGAGCAGCCCAAACTACAGCAATTCCTCTTTACTGCTCCTTCACAGCCCCTCCACAGCACTGCTATCTCTCAAAATTTCCCTTAAACAACCCATATATGATTCATGAGCTGTTCGAAAATAGTTTCTCACAATAACTATAGAATATAATTTTTTTAATAACAGATGAAATTGAAGACTTTCACTTAAAATGTAGCAAGATTTCATTTATTCTCTGTCACCTTCTTTTTACCAAAGCAGTGATTTAATGCCCCAGCTAAACTGGTGAGTACTGGCATGACCTGCATAGTATTTCTGCTTTGAGGTCCTACGCTCCTGTGCCTGCAGCCACTGTCTGAGGTGTTGATGTATGCAACGTTCACTGAACCTGTGGCTGTCAGCCCCAGTGCTTTCAGTGACGTTCTGTAGAGCAATGAGTTGTTTTCTGCATTGCTTTGCTGCTTGGATTATGGGTTTATTCCTTCAAGCTTGACTTATTCAGCAAAGGAAGAGGAAAGTTTTAAAACTATTACTTCAATAATTCAGGTTTCTCTATCTTTTTAACTTCACTACTGTATTGTTCTTCCTGAAATTTATTTTTAATCATAACATCCTTTTTGTGCTAATTGCCTGTGACCTAATCCTTTCTATTTGTAGTCTGTCTTGCTCACTCCCTATTGATCTACTTCCTCATATCTCCTTTACACAAACCTTCGTGAGGTTGTTCATATAAATTTTTTCCGGTTTTTTTTAGTGTTCCTCATCACTCGTATGCCATCTGTTCCATCCATACATTGGAGAGGAACATATTTCTCAGTTGCCTCAACGTGATCAGTTTTATTCAGCTCGCTCGCCACATGCATCGGTCTGGACTAATTTACTTAAGTGAAGTCACCCATACTCTCTCCACTTGCATTTCACCAGCAATGCATGTTTGTAGGCTTGGTTTTGCTAAAGCCGGCAGCTCTCCATTCAATCTGTATTTACCATAGCATAGGTGTCCTCTGACAAGAATAATGCTGCTACAGCCTCTCTGAAGATCATACAGTGTAATCATTTCTCCTTTTTTTTGTAATAGGAAGCCACAAGCAGTTAAATATTAATATGCTCTCCTGTTGGTTTAACTAGTTTATCAATCTGGAGCAAGCTTCAAGCCATCCAAGTTATTTCTTTGGGAGTGAAGGGACTCAATCACAGAATTACTAATGTAAGTTAGGAAGCCTTTTGTCTACAGTGTTAGGCTTGGGACAGATATGGTCTGTGAAAGCTGGGTGACAAATAGGAGATCTGATGCCACTCGAAAGGCGCTTCAGGAGGCACCAGATAACTTCACAAGCTACAGCTGACATTCATAAGTCTTATAAAGTTGCAGAAGCAACACATAGATTGGTAGCTCTCAGCTACCTCCTTTGAAAAGACTGTCATTTTGGTTTGCCAGAAGTTGGAGATGTATCAACGCTCTATATAGAAAGGCAGAGCATGGACCTGACATGCAATCACAGCACTACAGATCCAGAGGGAGGTGAGTAGTCCCTCATTGCTTCACAGGGTATGTGCCACTCCAGCGCATTGCAGCTCTAGGTACAGGCAGTCATCTACAACCCCTTCGTTCCTGAACCAGTGGAGAAGGGACATCATCTAGGCAACCTGCATCCAAACCAAGCAAGCTGAAAAGGGCCTCGTAAATGACCCCATCTACATCATCTGCTACTGCAGAACCAAGTAAAGCTGTCAGAATCACCTTACAGCTCAGCTACACAACTTTTAAAGTATTAAAGGATATAAAGCAGGAGGGTATTGATGATGGGAGATGTGCCTCCAATTAGCATGCTTAGGACTAGAATGGACTCCCTCAGAGAAGAGTTGACCTTCATTTCATACCCCTACAACAGCACCCATCTCCTCTTGAGCAGGTGGCTCTGCCCCAGGTCCATTACCATTGAGTTTTATTCTGATTTTCTGAACAAGTGAGCTGCATGCTTTCCTCTAGTGGCAGAAGAGAAATTCTAGCACCTTTTTCCACCAAATCCTCTGAACAACTTTTCTGAAATGTCTCGTTTCATTAAAGACTGAGGAACTCTGTGATGATTTTTTTTATTGTCTTACATAAAGTGTCATCAAAAAGCTACTTTGACCTACTGAAATAAAGTTTGAAGAAAAATATTGGAAGTAAATTAATTTCTGAATATTTTCCCCCTTAATTACCTGTTTTCTAACTATGAAACACTTGTTCCACTGAATATATTTCAGCTAGTGTTTGTTCTGATGATTGGTGCCAAACACCTCCGGAGGTAAATGTCTATCCAGTGATCACCCTACCACAGAGAGGGAATTTTGTTTGTTTTTTAATGAATCCAGGTGGACTTGTTGTGAAAAAAGCAGACACATACACACTGTAACACCATAACATAATACACATAAACACTAAATACAGTATTTAGCTGCACTGCATGGGTATCTCAGGATTATGTGTCACCTACAAACACAAACAGATTATTTACCCTGGAAAAAATGCAGATGAGTTAAAGTTCCAGCAAAAGCCATCCTCAGCTACCATCAATAGCAGACCTCATCAGGCAGCCAGCGTTGTGGAGACTTGACCACAACACAAACCCCCAGTTCTGAGTGGCCATTAAGGTACAGTTCCCCAGCTCTTAAAAAGCATACCAGGTGCAACAGTGACACAACACATTATAAATCTTTTTAAAAAGTTCCAGCAGCTCAAGAACTTCAGGCACATTGTATTTCCTCCAACGGAACAAAGAAAAGTACCACCTTCTATCTTAACATTCAAAATCTATTCCCACAGAGAAAACAACTTATTAGTAAACAACTAACATTTCCCACAGTGAAAACAATTTATTTCCCACTGAGAAAACAACTTATGAGCAGAAAGCACACTGGAAAGGCAATCTGGGTTCTGGGGAGCAGCTGCTCATCAATAACACTACTTTCAAAACATGCATTATAACGACCTCTATTAGAGCTCGCATAGTATGGTGTATTACATCAAATGCTTACATTACTGCAACTTTGCATCTTGGTAGTAGAAATGTATTAAATCTTCTAATACTCCATGTGAAAACCTGACACACCTGGAAGTCTTGGTTTAGAAACTGGGAAGTGAAGCTTAGCATGTTTATATCTCAAACAGCCTCCACAAGAAATAGACCCATTAAGGGCAAATTTCAATTTCCATATTTTTTTTTATTCCACCAAGATTGCCTGACTAATATAAAGGCAGTTCTCAAAACCCGATTAAAATTAAGGTTAGTAGCAAAGAAGTGTCCCAAGGTGTTCTATCAAAGGAAAAATAGAAAGCAGAAAAATAAAGGTAACTGTATTAACCATGAGTTCACCTTTAAAAAGTGTAAAAATATGACTGAGCAACATGAACCCCTATAAAGCAAATAAAGACATGAAAAAGGACCAAAGCAGGCTTGTTTTTAACTTAAATGTCTAGAAGTCAAGGTTAGAATCTCAAAACATTTCTGAAAATGTGCACTAGTAATTAGCTTTGTCTTTTTCTTGACAGGAGCTTTGCTCCCCCATGGCACGCAATCTGCACGCAGCATTTCCTAAGCCCCGGTTCTGAGAGGCTTGTGTTTATCCTCCATCAAGGCAATCCATGAGCGTTTGCATGTTTGTGCAGCGTGATCAGGGATGTTTACAGAACTATTCATCATTTCATTCTGTCTTGTCCAGAGTCACTGATTGTTCCTTGAAGCAGAACAGTTTCAAGAAAGGTCCACCACACACTTTTCAAACTAGCTAAATTAAACTTTGAATGCACTGGTACCTTTACTTAACATCACTCAAGATAGATTGGTCATGCTTCCTCATATACAGCATATTTTCCACACTCAGAGACAACTAGTCTTTTTTCTGTTACTTTTTTTTTTTCTTTGGGGAGGAAGGAAAGGGTCCTTCTTACATCCTTACTTTCTATATATAGTTATTGACTTCCTGATTTTCAACAACTGCAAAAGAGCTACCAAAGTTGGCTTCTTTTTGACTTTTTTCATAGTTTTATTTTTTAGCTTTCATAAATACATTAATCAACTTTCCCTAGAGTACATGTCCTAATGGTGAACAAGCTACAAATTAAGACCTCAGAATTTTACCCTGGACAAAACACTCCTGAATGGTGCCACCACAACACCAAAGCACTGGTATTCCTTGTTCAGGAAAAAGGGCAGCGTTCACACACATCTCGGGATGTGGATCGTATACAGTGAAGTTGAGGTTGTGGTAGAACTTAGTAGTAATAGTTAATAAAAATAAAAATAATAAAAATAAATAAAATCATTATTTCCAGGTGCCTGTGGATTATCATCTTCCAACCCTGAATTTCTGGATGATATTCTCCTAGACTAGCTAGAACAGGGATGACTGAGCCACACGAGACGTTTTCTCCCAAGGCTTGAGCAGACTCAGATGTTGCAGTCCTCACTATTTCCAGCCTCTTCAGCCCAGAATGTCATGGCCCTAAAGCCCACCTCTTCCAGTGCCGTGCAAATAGATAGCAAGCTTTGACTTAGCAATGAGGCAGGAAAAAATGGGAGCAAGAAGCCGGTCTCGTTCAGCACTGTGATTTATTTCAGGTTGGCAGCTCAGACAGCTACTGTGCTTTCCTCCAACCTGTTCGCTTGATGGATGGTGCCCCAGCACAAGTGGACAGAGAAGCTACAGAGGTGATGGCAGCCTGCCCTAAACTCATGTTTGGGTGATGAACCAGAAGGACCTGCACAGCCTTCAAGCACAGAGTGAGGAAGACTGACTACCGGATAGAAAGAAACCCAAGAAACAATCAGCTCTTCACATAGGCTTACTCACAGGAGTGAATCTACAGGAAACTTTTCATCACTTTAAAATTTAGGTTGGGTAAGAGCAGAATCAGGCCTTTTGTGATTTTATCTTTTTCCCATTGCATTCATATTCTTGAGGCTGAGCTTTGTTATATGGAATCTATTACTGAGTCCTCACGCAGACATCTCCCATTAGTGTCAGATGGAGTTACCATATGCCTGCTTACTGAGAGGAGAGCAGGCTCCCTTGTGGCAGGATGACTTTCAAAGAAAAGCCTCATAGAACTATCGAGCAAAAATTCTTGAAATTTTAAAACCCTTCAGGCAATGATAATAGTTTTGTAGGTCCTTCAGACAAGCATAAAGGGCCCCATTATATGAAATATTAGTATTTGATACCTGGCAGTAACTCAAAATATTCATGACATGAGAGGACACCTAAATTATATTTCAAACAAGAGCACGAGCAGGTGGCTGCTTTGCCAGAGTCCGCTATCCCTTGCCTTCCTTGGCAAAAAAAAAAAAAAAAAATGTTGTTTTTAAAAGTCATCTCAGGATCTCCATTTCCACCTGCACAGAGTAACTGTACTCTGAGAGCTTTTGTCACTGCAGCAGGACTGAGTCCTCCAGCTACAGGCACGCTCTCAGCCAGCGAGGTTCTCCGCTGGTTAAGTGGTTCACTTGACCCAGGCCAGCTTGCAGCAGCAGAAGAAATGAAAGAGAGCTCTGCTGTAAACCCAGGGCCAAAGGCCACCTTTCCAGCACTATTTTGGCCACAACTCACCCCCTCCTGGCAGATTACACATTGCACAGGGCAGGCCTGCCCTTCCCAGGGGTGGGAGAATGGCAGAAAGGCACCAAGAGGTCAGCAGAGGGATAAAGACTTTATTAAAGGGCCACAAGGTAAAATTCCCTTTTTCCATGATGTGAACACAGAGAGCAAGTAAATGCAGCACTCAATACCAATGGAGAGGTTGTGATAGCACATGATGGGTTTTTCTCTACTTCGTGAGACACTGGCCTGTTGTTATGAAATGTTTTCATGAAGAGAGTTACAGGTTTCAGTAATACATACAGCACTGAAACCTGGAGTGATGAGTCAAAATATATCAACATTAGAAACTAATTTTACTGCAATAAAAATCACACAAGGCATTTTATGGAAGTAGCACAAAGAACTTCACTTCTCCCTTCACCTGAGAAAAAGGAAATCATGTCCAAAACAATTCAACACAATCATCTAATGAACCTAGTAGCAGTATTTATTTATCCTTCATTTCCATTATGACAGTGTTTTCCCCTCTCTCCCCAGTACTACAATAGCTTTTTTTTTGCACTACAGCTCAAAAGCATCCATCTCTGTCCCAGCCGCAGTGGGTACTATTATTTTGGTCAGTGGCAATGTGCTTTGCTCTGTTTCATTAACCCAAAACTTTGCTCTCAGCAATCTGCTTAAATTTTAAGTGAGTAGGGGTTGAAATGGGAGGAGAAGGTACAGCAGCATCCCTCCCCAGGCCTTGCTGACTGTCCCAGGGCAGGTCTGACCTGCAGATAAAAGGATCAATAGTGAAATACTGTACAAACCTGTTCTTGACCTTTATTGAAGGCCTGCGAAAGACATGTACATGTGTGTTTATACAACTCTTGTATTATTACACCAGAGTCCACACACCCAATGTGTGCGCACACATGCACCCCAGGCGCAATCCCCCCTGCTCTAAGCACTGCACAGTGATGGTTGGATGCAACTTCTGCCTCGAGGAGATTGGAGCTTAGTCCTTGAAACAGAGACATCAAGTGTTCACAGACAGAAGGTGTGAAAAGACGGTGACATGGAAAAACTTTAAAATATGATACAAGCATATCTGAAAAGAAATATTGAGAACTCGGTGGCTGTTAGGTCTGACAAGCGCGTGCATCCTGGCAAGCAATTGTCTTCTCCCCAACTGTTCAAAAATGGTGACTACCCCCAAACCTAAGATAAAAAAGCAGAAGCTAAATGGAGCAGAGAATATGGCCAGAGTTCAAATTCACTTGTGGAAAGCCAGATGACAGGTTTTGCAGTCAGTAAGACACAAGGAGAAATGTGTTCTGATTTGTACATTACAATGCAAACAGATTGCAAACAAGTTCCTAATCTCGCTGCATTTCAGAATAAACCTTAGTTAATTAAAGTTGGCAGGACTTCTGAAAGAAATACAGCAGTTACCTTCAACAAGAATTTGCTGCAGTCACACATACAAAAAGCTTGTTTATTACTCTGTAAGTGTGTTTGTTGAGGCAGACCGTGAAAATTTTGGCCGGTGACACAAAGCACTGTGTGCTTGCTGAGATAGATGCACCGTGCAAACCCCTTATTGCACAGCACTAAAACAATTGCAGCTGAAGAACAGAGTCCTCTTTTTCTGCTCGTGGCATCATGGATATCTCGTACCAGGATCCTTGCCACTAGAACCCAGTTAGCCAGCTCTGACTGTGTACTTGCATACTAAGCATTAAAAAACTCACTACATATTGCTGTGCCTTGAATGAAAAATTGTTTATCGAAGTGTATCACTGGCACCGGATTCACATGTCTAGTGCTTTGGAGTAGAGAAGAGTGAATATTTCCCATTTTCTTGACAGTCAGCTTTAGTCAGAGGCAAAATTTCAGTCCGTGTATGCACATCTGATCTACAAGCTTATCCCAAAAGCAGTTAGTTACTAGCATTTAAATTACTTCTTTTTAGGAGGAACTCCCCTTTGTAATCTACATAGTTATATTACTACATTACAGATCACCTTACACATATTTGTACCTATCAACTGCAGGGTAATATCCTGCCCTCTTGTTTCTGCAGTAACTTCTCTCACCCAGATGCCTATTTTAGCCACTTTTAGCTAAAGACCTTTGCTCACCAAGGTCACAGTCAAGAAAATCCAAGCCCATCTTTCCTGCACCCATTCTCTTGTGGTGGGACTGAGGAACAGAGCAGCAAGTAGGTCCTCTGTATTTCCTAATTAAGCTGGTCCTTTATGCACACAAGACCAACAGTTCTTAAGCTACACATGAACATCACTGCAGGCCAGCACAAGGAGATGTAGGAGCTCTCCATGCTTAAGTAGACAGTTCCAATGAGTTCTTGATAGTCCATTTCATACCAGTCTGGGCAGATATAGACTATTTACCCTAAATTAGTGTCCCAGCGCAGAGCGAGCCATTTATTATGAGCTGATAAAAGAACAAACTTCAGAAAAACGCACACCTCAGTTTCCCTAAAACAGCATTATGAAGAGTTTCGCCTTCTGCCACAGGCAGAGAACATTACTATGTCCTCCTACTGGGTTCTTCTATTAGGAAGTTATGCAATAGAACTGATGACAGAGTCTTACTATTTTGCATTCAATTTTACAACAGTCCAGTTGAACTTTCTGCCCAGTTTCCTTATTCAGTAGGAAGAGAACTCATAGGCAATGTCTTCACATGAAGCCCTCTTAAGCTTCCTGGACATTTGGTTTAGGAGGTTTCCCACTAGTTGAATTCCACAGAGATGCCTTTCTGCTTTTAGACAAGGTGGAAAAGGAAGACTATCCAACATTGCCAGGGCGGAAAGGGTTTTGAGTATGCATGCTGCTATCAAGCTGAATTAAAAATCTTTTATTAACCTAGTGAACAATGAGAAGCTAGGTAAGATTCTGTACTTTGTTGTTAGTCTTTATATATGTTCTATGGTAAATGCTATTGAAGTACTTTACTTTTTTGTGTTAACCATTCACTATTGAAAGGACTAGACTTGGTTTTATGATCTCAGAGCTCAAATATGAAAGTAATTGACATTTCTTCTGATCAAAATAAATGAGTTATTTCTGTACTGAATTCCAAAGTTCTCATAACAATGCATCTCAGAAGACTCACCTTAATATAATCAGGTCTTTATAGGAATGGGATCAAATGCACCTTTGCACATTATAATATTCAAGTGATATAATCTTGCAATGACTACATTTTATTTTATGCCATACAACTTTTTAAAAAGTTATTGATACACTGTGGTTATTTGGACAAACCAGATTGCTCCCTTCAGTGTTACTCAGATATTGCAGGCAACTGTTTGTCCTTGGAAACAGTTTAAGGAATTGGGACGCTCTGTTCGAAGCAAGCACATGTTGACTAAACATGTCCTCCAGGCTGTCAAGAAGGCTGTATGCTGTGCTGGAGAGAGCAATAGGTGCCTTTGGTGTGAGCAGTACAAATGAGAGGTGGATTCTTTCACACGGAGAGGTTTTATGTTGTGCTCAGAGGGAGTGCGTCACAGAGACGGCAGTGCTCACCCCAAAAAAAGTTAAGTGTTTTGTATGGCTTAAGTTTTCAAACTCCACATCAGTCACAAGAGCTGGGATCATTCTCAAGTAGCAGGGATAAAACTAATGGCTTTACTGGAATAAATAGCTTTTTTGGAATAAGATGTGAAACTGAAGAAACCTTTAACAGATGTGCAGTCACAACTGCAAACTCATCAGGAATAAAAGGATCAGGCTGGTGCACAGAAGTGTTTCAACAAAACCAGCAGAAAATTAGTGATAGAATGATCAACCCTAACCTCACATAATAAAGATTTACCTAATATACTGGCCTCTTTGTTCAGCTTTCTGCAGTGCAAAAGCAAACATCACCTTACTGGCAGAAAGGGCATGGGCACCTCACCAGGAGCACAGCCCCAACAGCAGGACTACCTACACCACCAAGTTTTCCCCAGTATCTTCCATGCTCTCACAGAGGACTGCACGTTCTGAGTGTGTCAAAGAGGCACAGTGGGACTCTGCAACTCGCCAGCACATATCATCTGGCTGGAAAGGCAGATGGCTGACCCTGCTCGCCTTTGTGAGCACTAACTCAGTCTGGTCGATCATCTTAATTATTGCATTTTTCTGATTACATGAGCAAACTATGGCCCTGCAGAATAGGGAAGCACTAATGGCAGGAAGCCCTGTGCTTTTGACAAGGGAGCAATGGACACAGGAGCCCGCACTGCAGATCTGGAACCATCCACGTTAAGAAAGTGCTAAAGCACTTGGAGCTGACAGCAAGCAGGCAATGTGTTAAGAGCCAACACCAGACAGAAAACAAAGAGGAAGTCTTCAGAAATAAAAATAAGTTTATCTTTATGCAGTAGAAAGAAAGGGGACCAGTGAAGGGATATAAAATTGATGGGACTGTCAGTGCCAGAGACAACGGCAACGACCTCAGTAGCTTCAAAGAGGATTAGAAGTAAGTCTAATAGATAAAGGATGAGAGACTGAATGAAGTTGCAACAGTCAAGATAGCAGATAAGATGCTGACCATTTGTTTAGAATGGGCAGAATTTCAGAAATATTACTTAAGAAGAATTGACAAGCTTAGGACACAGCAGCAGAGAACAAAGGCTTCAAGATAACTAGAAGGAGATGGGCTAGAAAAGGACAGATAGTCACTGAACTGCAGTTACTACATAATCAATATTTCTTCTTGATGGTTATGAAACTACAGAGTGACTGCAAAAAACATGATATTTCCTCTGAAGTTTAGGATGTTCAAAGAGAAATATATCTTCCTGAGCTCCTTTGAAAATCCAAGACTAGGCACTGACATCCATTTATTCTAGTTAAGGTATGCAAATATATATGTATTCATGACCAAACGCAGAACCTTTCAATGCCTGCTTCTTCAAATTAATATATTAAAACAGTTCATATTGTATCTTGGCCTGTCATACACATGTGCTATCTCAAGAAGCTACACAAGAAAATGAAATTTGAAAATGTTTTTTTCATAATTCTGGAATAAATTGAAAGATAATGTAATAGCTTCAGTGTTGTTCCACTTGAAACTTAATTCCAGTGTAATTCAAATGCACAGCAGTGATTACCCATGCCATTTTGGGAGGGGGGAAGGAGATTTTAACTTCAGCAAAACCAAAACCAGCATCTATATTCATACCGAAAGCAGAGGAAGAAATATATCTCAATTAATAACTCTTGTGTTTCCAGACATCAGTCTCATAACAACAAAAAATTACATTGCTTGATTGTAAGTGTGCCTGTTCCAAACATACACAGAGGATAGACGCTCTCAACTGCTCAAGGCCACGTGGCTGCTGTTGCACCGCAGGCAACCAGCCGTATGTAGGCAGAACCATTTTCTGATGATACATCCATAATGGAGCTGAAGCAGTTTTGAAATAGGATTCTTCTATCAAACTCCTCAAGCGGAAGCCCAAGAGTATCTGGTTTTGGAACTGTGCACTGTATTTTGTATTTTTTAAACATTTTAATGCACAGAAAACCACCTCCCAACCAATGGGCTACCACACTCTGAACCACTTTTAACCTGAGACTTATAAGAACATTTGACTGTGAAGTGGGGTAGAAGAAGAGAAAAGCCTCCTGTGCTGTAAAACATTCCTCTGGGTGGCCCCAGAGTAAAGAACTGTGGGACTGCAGAAGAGGCTAAACTGAAGGGACCCGCAGAGATCACCTTGTCCCTTTTGCTGAAGGCACTGCCATAGATTACATCATCAGGGTCCATGTCCAGCCAAGTCTTGAACATTTCCAGCAAGGGACAGTCCTCCACTTCTGAGCAATTTATTCCAGCATTTAACTATTCTTTTTTTCTTCTTCCTTTCTTCCCTCCTGTTCTAGCCACAAAGAATTTTCTCTGAAGCAACTTGTACCTGATGCCTCTAATATTACCACGCTGCATCCTTACAAAGGGATACGTTCCATCTTTCCCACAACCACCTTTTAGGTACTAAAGGCTAGATTACCCGAGCCTTCTCTCCTCTAGGCTGAAAAAGCCCAACTCTTTAAACCTTTCTTCATGTGCTAAGTTGTCAAATCCTTTAATGATCTAGGTGGCCCTCCACTGGCCCTTCTCTAGTTTTTCCACTGTCTTGAACAGAGAGGGACCAAAACTGGACACCATATTTGAGGTAAGGCATAACATGTGCCAAGTAATGCATAATGATCCCATGGTTTGCCTTGGGATGCTGCGGCACCACACTTCCAGAGGCACTGAGGGGCCACAGGATGGGGCTGGCTCTCTGTGTTTGGTGATGCTGCTGCAGGCCATAGCAATATATTTCAGGCCATTTCATCTCTCTCGCTAGGTGAGTCTGAGCCATGCTCATTATTGACTGCTCAGGCATCAAAGGCACTGTTATTCTTGACTACATATAGTCTCTGAGAATTAAAGTTTTAACAAGCTATTGAAGGATCTTATCTTGGCTCAGGATTTTAAGAGCAGATACTCTAAAACAGTAATAGAGCAAACACCATCAGTAAATGTTAGCTCTCTCCCGGCTCGCAGTAGCTTTGCAAATCTGCCTCAGTTGTAATGTTGAGGGTAGAAAACCAAAATCCTTACAGAGGGGAAGTCTAAAACCCAAGCAACCGCAGTGCAAGAGCAAGATGATTACACTCAGTTTCTTCTACTGAACTACTCTTCACAAAGAGGGAGTGTTTTGTGTTTAGATCACTCATAGTGGCTCTGGAGATCCCCAAAAATCTTGTTTGAACACAGGTTGTTTTCTTGCACCCATGGTACCCTCCTAGTACCGTGCCAGATTGTCTCTGGCCACAACACAGAGGCACCATATGCACCGATATGCCAACAACTGTGCAAGAGCACACAGCCACTTACCTCAATCACGATTTTAAAGTGTATTTAGGAAGGACACTGTAAGCATTCCCCTGTGGAACCATTTGTGGTGTGTATCCATCTCCTCAGTCTTACACAACGGACTTCAGACATGAGAGTCCTGGGACCCAGGGTTTTGGATTTGTACACTTGCTTGTTCATGGTCTTTGGCGTGTGGGGGAAAGGCAGGATCTTTTTGATCTTATTTTTACTGCATTCTCACTCCCTTTCCTTTGCTTTCTTGAAAGTAGACAAGTTTTCTTAATGAAAACCTGAGCTGTGTCCCTCATGAAACCCACATTACTGTTGTAACACATTTGCTACCTAAATCACTACACCAATTCATGTATAGCTTTCTTTACAGATACACCAACTGATGCTACTGTCACGATATCAAATAGTATTTGTGTGATGTTATTTGAGCAAACACTTCTGTATCTTATAACATAGTTTTGTACTTCACCTTCCACCCCTGTAGACAATCCCAATGCAATCAGATTTCTGCCATTTGCTTGAATTCCGTTGCCATTGAGCGCAGGTCCCTTGAAATTGTGACATGTCCATGTTTTGGGCAGCAGCTTGGACAGGATCTCAGCACTATCTTATACCATTGAAAAAGGGAGCAAATAGATAAAATATCTGTATTTGTACTGGATTTAATCGTCAATTATATTTTACAGTTTGGGTACGCTATGTGATTAATATGCTGGTATCAGTGAAGTGACTGTCTAAGGACTTCTTGAAAACCCACCTAACCTGCAGGACAAGGCTTTTCAAGTAGTAAATTAATGTTTATTCAGTAGAATTTGCTTTGCTAGGGAAAAAATGCTCTGCCTCAGGACTGTATTTTAGCCAGCTGTTAATTTGCACCCAATCCAATTAATCTGAAAGCAGTTTAAACAATCCAGGAAAAAAATGTAAGTCATCAGCTATTAAGCATGGCCATATTCTTGATGTTGGGTTAAGAAAAAGAAGGAAACTATCTTTGTACTAGAATATGTTATTTGTCTCCCACACACAAAGACAAGCCAGGCAGGTGGTATACTGCAATCTGCACAGCAAAACCAAGCATCATTCACTGTCTCTTCATTGCTCTGCTCCATTTTGACCATCACATGAAGCTAAAGTTTTACCACATTCCACATGCCTCCCCCATCTATTTCAGCTGACACCATAAATCTTTACCCAGAGGTAGAGGGGAAGCTCAGAATACTTGGCAGAGAGTAGCCACAGAAGCTGGCAGCAGCTAAAACTGTGTGGAGTAACACAGAGGTGCAAGTGGAAGGGTGACCTGTGTCCACAGGTCACCCAGCAGGCAAGTAGCCTTATTCATTATTGACACATTTGACATGCTCCAGCTGTCCTTCCAGCCTGCTACCACCCCTTCTTCAGTAAGGATGATTATAAATTCTTTTATTTCTTAATGAAAACACCTCCCCCACAATAACAGTTTGATTTAACAATTCACAAGGAAAAAGTAAATGAAAGATGGGGTACTGTCCTGGATTTCACTGAGATAGAGTTAATTTTCTCCCTGGTAGCTGGTATAGTGCTGTGTTTGGATTTAGTTTGAGGATAATTTGATTACACAGATATTCCAGTTGTTACTAAGCAGTGCTTACACTAGTCAAGGACTTTACCAGCCTCCCATGCCCTGCCAGATGCACAAGAAGCCAGGAGGGGAAGGGGCAGAGCCAGGACAGCTAATCCAAACTGGCCAAAGGGATATTCCCATGATCAGTACATAAACTGGGAGAAATCGGCCATGGGGGCAGCAATCACTGCTCAGGACTGGCAGGGTGTCGGTAAGTGTGTGGTGAACAGTTGCATGATTTGTTTTTTCCCCCTTCTCTCTCTCATTTTCTTTTTCATTACAATATTATCATTGCTATTTTAATTATTAAACTGTTCTTATCTCAACCCACAAATTTTCTTGGTTTTGCCCTTCCAACTCTCCCCCCCCATCCCACTGGGAGCAGGGTGGGGAGCAAGCGGCTGTGTGGTGTTTAGCTGCCTGCCAGGTTAAACCACAACAGACCTTTTTGGCACCCAGCGTGGGGCTCGAAGGGTTCAAGGTAACAACAGATCTGCCCAGAGCATGTTAAAACAAATTTGTGATAAGCATTCATTATATTAATAGTAGTCACTGGTCACGATGTTGATTCATTTGCTCTCAGAGGTGTTGTGCCTGTTCTCAGAGCTGTGGGAAGTAACACCTTACTTGCCGTATGCACCCCTTGTGGTGCTGTTTATCACCTCTGGGAGCTGGATTACAGTTATCGCTTTGCTGTACTGTGCAACACTGGTTTATGGTATGATAAAATTATGGGTCATGAGACTGAACTCAGCACTGCCATCATTCCTATATTTTGGGAGCCATCTCTTGGAAAGCTAATCAATGGGGGAGATGGGAAGCTACACTTTCCTTGGCTCCTTCACCTTCCCTTTCTCCTTCAGGCTGGTTACAACAGCTCTTAAGAATTTTGAATATCCTTGGGATGTTCAAACCAGCATGCTACTATTGTTATGTTTCCTGAACATGGTTCAAGCCTTGTTTAGGGTTAAACAACTATTTCAGAATACCAGAGATCAACCCCAGCGACAAGCACTATGGCCACTCCACACCCAGTGACAGGCACTGCGGGCCCAATGTGGGGTCCAAACTGTCCCAAACTGGAAAAGAGCTCCCAAAAATTCTCCTATAACGAATGCAGAAAACTCCCCTTATTGACTCAATAGCTGGGGAGGGTACAGTGCAGATCAGAAACTACCTATAAGACACTCAAACTCTGTGACAGTCACACTGACCTTGTTTTTCCCTATTTTTAAGTTATCTTCCTTACACAACTCTCCTGCTCCATCTGAAGTCCTTTTCCACTGGCCAGCAGCATGGACTACTTCCCAGTTCCATTCCTGGAGATAGCAAAAAATCTCTGACTGAAACAGAAGCGGTCACATTTTCGAGTCAGTCACGCATCTCAGCCAGCCAGCCTTTGCAGAAAGGCCTTTTTTTTTTTTTCATTAAGTCCCCAGGAATTTAGCTAAATTATGTTGGCATGACTACATGCAGTAATTACAAGAAAACAGAAATGCAAGACCAAGAAGGCAAGGCCTTTATAGACTAATCACTAGGATGAAACACCTTGAGTTAAATAATTTTTCCCAAATAACTCAGCAAAGGCATGTGGCCAAAACCAGTTTCAAAATAAATGAATAAATAATTACACCTGGAATTGTTTCTACTACCTCTTAAGATTCAGTATTGTACCCATTTGGTACCATGCGGCACTGAGAACAGAAGCTGGGCTACGTCACCTCTCAGGACATTTATACCCTGTAAATTTTGTATTTTTAAAAAAATATAACACGATTATTCAATCAATAAAAAAACACTTAAATTCATTTGAACTTTTTATTTCGAGTCAAGCAAATACAAGCCCTCATTCCACATCCTCTATTTGATCCAGGTGAAATCTAAACTCAAAGCTTCCCTAGATGTTAGGGGTTGGCTCAGGAGCACACTAGGAGGCTAGCAGAGCTCCAGAAAAGCCCTTCGAAAGGTGCTGAAGCCACGCTAGCCTCAGGCTCTACAATCACTTTTGGTGGCTTATTTGTTTCTACCACCTGCAGTGTTCAGGTACAGTTGCAGGGCTCAGCCCCTGGGAGAGCTGCATGTGCTCCTTCACAGCAAGCTTCCAGACAGATAGGAAAGTAAATATGTATGATCTTAGCTTTGTGACAGATGTCAAAAATCCCTAAATATATTACAGGGAAGAGGATTTTATTACCACAGCAGCAGGAGACAACTTGTGTGATGAACAGATCTCCCATGTCCATGATCTTCCCCCTCTTCCTTCATCAGATTAGTGATGGGAGAGGCGACATGCAGCACTGACTGGGTACACAGTGGGACCACTACAGTAATTACTTAAGCACAAAACCTGTATGTAACACTGGTGTTAAAGCAGGTACTGACAAATAGGAAAATATTCAAGTGCTAAGGATCCCTTGCTCAGCAGCAGCGCAAAGGAGATGCGAGCTGTGAGCGGGCTGTCACTACATCTGCATCAGCGCGTGTCAGAGCGGAAGAGTGGCTTACGCTTTGCTCCAGGCTGATCCAGAGCACATCCCACAGCACACGCTGCCCGGTGAGTTACTCAGGGACAAAGGATGCCAAAAAACCCCTAAACTCTTTATATATATGTACTTAAAATACATTAAAGTGTATTTTATAGATATGTATATATATAAAAATATAGAATTTGGGGTTTCAGGAGGCTTCAATGCTGAGTGATGGCCTCACAGTCATTTAAGGTAACTCTGAAGGAGCTAACTTGGGTACCAGAGCCAGCACAGACGTCAACCCCAAAGTAAACAACAAATTCTCCTCCTCACTAGAGCTAAATAGCCCAAACCAAATTTTATGTTAATATGATTATACTGTCACCCAAACCAGCTTGGATTGTCAAAACTATGTATTTCCAGCAGATATTTTTTATGGTTTTCAGAAATATTTAGGCAAAAGGGAAGAAAGCAAAAAAAAAATATAGTTATGCCTGGAACTAATATAATGATCATTTTTATAATTAGTCGGGTAAAACCCTGTCTGCAAGGTCTTCAAATACACTGAATTTTAAAGGTAATGTTGGTGTTTCAGAAAGCGTTTACACAGACTTTATTGAAAAGGATTTTAACTCTTAATTTAGAACTTTCTCTTTTCTTACGAAAAATGCCAACATTGCTTTTTTTTAAGTCACACCTTCTAAAAGTAATTATCATAAAGACTAACAGATACCAAGGAAATATAGACTCCTGTCTTTTATCAATACAAATGTGCTAGATTTTCACAGGACTCATCTGTGATAAATTGCTGCTGAAAGAAAAACCGGTCACCTGTGCCACCAGGCTACCCCCCATCCTCCAGCAAGGGCAGGGCTGCAGGCAGAGGGGCCAGGAGACATTGTCCCACCAAGGAGGTGACAGTCAGGCAGCAGTGGATGGAGACTGGAGATGCCCTGCCACCCGAGTTGGTCAGTATGGTGTCTGCCTGGATCTACAGCACCCAAGCCACCTGTCACCAAAGCATCACTTTTTTTGAGCTGCTCTCAGGACTTACAGCTCAGGGGAGACAGATGAGCCCCAACCACCAGAGTTCTGCTTAGCTTTTTAACAATACACCCAAAAAAAGATAAATGCCTCAAATTTACTCATACATTCACCGCAGTTTACATCATACTATTGCCAGGATAAATGAGGCTATACCTATTTATAGGCTTCCCATAGCATTTGCTGGTTTTTAAGACTTAAGTTTTCTGCACAAAGGAAGCAACATCACTTCTTTAAATGCCTGTTGCCTCTGCTAATCAATCATCGTTTCACTGCATCAGGACTTACAGCCTGAGCAAGGGAAATGTAAGGAAATAACACCAGGCAGTATTTTTCAGACCAGGTCGGGAAGTTACAGCTGTGCAGCAGCTGGGCTCCAGAGGAATCCACTGCACCCTTGTTTCCACAGCATCACCCGGAGCATCAGGATGTAAGAAGACCCTAATTATGAGAGTAAATTCATAGGAGTGGTCATCTAAAGTTCAGGTGGTTTCTGTACTAGGTGAGCCAGCAGAGAAAACACAAACACTGTACGGCAGCAGCAAAGGCACACACGGCTGGCAGAAGGCTATGCATACTTGCATGACAAATAATCTCATTAAAGAAACAAATTACATATTGCCAACAGAATACCATCCGCCTCAGACTGCTTTGGTGCCGTGGGTTTTTAGATCAACCCACTTAATATGTCAAGAGTATTTGAGCTTGAATAATTGGCCCAAAAATAATCCTTTTGTTTCTAGATTGATAGAATCACTTGTACTGCATCCAAAAAGTGCCAGAAGATTAAGTTGGTAATGAGATTGTACCTTTCCCTATTCTCGTTAGTTTGTCAGGGCAAATAATTGATGTGCCATTTTCTATTCTTGCCATGAGACTCAATTTGCAATTTTGCTTCTAAAGAAGCTGGTTTTTGGGGTGCGGTTTTTTTGTTTGGTTGATTGGTTTGGGGGTTTTTTGGAGCAGAGGAGGCTCATTTTGAGGTTTTTTTGAGATGCATGAAGAAAAACACCATAACTGCACACAGGATTTGCAGGATACATGGCAATACCAATCTCTCCACATGCTCACCATCCCCTTTTTTACGTTATTCCATACTCTTTCCTACACAAGTACAAACATGATTCCTATGATGTGCTGTAGGATTTGCAAAGATTCTTCCACAGATACAATGCTCAAATCACTCTCATAAATCATAGAATCACAGAACGTCCTGAGTTAGAAGGGACCCACAAGGACCATCGAGTCCCGCTCCTGTCCCTGCACAGGACAGCCCCAGATTCATACCATGCCTCTGAGGACGTTGTCCAAGTGCTTCTGGAACATCGCCAGGCTGGTGCCGTGATGCCTCCCTGGGGAGGCTGTTCCAGGGCTCCACCACCCTCTGGGTGAAACGCCTTTCCCCAATATCTAGCCTACACCTCCCCGGGCACATCTTCCTGCCATTCCATGTTCACATTTACACAGTGCAAGCCATAGATCAGCACTTCACCTGCTCTTTATACCACTTATGGTCCATGTGTAAATGGATTCCTGTGCTGAGTGCACTGCAGCTAACCAAGATACTGAACCTCCCAGCCAGCTGAGTCAAGAACTTGATCCATTAGGAACTCTTTTCTCCACCTCAAAAGATAAGATTTATTACACCAGCCTCTTGCACCATGACGTCATGACACTTATCTTATACAGAGTATACAGGGAGGAACTGACATGTTTTGCCATTGTGGGTTCTTCCTTCCCCCCCCCATACTGTGCTAAAAATATACAGTTCCATCAGTTCACACAGTGTGCAACAGAATTAATGATATGGAGAACCTGGCTTAATGGTAGAAAAACAGTTATGATAAAAATTCTGGTTTTTACAACCTCTTTTGGAAGATTTGTTAAGTTCTCATAGCCAGCAAAGAACAAGGGGGTTTAATCAAATACAAAGGGTCCAGCATACAGTCCCGGGTCCATTTACAGTCTCACCATCCTCAAACACACCCAACCACCCTAAGTTCTTACCAACTACAACATATCAGGGTATCATATAGTGAATGGATACCTTGACACGACATTAATTTACATATACCACTATACAATACAATTATGCACAAAACTACATCAATTCCACTTTGTCAGCACTCACACAAGCTATACGTGCCGTTATGCACTGTAACATACAGTTGGCTTGCTTACGATATACTTTCATACTGCAATAACAACTGAAATAAGGTGAAGCTCTTCAGACTTTCCCCCACTCTGCTTTGGGTCATCCTGCTAAAAGGTTAGGTAACAAGTTACTTTTCTGTAGTTAATACTAAATAAGTGTCCCCCATCACAGTCTGCTCCTTTCTTTGCCTTTACAGTGATGCTTATCCCTCTCCCAGTTGTATTTTTAATTTCTCTGTTCCATTAGGTACATACTTAACCCTCGCAATAGATAGAAACTACCACTCTAACTCTGTGTTCCTGCGTACCCTGCCAGTTTACAAGTGACTTCACAAATTCCCAGACCAGTGAATTGGCCTAAACAAAAATAATATTAAAGAGACCTAGCATCCAATAACGAAAAATGTCATAATGGAATTGAAAAGGGGAACAGGGGAGGGTTGGTTGTTTTCTGGGAGTTATAATTCCTTTATCTGAGGGTTTTAATGGCTGATTTTCACCTGAAGTAATGCATACAGAACAGGTATTTCTGTACATTTTTTTCACTGGAAAGTCCTTCCTGCCTCCAGCTCACCCTCCAGATTGCACGCTTGCTTGAATTCATACATCTATCCTGCATTTCCTTGGAACAAGTGATAAGTAGACCCATCTGTAAGTATCTGTGCTGTGTTTTTCCATTCCAGCTGAGAGCTGGCTGAAGGTCAGAGCATAAATTACATTTACTACAACACATTTTGATGGGCTGAATCAATACCCATGATCAAGTACCCTGTGCAGGCTCCCAACAAGGACAGATCTCTACTCCTGTCATGAATTCTTTCCGTTCTTTAAATCATAGCTATCTCCATTATTCTACTGTCAAAATAACCCTGTTTTCTGACAACACAGAAAAAACACATTCTGCAGGAGATGACATTCCTCTCTGAACACAGTTTAATAAATTCCATCAGGTTTTTTCCACAAAGGTAACAGCAAATAAAAGGATAGAAATCTATAGAAGAGTTAAAGTATCAATAAAGTGTCATAGGTCTGCTAGAGAATTAGAAGAGACTTAATTTTCCCACATTGCTGTTTCTTTGTTAACGTGCGCTACTACATGCACAAAGACTTCTTGGGGTGGAGTCTCAACACTACTCACACTGCTCTGGATACATAAGAGGTTAAAACAATATGCAATGTTACCCCAAGCATCCATGTACCTGTAGGATACACTGTTTAAAATAATCAGACCTAAATACAGTTAATTTTCCAATGCAGAACACAGTTTTAGGATTTCATGGTTATGGGAGGTATACTTCAACCTCTCCACCATCCGTTTAGAGTGGTGTTTTAGCTGTTCACTTTACAGGTCATTCTTGGGGGGAAAATCACTCAGTGTCAAAAGTTTGAAATCACACCCATGGACTGCAGTTTCCATTTACCATTGGCTGTGAGAGAAATGTTCCAGGGACTGGCAGGAGACTGTTTAAAATTACTCAAAACCAGTTCATTAGAAACAAAACACCATTTATTCACACATACAATAAAAGCTCAAAACCACCCACAGGAAAAACATTACTACCCCACAGAAACAAATAAACAACCAACCACAAAAAAAACCAAACCACCCATCGCCATCAACAAGGAATACTTTCAAGAATACATAGAATAACTAAACATCTTTGAAAATTTTGGCCATGTTCTGTTCAGTCAAACTACCACTGGAGTAAGAAAAGTGATTCCCTCTTGCAGTAATGCCTTAAATTTGCCTCTTGTTTCTCTCCTAACAGCCTCTCCATTCAATTAGGCACAGGATCCCAAGTGTACAGAATATTTCTGAAGAACAAGCACTTAATAAGGTATTTAAGCACACATGTATAGTCCTGGACCGCATTTAAGTGTTCTCCTGAAAGCGTACATCATTTCAAGATTGCTTCCAGCAGCTATGAATAATTAAACCAAAGTTGGACATGTGATTCAAGATTATGATTAAAGATCTGGCACTTATTTTATCAACAGTAACTGGCTTACAGCTACCTGCACATACACACTTGTCCCGCTAAGGCTTTCTTGTGATCCCAGCCAGCCCAGGGACCTGTGGATACACAGTATATACAGACTAGTGTGTAACTTATAGCACCACAGCCTTTTCTGGCAAGGTATCAAATTGTCCAGAGAGGTCAAAAAGGGGATTTTAGGTCACAACCACCGCTAACACAGGCTCAAAATGTTTAACACATTGGGAAGCAGCAGGGGGAATGTAGAGATAGATATCTCAGACCATACTTCACATATTGGCCTGGGATATGAAAAGGCCACAGGCATCACTGAAATACAGGTCAAGGACACAAACACTCTCTCTTCAAGCCACTGAAGTACATTGACTAGATGCTTAGGAATCAGTCTTGAGGACACATCTTCTAACACTAGAACGTGCAGAGGCTGAAAGTTTAGGAGTAAAGCAAGAAAATTAAGTAATTCAGAGAGTTTACCTATATATTAATAATTTTCAGTTTTATTACACATTCAAAGAAAGTCAGAAAAATAACACCAAAGCAGCTTGAAACTAGAGTTCAGGGGAGGCTGATTTGTGACTAAGCTGCTGTTCAAAAAAACGCACTATTTTCAACCAATAAAATCCAGGTATCACCAAAGATGTGAAAGGTCATTCCTTCAAGAACTGTACGGTGGTATGGATTATTTCAGAGACAGACACTAAAAATGACTCTGTTGATTTTCACAATAACACATCCTTCTCTCACACAGCCCTGTTCCACTGAGCAGGGGAAATTTGGCAAGGCAGAATACAGCAAGGTAAGAAAGGAAGAAAAGAGGAAGCACTTAAACCTTAGCCTTTATTCTTTGCTTAAAAATAATAATAAAAATGACATAGATCTCTATTCCCCTAGAGAAGTTCAGCAGGTCTAAGTAGGGAGATGAACTAGGTTAAACAACATGGTTCCCATAGAAGAACAAAAATTATCTTAGGACCATCTTCTGTTGTTTTCCCTAATTTGAGACCAGGCAGAGCTTCAAGAATAAGGAAATGGGTTTACTTGGCATCATTTCCTCCTAACAGGGTAGTCACCACATAGCTTAGAGAGGGCATCTCAGAAAGGACTCATTTCCCCACCCCATGTAAGAAACACCTCCCACAGGGCTAAGCGTCCCTCCAGCAACCAACCGAATAGACTTCGGTCACTGCAGAGATTTAAGAGTCAGGAAAAGCTCTCTGGAAGTTGGTTTTATTTACCTTTTAGAGGTACAGCTTCATGGGACAGCCTTTCTGTGCCACATGCCAAAGGTGAGGCTGCAGCATCCCTTGCCACTGTATTTGTCCGGAGTTGTTCAAGCAGAGCTACACAGTTTGCTAAGTTTTGGTTGCCTTGAGTTTGCATTACATAGCTACATTTTACCCTGGATAAACATCTAATCTCCGAGGATAGATCAGCATGGCAACAAACACAACATGTTTCATTCTAAGATGTTTAGTGTTTTTCATCAGAGCAAGCTGAGGATTTCATACTCAATAGGCTGGCATTAGCAAAACAAATCCTGCCTTTTTATCAATAATATATAAATAATGAAAAATACAGTGTTATTTTGCAATTGTTTAGCATTGCATTGATCCCATGCAGGAAAGAAACTACAAGCAGACTGCTGAACAGGGTAGCTTCACTGGACCCCACCAAAAATAAGCACAACCCACCCTGTACCTTCAGCATCACTGCGGTACATCTGAGCAGAAGGAGCAAACCCCATCACTTAAAAATGTTCTCCCAACCCCTTCTCAGATTAAAATTAAGTTCTTCTCCACTGAATGACTACAACACTTCAGACTCCTTAGTGATGTATTAACTTTGATGCATTAATTCGTGAAGTTCACAGTATCTCATAGATCTCGATAAGAGTTGCCCACTGATAAGTGCTGTACAGTGCTTTGTTTTACAGCAGCTTTTTATTAAAAAAAAGCAACGTCAAACTTGTATAGCTTGTGGAGCATAAATTACTGTCGCCCTAGGGCTGCAGTAACCTTGCACACTTTTCTCACTGAACACATTTCAAAGATAGGGTTGGGTTTTTTTGCCTTAAGAAATAATCCATATTTTATACCCCCACAATGAGGAAAGTCCCAAGGTTTTCCCCAAGGGAAAGACCCACACTCTCAGGTGTTTAGCCATATCAAAGAAAGGTCCACTGGTGCAGGAAGGCCAAAGCACTTAATTCACAACTTGTATTATGAAACAAAAGCAGTTTCTAAAAATCCTCCCCAAGTACAATACCTGCATGTCAGAGAAGTGAAAAAACAGGCTTAAAAATAAGGAATTGGCTGCAAGATCTTGCAATTAACCCAATGAGGAGCCAATTGTAGATCTCAACACTGCGTTTGGATTAGTACAATTTAGTTCTAGAAATCTGGTGGCTCTGCAGCCAGGCAGATGCACTGTGGGAAGACTTGGGTTAGTGGAGAGGAAAAAAGTCAGAATGAACCATGTCAACCCAAGAACTGAAACTGTGTGAGGAAAGTCTGGCCCAAACCTGTCTAATAAGGACCTGTTTTATTCCACTTGCCTGGAGATGTATGTGCATCTTTCAAAGATTAATTGGAGTTAAATAGTTAAATTCCCTGTGGTGATCGAGTATGCCAAGCTATGTGCATAGTCAAACTGTCCTGTCATAAAAAGCTGTCCATATTTTCACTTGAATTATGATAGCTGTGAAGACTTGAGTTATTCTGTAAAACATCTCTTCACGGTTTGCCACTCCTTTCAGCAAGGACACATACATATGCAATTTCTTAAGAGATTTTTGTAGCTGTTGAAAAAATTGTGTAGGCTGAAGCAGGTATTTTTTTAAGTGTTTCACAGTTAAGATGAACTTTTCTCCTAGTGTACAAATATCCCATTTATCCTCAACCGGAATGATTATGCTTGACCACAATTATAATACCTGAACTTCCAGCCATACAGCAGAGATGGGCTCATCCTGTAACTAAAGAGGAGCACATCCATCTTCCAGGACATTTGTCTCCAGCATGGCAGTAGCAAGGGGTAGCTCCTGCCCCACGTGGCAGTCTGCTGGACATGGTTACCTTATGCTGTGCACGGGGCAATATTTGTTGAAGAAAGTGAGTCTAGAGTATCTGTAAAGTCCTACTGATTTTGACATCCAGGGGAAAGAGCCACGTTCGTGAGAATCTGATGTCTGAGACTTAAAAACAAACCCACCCACTGGTAGGTAGTGTTAGAGAGAGATGAATGACCTGTTCCAGTCTCTAAGCAGCACGTATATTCCAAGTCACTGCTAACAAAGTTCAATACGGACCCCTAATGAACCACAAAGCCAGCATACTTTGCTTTAATCAATACTGGCATTGAATTAAGGAATTACCAGGTACAGATACGAAGTTGATCACTGTAGCATCTGCCTGGGGTATATACTGTTTTGTCTCAGTACCCAGAGTCCTCATGTAATACCTTTAGAAAGAAAAATTAACTGAAAGGTATTTGACTTAAAAATAAGAATAGCTTTTAATAAAAGATGTAGACATGAACACATACTGTTACACTTTTAACAGGACAAACACACACTGTGCAGCTCACTCTATCTTTCTCCACTTAAAGCCTGAAATAGAACATATTGTGCCCAAGTTAGAGAGCTTAAGGGATGATTTGGACTGTAAGGAAAATAAATGCTGGCATTCAAAGATACACAATCAAGCTGTAAAATCCTGCAGTTTAAAATTTAAGGATTTATTATTTGGACAGGCTGTGGGCACAGGACTATTTGAACCATCCCGCATGTCCCATGAGCATGCCCTGCACAGCTCCCACCAACACGTGCTTCAGCAGCTCTGCTCCATGCCATGGACCCAGGGAATACTCTGAAGAGCTGGGGAAGCAACAGCCACAAAGGCTGAACCTCCACCTGCCCCAGCTGCCAAACCATTTATTCACCCCACAAGCCACCACACACACCGAGGGACTGGGAAGGCATCCGTGCAAATAACAGCATCCACCACTCTGCATTTTTACACTGAGAACAATTATTCCAGAATCAACTAAATTATTAGTTACAAGATATAGTGGCCTACCCTAATTATATAGGATTAGGGAACCGCAAAATTTGAACCTACACCAAAAAGCCTGCAGGGCTCCATTTCTGACACTTGCTGCCACCTATCTTCACCTTTTCTTACCTTAATTCTCTTATCTATAAAACAGGGGTAAAAAAACATATCATTGCCTTGAGGTCCCTATACATGAGCTGCTGTATCAGAGCTGGGTATTATATCGAGAGTTGTTAAATAAAACGTAACAGGGCCTAACCCATTTCTTAAGGAAGATTTCAGCTCACCTAGGATTTAAAACAAGTAATCCCAGATAAACCTCATCTTTTCTCTATTTCTGTAACATGATGTTTTTCACCCTGTTTTCCACTGTGAAGGCTCTCAAGTAAATTCCACCCTTCCCCTCTTTTTTCCTAAAGTATGGTGTCAGTTGTCTTTCAGCATTCAGAAACCCGTCTGATCTCCTGGGCTTTATGTACCAGAATTTGGAGCGATAAACGCTCCTGCCTCACCCCCAGGAATTTCAGCTGTTTGTCTGGGGTTTACAGGGATGAGTGACTGAAATACAGTTTTCTTTCCAGTTTGCATTATATACTTGTATAAAATGATTCTAATATAAAAGTGGCATTGGTAGCGGCAATACTTCTCAATAAAAAAACTGCTCATAGGAATTATATACTAGATGATACAGCTTCAAATAAGGACGTAAATTATGTTACATTACTTCATGTGATTCCTCAGGGAATGTTTAAGTTTAGAGCAAAGCACAGTATAAGTTTTTGCTATGAAAAATAACGTCATTAATTGCAATCTACAGCATATTTGTTCAAATAAATGAACTTCACTGTAAACCACCTTAGTGTAAATATACCGCAGCCCATCCACTCACACCTGTCCAGTGTGGGATTACTGAAAGCACATATTGCTCCTATTAGAAAGGTTATGAAGAAGCAGATGCCAGACTTAGGTTTTGGACGATATACATAGCAAATGCTTTTGGTAAGATTACAGTGACTTTCTTCCACTCCCAGCAGGGCTCTTTCAGCCTCATTCTATTACCACATACCTTTCACATTCCTTGATTTTAAGCAGGTGGTGATTTAGATCAGGTAAAGATATTTGAGCAGGCTTTCACCTGCTTTTCTTAATGCAGACCCAACTGACCACTCATCCAAGTAAAACCAACTTCACTTTCTGCCGCCTTCCCTACCCACTCTCCCACCCCATGCCATTTACTTCAATGGCCATTGGATGAAGGTCTGTTCTTCAGCTGGAGATTGTAAAATAATACACAGTATTAACACTCACTTCTCGTAGAGACAGGACTACTGTAAATATCAAAGTAATCACCACCTATGCAGTTTAGCTTCATATCTCAAACATCCCAGATAATATGTCTGCTCAGTTAATTTCTAGGTTTCATACACACATTAAATCTTTGCATTTGTTTTCCTCCATCATGTTAGTCTCTAAGTTAAAATAACAACTTATTTTTCCGTTTATTCTTCCTTTTGAAATATATGCATAATTTACATGAAGAGTGTTTCTTTCTACGTTACCTACCTAAAACAAAACCCTTGCCTGATCTACCACCTACATCCCATTTAGACTTATTTATTTATACCAGAACTTGGTCTACTGAAATATTTTACAGTTGCAGTGATCCCACATTATGGAGAAAACTATTCAGGCTTTAAGAACAAGCTACGATAAGTACTTAAGGGATGAGCCTCCTGACCTCATAATATGCATCCTTATGAAAGATACTTGAAAATTAATACCTCCTGGATTTTTACTACCAGAACTGCCATTTATGCTCTGTACAAGACC
This sequence comes from Phalacrocorax aristotelis, assembly GCF_949628215.1. Lineage (NCBI taxonomy): Eukaryota > Metazoa > Chordata > Aves > Suliformes > Phalacrocoracidae > Phalacrocorax > Phalacrocorax aristotelis. The sequence goes on from NC_134282.1 coordinate 7,132,648, forward strand.
TACTACCACTATGCAGATATGTACCGCAACATACATTAAATAAGATATAATCTTATGCTCAGAATAAAGTATCCAAGTCCTTGCTGAAACCAACACGCAGTGCTTTCCCCACATATTTCACCACAGTCTAGAACAGATAGGTATGGAAAAAAACATCAATTCTTGTTTTTCAGAAATTTTGCAGATCGAAAGCCAACGTATGTACTGTGTCTTGTGATGGATGCACACAGAGGGTCCCTTTCTCTTGGAATGCACGTGTCGTGGAGAAAGACATGGAATAGGACAGTCATTTAATTAAACTGTCTTTACTCTTGTTTTTATGTTTAATGACTAAAAACAGCATGCATCACTGCAGCAGCCATATTTATAGTGACATGCACTGCTTCTAATGAATATATTGGAATGAAGGTTTCTGTGTTTCCCAAAGCTCTGCTGAACAAACTTTAATTAATATTGTTTTTCATTATTTCCTTCTTCCCCTCCCCCCCATGTCTCCCAGGCTTATGGACCTGAAAGTAAGAGAGTACAGTACTGATTTGAGTGTGTGTTATGAGCAGAATGCCAAACAAAAATAAATGGTTAGCACACCAGCCAGACTCAACACTCTCATCAATGACCAGTTATAAAACTGGTGATTAAACAAACATGCCTGACTTCACTTGAGAGGTTTCATAACCAGAGGAAGCAATAGCTTGATAACCATATTAGATGTTAACATTTAAAAATCAACTGTGTAAGAGTTGAGTAATAAAGTGATTGATTGCAGCTGAGATTTTCCAGTACACCATTGAACAGGCCTTTTGAATTGCCAGGAATATAATGAAGTCTCTCCTTCATTTTAGGAATACTCTCCTGGCTGCTACAGGTCAGCAGTCCTGGTACAGGAGTAGCAGCAAGAGGAGGGAGGAGTTGCCGTGCCAACACACGTGCTTTTTTTAAAAAATATATAAAAACAAACTTACTGGATAAGAATGGAACTTGACCCTTGTTTAAAATTAAGCATTTAATTAAAAAGGGAAGATTTCCTTAGTGATCAAGGGATGTATCTTCTTGGGTAGAGACCCAGCAGAAGAGGTCACTTCTAGAGTGACAGCATTTCAGTGCACGCACATGTAGATGTTCAGTGACAGAAGAACCAGAACAAAATTAAAACAAAGAGAACAACCTCTATTTCAACACTTTTTAAATCTAGTTCACTGCAATACCTGCTCTAAAGTAGCTTCCAAGATTATAAAATTAGAGGTGAAACAGGGAAAGAAGCACAAGTCCTAATTCTTTCTAGGATAAGCCGACCTCAGGTGGACAGACCACATGCATACAATGGATTACCTTGCTATTTTGTCTGATGATGTAATATTATTACAAAACTCCAATGATAAATTCACAGTTAATGGGTTTGAACATATGTATTATTTTAATATTTTCTTTAAAAACACCCCCAGTCAAAACCTATAACCTTAATAGGAACCTGACTGCTGGGGCAGAAAGAGTTAGGGCATGGATTCCTCCTGCAGAAACTGTTTATTCTCCTGCAAGTGCAAAGTAGTTTGAAGGTATTCATTCAGCACTCTTAAGAGTTTGCTGCTATTTTCTTGTCACTTTGCACTTCTACAAAAGCTATATTCCCCTATTTTCTACGGAATTTTGATTAACTAGCTATCTTAATAGAAGTCATTGTTCAGGGGAGCATCACGTTTATACAAATAGGTTTGTTTTTAGTTCTTTATATTGGAAACTGGATTTTGTTGCATTTAAGTTAATCTGGGGCTTTGCTTGTTCCTTTATTAACTACAGAACTGGGGTTTTCTTCAAAGGGTGCTAAAACTATCGAAGCCTGTATGAAGTCCCACTGATATGCAGCCATATTTTCCAAAGATTTTGTTGATCCAGCTGCCTACAGTAGAGACAATACGCAATGTGTTTTTGGAGCTCTTAATGTCATCTGAAATAGGTATATCATGCTGTTTTCATGACAAGTATGCACAGAAACAGTCAGAACTCTAGTTTTCTGTAGTCGGTTGATCTTCCCCTGATATTTTACTTTAATATTGTCATTAAGTTGCCAAAACTACATCCAGTAGAGGGAAGATATAAAATATCAGTGAAATAGGGCCTCCTTCAGAGATTTATCTTTGCCTTTGAATCACATTAGAGGAATTGCAGATATTTGAGAAAACCGGGAATTGTCACATTCCTTGGAATAATGTACCAACTCCTTTATCACTTTTAAGCTGAAGAGACTTGAGTATCACAAATCAATCTCCTCAATTCAAAGGAGCAATGTTCACTGGTACACAGATCAATACTCCTTTCATTACCCAACTTGCTCATCTTGAAGGCAATTAGCCAAGATCTCCACATCCGCCCTACCACAGCATCCCAATTAGGGGATGCCAAGCGCAGTTGTCTCTTGCTCTCAGAGGGGTTTGAATCCAAACCACAAAAAGTGAGATTAGTGAGGGTCCAATATTTCATCACACAGAGGTAGGAAGAGCATTGTGGATAACATTAAGCAGTTAGAGATTACTGTTTGATAGCCTTTATATACCAGACTTAAACAATGAGGTCCTGGCTC